>NC_063188.1:102120822-102784822 GCF_023159225.1 Perognathus longimembris pacificus | reverse complement strand
GCTCTTAAAAAGGAACCCTGGCATCTACAGATTACAAGCAATTTGGAATATAAAATCCAAAATAGGGTGTGGCAACTGCAAACCAGATAAAACAGGACATAAAATGTTAAACCAAGAAATTTACTTTTCATCCTGGTTGTCACTGGGTTTTAAAGCACTGGAATGAATGTCATAGGAAGATTTTGTGTCAGAAACATTTCCAGCAGTTGTGTAGAAGAGTTAACGATTAGGAACAATTAAAAGGTTCGTTTAACAGATGCAAGAGGAAAGTCTGCATGAGAGGTACTTTTAGAAAGAAAGAATAAAGAAATAATTAGGGGGCTATGTGGTAGAGCTCCCTGATTAACTGACTATCCAGATGCCAGTAGCAAGTTTCCTGCTTGGCTGAAAAGGGTACCCACAAACCAATAAGAAAAGAAATTCAACAGAGAACCAGGCAAAGGCTATCAATTAATTAGGTAATTTACAGGAAAACAAAAGGCAATTAAAGGGTTTGTTTTTTGTGTTTGGGGGTATTTTTTTGCCAGGCCTGGGGCTTGTACTCAAGGCCTGAGCACTGCCCCTGGCTTCTTTTTGCTTTAGGCTAGCACTCTGCCACTTGAGCTACAGCGCCACTTCCTCTGGGTATGTGGTGCTGAGGAATCAAACCCAGGGCTTCCTGCATGCTAGCCAAGAACTCTACCACTAAGCCACATGCCCAGCAATTAAGTTTTAAAAACTCACTTTCACCTCTCATCAATGCAATACAAACTAAAATAGAATACCATTCCTATTCCCATCATCTCCTGAAATGGCATAAAAAGGTAAAAGATGGGTAATATACAGTATTAGAAAAAGAGTACAAACACAAATACATCTTTGTGCTAATGGTGGAACAAAATTGGAATACCTCTTTGGAATACAATTCAATAGTATTTATCAATACTTAAAACATGTTCTAGCTGACACCAGTGGCTCTCAAAGCTATAATCCTTGATAGTCAGGAGGTTGAGATCTGAGGCTCAAGGTTCAAAGCAAGACCTGGCAGAAAAGTCTGTGAGACTCATTCATTTCCAGTTAATCACACACACAAAAAACTCAAGTGGCAGAGCACTAGCCTTCAGCACAAAACCTCAGGGGCAGCAACCAAGACCAGAGTTCAAAGCCCAGAACTGGAAAAAAAAGTGGAAAGAACATCTGCTTCCAATAGAGAAAGCATCCTTTTCTTTTCTAAGATCAAAGAAAAGAGTGCTAACTTTCTTTGACTAATGAGTGGTTATAATTGAGTTTCTTTATGATTTACAGTCATAAAATGAAACACGTCATGATCCAAATCCATAGATTGAAATTCTAATCCCGAGTACCTTAGAATGGGACTACAGTACACTCTTGATTTCCACGGGTACACAGTTTCAAGGAGGCCAACATTGAGGAAAAAGTGTGAATGCTTAGAAGACAGTTTAATACTGTACTGATGACACTTGATTCGTTTCCCCCATAATGCTATCCAACTTCAGCTAAAAACTAGCTATCTCTCAACAAACCTAAAATTTTTACATCATCACTTACACACATTATGTGTATTTTTGGCTTACGACATTTAGCCAAAAGCAGTACCTCGCTTTCTGGATGCTATCTTCTTTTTCTTTTCTTTTTTTTTCTTTCTGCCAGTTCTGGGATTGAAATCTGGGCCTAGGTGCTTCCCTGAGCTTTCGAGCTCAAGGATGGCTAGTGCTGTACTTCTTGAGCCACAGATCCACTTCAGCTTTATTTTTGTAGTTTATTGAGTAAGAGTCTCATAAACTTTCCTGCCTGGGCTGGCTTCAAACAGCAATCCTCAGATTTCAGTCTACTGAATAGCCAGGATTACAGGCAAGAGCCACCAACACTTGGGCACTATTTTCTTTAGGAAGCATATTTTCACAAAATTAAGGGCAGGGGTTAGGGAACCACTCAGCAGATTATGTAACAATTTAAACACAACTGACAATAATTCAGGATTGAGAGTTTATCCACATCAAATGAACCACACAAAGAACATGCAAGAATTAATTTTTTTGTTTTTAAATGTTTTAAGTTGTTTTCTTTTTGGCCAGTTCTGAGGCTTAAACTCTGGGCCTAGGTGCTATCCCTGAGCCTCTTTGCACTCAAGGCTAGTGCTCCACAGAGCCACTTCTGGCTTTTTCTGAGTAGTCTGTTGGAGATAAGAATCTCATGGACTTTCCTGCCTGGGCTGGCTTTGAGCCGTGATTCTAAGAGTTCAGGCTCTTGAGTAGCTAGGATTAAAGGTATGAGCCGCCAAGACCTGGGGAAATTTTTAATTTTTCACTCATTATTTTTGACTGTGCTTGATCAAAACCATTTATAATAAATCTACAAATAAAGTTCTTCTGTAATCCCAGCGACTCAGGAAGCAGAGATTGGGAAGATCACCTTTCAAGATTTGTCTAGAAAAGAAGTTAGCAAGACTCCTATCTCAATAATATAGGTGTGATGCTGAATGCCTGTGGTTCCAGCTACATGTGAGGGGTTACAGATAGAATTGACACCTGAGGCTGGCCCAGGACAAAAAACATGAGACCTTACCAAAATAACTAAAGCCAAAACAGATTGGAACCTTGGCTCAAATGGCAGGACATACAGACTCACAAAGAAAAACAAAGTCCTCAAATAGAGTTGGCTGTTTATTTTGGAATAGGGTCTTTAAAGAAATATGTTAAGATGAGGTCTAATTGGGGAGGGGAGATTCTAATCCAGTATGCAAGGAAAGTAAAATATAGATATATAGCCCATGTACAAATACGCAGAACATAGCATCTACAAAAAGGCTGCAAAGAAACCAAGCTGGCATACACATTGATCTCAGACTCCTAGCCTCCAGAACTGTGAAAAAATAAGTTCAATTATCTAAGCTATTACTAGGAGCTGAATTTTGACACATGTACCCTACCACCAAATTCCCATGTTAAAGAACTAAGCACCAAAGTAATAATATTCAGAGATAGGGCTTTAGCCTAGCATGACAGATAAAACAGAACAAGGATAAAACTTATGGGATGCACACACAAAGAGGCCATTTGAAGACACAAGAAGGCAGCTATCAGTAAGCCAAGGATTGGCCTCACTAGAAACAAACCTTGAAGGCACTTTAATCTTAGACTTTCACAATTGTGATAAAATAAATGTTAAGCCATCTGTAGTACTTTGTTATGGTGGCCCTAAAAACTAACAATATTACTTATCTAGTGACTTAAGAAGTATTATAACACCTTTATTACCATCTTGAATAATGTAGGAGATGCCATCTCAGCTTCATTTAATGTCTTCAGGAGAAACATAGGCCAAGATGACACGCTCATCTGGTATCCTATTTCAAAAAATAAATTAGATATCATGAAGAACCTTCCCAGTAATACTAGCAGGTTAATATAAGAAAATAGGTTTCATTCACCATTCATTCCCCTTAAGAGAATGGTTTTCTTTTTAATTTATTTTTATTTTTATTGTTATTGAAGGTTGTTATACAGAGGAGTTATAGTTACATGAATCAGGTAATGAGTACAATTCTTTCTTCTTTTTTTGCCAATCCTAGGCCTTAAACTCAGGGCCTGAGTACTGTCCCTGGCTTCTTTTTTGCTCAAGGCTAGCACTCTTACCACTTCCAGCCATTTTCTATATATGTGGTGCTGAGGAATCGAACACAGGGCTTCATGTATACGAGGCAAGCACTCTTGCCACTAGGCCATATTCTCTCTTAACCCTGTCTCCTCTTCCCTGTCTCTCTCCCAGTTTCCCTACTGTTTCTTTTTTTAGGGACTTAGGACATGTACAAAAAAGAACAAATGCATTCTCTTTTTGTTACTTTTAGAAACTTACATTTCAGAGAAGGTACTGGCTAAAGTTAATCAACAAACATGTATATGTTTGGAGATAGGTCGTAATATTAAAGAAGATGAAAAGTCAGAGCTCAGAAAGAGAGATTTCATTCTATCACTAACAACCAAAAACTCACGGACAAAGGTTACAAAAGACTCCTTAGAGCCCCTGGCTTAAATGTATACAAATAACAATGCATTTAATTGCATGTGTTATTGCAAAAAAAATTAAAACCCTATAGCCAGACGGGGTGGCTCATGTTTGTAAATCCTAGCCACCCAGGAGATTGAAAATGGGAGGATCATAGTTCAAGTCCAACCTGGGCAAAAAAGTCTAGAAAACACCATCTCTACCACTAAAACGCTGGGCACAGTGGTGTGCACCTATTATGTCAGCTTCATGAGAGACATAAATAGGAAGACTGTAGCCAGGGAAGCCCAGGAAAAAAAGGCAAGGCCTTATTTTTAAAATAATGAAAAAGTAAAAGGGGGAGTAGGGGCATGGCTGAAATGCCAAAGTGCTTGCCTGTGGTTCAAACCCTGGGATGACCAATTTTTTAAAAACTATATTTATTCTGGTTACTGACACACATGAAGTATTTAAGAGAAGTATACTAATGTCAATAACTAAAGATGAATTGATTAATCAATAGAAAGGTGATTTTAAAAAACAATGCAGGGCTGGGAATGTGGCCTAGTGGTAAAGTGCTCGCCTCATATACATGAAGCCCTGAGTTCGATTCCCCAGCACCACATATATAGAAAACGGCCAGAAGTGGCACTGTGGCTCAAGTGGCAGAGTGCTAGCCTTGAGCAAAAAGAAGCCAGGGACAGTGCTCAGGCCCTGAGTTCAAGGCCCAGGACTGGCCAAAAAAAGAAAAAAAAAATACTACCAAACCAGATCAACCCCAATGGAGAGCTGAAGTGGGATGCCATTGTGACTCAAGGAGAGCATGCATGAGGGCTGGGAATGTGGCTTAGCAATAGAGCGCTTGCCTAGCATGCATTAAACCCTGGGTTCAATTACTCAGCACCACCTATATAGAAAAAAGCCAGAAGTGATGCTTTGGCTCAAGTGGTAGAGTGCTAGCCTTGAGCAAAAAGAAGCCAGGGACAGTGCTCAGGCCCTGAGTCCAAGCCCCAGGACTGGCAACAAAAAACAAAACAAATAAACAAACAATTAAAAAAACAACAATGCAATAAGCACAGGAAAATAATAGAAACCCAGAGTCTACTTGACATGCCTTCTCTTAACTCCCATCTTATCCTAAGCTATTATTTAAGATTTTTCTAAGTATAACATTTTTCTTAATTCTATAATTGCCTAAAGTCAAACACAAATTAGAATAACAAAATGATAAAATATGTATAAAAATTGAAAAGCAAATAATATTATTTTATAATGTTAGAAAAGTCTTCCTCATAGTTACCTTTGGGAAGGTTGAGGTTTATAACTGATAATCAGCAGAAGTGGCATTTCTGAAATGCTGATCATTTTCTAGTTCCTTTCTTGGGTGTTGGTTATAACAGGTTGTTCATTTATAAGGTACACACACATGATTTGGATGCTTTTCACTTGTATGTTAAAACTTAAAAAGAAAAGCATTGCCAGGTGCTGATAGTGGCAGTATGGTGACACATGCTTGTGATCTTAGCATTCAAGAGGCTGAAGCATGATATAAGCTTTTATTGAGACACTGTCTCAAAAAAATCCAAACCCGGAAACACTAAGTCCCAGGTCTGTACTTATTTTTTTTTAATTTGATGTACCAATTGGTAACTAATTTATTAATCTTTTCAAGGGATGGCCCAGTTGAACAACAGTGTGATAATGAGAAACTGGTTGATGGGTTAAAACAATACATAAAGGAAAAAGTAATTTTCAATACTCAAACACTTCCCAATATATCTCAAAGATGCTAAGAATCCAGAAGAAACATTTGCATATTTGATTTAGAAGGAAACAGACTTTTCAGACATGATTCTTTTTAATTCCACTATAACACTCCTCGAATTGATCCAATGCCTGGTGTAAACTGAAAATGCGTTTTTGTTTTTTTTGCAGGAGAACTTTCTTTAGGGTTTAAGAAGCCTAATGTATAGTGACATACAAAAGTCATCACAAAATTTGTATGTGTAAAGGGCCAACAAATGCAATAGTGATACTCACAAGAAAATAGGTTGAAAATTAAGTGTACAACTCATTACCTTAGATATGTAACTGTAACTCCTCTGTACATCACATAGATAATAAAATTATATTTTAAACATTTGTATGTCATTATACAGTATTACTTTGTATGTTGCAAAGTGTCTGTGTCATCTTAAAAGTATTGAAAATGACTTATTCAATGTTACAGAAGGAAAAGGTCAAACCATATTTTAAAATAAGACTTGATGGTTTTTACTTTAAAGTATTGAGAGGAATGTGTTTGATACAAAAGTTGAAAGAACATGCATGGGTCGTGAAGATACCACAAATCAATGCAAAGACCTCTGAAGTCAGGGTTATGCAAGGTTAAACTTCAACTTTGCTTACCTGCCTACAGAGACCATGGGAACTGATCTCCTACCTAGACTGACAGGGAATAAGACAGAGGGTTCTAGCTACTAGTTTAGAAATCCATTACTTTGTTGGGATTGAGGCCGTGCCTTCCAGGGTCATCTGCCAGGTCTGTACTTATTTCTCATACGGAATTCTATAAAACGCCAGTGGCTTACACATATAATCCTAGCTTCTCAGGAGGCTAAGGACTGAGGGTCAAAGCCACCTCCAGAAGAAAAGTGCATGAGACGCTTATCTCCAACTAAGCAGCAGAAAGGTAGAAGTGAAGTTTTGGCTCAAATGATAGGAAGCCAAATGAGAGGAGGCTCCAAGTTCAAGTCCCAGTATTGGTGTGCGTGGGCATGCACACTCACGCACGCATGTGCGCACACACACACACACAATCACATGCTTTGTATCTTAAACTCTGCTAAAAGTTCCATCCTCCACTACCTTTCAAAGTGCTAGAGGTATGTTCTTTGATAGACTAGTGGTGTCTCATAGACTGTAAACATAGTGAGATTCTTATGTTTGAAACTAGATCCCAAATGTGAAATCATCTTTCTCCTACATTCATCCCTATACCAAAAATGCAGAACAACTCGATGGACAATATAAAGAGGATGTAATGCATACCAAATACTACAAACTTCTTCTTCAGAAAGGTTTCTGCGTCTATGTGTTATCTATAAGTTGCTTTTGGCATTTTAAGTTTGAAAATTAGCACAAGTCTTATGTTACGTATGCCATATGTGCACTTATAAGGGAAATTCTACAATATAAGGTACTGATATCAAGCACCTATCTATTTGCAAGAATGCTTAAGAATCACTTAAAACTAATTCTACCAAACCTTGCATTAAAAAGAATGTTATTTTAAAACTTTTATCTTACTCTTAGGAGAGAAACACAAAGGCACAATGCCTAAGTGCCTCTTCCTATTGATATAAAATAATATAAATACTGAAACACACTCCAAGACATGGAAACCAAAGACTTTTTGTTAGTTTTTAGTTTGTGATGATTCTGTCTTCTTTACCTTATTATGGTTTATTCATGTGTATGTCTTCGTGAGGGTAGGGGGAAGGCACAGAACTTGAGGGGGAAAAAGGTGAAGTACAGCAGTGGAGCTCGCTGAACATTGATGAAAGTGAGAGACAGGAGGGAGGGACAGGGAGAGAAAGAAAGAACAGAAGACACTGTATGAAAGGAAATGTACTCGTTACCTGACCCATGTAATTATAATTCCTCTATACATCATCTCTATAATAACAATAAAGTAAATTCATTTTAATGCAATTTATTTACCTAGTGGAGGTTGAAGAAGCTGTCCTTTCTTTTCACATGTTCCAATAGGTTGAATGTCTGAGGAATCAACAAGTCTCCAAAAATCATTCTTATCATCACTACCATCCAGCCGTAAATGTACTCTGGCCCCAATACAGCCAATGACTGTGGCGACACATATTGAAGTCATATTCCGAGGGTCACGAGCTTCCAATTTCATACCAATTTTGAAGTCATTAGTTGGTGGAATCTCAGACTATATATAAACATAATTATGTTAAAAATGCATCAATTCTAAGAAAAACAGGGAACAGTAAATAACAAAAGATGAATGAGGTTACACTCTCAGGGTTACAGAAAAGAATTTCTCCCAACTTTCTTCTTGGCTTGACATGAAGAGTAAAAACATTGCCACATACTAGTCTCACTCACCTGACCACATTCAAGTAACTCAAATATGACCTCTAAAATGCACCTTGAGTGGCATTCCAAAACAAGAATCTGAATAGGCTCTTCCCTCTAAAATTAGCCAACTAGCAGTTCATCACTGCTTTGATAAAGTCAAAAATCTCTGCAGTTTAACACCTTCACACTTTTAACCTCAATCCCACACTATTACTTCTATCCTCTCTGTGCTCTAACCTATGGAATGCTTTAATACTGAAGAGTCCTTCACACCTCTATGCCTTAGCTTTGAATGTTTCCTCTTCATGAAGTACCTTTCTCCTCCCTCCAATTATCCTGAATAACATCTCTTCTATGACGTCTCCCATATAAAGTTATCACATTTCTTATAATTATTTAGATATGTGTATATCCCTCCAGATAGGCAAGCATATATACCTAACAGAGTAAATTCATGAGTGAATGCAGAGACCATCTGGCTTCTATGTAGTACTACCACAATCCATTTTCTCCTCAAACTGCAGAACCTAACAAAGACATAGCACCCTTCAACAAGTTAATGGTTTACATTAACATATATATACAACATCTACAGAATTTTGGCATACCTGTCTGAAGCATTCTGAAGGAGCACTTATGGATCCAGTTTCTTTCAAATATTCATCCCAATTAAAATAATCTGAAAAAAATATATATATAATAGGGCTTGAGATTATATGTATATATATATATGTATATGTATATATAATTTATACAAACTTTCAGAATCGAATGGGTTTTCACTCCATGATTTTTTCAAAAATACTTCCTAAAGCAAAAATTCAATTCTTGGTCTACATCTGACTATCATCATGAGATTAAAAAAAACTTTCTGATAATAATGGCTCTGATATAAATTTCAATCCAGATCCTCTGAATAAATTGAGCATTAAAGTACAATGATTCTACGGGGCTGGGGATATGGCCTAGTGGCAAGAGTGCTTGCCTCGTATACATGAGGCCCTGGGTTCAATTCCCCAGCACCACATATACAGAAAATGGCCAGAAGTGGCGCTGTGGCTCAAGTGGCAGAGTGGTAGCCTTGAGCAAAAAGAAGCCAGGGACAGTGCTCTTGCCCGTGAGTCCAAGCCCGACTGGCAAAAAAAAAAAAAAAAAAAAAAAAATCCGGGACTGGGGATATAGCCTAGTGGCAAGAGTGCTTGCCTCGTATACATGAAGCCCTGGGTTCGATTCCCCAGCACCACATATATACAGAAAATGGCCAGAAGTGGCGCTGTGACTCAAGTGGCAGAGTGCTAGCCTTGAGCAAAAAGAAGCCAGGGACAGTGCTCAGGCCCTGAGTCCAAGGCCCAGGACTGGCAAAAAAAAAAAATAATAATAATAATAATTAAAAATAAAAAAATAAAGTACAATGATTCTAAATGATTCTCAAAGTATGAGCTCAGAATGTGGCTCAGTAGAAGAGAGCTTGCTTATCATTCATGAGCTTCAGGATTTGATCACCAACATTGCAAAAGAGATGTGAACACTAGAAACAAATAAAGGAATTTTTATATAGAGTAATAGAAGTTTATTTACCTGATTCTAATACACATTTATCCAGCAAATGAGTTTGCACTGTTCTTATTTCATTTAATCCATATCAATTTATCTCTAAGTAAAACAAAATATTTTTTTTACCAGTCCTGAAACTTGAATTTAGGGCCTCTTTGTGCTCAAGACTAGCACTCTACTGCTTGGGCCACAACACACCACTTCTGGCTTTTTCTGAGTAGTTTATTGGAGATACAAGTCTCATGGACTTTCCTGCCACGGCTGGTTTCAAGCCGTGACCCTCCAATCTCAACCTCTTACATAGCTAGAATGACAGGTATGAACCACTAGCACCCAGCTAAAACACAAGTATTTTTAAAGTATAATATTTTGTCAAAATTGAGGTTTGAACTCAGAATCTTACATTTTCCCAGCTTGCGTGCTTGCTTGGCATGCTACCATTTGAGCCACACCACCAGTCCAGCTTTGTGCCATTTTATTTTAGAATTAAGAGTCTCTTCAACTTTCTTCACAAACTGACTTTTTTTTAAAACTTTGTTTCTCTGCTGAGCCTTGGTGTCTCATGGCTGTAATCCTACCTACTCAGGAGGCTGAGATCTGAAGACTGCAATTTGAAGTCACGTGGTAAGAATCTTATCTCCAATTAACTGCCAAAAGATCTATAAGTGGACCTATGACTAAAGTGGTAGAGTGCTAGCCTTGAGCAAAACTTAGGGACAGTGCCTAGACTATGAATTCAAGTCCCAAGACACAGATATAAGTACAACTTTGATTCTTTGGATCTCAGCCTCCCAATTAACTAGGATTACAAGCATGAGCCACTCAATACCTGGCTCAATAGTTTTTTCTTCTTCTATTGTTTAGATTTCCCACTTACAGGAGCTTACTATATACAGACTATACCAAAAGCAGTAATAGAAGAGTTCGTTTTTAATACTGAAGGAGAAAGAAATTGACATTGTATTTAACTACTTTAAACTTACCACTTTGTACAGAGGATGTGCCTGTATCAGAGGGTTTCTCTTCATCACCCTTCTTGACATCCATTGACTCTAACAAAAAAGAAAATAACAATACCACAAGGCTATACACAGTCTGAAGGAGCAACTACAAAATATGAACTATTAGGAACAAATTTTAATTTTATGACTAGTATTTTTTACTTTTCACATATATCAAACCACTTCTATAATATACCATGCATTTTATAACTTACTCTTAATTTCATTTACTACATGTCTCACTCTACTCAAATGAAAGCTCCATGTCAGGAATTGATTTTTTTCCATCTTGCTCACTGCTGTAGTCTCAGTGTCCAGAATAGGACCTAACACAAAAACTCAAGTGTTTGTTAAATTAATTCATCAATAAACCAAAACGAGTTAGTATTTAAAATACTTAAAATAACATATTCAAGAAGTGAACTCAAAAGGTTTTTGGGTGTATAAAGTATAATGCAAAAACTAGAATATGAAACAATTCAACTAAGTAGGCTAATTCAACTAAGTTTTTCTTTTGTGCTAAGCTAAATAATTCAAATAGCATTGGGCTCTTTTTTTTTTTTTTTTTTTGCCAGTCCTGGGGCTTGGACTCAGGATCTGAGCACTGTCCCTGGCTTCTTTTTGCTCAAGGCTAGCACTCTGCCACTTGAGCCACAGCGCCACTTCTGGCCATTTTCTGTATATGTGGTGCTGGGGAATTGAACCCAGGGCTTCAGGTATACGAGGCAAGCACTCTTTGCCACTAGGCCATATCCCCAACCCCAGCATTGGACTCTTGATACCTCACCTCTACATTTAATCCACATACATACTACAGTATGTATCTCTGAAGGAGACTTGTTTTTAAAAATTAAGCATAATACTAAAAAATTAATCATAATAACCAGTCAGTATTTTTATTTCTCATTCTTTTTTTTTTTTTTTTTTTGCCAGTCCTGGGCCTTGGACTCAGGGCCTGAGCACTGTCCCTGGCTTCTTCCCGCTCAAGGCTAGCACTCTGCCACTTGAGCCACAGCACCGCTTCTGGCCGTTTTTCTGTATATGTGGTGCTGGGGAATCGAACCTAGGGCCTCGTGTATCCGAGGCAGGCACTCTTGCCACTAGGCCATATCCCCAGCCCATTTCTCATTCTTTTTTAAACTCATTACCATCAATTAGTTACACAAGGGAGCTGCATGTTAATATGTCCATATATACATACAATGTACCATTATTTAAGAATGTATGCTCCAATTCAGATTCCAAGTTCTCATACAGCAGTGATTGATATCTCTTAGCTCTCTTTTACTCTATAGTTGCTTCGCCTTTTTTTCTTTTCTGTCCTTGTAAATTTTTCATTGACTATAAAGTGGAGTGGTCCTTTAGTTTTCCAGTCTGGATTTTACTACCTAGATCCACTAGTTTATTAATGGCAGCAAAATGGAAGGATTCTAATCCTATCATCCTTTCTAAATAATCCAGATAACTTCTATGAAAACTTATCTTCAATTATACATCATTAATACATTATCTCCAATTTTCAAAATCACGAGTGAGACCTCTTTTTTTTGGTGCTAGCCCTGGGGCTTGAACTCAGGGCCTGGGCACTATTCTTGAGCTTTTTTGATCAAGGTTAGCACTCCACTTGGGCCACAGCTCTACTTTGGGGGGAGGTGGGGTTAGCAGCAGTTGGAGGTAAGAGGCTCACAGACTTTCTTGCATGGGTTGAGTTTGAATTGTGACCCCCAGATCTCAGCCTCTTGAGTAGCTAGGATTACAGGTGTGAGCCACTGGTGCCCAGCCAGAAGGACCTCTTAACACTCCCCACAAATCACTAATATGTGTTGTTTTGTTAGAATCGTGAACTCATGGATTTAAACATCCTTGATTTGTTTCTGTCACTGTTTTAACCTTATAGATGCTCCATCAAGTAGAAATCTTTTTAAAGAAAGACTTTAACATGCTGCATTTCAAGGTAATATACATACTTACTGGTTTTTACTGAGGGACCAGACCCTTCAAGATAAATGAATACGTGAAAAAGATAAATGAGCTCTTTTCTGTTTCAATTATTTGACTGAAAAACATCCACACTTACATTTACTAAGTTGTTCTACAGTATGGCTTTCTAAGAGTAAAGTAAAAATGTAAAGGCATGGCTCCTGTTCTAGAGAAACTAAAAAAGTACTTGTTGAAACTACACTAAACTAATAGGCTTAACGAAGTAATTAAAAATTAGTTGCTCAGCATTTAACCAGAGAAAGTGTGTGTGTGTGTGTGTGTGTGTGTGTGTGTGTGTGTGTGTGTATTGTTTTGGTAATGCTGAGGGCCAAAGCCAGAGCCTTGCACATGCCAAGAAAATACCACTGACAATGTGGATTCTAACCTTAGATTTTTCATAGATTATTGTAGAACTGGTTCACTTATCTTCCCTGAGTTTCAGGCTTTTTTTTTCATTTATAAAAGCAGGAAAGATATTATTACTTCTAAGAGCTATTCTATTCAAAAACTTCCCATTCTAAACACTTACTACCATCTATTTTTTGTGCTAGTCCTAGGGCTTGAACTTGGGGCCTGGCACTGTCACAGAACTTTTTTTTTTTTGCCAGTCCTGGGGCTTGGACTCACGTCCTGAGCACTGTCCCTGGCTTCTTTCTGCTCAAGGGTAGCACTCTTGCCACTTGAGCCACAGCTCTATTTCTGGCCGTTTTTCTATATATGTGGTACTGTGGAATCGAACCTAGGGCTTCATGTATACAAGGCAAGCACTCTTGCCACTAGGCCATTTTCCCAGCCCCTGCCCCTGAAGTTTTTATTTTAATATTTTCTTCAAGGCTAGCTCTCTAACAACTTAAGTCACAGTGCCAATTCTGGCTATTTGGGTGCTTAAATGGAGATGCAAGCCTCACAGGAGGCCAGGTGCCAGTGACTCATGCCTGTATTCCTAGCTACTCAGGAGGTTGAGATCTGAGGATCATGGTTCAAAGCCAGCCTGGACAAGAAAGTCTGTGAGACTCTTATCACCAATTAGCCATCAGAAAACTGTAAGTGGAGCTGTGGCTCAAAGTGGTAGAATGTTAGCCTTCAGCATAAAACCTCAGGGACAGTGTTCATATCCTGAGCATAAGCCCCACAACTGACAAAAAAGGAGGCTTTCTTGCAAAGGCAGGCTTCAAATCATGATCTTCAGATCTCAGCCTCATGAATAGCTAGGATTATAGGTATGAGATACTAGTGCCCAGCTAATAGCTCCTATTTCATTTTTAAAGAGTGCATTTCAAAAGTTCATTAAATTACTAAAATTATTTAAAAGTTCATGTAAATTATTCATCCTAAATAAATACAAACATTATCATATTGTTTGCCAGTCCTGGGGCTTGAACTCAGGGCCTGAGCACTGCCCTTGGCTTCTTTTTGCTCAAGGCTAGCACTCTACCACTTAGGCCACAGTGCCACTATCATGTATTCAAGGCACGCACTTTACCACTAGGCCATATTCCCAGCCCAAACATTATCCTCTTTGGACGAGGAAATTTTACCTTCATTTGCCGTTTGTCCCATGGTATCCTTTTCTGGCGCTTCCTATAAGAAAAAAAGCCCCTTTTTAAGATGATAAATTTCTGAAAGGTACTAATACTTAGGAATCAGTTACAGAATCGGGTAATTTCAATCATCCTGTCTCAACTTCCCAAGGGCTTGGACTATAGGAGAGCTTTCCACCATACAAATGTGTCACAACTAGCAGTATCTGAATTTTATTACTATAGAAGAGATTATTAACTATATTACATACAGATATTCCTTTACTTACAATGGAGTCCTGTTCTAATAAACCCATTCTAAATTTTAAAAATCCTAAATCATAAATGCTGCCAACATAGGTGCTGGCAACAAAAGCTTCCTAACCTTTCCATAATATAGAGAAAAAACTTGATAAGCTACCCTACTACCTCATGAAATCTGTCTTTATCTTTCCAATTCTCTTTTACCTACTTTCCAAGATTCCTCAATTCTTTTAACTGCTTTCTAAGACCACTATCACCCCCTAGGCATCAAATCGTATTTCAGTACTTCAGTCTTCAATCTTTTTGACATTTCAGGAATCACTTATAAAAATTAGGGTCATTTCAGACATCTGAACTATCTTGGCATCGGGTATACAATTCCCTTGTTGCCATACCTTTGTTAACCATTTGTATCTACCTCCTCCTCCTCTCCTAGCCATTGATCTTTGTCTCTTTTCACTAAGTCTCTTCTTGGATATTCTAGGGACTACACTATTATTCTATGGCTGATGTAAGACCCCTATGCAGAGGACTCCTACATCAGCCTCTCTAGTTCCACCTTCTGGCCCAAATTTCTAATCTAGGCAAATGAATACCAGGCTGGATAACTCACAACTCCTCACATACTACATATTATTAAGATGGTGTCATATAACAAAGCAGTTTATGAATAAAATGCATCTTGATCAGTGTCACTTCCTTCAACATTCTCAGCCCCCTTTAACCTACTCCTTCTCTTTTCTTAATTTTGTAGTTATATACAATGAACTCTTTACTGCATTCTCCCCCACTTCCTCCCTTTACCTACTCCTGTCCCCTTGGCCCCACACACATACATATTATTTTTAAAACAACTCTTTTGCCATACAAATTTGAACTTCTCTTTTCTTCTCCTTCCTATTTTAATAGGCATTATAAATTCATAATCTTTATGAATTGAAAGTCATCCTTGACTCTCGTGCTCCATTCTCCCTGCCTTTTTTCTGATATCATAACAATTGCCAAGTTCTATTGATTTTTGAAGACCAGTGGTAAAGTAAAAATGATTTAAACCAAGGTTTGTCCCATGCCAAAGAACAAAGCTCCATACAGTGAATATGATTTGACAGAAGCTTAAGGAGATATAATGCACCTGGACCAGACAGATCAATGATGACAGGAGAAAATAAAACACAGAGATCTAATCTTATTGATAGTGGTGATAATACATACCAGGAGCTGTCACCTGACACTTAGCATTCTTGCTCAGTGTCTGGTACCTTACAAAAGCCTTTTATATACACAATCTTGCAAGATAGTTGCTATTAAAAAGAGTCATCAATGTCCATTTAGAAAATAAAAAATAGCTGGGCCCTGGTGGCTCATGACTGTAATCCTAGCTATTAAGGAGGCTGAGATCTGAAGATCAAGGTTCAAAGCCAGCCCAAGCAAGAATGTGCATGAGACTACTATCTGCAATAAGCCAAAAGTAGAGCTATTACTCAACCAGTAGAGCACTAGCCTTCAGGCAAAAAAATCTCAGGGACAGCACCAAGGAGCTGAGTTCAAGCCCAAAACAAGCACACACACACACATGCAAGCGCACACGCGCACACACACACACGCCTCAAATAAAATGGGGATAAAAGGGGGAAGGGAGAATGATATTAAAATACAGTTAGTTAAGAGGAATTGATTCTAGTATTCTATAGCACAGTGTTGCAACTCACAACAATTTAGAGGGTTTTGTTGTTGTTGTTATTGATCATGGGGCTTGAACTCTGGGCCTGGGCACTGTCATTGAGGTCTTCAGCTCAAGGCTAGAGCTCGACTGCTTTGAGCCACAGAGCCACTTCCAGTTTTCTGGTGGTTAATTGGAGATAAGAGTCTCACAGATTTTCCTGCCCCAGCTGGCTTTGAATCATAATCCTCAGATCTCAGGCTCCTGAGTAGCTAGGATTACAGGCGTGAGCCACTGGCACCCAGCTTAGAGTACTTTTCAAAATAATTAGAAATAAGTGTTGATAGAAAAGATCAGTTGAGATGAAAATGCCAATTATACATTGCATATATTCATCAAATTATACTGTACCAAAGCATTTGTACAAATGTGATTTATCAATTTAAAATATGTACCCTTTAATTTCTAAAAAAAAGTAATCAAAGGTTTCATTTCCTTATCTATATAAGTAATCAGAAAAAAACCTAAATGTTAATATGCAACTGTATTTTAAAATAAAATTCTACTGGGCACCGGTGGCTGATGCCTGTAATCATAGCTACTTGGGAGGCTAATATTTGAGGAGCACAATTTTTTGTGGGTTTTTTTTTTTTTTTGGCCAGTCCTGGGCCTTGAACTCAGGGCCTGAGCACTGTCCCTGGCTTCTTTTTGCTCAAGTGTAGCACTCTGCCACTTGAGCCACAGCGCCAATTCTGGCTGTTTTCTATATATGTGGTGCTGGAGAATCGAACCCAGGGCTTCATGTATATGAGGCAAGCACTCTTGCCACTAGGCCATATTCCCAGCCCCGTGAGGAACACAGTTTGAAGCCAGCATGGGCAAGAAAGTCCATAAAACTCTTATCGCCAATTAATCACCAAAAATCTGGAAGTGGAGTTTTGGTACAAGTGGTAGAGTGCTAACCTTGAGCAAAATAGTTCAGGTATACTTATCAATACTAAAGCACATTTTGGGGGCCAGGAATATGACCTAGCGGTAGAGTACTTGCTTTGCATGCATGAAGCCCTGGGTTTGATTCCTCAGCACCACATACACAGAAAAGGCCAGAAGTGGCACTGTGGCTAAAGTGGAAGAGTGCTAGCCTTGAGCAAAAAGAAGTCAGGGACAGTGCTCAGGCCCTGAGTCCAAGCTCCAGGACTGGCAAAAAAAAAACAAAAAACAGTTTGGGTGGGAAGGATTTATCAAATCTAGCATTCTGAAGGAAATTAAGGTTTCTAATGGAGCAATTTCAATGTTTTAGTAAAATATGTTCTAACAAATTAGAAATTAGTCATTTTCTATGCCAAGACTAATCCAAGCCAATTATTCTTAGAATTTTCCACAAGTCAAAACAATCACTCATAATTGAAAAATAATGTATTTAGTCAAGAGGTATGTTATATCAGAAGACAAATAAAAGACAAGTCAAGGGTTGCTAAAGTTGCAGTTCACAGTTGTAAATTCCTCAGGTTTTAAAACTAGCCACAAAGATGGGCTGCCCCTAACATTTGTGGAGGACAAGTTAATGGCAGGGCAGGTCAATTTACTTGAGTCAGCTCCTGGTGTGACATTTTGACAAAGAAATTGTATCAGGTTACAGTCTGTTCCTAATATCATCACAGCCTATATTTATGATTCCTAATACCCATCCTATGACATTAATAATGGTTCTGAACTTTTTAAGGGTGCTTATTTTCTCACTTCAAATCACAAAACATCTAGAAAGGTCAGACCAGTGTTCTCAACAAAACTCACAGTTCTAACTCTTGATAGCTGGCAGAGTTCATTTTGTTCTTATTTTATATATCCTAAAAGCTAGAAATATGACTATTAGAAGACAGTGAAATTCACAGAGGGGAGCTAATAGAGAGAATGAGCTCAGATTTCCATTTTTTATTTTAATGAGACATGAACTGGCAAAAAGGGGAAAGGGAAGTAATCTGGCCAAAATAATAATTATAACACATAAAAATAATAAATAATAACAAAGACTCCCTTGTACCCATCACCAGTATACTAAACCCAAAAATATTCTAATAAAAGTTTCCTCTCCCACCCCCTAAAAATTCAAACTAAAACTGAGATCTGAAATTGGGATTAGGATCTTCCTTAAATGGAACAAGGGAATACATCAATTTCATTTAAAATACTTGGTATATATTTAGCCTTTTCAAGGCACCATCTGATTATTTCTTAGTGAAACAGCACAGGGATTAGCCTGAACATTCCACTGATACCGAAACAGTCATGAACAGAAGAAAACAGAGGCAGGAAGAGGAGTGAAAAGGAAGCATCTGGGAGGAACAGGCAGGCAGCTAAAAAGGAACAAAATGCAAAAGAACATGAGAGCCTCATCTGCTTTGTGGCTACTATCAAGTCTTACTTTGGAAGACAGAAATTTCTGAAACACTTTTTAAAAAAGGAAAATGCTTTAAAATATTAGTAAGTTTAAGTCTAGTTATGGCCTCAACTACTTAGTCATAGAAGCATAATTAATACCCAACCTCTAGTACATATACTGATTTCAATTTATATGAGCAACTAATTTTTCCCTCAAGTCTAACCAATGTTATTTATCTAACTGAGAAAATCATCTCTCATAAAGATGCACAACTTCACTGCAGCAAAAATGCACAAAGATGGTACAAATCAAAAATAATTCATGGTTACAACCAGAGTTTTGCTTGGAAATTTATGCCTGTTAAATAAAAGTAATACTTGTTAGAGTTATTTTCTTAGCTAAAACTTTGAAATAGCAAAGAATAAACTACTGGTGAAAAGCCATAAACACCCAGAAAACACTACTCATAGTAGGATGCTCTAAATAAATGTACATTGAGCTGAATGAACTCCATGTGGAAGTCAGCACCAGGATTAAATAAAGATGCGTTAACTGAACCTAAAAGGCCTGACAAACTGCCTCATGAGAAATACTGATACCACTTTTTTAAGACCAATTCCAATATTCTTGTACATTTAGGACATCATCAGTTTTAAGGTACCCTTACACATGATGCAGTCCACATACACTGATCTTTTTTCCCAATCTATCAATTCCAAAACAAATCAACTTCTCTGGGGTTAAAAAGTATGCACCCTTTAAGAAGTGTATTAGGATATCTGAAATTTATGAAGCTTATTCAAAAACCTGAGCCATTTAAATGATGTCCAAAAAAGTTATTTTTTAATTAAGACTTTAAAAAAATTATAGAAGTACATGAAAATCTTATAATGAAACTAACTTCATATTATAAATGTATCCAAAAAAGAGGAAAAATGAAAAACAAAAAAGGTTATAAAGCTATAGAAAAATGAATACAAGACATCAAGTGAGTGTTCATAAGCATACCCCTTTCTGAAAATCCTGACTGGATTCATTCCCATAAGTTTATTTTCACATTCCTCTCATTAAAAATATGAACTCACAAACAGCCTGGAAGAATATCTACCATTGGAAACAGTTCTTCATCAAACACCATCCACAAGATTTTACTTAAAATAGGGCTGGGAAAGTGGCTTAGTGGTAGAGTGCTTGCCTAGCATGCATGAAGCCCTGGGTTCCATTTCTCAGTACCACATACACAGAAAAAGCCAGAAGTGGCATTGTGGCTCAAATGTTAGATTACTAGCCTTGAGCAAAAGAAACCAGGGACAGTGACCAGGTCCTGAGGTTCAAGCCCATGAACTGGCTTAATGAAGAAATTATAATAAAGAATTGATAAAGAAATTACTTAAAATATGGCTCTATGAAATATTGTTATAATAGCTAGTCACAGGATGTTGTACTCCACAAACTAATCTTCCCTCATAAATATTAATAGCTCTGGAGGTATTAATATGCAGTATAATCTAAGTTGATTTCAGGGGGAAAGCAGCTCCACCAACTTTGAAAACCATGTAAGTTATTTAGCCTGTTTCTCCCTATAAGACAATTTGCATCCTCTACATGCTCTAAAGTGGCCTTAGATAAATCTGCCCAATACAGGCACTTCAAATTGAAATAGCACTTTGAAATTTGTGACAAATGTTCTTAACAACCTTAAAAAAACAATACTCTTAAACGGAAACCTGTAAATAAATATCTGAGCTGCCTAAACATTGTTCAGCCCTTGAAGCTGAGTACAGCGCAAGGCACAAAAATTGCTCAGATTTCCCTATACTCCCGTTTCCAACTGACTCTTCACATTCAGACACAGCACAAACAGCACCCAAGTAACAGAAAAAAAAAAAATCAAGAAAACTAACAAACAACTGCGCACTGTTTTTAAGCCCCGCAACAAGACGACCGCTGCTGTCTTGCGGTCCCAGGAAAAGCCTGGAATCCTGTCCCTTGTCTTGCTGTCCAGCTTCACCACTAGGGCCAGTCACCATCGCCGTCGTCCTTGCCAGGAGCCCGAGGCTCACACCTGGAACTGAGACCCGCGTCCACTCTCGGCCACAGGCCGACTTTCCGTCTTAAGAAAAATGTAAAGTAACTTCACTTGTCCACCTGGAAGTCACTAGGCCCATCAACCCCGCCAACTACCTGCAAAGCCCCAAGGCCCCAGCCTGGCCCCTCCCATTCCGTGTAGGCTGAAGGGAAAGCGCTGTCCGAGCTGCCGGCCAGGGGACCGCTGAAGGGGGCGCAGCGCCCAAACGCCACGGACAAAATGTGCGCGCGTGCCTGGTGAAAGGGCTCAGTGGGTTGTGAGGGGGGAGGTCGAGCGCAGCTACGGTGATCTGCCGAGGGCGCAACGTGGGACAGAGGTAGCAGTAGCCGCAGGGTGAGGCGGCCGGGAGGGATGTACAGGAGTGCGGGCCGAGCGGAGGAGGAACGCCCGCGGAGTGAGGGGGGCGTTCCTCACATGGAACACGCTGCTTAAAAGTTCCCCGCCGCCCGCCAGGGCTCGTGCAGCAGTGCTCTGTCTCTCTGCAAATCACAGGGCCCAGGGGCACCACGCACCTTGGGTCTAGTCAGCAAGAGCAACGAAATTCTATCACTCTAGTCCCGCGAGCAGGCACCGGACTTCACACTGCCGCCGCCATTTTTGAGAAGCCGCGCGCGAGGAGCCGCGCATGCCCTGTTAAACCTCCCCCCCCTTACTTTCTCCTCCCACTCCTACCCCAACCCCAGCAGCCGGCCCCCAGCCCTGCGGTTACAGCTAGCACTTATTTCCCTAAGACCACGACTGCCTCTACGAGGCCCAAATCGGGGACGCTCACTTTCCTACAAAGCCTGAGCAATAGACGATATCGAGACACTCTCCTGGGAAAGCCCAATTTTCCTTCGTTCCTCCCCGCCAAAATGACCCCCAGACAGTCGCAGCCCCTGCACCCAAAGGCCCCGAGATCCACACTAAGTTCTGTCCCTGGAACTTAGTCCTCTTAACCATTCCCTTCAACTCATGACCAGCACTAACCCTGGCCAAGGATTCTCAAACCAGGTGCTTGCCTACAATCTAGAGTAAATTGGAGGATCAGGGGAAACGCTCTGTTCAGACAGCTTGAGCAAAAATCACCCCTCCAAGGATTACAGCATATTCCTTGAAACTCCCTGCAACCGGTAACTTGCTAGCAATCCTCTCACAGATCTTTATTCCTCTCAACTGTGGCTAGAGCTAACAGACACTAGATAAACCCAGACAGGGGCAATCATTTGCTCACTTACTTGAGGATGCACAACAGCCTTACCAAGTCTGTGCTTTGAGGTCCCTTTTATCTAATCTCTGGAAATAACTGTGAGGTAGGAGTTGGTCATACTAAGGCATCAAGAGGGAAGAGGCAGAAAAACTGCCTTTAAGTGACCCACAAATCTCTGCACGAAATGCAACGAACAACCAATGAAAGACATCTATTCCCCTTTCAGGTTTAAGTATAAGTCAAAATTTTGAGTTTTTGCACATTTAACATGTCTGAATATAAACCTCAGTACTGCCAAAAAAAATTCAAGAAAGATTTGTAAAGAAGATTAAGAAGAATGAGAAAGAATACTACAGGAGTGAACTGATCCAAGAATTCTATGTAAATATATGAAATGCTATAAGATGACCTCCAAATTGTATGATGAATGAACATTAATAAGTCAAAATATATATGTATATATAAGTTCAACCCAAATACCATCCATACTCTATATTTTCCATATATACATATATAGAGGGAGGGAGGAATAAGTGGAGAGGAATAAGAAAGTAACAGAGGGACAAATATGAGTGTTACTTTTACAGAAATGTGACAATGAAGCTCTCACACTGTACAATTAACATGTGCTAATGAATGTGTACATGTGTTACAATACCAGCCAGGAGCAAAAAAGACAAGCAAGCAAGCAAGTGCACACCCTGAGTTCAAACCCCAGTATAAAAGATTGTGAAAATGATTTAAAGAGAGGATGTAGGGGAATAAAGAAAATTAACAGAAAAATTTAACATGAGCAAGGAATAGAATATGTATGGAAATGCCATAATCAAAACCCTACATTATACAATAAGTATTACTAAATATGAGAATGTACATATATAAAAGGGTGAAGACCTAAGTTCAATCCCTAGTATGGACCAGAAGAAAATTGGAGCTAGGGGAAATATAAGAAAGAGTATTAGAGGGATAAATATGATTAAGAATAGTATATCCATAGATGAAAATTACAACATGGTACAATTAATATGCACTAATAAATAAGTTCCAATTCCCCAAAAATGCCCCAAAATACAAAAAGGATAGTTATGAAATAGGGAAGAGAGAAATAAAAGAATATGAGCAAAGAATATCATTCATATGCACATATGGAAATACTACAATGAAACCCCATACTATGCAATTAGTATGTACTAAAAAGTTTTATATATATATATATACATACATAAGAAAATATATGAGAATCTGAGTTCAATTCCCAGTAATGTAAAGAGAAAAAAAATGCAAGAACAGTTAAAAAGAAGGGAATTATAAAGAATAAAAAGGGTAAATATGATCAGAGAACATCATATATAAGTATTGTAATTCCACAATGAAAATCTCACACACAATAAATTTTAAGGAAATAGTTTTAAAATGTAAATATAGGGCTGGGAATATGGCCTAGTGGCAAGAGTGCTTGCCTCGTAGACATGAGGCCCTGGGTTCAATTCCTCAGCACCACATATACAGAAAATGGCCAGAAGTGGCGCTGTAGCTCAGTGGCAGAGTGCTAGCCTTAAGCAAAAAGAAGCCAGAGTCAGTGCTCAGGCCCTGAGTTCACGGCCCAGGACTGGCCAAAAAAAAAAAAATGTAAATATAGGCACTAGGTTCAACCCAGTACAACCCTCAGTTCCACAAGATTATGCAAGAGTAGAGGATAAGAATGAGAAATAAAGCCCTGGGTTCCATTCCTCAGCACCACTTAAAAAAATAAAAAATAAAAATAAATAAAAAATTAAAAAATAAAAATAAAAAGAATGAGAAATAGAACAGAATATGCGTGTATGGAATGACCTCAAAGAAACCCCAAATGTTAATGATTATAAAGGTTTTGTGAAGCGTGGAGCTCAATCCACAATACTACAGAAGGGGAAGGGGGGATTTTAACAAAGATAAGGAAAAAGAGTGGTGTGAAATTAAGAAAGAGTAATTGAAGTGATGAATATGAGCAAAAAATATTAACATGTACAAAAATGCTACACTAAAACCCACATTGCATAATAAGCTTAACTAAATAAACAAATAAAAACATATATTTCTAAAAATGCACAAGGCAGGAGTTCAATCGCCAATACCACCAAAATAAGTGGAAGGGAGGGAGTATAAGAATAATAGAATAAATGAATGTGACCTAAGAACAGTATTTGCATGTATTAAAATACCACAATTAAGCCCAAATATTATGTCATTAATATATGCTAAAATATATTTAAAACTATTACCACTACAAGCACAAGGCTCTAAATTCAAACCCTGTACTGAGGAAAAGGGGGAGAAGGAGGAAGAAGAGAAGGAAGAAGAGGATAGTGTAACCTGAGGGAGGGGAATAAAGAGTAATGGAAGTGAATACAATCAAGAAATATTACATGAATGAATGAAAATGAAATATTAAACCCACACACATTTCATAATTACTATATTCTAATAAGTTTAATCATATATATGTATTATACACACACACATATAATGGCAGGAGAACCAAGTTCAAACTTTAATACCACTAAGGGGCTAAACATAATCAAAGAATAGATATGCATGTATCTACAATGAAACAAAACTGCACACTATGCAATTATAGATGCAAAATTTATATATGCACACATTCATTTATACACATATATGTATACATGCACATGTATATGCATGTATGCACTCATGCACATATACGTATACATATGTGCATATGCACACAGGAGTCCTGAGGAAATTTGAATATTATTAAAAAGCATTACATGAATCTACGAAAATTATCACAGTGAAATAATGATATTGTTGTATATTATGTGCTAATCCATCGGTAAATGTATCCCATGTGTATATACATATATAGACATACATATATACACCTATACACACATATATATGTATACATACAAACGCACATACACATACAGGTTAGGCCCTGAGTCCAACATCATACCACACAAACAAAAATTGCAAGAAATTTTTAAAAAGAGCCAGATGCCAGTGGCTCATGCCTGTAATCCTATTTACTCAGAAGGCTGAGATATGAGGAACATGGTTCAAAGTCAGCCCAGGCAAGATAATCTGTGAGATACTTATCTCCAATTAGCCACTGAAAAAAGCCAGAACTAGAGCTATAGCTCAAGTTGTAAGGCACTAACCTTGAGCAAAAAGCTCAGGGAGAGCACCCAGGCGGAGGTTCAAGCTCCATAACTAGCATGTGTGTGTGTGTGTGTATGCACACACACGCACACACAAGATTAGACATGTAAGTAAAGTAAGTATAAAAAAGAGTAGATGAATATGGTCAAGGAACACTACATTCATATATTTGGAACTACCACAATAAAACTTTGAAGAAGGATTTTAAAATGTAGGTTATAAGAAGTAATAGAAGGCTGGGAATATGTCCTGGTGGTAGAGTGCTTGCCTCATATACATGAAGCCCTGGGTTCAATTCCTCAGTACCACATACATAAAAAAGGTCAGGAAAATGTGGTATATATACACAATGGAATTTTATGCCTCTATCAGAAAGAATGACATTGCCCCATTTGTATGGAAATGGAAGGACTTGGAAAAAATTATACTAAGTGAAGTGAGCCAGACCCAAAGAAACATGGACTCTATGGTCTCCCTTATTGGGAATAATTAGTACAGGTTTAGGCAAGTCATAGCAGAGCATCACAAGAGCCCAATAGCTATACCCTTATGAACACATAAGATGATGCTAAGTGAAATGAACTCCATGTTATGGAAATGATTGTTATATCACAGTTGTAACTACTTTCAACGTCCCATCTGTATCTGTAGCTTCTATTATTGATGATGTTCTTGTATCACCTTCCAGTGGTTGTACCTACACTATCTCTGTAATCTTATCTGAGTATTTTGGAAACCGTGTATACTGGTATTAGAAGTAGGAAATTGAAAGGGAATACCAAAATCGAGAGACACAGGGTAAAAAAAGACAAACAACTACAAAAGCAATACTTGCAAAACTGTTTGGTGAAAGTGAACTGAACACCTCAGGGGGGGAAAGGGAAAGGGGGAGGAGGGAGGGGGGTATGAGGGACAGGGTAACAAACAGTACAAGAAATGTATCCAATGCCTAACGTATGAAACTGTAACCTCTCTGTATATCAGTTTGATAATAAAAGTTTGAAAAAAAAAAAAAAGGTTAGAAGGGGCATTGTGGCTCAAGAGATAGAGTGCTAGCCTTAAGCAAAAAGAAGCCAGGGACAGTGCTCAGGCCCTGAGTTCAAGCCCCAGAACTGGCAAAAAAAAAAACAGAATAGAAGGGGTGAATATGATCAAACAATATTACATGCATATATGGAAATACCATAAAAATCACCAGTATGCAATTAAACAAGCATATATATATATATATGTTTACATATATATGCATGTATGCATGAGGCTCATGCTCAATACTAAATACAGTAAAAAAAAAACACTGACAAACATGATAAGTGTATGGAAATAAGAAAATGCTTTTCTACATATGTATATATACTCTTTGATCAAATTGACTATTACTATTTCACTGCCCCTTCTCTATAAGTATTTTTGCAACATTTCAGAAGTATTGAGATTTGACCTCAGTGCCTCAATTTTCTCTGTATATTTGATGCCCTGAGTTCAATCCTCAATACTGTTAAAAAATTTAATGCAAAGAAAAGTTTTAAAGGGGAATAAGAGCTTGGTGCTGTTGGCTCACATCTGTAATTCTAGCTACTCAGGAGGCTGAGACCTGAGGATCGCTCTTCCTCTTCAAAGCCAATTAAGCACCAGAAAACCTGAAGTGGTGCTGTGGTTCAAAGTGGTAGAGTGGTAGGCCTGAGTGAAAAAGCTCAGGAACAGCACCCAGGCCCTGAGTTCAAGCCCCATAACCATCAACAACAAAAAAGAGGGGGAGGGGAATACAAAGGGGGAGTAAGAGGTATAAGAAGGAGTGATGAAATGAAAAAAGGTTAGAGGATAATTAGAATAGAGGAAGTAAATATAAACAAAGAATGAAAATCTCCCATTGTACAAATAACATACATTAATAAATTTAAATTATGAATATAGGAAAGCAGGACCACAGTATCACCAAAAATAATTAAAGGAAATATTTTAAAAGAATGAGGAGAGAAATAGGGAAATAATAAAGTAGCACAGGGGAAAGTATGATCAGAAATAGCATCAGGGGCTGGGAATATGGCCTAGTGGTAAAGTGCTCGCCCAGTATACATGAAGCCCTGGGTTCGTTTCCTCAGCACCACATACATTGAAAAAGCCAGAAGTGAGGAGGAAAGATGGCGCCGATAGAATAGGGAGGCACCCCGACTCGCTCCAACGGCATAGTGAGCTGGGAACTCCAACACCCAACACCCCATCAAGAACCCAGCAAAACCAGCATCCAGAAGCAGTGGAGAAACGCAGGAAAACAAAAAGGAGCAAAAAAGAAGAACCGAAAACCTACACGGAGCCGGTGATTCACCGGGGCACCCTCCCCCCACCAGCCGACCCTGGCCCAAACAGGGTCAGGCTGGGAAAGGGGAACCCGGCGATCAGCAGACAGGCTGCCAGGAGCGCAGAATCCAAATAGCGGGAGACCCCACAGACACAAGGCAGGGTGCGGACCAAGACACACACCGGCAGCGACGAGAAGTCCGGGTCCACACCGGATTCGGACAAGGGAACCCAGCACGGCAGAAATCGGGAACCAGGGAAGCCACCACCACACTTAGCCAACCCCTGGAGGGCCAACGGCTGTGCGGGACACACACACAAAGCAGCAAAAGTGAGTGCCCTCCCTCCCCCTCCCCCACCCCTGAGGGAACAAAGAATCCCCAAATCAGGCGGGGAAGCTCCTATCAGGTGCTGGGAAGTCAGTTTAGCAGGGGAAGGGCCCAGCAGCACCAACACCCCACAGGTTCCTGAACTGGCAGAACCGGCCCCGCCCCCTTCCCAACAGGGGCTGGGAGACAGCCGGTTGTGCAAACCCCACCTGAGGCGCCTGGACCTCGAAGACTCTTACAACTAAAATCACAGGCGCTGGTGGGGAATACCAGCCCAGCAGGGTCACCTGAGCCTGATCACATCCCCCACTCACAGCAGAGGTGAGGTCTGAAGGTGCCAAGCCACACCCGGACAGTCGATCCCACTGGACCCCACACATACCGCCCCCCCCCCAACGGACTCGTGGGAGGGTGCAAGCACAACCCAAAACCCAGGACTTGCTCTGGGAGGCATATCCCGCCGAAGTGCCTGCTGCAGTGGACGCACAGCGCACAGGAGGGTGGGGCCCCCCGGCAACAGCGCCCGCTCTGGTAGGTGTACCCTGCACTGGTGTGCGGGGCCTGACACGTCTACACAGGAGGGAGGAGGAGCTACAAACCAAACCTGAGAAGCCATCCAGATCTCCAGATGCGCAAATCACAAAGAAACATAACTCAGTTCATCAAAGGGCAAGCCAACTCGCCAGCTCCAAAAAGCAGCACGACTGAAGAGGAGATGGAGACTTAAAAAGCAAATGAGGCCATGTTAACAGGAATGATCGAAAGCGTCAGAAATGAAATCAGAAAACAATTCCAGGAATTTAGAGCGGAAATCTGGAAGGACACCCAGGAAGCCAAGAAAGAAATGGAAGCAAAACTGGATACAATGCAAACCTGCTTTAAAGAAATGGAAGCAAAAATGGATACAATGCAAGCTGCCTTTAAAGAAAATCTCCACATCCTAAGAATTGAAATGCATGAAAAAATAGATTTAAAATACAACTCTTTAAAGGAAGAAATCTCCACGATCAGAGCTGATATGACAACCATAAATAGCTCTCTGACATCCATAAACTCCGCAATTGAAACCATAACACAAAGAGTAGACCATGTAGAATCCAGAATCTCTCGCCTGGACGATGAAGCAGCTGACAACAACCAGAAAATGACCACACTCCAAGAAAAGGTGAAGCTTCAGGGAAGACTAATCAAGGAACTAATGGACAAAGACAAGAGATATAATCTGTGCATAATTGGAATAGAAGAAGGAGCCGAATACCAGAGCAGAGGGCTTAATCATGTTCTCAATAAAGTTATTGCAGAAAACTTCCCCAATCTCACAGGGGACCCCATCCAGGTAACCGAAGCCTATAGGACACCTGGCAGGCCAGACCCCAGGAAAGCCACCCCAAGGCACATAATATTCAAGACTACAGACCTCAAGATTAAAGAGCAAATTCTGAATTCAGCCAAAGCGAAGAAGGAAACTTTTTTCAATGGGAAGAGGATTCGAATAACCTCCGACTTATCCACACAAACTTACCAAGCTCGAAGTGAGTGGAAGAACACCATCCAAGTACTCCAGAATAACAATTTACAACCTCGGATCAAATATCCAGCAAAATTGGAGTTCACATTCGAAGGGAGAACCAGATCTTTCCACACCAAAGAGGAGCTAAAGGAGTATGTGAATAAAAAACCAGCCCTACAGCGAATATTAAGAGGGGAACCCCAGCCAACAGAGATCGTAAAAGACACACAGACAGAATCAGAAAGAAACTTCAATAGCCAAAGTCCAGCAGAAATACAAGCTCACTAAAGACAAGAAAAAAAAAAAAGAAGAAAAAACAGCCCACCAAGAAAATGGAAGGAGAAAAAACACCCTTATCCTTGATCTCTTTAAATATAAATGGTTTAAACTCCCCGATAAAGAGAAGCAGACTGGCAGAATGGATTCGCAAACAAAAAGTTGACATCTGCTGTCTACAAGAGACCCACCTTACAGCAAGGGACAAAAACAGGCTTCGAGTGTAAGGATGGAGCAAGATCTACCAAGCAAATGCATCCACCAAAACGGCAGGTGTAGCCATCCTGATCTCAGACAAGCTGGACTTCTCTTTAAAGTCCACTCAAAAAGACAAAGAAGGACACTACATATTAATACAAGGAAAAATCCAGAATCAAGACATCACGGTGATAAATGTATACTCACCAAACAAAAGAGGCCCGACATATGTCAAGCAAATTCTCAAAGAACTACAGAGCAAGATAGACTCAAACACAATCATAGTGGGTGACTTTAATACTCCTCTCTCTCCAAGAGACAGATCCAACAACCAGAAGATTAGTAAGGGAGCTGAGGACCTAAATAACACCATTTCCCAAATGGATCTAACAGACCTATATAGAACCTTTCACCCTACAGAGACCCAATACACCTTCTTTTCAGCAGCCCATGGATCATATTCCAAAATAGACCACGTCACAGCCCACACAAAGAACCTCAGCAAATACAAAAGTATTGACGTCATCCCATATATTATATCTGATCACAGTGGATTAAAGGTAACCCTCAACAACAAAGGATACCACAGAGCCTATACACACTCTTGGAGGCTAAACCCCACGCTGCTATCCAACACTTGGGCCACAGATCAAATTAAAGATGAAATCAACGAATTCATAAGCCACAATGACAAAGAAAACACATCACAAAGAAACCTATGGGACACAGCTAAGGCAGTGCTGAGGGGCAAGATCATTGCACTCAGCACCCACATTAAAAGAATGGAAGCAGAGCAGGTGAATACCCTCACGATGAAACTAAAACAACTGGAGAAACAAGAAATGACAGAATCTAAAACGACTAGGAGGGGAGAGATCACAAAGATTAAAGAAGAGATAAATCTGATTGAAAATAGAAAGACCATTCAACAAATAAATAAGACTAAAAGCTGGTTCTTTGAGAAAATAAACAAAATTGACAGACCCCTTGCAAGACTTACAAAAAAAAAGAAGAGAAGAGACTCATATTCGTAAAATCAGGGACTCCACAGGAAAAATTACAACAAGTACACACGATATTCAAACAATCATAAGGAGCTATTTCCAAAACCTCTACTCAGCAAAAAACAATAATTTTACAGAAATGGATCAATTCTTAGAGAAGTACAAACTGCCCAAACTGAACCAAGAAGAAATAAATCAACTAAATAAACCAATAACTTACAGTGAGATACAGGAGGTAATCAAGAACCTCCCTACTAAGAAAAGCCCAGGCCCAGATGGATTCACCAACGAATTCTACAAAACCTTTAGTGAGGAGCTAATTCCAATACTCCTCAAACTCTTCCGCGAAATAGAAACGGAGGGAGAAATCCCAAACTCATTCTACGAAGCTAATATCATACTCATTCCCAAACCAGGCAAAGATCCAACAAAAAAAGAGAACTACAGACCAATATCACTAATGAACACAGATGCAAAGCTTCTCAATAAAATATTAGCTAATAGGATCCAGAAACTGATCAAGAATATCATACATCATGACCAAGTAGGCTTCATCCCTCAGTCACAAGGATGGCTCAACATCCGTAAATCAATCAACGTAATTCACCACATAAACAGAACTAAAATCAAGAATCACATTGTTATCTCAGTTGATGCCCAAAAAGCCTTTGACAAAATACAACATCCATACCTATTAAAAGCTTTGGAGAGAACAGGAATAGATGGAACATTCCTCAAAACAATAAAAGCCATATACAACAGACCAACTGCTAATATCATATTAAATGGAGAGAAACTTAAATCATTCCCTCTAAACTCAGGAACAAGACAAGGATGCCCACTCTGCCCACTTCTGTTCAACATAGTGCTGGAATCCCTAGCCATAGCAATAAGGCAAGAGGAGGACATCAAAGGGATCCACATCGGCAAGGAAGAAATCAAGTTATCCTTATTCGCAGACGACATGATCTTATATCTGACGGACCCAAAAAACTCAGTACCCAAACTCCTACACCTAATAAACCAATTTGGCAAAGTAGCAGGATACAAAATCAACCCACAAAAGTCAGCAGCTTTTCTGTACACCAGCAATAGACAAACAGAAAAGGAAATTATGGAAACAATTCCATTTACAATAGCCAAAAAAAGAATAAAGTACCTAGGGATCAACTTAACCAAGGACGTGACGGACCTATTCAATGAAAACTACAAAAATCTAATAAGGGAAATCAAAGAAGACACAAGGAGATGGAAAGACCTCCCATGCTCATGGGTAGGCAGAATCAATATAGTGAAAATGGCCATATTGCCCAAATTGTTATACAAATTCAATGCAATGCCTATCAAAATCCCAGCCACATTCTTCACTGAAATAGAGAAAGCCATCCATAAATTCGTATGGAACAGCAAAAAACCTAGAATAGCCAAAGCAATTCTAGGCAAAAAAAGCAGTGCAGGAGGTATCACAATACCTGACTTCAAGCTCTACTACAAGGCCATCATAACAAAAACAGCCTGGTATTGGTATAAAAACAGATCGGAAGACCAATGGATTAGAACTGAAGACCCAGAAATAAAATCGCACACTTACAGCCAACTGATATTCGACAAAGGAGCTAAAGACATACAATGGAATAAACATAGCCTCTTCAACTACTGGTGCTGGGAGAACTGGGCAGCCATATGCAGAAAACTCAAAGTAGACCCAAGCCTATCACCATGCACCAAGATCAACTCAAAATGGATCAAGGACCTCAACATTAGACCTGAATCCTTGAAACTACTGAAGGACAGAGTAGGAAAGACACTAGAACTTATAGGCACAGGAAGGAACTTCCTGAATAGAGTCCCAGGGGCACAACAAATAGGAGAAAGACTCGACAAATGGGACTACTACAAATTAAAAAGTTTCTGCACAGCTAAGGACATAGCCACCAAAATAGAAAGACAGCCAACGATATGGGAAAGGATATTTACCAGCACAGCAACAGACAAAGGCCTGATATCGGTCATCTACAGAGAACTCAAAAAACTAAGCCCCTCCAAGCCCAATAAACCTATTAGGAAATGGGCAAAAGAGCTAAAGAGAGACTTCACAAGAGAAGATATAAAAATGGCAAAGAAACATATGCGGAAATGCTCAACATCCCTGCTAGTAAAGGAAATGCAAATAAAAACAACCCTGAGATACCACCTCACCCCAGTTAGAATGGCCTATACTCTGAACTCAGGAAACAACAAATGCTGGAGGGGCTGTGGGGAAAGAGGAACCCTTCTCCATTGTTGGTGGGAGTGCAAATTAGTACAACCACTTGGGAGAACAATATGGACGTTTCTCAAAAAGCTCAATATAGACCTACCCTATGACCCAGCCATACCACTCCTAGGCATCTATCCTAAACAGCAAAATCCAAGATATCAAAAAGGCATTTGTACTTCCATGTTTATCGCGGCACAATTCACAATAGCCAAAATATGGAAACAACCCAGATGCCCCTCCACAGATGAATGGATCCAAAAAATATGGTACTTATACACAATGGAATACTACATAGCGATTAGGAATGGTGAAATACTGTTATTCGCAGGGAAATGGTCAGAACTCGAACAAATAATGTTGAGTGAGACAAGCCTAGAACACAGAAAACAAAGGGGCATGATCTCCCTGATATATGACTGTTAACAAAGGGAGACGGAGAGACAGTAGAGACCAAGTCTGTGAATACTGTATATGTTCTTGATACATTGTATATTGCATATATGTCAACCTGACCTCGACAAGGGATAGAAAAACAGGTCGTAAGATATCATAAGAAATGTACACACTGCCCTACTATGTAACTGCACCCTCTTTGCACAACACCTTGTAAAAAAAATTATGTCCAATTAATAAAAAAAAAAAAAGAAGAAAAAAAAAAAAAAAGAAAAAGCCAGAAGTGGTGTTATGGCTCAAGTGGCAGAGTGCTAGCCTTGAGCAAAAAGAAGCCAGGGACAGTGCTCAGGCCCTGAGTTCAAGCCCCAGGACTGGCAAAAAAAAAAAAGAAATAGCATCAGTGAATCAGTGTCGGTGTTAATATGAAAATGAAACCCCACAATGCACAATAACTGTACTAATAAATATACTTCATACACAGATATATACACACATAAAGACATGACACACCAAGTTCTGTCACTAGTACAAGACAAACGGGAAAAGGGAAATATGAGTAACAGAAAAGGTGAATATTATTTTTAAAATAACAAATGTGTATGAAAAATCCCACAATAAACTCTCCATGCTACACAAATAATATACACTAATGGATAAATTATATATTTATATATGTAAAAGCTCAAGGCTCCAAGTTCAATCCCCACAACCACCAAAAATTGCTAGGCAGATAATAAAAGGGAGTGATATCAGAAAGAATTATAGAGAGGTTAAGTATAATAAAATATTGTATATGCATACATAGCAATAACAACATGAATCATCCACATTATACAATATACACTATATACTACAATATACAATATACACTAGATATGAATTAATTTAAACACATAAGTATGTTTAAACATGTTTAATGTACATACATGTGTACTATATATACAACCTCAGCACTCTCACAAAAAAAATAAAACAACACACAAAACAACTGCAAGATAGATTTTAAAAAGGAGAGGGAGAAGAGTTGAGAATTTAGCTTAGTGTGCAAGCACTTGTCTGGCAAGTGCAAGGCCCTGAATTCAGTCCTCAGCTCTAGGGGGGGGAAAAGGAGGGAAAAATAAGAAAGAACACAGGGAGTCAATAAGATAAAACAAAAATTACTTGTGCAGTCTGGGAATGTGGCTCATTTGTAGAGCACTTGCCTAGCAAGCACTAAGCCCTGGGTTCGGTTCCTCAGCACCCCATAAACAGAAAAGGCCAGAAGTGGGCTGGGGATATAGCCTAGTGGCAAGAGTGCCTGCCTCGGATACACAAGGCCCTAGGTTCGATTCCCCAGCACCACATATACAGAAAACGGCCAGAAGCGGCGCTGTGGCTCAAGTGGCGGAGTGCTAGCCTTGAGCGGGAAGAAGCCAGGGACAGTGCTCAGGCCCGGAGTCCAAGGCCCAGGACTGGCCAAAAAAAAAAAAAAAAAAAAAAGAAGAAAAGGCCAGAAGTGACATTGTGGCTCAAGAGGTAGAGTGCTAGCCTTGAGCAAAAAGAAGCCAACAACAGTGCTCAGGCCCCAGGACTGGCAAAAAAAAATTAAATGTGCAAAACAAATACCATAATAAAAACACCACTCTATAGCTGGGCACTAGTAATCCTGGCTACTCAGAAGGCTGAGATCTGATGATCAAGCCAGACAGGGAAGGAAAGTATGAGATTCTTAACTCCATTAAACTACCAAAAAGAGCCAGAAGTGGTGCTGTGCTAGTCTTGAGCAAAAGAACATTTCCCAAGCTGAGTTTAAGCAGCAAGAAAGATACCTACCCCCCACCCCCCCAAAAAAGAAAACCTCACTGTACAATTAATAAGCTTTAGTAAATAACTTTTTTTTTTGCCAGTCCTGGGGCTTAGACTCAGGGCCCGAGCACTGCCCCTGGCTTCTTTTTGCTCAAAATTAGCACTCTACCACTTGAGCCACAGCACCACTTCCAGCTTTTTCTGTTTATGTGGTGCTAAGGAGTCGAACCCAGGGCTTCCTGCATGCTAGGCAAGCACTTACCGCTAAGCCACAGTCCCAACCCAAATAATGTATTTTTTTGAGAGGCCCTGATCTCAAATTCCATTGTTTCCAAAAATAAATAGATAAGCTACCACAATAAAAACACCACACTAGGCCTGGCACTAGTGGCTTGCACCTGTAATCTTAACTACCCAAGAGGCTGAGATCAGAGGATCATAGCTCAAATCTAGTAAGCCAGTACAGGAAAGTAAAGTCTCTGTGAGACTCTTATCCCCAATTAACCACTCAAAAACCAGAAGTAGAGCTGTACCTTAAAGTGGCACAGCACTGGCCTTGAGCAAAAGAGCTCAGAGATAGTGCCCAGGCCTTGGGGGACAGTTCCCAGGTCCTGAGATCAATCCTCACAACCAACAACAACAACAGCTGGAAATGGAGCTGTGGCTCAAGTGGTAGAGTGGTATCCTTGGGCACAAAAGCTCAAGAAAAGCACTCACCCAAGCTCTGACTTCAAACCCCAGGAATGGCACCAAAAACAAAAACAATAAAACAATGTACAATGAGTGAACATTAATAAATAATATATACTTTTGAGAGGCCCTGTTTTCAAACCCAGTAACACCAAACATACATAAATACAATAAAAATGCCATACTGTACAATTAGTAAGCTTTTATATTTTTGAGAGGCCCTGATTTCAGATGCACGTATCACCAAAAATATACTTAGCATAATAAAAAGGTCACACTGCACAACTTGTAGGATTTAATAAATAAAATATTTTTGAGAAGCCCTGAGTTCAACTCGAGTCACCAAAAATAGATAAATATCACAATAATAACACCACATTGTACAATTAATAAGCTTTAATAAATCATACATGTATTTTTGAGAAGCCCTGATTTCAAATTCTAATGTCACATAAAGTAAACAAATCTATAAACAAATAAATATGACCAGGTGCAAATGGCTCACACCTAGAATCCTAGATCCAGGACTGAAAAACAAAACAAACAACAACACATCATATTGCACAATAAATGAGCTTTAATAAAAGAGAGATAGGTCCCGATTTCAAATCCCGATGTCACATAAAAATAAAGACAAATAAATATCCCAATGTCACCTACAATGAATAAAGACAAATAAATAAATAAGGTCCGGTGCAGGTTAGAGGCTCATGCCTCTAACCCTAACTACTCAGAAGTCAGAGATCCGAGGGTCACGGTTTGAAGTCAGTCCGGACAGTCCGTGACAGTCTTATCTCCAACTAATATAAGGAAAAAACCATATCGGAGGTGTGGCTGGGTGCTAGGCCTTATGCAGAAACAGCCAAGAGAGCCTCAAAGTCCTCCACAGCCCCCCATCCCCCACCCCTGCCCGCGCCACAGTTCATGCCAGCAATATGTACATTAATTAACTAAATGCAAATAACCAACTAAACGTAAACAAACGAATGCTTAAAGAATTATTTAGTAGCTAAAGGATAACTGAAACGCTTTGAGGACACTCAAATTCCTGCGTCAGACTGGCCGCCATTTTGACAGCTAAGACAATTGACGGCAAAGGTTCTCAAAGTTTCAAAAAGGCACCCTCCCTTATCTACAACTGTCAGATTCAGATTCCTGAGGAGAACTTTAGGAAACTTCATCTACCTCCATAGTGAGAAGAAAACCGCTCGAATCTATTCAACAGGACGGCACAACGGAAATTTGAGCATCGGAGCTCTCTAAGGAACGCCACTGCTATCCAGTCCCGGGTGGGAAATCAGAAGCGGAAATAGCAAACCGGAAGCCGCAGCCTTTGTATCAGCGCCTCCTATTGGCTGAGTGAGTAACCCAGATCCCCATTGGCTCAACATTACGTAGCGCCCACTGCTAACGGAGGAAATGTGATTTGCAGAATCCAGCTTTAGTACTATCCTACAGGATGATTTAAGTGTGAGTTTAAGCTGGCAGCCCAAGGCTGCCACAGTTCCAGGCCAACCCGGGTAGAAAAATCTCCATGAGACTCTTATTTACAATTAGCCACTCAAAAACTGGAAGTGGAGCTATGGCTCAAAGTGGTAGAATGGTAGCCTTGAGCAAAAGAGCTCAAAGACAGTGCCCAGACCTGACTTCAAGCCCCACGACTGACCCCTCCTCCCCCCCCCCCACAAAAAAAGTGTGAGTTTGGAGTCTAAACAGAAAATGTTGAGAACCACTGTACTAGAATAAACATTGGAATAATTACCTAATAATATATATGTTTTTGCCAGTCCTGGGGCATGGACTCAGGGCCTGAGCACTGTCCCTGGCTTCTTTTTGCTCAAGGCTAGCACTCTGCCACTTGAGCCACAGCGCCACTTCTGGTCGTTTTCTATATATGTGGTGCTGAGGAATCAAACCCAGGGCTTCATGTATACGAGGCAAGCACTCTACCACTAGGCCATATTCCCAGCCCCCCAATAATAATTTTACCTGATAACTTTAGCTAATAAGCACAGCAGGAATTATAGAACTAGAAAAACCAACATTTTGACAACCCTAATGAAACAGATGATGCAGCTAATAATAATTATCAAGGGATGCTGAAACCATTACAGGGAAGTTTACCATATAACTGGCCATCATTAGGGTACCAAAGTATCACCCCACTGATTACTCACTCTGTAAAGAGCAGACATCTTTACAATGAATGGATCAAACTGTCATCTTGTGAACCCACTGGATAATGTAAAAGATAACAGATATGTGCCTTTTGAAGTGAAACAATAAGTGAACAGGGCTGCCTATTAAATATTGTATTCTCCAAACTACTGAGTCTAACTTGGTGGGATCTAACTTATAGTCCAGAAGAAGTACATGATAGAAAAGAATGAATCAAACATCATGAAGATGATGCAGATGGCAGAATATTACAGATACAACTCACATAGTTTCTTTTATGTATCAATGGCATGAAACATAGGGAGAGAAGAAAGACTATTCAACTGAATACAAACCAAAAAAGCAGAGTAAGTCACAGAAAACAAATCGCATTTGGCCTGACATTCATTTGACCACAGATTAAGTCACACTAAAGCATCCATTCGATGAGTACATCAAGATTCAGGAACTCCAAAAGCTGAAAAAAATCATGTTGCACACTTAGATATCTTCAAAGCTCCCAACCAAATGTAGGTGGCTCCCACCTATCGTCCTAGCTATTTCAGAGGCAGAAATTGAGAGGGGAAATTTTCATGAGATGTTCTGAGAGACCTCATCTTAATTGATAGTGGTGTGCCTATGTGGAAAGTTTAAATAGAAGGATCACAGTCCAGGCCAGCCCCAACATAAACCAAAAAGTAAAGCCTAAAATGGCTGGGGGTGTGATTCAGGTGGTAGAGCACCTGCCTATAAGTGCAACACCCTGAGTTCAAACCTCAGTACTATCAAATGAAGAAGAAGAAAGAGAAGAAACAGAAGGAGGAGGAGGAGAAAGAGGAGGAGGAAAAGATCACACATCTTGATCTCAAGTGCACGTGGACCTTGGCTTATGTGTGTGCATATGACTCTGTTCTTTTCTTTTGTATACCATAGCTACTGCTAGGCTTAAGCTTCCTCCAGACACTTCCTTGTCATTTTGTCACATGGCCCTGCCAATTTTAAAGGAACTCAATTGCTGTGAAATCAGAACTTTAAAGCTCTAATTTTAGTATTTTTTCTCATTACTGTATCACTAGTAGAAAGTCACAACAGGAAAGGTATTTTTTTTGTATCAACGCACAACAACTAAGTATCATTGTGCAGCAGGAGTGGTTGTGTAAATGGTTTATCTGGATTGTTGTCTGTGACACTCCCAGGAGACTATACCTGCACTTCCATCAGCTTTTGCTGATGGGGTGCCACAATAGGGTGACTTGATGAGAACCAAGACATCAGAGCCGCAGATTCCTTGCAATGGGGCCAACATTGCAGGAAAGAGTCCTCCAGACTTTCTACACCAAAAGTATACAATGTACGTACTTTATAATTGCTGTCAAATCCACCTTCAACTATCAAGGTATGGAGAGTAGGAGACAGACGGAAGAATAGCAGTCATAATTAGATGGAACTGGTAATTAATATAAATTCAAATGAAATCCACTAAAGAGTTTAGCCTACAGAGATTATATCCAGTGAGACTTCAAGCTGCTGTGGCTGATTTTAATTACATTTCTGAAATAGAAACTTGCAAGTGGGATTTAAATAGATAGCTTAGATGAATTGTTCCACTGATAAATTTTACTAGCAATACTCTCAATCTATCAAAATTTGAAGGTGATAAATAAAGTTAGTAAAGGAGCATTGTGGAGAGGACTATCTGAAAAGGGAAAACATAGTGTGCTAATACAATTTAAATTTGTTATTAGGAGACTAGATGCCACAAAAGTGTATGTCATTGGTATTAAAGAAGCATGTTAAAGAAGCACCCCTTCCCTGCCCCCACCTATGGCATTCAACATCTTTCTTTTAAGATGTATTCATTAGGGGCTGGGAATATGGCCTAGTGTCAAGAGTGCTTGCCTCATATACATGAGGCCTTGGGTTCGATTCCTCAGCGCCGGAAGTGGCGCTGTGGCTCAGGTGGCAGAGTGCTAGCCTTGAGCAAAAAGAAGCCAGGGACAGTGCTCAGGCCCTGAGTTCACGGCCTAGGACTGGCAAAAAAAAAAAAAAAAAAAAAGATGTATTCATTATAGTGGGTATTTCATTGATACATTTCCACAAATGCTTAGAATGTATTCCCATCAGGCTCACATCCATGAATAACATTTTCAAATTTTACTTTTCCCTCTTTAGAATTGTCAGAAAATAACTTCTGACAAGTTCTCTTATTTTTTTTAGTTTGCAAAGTAAAATGAATATATGCATTCGTGTAATAGAAGATATTTCTATATATTTGGTAGGAAATGTCAGAACGAAGGAAAACATTTGATTTTTATATTGTTTCCTTTTTTTCTTTTCTTTTTGCCAGCCCTGGGGCTTGAACTCAGGGCCTGAGCACTGTTCCTGGCTGCTTTTTGCTCAAGACTGGTACACTGCCACTTGAGCTACAAGGCCACTTCTGGCCATTTTCTGTATATGTGGTGTTGGGGAATCAAACCCAGGGCTTCATGTATGCGAGGCAAGCACTCTACTACTAGGTCATATTTCCAGCCCTATTGTTCCTTTTAAAAAATGTCTTTTACGTGCTGGGAATATGGCCTAGTGGCAAGAGTGCTTGCCACGTATACATGAAGCCGGGGCTGGGAATATGGCCCCTCACCCAGCTCAAACCCTTCCAATGGCCTTTGTTCCTTTCAAGAGAAAGAACCAGGGGCTGGGGATATGGCCTAGTGGCAAGAGAGCTTGCCTCGTATACATGAGGCCCTGGGTTCGATTCCCCAGCACCACATATACAGAAAACGGCCAGAAGTGGCGCTGTGGCTCAAGTGGCAGAGTGCTAGCCTTGAGCAAAAGGAAGCCAGGGACAGTGCTCAGGCCCTGAGCCCAAGGCCCAGGACTGGCCGAAAAAAAAAAAAAAGAGAGAGAAAGAACCACTCAACCAGACCCAAAGAAACATGGACTCTATGGTCTCCCTTATTGGGAATAATTAGCACAGGATTAAGCAAGCCACAGCAGAGGATCACAAGAGCCCAATAGCTATACTATTGATGATCACATAAGATGATGCTAAGTGAAATGAACTCCATTTTATGGAAATGATTGTTATATCACAGTTGTAACTACTTTCAACATCCCATATGTATCTGTAGTTTATACTGTTGATGATGTTCTTGTATCACCTTCTTGGATTGTATCTACACTATCTCTGTAATCTTATCTGAGTATATTGGAAACCCTGTATACTGGTATTAGAAGTAGGAAATTGAGAGGGAATACCAAAATTGAGAGACAAAGGGTAAATTAAGAGAAACAACAACAAAAGCAATACTTGCAAAACTGTATGGTGTAAGCGAACTGAACACTTCAGGGGGAGAAAGGGGGAGGTGGGAGGGGGGTATGAGAGACAAGGTAACAAACAGTACAAGAAATGTATCCAATGCCTAAAGTATGAAACTGTAACCTCTCTGTACAGCAGTTTTATAATAAAAAATTAAAAAAATAAAATTAAAATATAAAAAAAAAGAACCACTCAAAAAAAATACTGCAGAGTAAAGCCATTTGTGGATTTCTACATCTACGACACTAGATGGCACTGTGGGACAACTGAAAAGAGGGTTGGGGGTTGTTTTTGTTTTTGCTTCTTTTGTTATTGTAGTTTGTTTTTAGTATGTGTGAGGGTGAGTTTTGATAGGGTCCTACATATTCCAGGCTGACCTTGAACTGGCAATCTTCCTGTCTCAGCCTATAAAGCACTGGGATTACAGGCATGTACCAACATACTACAAGAGAGATTGAAGATACCTTGAAGAAAGACGAGAGAAAACAAACTCAAACACAACACTTTTCTGCTTGATCTGGATCTACTTAAAATTCACATCTCTAAAAATCAGAAGACTAAAAAAATTTCTGAATAAGGAAATACAAAGTTACCTTGTTTGTAAAGGAAGAAAAAGAAGTTGTTTTTTGACATGTGCTAAATAAAAGGACCCTCATAGGATGAAGGAGGGACTGTGTCCAAGTACCTTAAACACATTCCTCAGACTTAGTCCACAGCCTATGAGAATTTTTTTGAAAGCATCCAGAAGGGTTATGCTATAAAGTTACACCTCCACTCTATCTATCCCCACCCTTGGATCAGCAGAATTTAAATCACCTGAGAGTTTGTTTAAAAAAAAAACCCATAGTCTCACCTCACTAGACAATGTGTCTTAGCTGACTTAAAGCTTTTAATAAGTTGTCAGTTGTATCCAATTTGGAACATTCTGTCAGTGTTTTGCAGCTAAGCAAAACAAACCTGATCTGTACTTAGCCAAACCAAGACAAAAAATGCTCTTTTAAAATTCTGTGTGCCACAGGCAGGAACTTCATGAACAGAGTCCCAGGGGCACAACAGATTGGAGAGACTAGACAAATGGGACCATATTAAAATAAAAAGTTTCTGCACAGATAAAGATATTGCTACTAAACTAGAAAGACAGCCAACCAAGTGGGAAAAGATATTTACCAGCAAGGCAACAGACAAAGGCCTAATATCTGTCATCTACAGAGAGCTCAAGAAATTAACCCCTCCCAAGCCTAACAAACCAATCACTAAATGGGCAAAGGAACTAAATAGACACTTCTCAGAAGAAGAAATAAAAATGGCAAAGAAACCCATGAAGAAATTCTCAACATCCCTGGCCGTAAGGAAATGCAAATAAAAACAACACTGAGATACTACCTTACCCCAGAAAGGATGGCCTATATTCTGAACTCAGGCAACAACAAATGGGGGATATGGAGAAAGAGGAATCCTATTACACTGCTGGTGGGAATGCAAACTAGTACAACCACTTTGGAAAGCAGTCTGGAGGTTGCTCAAAAACCTAAACATAGGGGGCTGGGGATATGGCCTAGTGGCGAGAGAGCTTGCCTCGTATACATGAGGCCCTGGGTTCAATTCCCCAGCACCACATATACAGAAAACGGCCAGAAGTGGCGCTGTGGCTCAAGTGGCAGAGTGCTAGCCTTGAGCGGGAAGAAGCCAGGGACAGTGCTCAGGCCCTGAGTCCAAGGCCCAGGACTGGCCAAAAAAAAAAAACAAAAAAAAACTAAACATTCCACTCCTAGGCATCTATCCTGAACAACAGGAGCCAGGATATTACAAAGACACCTCCACTCTATGTTCATTGCCGCACTACTCACACTAGCCAAGATATGGAAACAACCCAGAAGCCCCACTACAGATGAATGGAGTAAAAAACTGTGGTTACCTATATACAATGGAATTTTACACTGCCTTTAGAAAGGAAAAAATAATGGCATTCTCTGGAAAATGGATGGAACTAGAACAAATCATGCTGAGTGAGACAAGCCAAGAACAGAGAGACAAATGGCATATGCTCTCCCTGATATGCGGGTGTTAGAATTAAAATGCAAAGAGATAGAGCAAAGTAAACAGGTCTCAAGATACCAAAACACAGTAAAAAGCAAAGAGGACACAGAATGAGTGGAAAGTATGTGAGAATAGTAACAATAACAACAACAACAATAAAATATCAGAGGGAACCATCCCAACATCGGACACTGAGGAAAGGGAAGCAAGCATCTCATGGGTGGGACTGGGAAGGAAGGAATGAGTAGAGGAGGAACGGGTGTTGATAAACAAAAGAAATGGGGCTGGGGATGTGGCCTAGTGGTAGTGTGCTTGTCTAGCATGCATGAAGCCCTGGGTTCCATTCCTCAGTACCATATAAACAGGAAAGGCCCGGAAGTGACGCTGTGGCTCAAGAGGTAGAGTGCTAGCCTTGAGCAAAGAAGTTCAGGGACAGTGCTCAGGCCCTGAGACCAAGCCCCATGACCAGCCAAAAAGAACCCAAAAGAAACGTAAAGTATCTATCATGCCAAATGGAGAAAGTGTCTGTATGGTTAAAGATCATGGACTTCATAAGCTAAGTAGAGTAGAACAATTTTCATCATTGTGAAGGTCAAAATATATACTGTGAAATACATGTAATAACTTATCCTCCCCCAAAAAGAAATGTAAAAAAAAAGAAAGAAATGTACCTGCCTTACATATGAAACTATAACCCCTCTGTACTTCACTTTGACAATAAAGAAGAAAAAAAATTCTGTGTGCCAGGGGCCAGTGGCTCATGCCTGTAATCCTAGCTACTCAGGAGGCTGAGATCCAAGGATTGTATTTCAAAGCCAGCCCAGGCAGGAAAGTCCATGAGACTCTTATCTCCAATTAACCACCAAAAAAATGGAAGTGGTGCTGTGGCTCTAGTGGTAGAGGGCTAGCATTGACATTGACCTGAAGAGCTCAGGAACAGTGCCCAGGCCCAGAGTTCAAGCCCTCCCGTCCCCCCTCCGACCCATCCAAAAAACCCCCAAAAACACAATGTGAAGAAACTCCCTAGTGTCTGCTACTCTCAGCCAGAAGATGGCACTGTGGGACAAATAAAGGCAACTTCAGTGTTAAAATGCAGCTTGGAGGAGACAGGAAACAGCAATCATTTGCTTGATCTTTTTAAAACCCACATCTCCAAGAAATTCTTCAAGATAAAGAAAAATAATATAAACTTGTAGACAAAATGGTAGGGGAAAAAAGACAAGGACTTTCCTCTGGAAAGAGAGGAGGTTACTTTTACATTATTAAGTACTAGAAAGTCTTCTTGAAATAGTACTAAAAAATGGCCATATGGATTACTAAAATACAAATGCTCCTAGGAGGCAATCCATTTCACCACCACTAACACATTTCTGGGCATTAATCTTTGTAATCTTGCTTTGCAATCCCTTGGTAGGAAAGAAACTCCCACAGACAGGACTTGCCAAGGGAGACCAAATCTGATATTCATGGATATCTGCCTAAGATGCATCAGAATGAGGTCTCTCTGGGTGATGGGTCTCAGGGTGAGGGTAGTGAAGTAATGGAAAGACTAGGTCTAAGTAATTAATCTTGTTTTCACAGCCATTCTGGGTCCTAACCAGGTGATGGGGACTCTCCACCTAGCTTCCAAGGCCTAGAGATGAGACAAGTCATCTAAGGCCTAGAGGTGAGACAAGTCATCCTTTGAATTGCAGGTTCCTAGCTCAGTTGATAGAGCAGGAGGGGCTCTGTTCTAAAGGATTTGCAGATCAGAAGCTCCCACCATTTACCCCAGAACGAATATGCAAATTTATTGTGTTGTTTAGTCCCAGGAAGCCCTGCTGATGCCTTTGTTTATGTTGGGGCTTGGTCATCACCCCCAAACATGTAGTTTGGTGTATGCTCTGTTTGGGGCTGCTGATCTTTGAGACAAAGTCCACCAAGGAGTCACTGGCCAGATTCGATCTTTCACAATGTGGCTTCTCTATTTTCTCATGACTGGATTTGTATCTGATTTCCCCTACAACAGTAAGAGCCTAGTTCCAAAGGCAAATTTCTACTGTTTGACTAAAGAAGGGAGACTGAGTCCAGAGAGGCAGAATTTGAGGCAGGAGCAAGATCTCAGCCACCTTTAAGGATTCTTCACAGAAATTCTTAGTTTCCACCTTGTCAACTCACAACCATGATCCTCCCCCTTCCCCCACCCCCTTGTGGAGAGTTGTCCATATCTTCACCCAATACATGTCACAGATGACTGAAAACTAGACTGAGAGACATCTTAAGAACATGATGGAAACCAAACTATGCTGGAGATTTTATTTTAGGAAAAACAATGCCCACACAGATCCCTTTTCTAGGAGTCTCTCTAGGTTTAGCCAAGTAAAGCAAAACAAAACAAAACAAAAAAAGATACCCAATGCAATTTTATTTTCAGATAAACAATAAATAATGGTTTAGTATAAATGTGTCCCCAAGTAATATTTAGAACAAACCAAAGTTTTCTTAACAGATCTATGAGTTTGGGGGGGGGGTAGAAACTCTATGGTCCTTTAGTGATAGGATTATATCATCTGAAAAAGGAATAATTGTATTTCTTTCTCTATCTGGATCCCGTTTATCGCTTTCTCTTGCAAATCGAAACAACATTGAGATTTCATCTTACTCTAGTCAGATTTGCCATCATCAAGAACACAAACAACAAAAAATGCTGTGGAGGACACAGGGGAAAAGGAACCCTTCCTTATATACTTTATTGGCCGGACTGGGGAATGTAAACTACTTCAACCACATGAAAATCAGGATGGATATTCCTCAAAACTACTAAAACTAGAACTATTTATCCAATCTAAAGAGCACTGCTGAGCATATATCTGAAGGAATGTAAGTCAGGATACAATAGAAGCACTTTCACTTTGCAGTACTAGTCACCATAACCAAGCTATGAAAACAGCCACAATGCTCACAACTGGTGAATGGATCAAGATGTGATATGTGTGCTCATGCACACACGCACAGACAGACAGACAGACAGATGAGTATTGTTCAGCCATGAAAAAGTATGTCCTTTTCAGGGAAATAGATGTATCTAGAGTGAAGTATAGCACGTTCTGAAAGATGATGTGTTTCTGTCATATGGGGACATATGTTTATGCTAGACATAAAAGATAATCACATAAAGGATACATTAGCATATATACACAAACACATAAAGGATTGTATGTATACATCTACATATAAGATCAATCTGACTAGAGTACATTATGTACAGGTGTGAACTACCATGGTGAAGCCCTTTTGAACAATTAGCATGCACTTTAACAAAAATAAGTATTACGAAGGTGAAACTTGTCCTGACTACGGTTAACTAGTGAGAGGGGGAGAAAAATCAAAGAGAGAAAAGGAGTAAGAATATGGTCAAAATACCTCATGTATGAAGGAATTTATCCCAGCCATCCCAGGGGACCATGCGGAGATAGTCATCGACAGGAGAAGAAGGTTTATAAGGAGGTTTATTAGTGGGGCCATATCTCACGGGAGAGGGAGCAATATGGCATCAGCACCTTAATCCCGGTGGTCGCTTATATAACTCTGGGGCAAAAGGGGAAGTAGGTAGATCTGAGTGGTGAGTGGGAGTGGCCTATTATAGCTCATGGGCAGGAGTCGAGGTATGGGTGGAGCTAGGGGCTAGTAGGCTGGGCTGAGAACCTGAGGTGGGGGAAATACTAACAATGTATATGTGTGAAAATGGAAAAATGGAGCTTGTGATGATTGGTTTGGGAAGAAGGAAGTGGAAGAGGTCTGATCAAGTTATAGTAGTACATTGTATGCATGTCGGCACATGTCAAATGAAACCCCCTCTACAACTAATTGATATTAACAAACAAAATTCAATGACTATCTGAATTTCAGACTTAGTCAGGCAGCCTGTACTTCATCTGGCAACCCTACAGTGTGCAGGCACAGGGCAAAGTAGGGCTCTCTCATCTCCTGCTGGGTCTCCTAGAGGCACGACCCTTCTGAAAGCTAGCAGACAAAGAAGCCTGAAGGTTGCAGTCTTTAGCAGTAAGCCTTCTGTTTATGGTGTCCTAGGGGCCATATACCTGGGTGGGAACTCGGGGTGAGATTTAGTTGTTTTCTGTGATATTTTCATGTTCTTTATTTATAAGATCTTCCTTTTTGAAAAAAAAAATTTGTTAAATCTGGGAATGAATGTCACGGCTCTGTTCTATTGATGTCTTTTCTATATGCTTGAAATATGTGAAATATTTTAAAATGTGATAATGTTACATGCACCTACGTGTCAAATATAACTTTTTAATATTGTTGTGTGGTAAAAATACACTTTAAATCAAACATAAAATCAGTCATGAGAAAATAGAGAAGCCACATCTTCAAAGTCCAAATTTCTGGGGCTGGGAATATGGCCTAGTGGTAAAGTGCTCACCTTGTATACATGAAGCCCTGGGTTCGATTCCTCAGCACCACATATATGGAAAAAGCCAGAAGTATCGCTGTGGTTCAAGGGGTAGAGTGCTAACCTCCAGCAAAAAGAAGCCAAAGGTCACAGTTTGGGTGGAGACCAAGCCTCAGCAAAGCATTATTTGGAAACTCAAAGCCAGGAGCAGAGCTCCCCTGGGGCTAAACAACACAAAGTATCTACATATACCCCAAAACAGGGCCCTTCTGGCTCTATCCATTGAGGCAGGCATCTGCAATTCAAAGGATGGCTCCTCGCACCTCTGGGCCTAGGACCCAGGATGTCTGTGAAAACAACCCTCAGCATCAGGCCACGCAAGGGATGGCTGTGACTCAGATTGCTTGACACTAAAGATACAAAGCTGATGATTTGACATGGCTGTGTGCAATCTTATGGTGGCCCTACAGGATTGCTCCTTAAATAAATAAAAAGTACTATGGAGACATTCAGATCCTGGGAGCTTTGAAGAAAAGTTGGAATGGAATGAGGTCTTGGGAGGCTTGAGGTCTTGGGAGGCTTGCTAGAATTTGCATAGTGAATGTAGAAGAGGATTAAGCCCTATACATTGAAAAGAATTTTGTGAAATACAGTGGACCCAGAGTATATCAAGGACCCTAAATGGCAGCACAGTGTCTGGGAATCCACTGAAATGGCTCCAGATTGAGAATTGGTTTGAGCATGGATTCTGTTAAGCCCAGAGCTTCTACCTGTCAGGCTTATGCTACTCAGGTCTTGCTTTACAAGTCAAAGAATTGCCTTCAAAGGCCCCAAAGTCCCAGGAGGGGCTTGCATCTGTCTTTGAGAGTGGGCAGTCATAAGCTTTTCTTAGCTAAGCAGTGACACGATCCAAGCTGTGATTTAGGCAAATTCTCTTGGCAACTCCAGGCATGAGCCACTGTACCTAGCCCTGGGAACCCTCTTTAATTTCTCTTAGTCTTCTCTTAGTTAGATTAGCCTGGACAAAAGGTTACCAAAATCCCATTTTAACAAACAAGCTGAGCACAGTGATACATATCTGTAATCCCAGCTATGCAAAAGGAATTGGTAGGAAGACCACAATCTAGGGCAAAAATTAATTTAAAAAAAAGAGAGATAAAAAATGGAATAACAATGGCACCCCAAAGGATAGTTAGCGGTCTCCAAAGGGGTGGGCTTTGCTGGGAATGTGACTTAGTGGTAGAGTGCTTGCCTAGCATGCATAAAGCCCTGGGTTCTATTCCTAAGTTGTTGGGCATCAGCTTGACATTGAGGGGGCGGTCCCGAGAGGCCGCCCCTTCTCCTGCCCTGGGACTGTGTGGCTGTTATCCACTCCTACCACTTCCCCGGGTCCCGAACCGCAAAGGCGGCTCTAACTAGCCCCGCCTCCCATCTCGGAGCACAAGTATGTCAAAATGGCACCGGGTGGAACCCAGGGGGCGGTCCTGTGGGCTGTGATCTCCGCCTCTGGGGGAAGTTCCGTGATGTCACTGTGATGGACAGCTCATAATCAGCCTATCGCCATGCCTAGTTAGCCACTCCAAATTCCTACCCTTCCTGCCGCCATTACTGTCATATAATCCCCTCCCCTGATTAAATCGGCGGAATTCCAAGAAGCTTTCCCTAGAATGCCTACGTGTCCTGTAAGCGTAAGAGGGGGGAGGGGCGTCTTCGCGGCTATACACGGTCCAAGGCTTGCACGTGGGGGCTGGACAGGGTGGAACATGCTCGAGGGTGAAAATGTCTCACACTCAGTACCACATACACAGAAAAAACTGGAAGTGGCATTGTGGCTCAAGTGGTAGAGTGTAGCCATGAGCAGAAGAGGTTCAGGGACAGTGCCTAGGCCCTGAGTTCAAGCCCAGGACTGGCAGTAAAAAAAAACAGTGGAGGTATGCTCAAGGCTGGTGATCTACCACTTGAGACACAGCTCCACTTCCAGATTCTTGGTGGTTAATTGGAGATAGAAGCTCATGGACTCTCCTGCCCAGGCTGTCTTGGAACCACAATCCTCCGGTCTCCACCTTCTGAGTAGCTAGGATTACAGGGGAGATACACTCACATCTGGCTTGCACCAGGATGTTTTTAGGAGAACATTAGGTATATATTTATCACATGTTCAAGAAGTGGAGCAGTAAAGAACAGAGATTGAGGGAATAGGAGGGGTTGGGATAGATGGGGGAGGCGAAAATGATGGAAAAGACAACATTGATCAAGATTCATTGTATTCATAAATTGACATGTTGAATTAAAACCTTTGTACAGGGGCTGGGAACATGGCCTAGTGGCAAGAGTGCTTGACTCATATACATGAAGCCCTGGGTTCGATTACCCAGCACCACATATATAGAAAATGGCCAAAAGTGTTGCTGTGGCTCAAATGAGAGAGTGCTAGTAATGAGCAAAAAGAAGTCAGGTACAGTGCTCAGGTCCTGAGTTCAAGCCCCAGGTCTGACAAAAAAAAAGAGTTGATGTAGCTCCTAAAACTGGAAAGGTGCCAGGCACCAGTAGTATACACCTGTAATCCTAGCTATTTGGGAGGCTGAGACTTGGAGGATGTAGGTTCAAACCCAACCTGGGCAGAAAAGCCTGTGAGATTCCATCTCTAGTGAATCAGCAAAAGGCTGGAGATCCTGAAGAGGTAGTGCACCAGTGGTGACCAATCAAGCTAAGGGAGTATGATGCCATGTGTTAGAAAGAAAATGCTGGGAAGGAAAAGAACCTTGTAGGGCTGCTAGGGGATGAAGTGGCAGGAAGGACTTAAATCATGAGTACCAAGGCAAGAATTTGCCTTTCTTTTATTAAGATGTATTTTACTTCTTTTAAAGCAATAAAAAAAACTTCTTAAACAGCAATTAGCAGCAATTAGCTGAGAAAGCCATCATACCAAATATATCATTACTGCTCCTTCACTGAGCTCTTGCACTTTTTATGCATGAACTGAAAAATGTATATACATTAGTATGGTATATGTGCTTTAAAATATTTAATAATTTAAAAATCAATATGACATATTATTGGGTGAAAATGTAAACAATTTGTTATGGTGCTCAAAACAAAGGAATTCAAATCCTCATACTACATGATAGAAACTGAAAATTGAGCTAGGGCTAGGGATTAGTTCAGTGGGAGAACACTTTCATAGCATGTATGAAGCCCTGCATTTCATCTCCACTACTGATTTTTTTTGTCAGTCCTGGGGCTTGAACTCAGGGCCTGAGCACTGACCTTGGCTTCTTTTTGCTCAAGGCTAGCAGCACTCTGCACCTTGAGCCACAGCGCCACTTCTGGCCATTTTCTATATATGTGGTGCTGGGGAATCGAATCCAGGGCTTCATGTATAGGAGGCAAGCACTCTTGCCACTAAGCCATATCCCCAGCCCCACTACTGAATTTTTAAAAGTAAAATAAACTAGATTTGTCCCTCGGGCTCATTATAAGTTATATCATAGTCACTTAAAAAGCTGTTGGGGCCCCTCTACAGATGAATGGATCCAAAAAATGTGGTACCTATACACAATGAAATACTACATAGCAATTAGAAATGATGAAATATTGGTATTCGCAGGGAAATGGTCAGAATTTGAACAAATAATGTTGGAGACAAGCCTAGAACACAGAAAACAAAGGGGCATGATCTCTTTGATATATGACTGTTAAGGTGGGGGGGGGGGGGGGCGGGGAACGACACTAGAGACCAGGTCTGCGAAACCAAAAACTTCTTCTCAAATGGTATTTCCCACAGGTTTGGGTCAGTGACCTTGCATTATATAACTAAAACCAAACAACTACTAAACATAAAAAGGTCTAAGACCTCTCAGTGGTTCACAATAGCTCAAAAGCTATATATGTATGATCATACAAGACAAGGATAAGCAAACTCTATTGTTGACATTATATTTAAAGTTCTAGCTGAATTTCCTTTGGCGTATGCCACGTGGCTACTGTATGTTTTTGGTACACTGGGTATTATATATATGCCTACCTGATCTAGGGAAGGGAAAGAAAAACGAGTGTGTAAGATATCACAAGAAATGTACACACTGCCCTATTATGTAACAGTACCCCTTTTGCACAACACCTTGTCAACAAAATTTAATTAATAAATAATTTTTAAAGCTGTTTGGATCAGGTACTTATGCCTTATACCTATTATCCTAGGTGGTGAAGATAGGGGGATCACAGTTCAAGGCCAATCCAGGCAAAAAAATTCACAAGATCCAAATCTCAACCAAGAGTTGGGTATGGCCACATGCACTTGTCATCTCAGCATTCAAAACCAGCCCAGGAAAAATAAGGCTCATGAGATTCCATATGAACAGAAGAAACCGGGCATGATGGTGCAGGCCTCTCATCCCAGCTAGCCTTGAAAGTGTAAATAGGAGAATAGTGATCCAGACTTGTGGGGGGAGGGGGAATGCAAGACTATCTCAGAAATAACCAGAGCAAAAAGGACTGGAGGTATGGCTGAAGTGGTAGAATGCCTGTCTAGCAAGCATAAAGCCCCAACTGGAACTCCAAATACTACCAAGAAACCCCAAAACAAACAAAACAAAAACCTGCTTTGCTTCCCAATTTCCATGGTCCCCACACTGACCTTTCACTTCAGTCTTGCCAAATTTTCTAATAACCTATTCTCATATATGATTAGGGGGTGATTTGGAGACCTGGAGACTTGGTGTCCTGGCAGATGCAGGCTTTGTCTAAAATCAGGAAATGGAGATAGAAGAGAGCAAAGAATTAGATCTAGAATGCAGAACTGGCCCACAAGGAAGTAGAGACAGATCAGGCCCTAAAGGATAGCATGAAGGACAAAGGCTGAGTAGAAGTGGTGACAGCAAGAGGAGAAAGCCATGTCTGGAGTCTCAGGCCTCAGTCCACTATAGCATTACTCAGTAGCAAGAAGGACCTGGAGTTCACTGTTTGACCTCTTCTCCTGGACATAATATGCCTTTTAGTCCCCTTCCCCTCTTCACGAGTATTTTTTTTTGCATAAAGTAGACATTATGGATTGAATTATGCTGCTTGAAATACATATGTTGAAATCTTAACCCTCAGCCCGTCGGTATGTGACTTTATTTGGATAGATGGTCTTTGCAGATGTAATTAGTTAGGATGAAGTCCATTATGAAGTCATAATGGAGTAGGAAAGATCCCCTTCTCCCATATGATTAATGTCTTTTCAAAAAGGAGAAATTTGGACACAGATAGAACTCAGGGAGAACAGCATGTCAAGATGAAGGCAGAGACTGTATTGATGCATCTACATGCCAAGAAATACCAGATTGCCAAGAAAACACCAGAAGCCAGGAAACAGGCATGGAACAGATTTTCCCTCACTGCCCTTAGAAGGAACCCATTCTGCCCTCACCTTGATGCCAGATTTCTGGCCTTCAGAACCTCAAGACAATACATTTTGTTGCTTAGGGTATTCAGTGGGTGGTACCCTGTTGCAGCATCCTTGGCAGATATACACAGCAGGAGAACATCTTTCTCTCTCACTTGAGCACATCAACTACTAGTGTCTTACAGGGAAATGACGTTCATCATGAGTGTTTCTTTGATAGAGAGGAGACAAGAGGCAGTGACCTTAAAGTATATTTTGGACAGTCTTTAAGACAGCTGGCTGTAGCAAAGGGGGTTAGGAGGCAGGTTTGCTCAGTTTTATGTTGGAGAAGGCTTCAGAGTTGAAAAACAATGACAAATGAGGTCACAAAGTAGAATAGATACATAGCTCAAAGTAAAAGAGAGGGGGTTTAGATGGAATTTAATCATGGAAAAAAGAAACTGAGGGGGCTAGGAATATGGCCTACTGGTAAAGTGCTCACCTCGTATACATGAAGTCCTGGGTTCAATTCCTTGGCACCACATATATAGAAAAAGCCGGAAGTGGGGCTGTGGCTCAAGTGGTAGAGTGCTAGCCTTGAGCAAAAAGAAGCCAGGGACAGTGCTCTGGCCCTGAGTCCAAGCCCCAGGACTGGCAAAGAAAAAGAAGAAACTGAGGATGGGGGGGGAGTAAACCAAGAATAACCTCTTCAGCCCTCAACTTTGTGCAAACTACTACATGTGTGTAAATATATATATATGCATCTTAAGATATATATATAGATGTATGTATGTATATATATGCATATATATAAGATATATATATATATATCTTAAATAAAACCACTGTGTTGATATCAACATTCAGTCTTTAGGATAGGGTTTCTACACCAACTTGTTACCCTAAGTCCTTAAATATTGTTCTGTTAAGGCTGCTATCAAAAAAGTGTGATAGACTAAATGGTTTGAACAAGAAAAATTAGTTTTCTCCCAGTTCTGGAAGCCAACAGTTCACAAATCAAGGTGACAGAAAGTTTAATTTCTCTTGAAAGAAGATGGGAGGAGAGAAAGAAGGGGAGAAGAAGGAGAAGGAGGTGGACAAAGAGGAGGAAGAAAAGGACAAAGAGGTGGAGGAGCAGGAGGAAGAGAAGTTGGTGGAGGAAGAGGAGGTATTGTTCCAGAAGCTAGCTGTTAGTTTGCTTACTTATGTGCTTGTTTTGAATATACTGGAATTTGAACTCTGAAGTCAGGGCCTCAGATTTGTTAGGCAGATGCTATACCACTTGATCTGCTTCCTCTGCTCTCAGAAGTTTATATTTCAAATGACACTTTTGGCAAAGAGAATGTGACTAAATTTCTAGGTCACATAGAGCCCAGGAAGTTTATGACAGTAGTGCTCCTGTGGGAAAATGCATTGAAAGTTCTGACTTGGATTGTCCAAGATCTCTCTCTTCATGAACCTTCTATGCTTTAGGCCTAAGGGAAGTGAATAGTTTCCCTTGTCTAATAGTAGCAGAGGTGTGTAATATAGTAAACAGTCAGGGATGGGCCAGGAGCTTATGGGACCTGGGATTCTCCCCAGTTCCTTCTTGGCTCTTCAGCCACACACAGTTATGGCCCACCCGCTTCTTTCCCTCGTAATAGCCACAGATGTCTGATCTTTCATAGTATAAATGCATTTCTAGATAAAGTTTTCAAAGAAGTCTAAGATATGGAAGCCATTTGATTGTATTCCTCGTTAGATAGTCTTTGTTTGGAAATAAGTTTTTTTAAAAGAAAGAAATATTGAAATCTCCTGTCTACGAAGTCTTTAAATTATATAGTTTACAGCAGTGAAGTTCATTAATAAGAAAATAAATGTTTAGCCTGATGTGGTGGTTTAAGCTGGTAATTCCAACTATTTGGGGAAGTGGAGATAGGCTGATGGAGGTTCTAGACTAGCCTGAGCAGAAAGAAATGTGAGAGACTACACTACACATTTCAGCCCATTTCCATACACCTATTATGCAAGCCATTGGGAAACACAATAGTTGGGTTCAGGGGTGTGAATCTGTTGTCCCCAGAGATATAGGGAACACAAATGGAAGGATTGCAGCCCAGGCCCACCCAAGGGAAAAAATTGAGACCCTACCTCAAAAGTAACCAATGAAAAAAAGGAATTAGAGAGGTGGCTCAGGTGCTAGAGCATGTGCCTAGCTTACCTGATAATGAGAGGTCCTGAGTTCAATTCCCCAGTACTGTCAACAAGTAAAAAAGAAAAATAAACTTTGGTTTTTATTTGGTTAGTCTATGCAAAATGTTTTCACAAGCTGATTGCCCTGTTTATGAATCAGTAAAGCAATAGACTTTTCTTCCCTCAATTTTTCGTGATTACATTTTGATTATGTCTATGTTTATGAGCAATTTGGAAGAGAAATAATCAGGAAAATATAGCTTATGATGATTGACTGTTCCTTTTCTATGTCCCCACTGTTAGAAGTACAGTGTTTTCCATATAATAGGTGCTAATTATTCTTCATTGAATGGATGAACCCAAGTCAACCTGGCCATTTGTTAGCAGTTCTTGTGCGGAAAACTACCATATGTTTTATATGTGACAAACTAACAGATTTAGTTTGAGTGAAATAGTTGGATTATTGATATATGCCAATTGTTTTTCAAATCTCACTTACTAGGCCAGTGATATATATGGTTGCTCACTGACTTCTGGAAGCCAGTATGTGCAAATTCACATGGTTTTTGTCTTAGTCATTGCATCAGGTATCTGTCATGGTATCATAAACTGCCCCTAGAATTCAGTAGATTCCAGTTCCTTTGATTGCAAACCTACAGTTCATCCAGGGCTAGGTGCCACATAGCTTACACGTCTTGAAATGTAGGACTGGCTGTTATTTCCACTCTGTAAGGTTTTCCTTGCAACAACGTGAGGGTAAAAGCAATGAGAAAAAAGTGGAAGCTATGTTTTTTATTTTTGTTTTTGTTTTTTGTAATCTAGCCTTAGGCCTCACACAATGTCACTTTCACCACAGGCACAATCTTACCCAGAAGATTCAAGGGGAGGGAACATAGACACTATATCTTGATGGAAGTGAAGTCTGATTGGTGATGTTAAAATTTATTCTAAAAAGAATATGTGGGCCCTGTGTCGAATTAGCACAGCCTCTGAACAGATGTGAAAAGTAAAGAGAAAGGAATCACATATTGAAAACAAAATAAAAAGGACAAGTGGGTCGGGCAAGGTGGCTCACATCTGTAATCCCAGCTACATCACAGGGAGTGATCAGAACTGCAGTTCAAGGTCAGCACAGGCAAAAACTTACCAAGACTCCATCTCTGTCAATAACCTGATTGCCCAAATGGGGGTCCCAATGACATGAGAGGTGGTAGGTAGGAGGACTGTAATCTGAGCCTAGACAAGGAAAAAAATTATGAAATGGAGGCAAGTTTTAGAGTACCTGCCTACTAGCAAGTGGGAGACAATGAGTTCAAACCCCAGCCCAGTAGAGGGGGGCTAAGTGGAGGGAAAAAAAGTAAAAAACAATATGAGAGATGAGAGGTATTATTCTGGCCATTGTTTTTCTTTTTTGGAGAGAAGGAAAATACAATTTTCCATTGAGATCATTGATAATCTTTCCTCTAACTTCTATTTGTCTTGACATTTTTTTCAGCAGCTTCCTCTAAATTCAAAAATTACAATATTTAGAGCCTAACTTTTATTTATTTAATTATTTATTTTTTCAGTGCTGGAGATTGAATCTAGGGCATTACACATGTTAGACAGTTACTCTGCCACTGAGCTATACTCACAACTCTGAAGTTAATATTCTTTGAAATAATTTGTGGTAGATTGTCCTTATATGTACTAAAGTTATCAGCTAAGCATCTTTCTGGAAAGGAATCATGTCCTGCTAGTTTTATTTTTCCTGTAATCCCAAATCTGATCTGAGTATAATAAATAGAATAAATGAGAAAGCAAATTATATGTACGTATATTGTCTGTTGGCATCTTTAAGTCCATTTTCTGAAAGGTTCTAAAGAACAGGTGGTAGATACGTAGATATAGATAGATTCCAAGTAAGATCTAACAGATGTGTGAAATAGAGAGTGATCTCTACTTTGGGATTATCATGGCAAATTATCAAAAATTTCAAAATGCTAAAAGTAGAAAGAATTATGTAGTAGACACTCATGTACCTACCACCCAGATTCTACAAGTGAAATTCTATTCAATTTACTGCATCATGCATCTATTCATTTATCTAATTCTGTATCAATCAATCAATCAGTCTCTTAAACTACATTTCAAAGTAAGTTGTAGTCATTGGTAAAAGATGAATTTTTAGTCCTGTTTAAAAATATGAACAGTTTTTCTTTCTATTTCAATCTAGCTTGTAAAAGTTATATTTAACAAATATATAAAACCAGGTAGACTTATATTTTTTCATTATATTGAAATGAAATGTTTGAGAACTTAGTGGAGAAGTTGCTGGAGGAACACACTGTAAAGCTTATGCTCTGTGTTGCATGTTCTGATTTAATGTACTTCACATCATGTCTATTCCTTGGGAATATAATAAAAACTTGTATTTCGAACTAAAAAAGCAATCACGTTGTCCTATAATAGTAAAAAGCTGGCTAATGAATAAAAAACATTGTAGTTTTTCATTTTTTTAAAACATTTTGGAAGTCACATTAGCATTTTATCTGTAAAGTTGGTCAAGAATTTCTTATTAGACTAAGTGAAATCAAGACCCAAGTATATTAGTCAGGGCTCTCCAGAAACACAGAATATATATAGATATATGAGGAAATTTATTATAGGAATTGGCTCAGACAATTCTGCAGGCTGAGAATTCCTGTGATATACCATCTGCAAGCTGGAGAACCAGTAAATGTGGTAGTATAATTTAGTCAGAAACCACTGGTGAATGTCCCAACTCAGGAAAAGAGAGACAGTGCGTTCAACTTTCCTCTGCCTTTTTGCTCTGTTTGGGTCCTCAACAGATTGGTTGGTACACGTCCATATCAGTGAGGGTGGATCTTCTTCACTCAGTCTACTGATCTACTGATCTACTGATTCAAATGCTAATCTCTTCTGAAAACACTCCCACAGACATATGTCTAACTGTTTTATTAGCTATCTGGGCCTCCCTTAGTCCAACCAAGCTGACAAAATTAATCACCACCTTTTTGGTTTCTGGGGGTGGTACTGGTGTTTGAACACAGGACCTCATGCTTATTAGGCAGTGTGCTACCATTTGAGCCACATACTCAGGCCTTTTGGCCTTCTGTATTTTTCAGGTAGGGTCTCCTGTGTTGCCTGGGGGTGGCCTTCTAAACAGCCATCCTCCCACACAGCTGGGAAGCTGGGAGCTGGGAAGACAGATGTGCACCACTACACACTGCTGCTGCTTAGTAACTGAGATAGGACCTTGCTAATTTTTTGTTCAGGCTAGTTAGTCCCAAATTACTATTCTCCTGATCTCCACCACTTCAGTAGCTGGGATTACAGGTGTGAGTCTAGGTTCTCATCTAGTCATCACTTTAGATGACTTTAGGCAGCAGGTTTATCCCAAAACTCCTGTGCTTTTTTTTAAATGTAATTTTATTTATTTATTTATTTATCTATCTATTTATTTATTTATTTATTTTGGCCAGTCCTGGGCCTTGGACTCAGGGCCTGAGCACTGTCCATGGCTTCTTCCCGCTCAAGGCCAGCACTCTGCCACCTGAGCCACAGCGCCCCTTCTGGCCGTTTTCCATATATGTGGTGCTGGGGAATCGAGAGTTTCATGTGTTGGAGGCAAGCACTCTTGCCACTAGGCCATATTCCCAGCCCTAAATGTAATTTTATTGTTATTAGTAAGGTGTGCTTTTCCACCCAACATTTTCCCTCCAAATTGGTCATTTTTGTTTTCTTTTTTAAGATTATTGTCGGGCTGGGAATGCGGCCTGGGGGCTGGGATTGCGACTTAGTGTTAGAGTGCTTGTCTAGCATGCATGAAGCCCTGGGTTCAATTCCTCAGCACCACATACACAGAAAAAGCCAGAAGTGGCACTGTGGTTCAAGTGGTAGAGTGCTAGCCTTGAGCAGAAAGAAGCCAGGGGCAGTGCTCAGTCCCTGAGTTGAAGCCCCAGGACTGGCAAAAAAAAAAAAATATCATTGTCTGGATCCCTAATATTCCTCTACTGTGTCACCACAACAAGAAATGATGTGGGAACTCATTGATGAATTCATTCATTCATTCAACAAATACTTAGTGACTGTCATGCCCCAAGCTAGGCATTGAGAATAAAACATTTTAAAATGAGAGCAGCACAATTTTTATTTTTAATGCAAAGTTGATAATATTGTATATCCATCAACAGAGGGGGGAAAACTAAATCATTGAGATCTGTTAGTATGAAATGTCATGGAGAAACTCTCTTGAACAATTAACATACATTAAAAAATGAACAACAGGAATGTAAAACAGGTCTTGTATGGGGGGTATAGATACTAATTTTAGGACAAATGGAGAAGGTAAAGTAGGACGAATTTGGTTAAATTACTTTATGTACACATGTGAAAGTAGAACAATGAAGCTTGTTGAGATTGGTTTGGGAAAGGGGAAGAGGGATGAGGGAGAATGATAGAGGAGGTGAGTCTGGCCAAAGTACATTGTATTCATGTATAGCCATATAAAAATGAAACTTATTTGTGCAAGTAGTTTAAGTCAGTAAGAAAAGTAAAAGAATTCCCACTTTTCTAATGACAGTAACTTTTTTGTGGGGCTGGGGTTTGATCCCAGATTTGAACCCAGGGCCTCACATATGGTAAGCATGTGCTCTATTACTGAGCTACAATACCAATACCTACAGTCCCAAGAAAATAGCTTTTGATATTTATCAAAGCTTCCTTTTCATATTGTGTAGATATCTAAATAGTATCTATATATTATCCTTTATATACTAGCAGTGCACACAGAAGACCAATGTTACGCTAATGATTAATTACTACATGCAAAACTTTACAAAAGCAAGAATTGTTTCATAGATTTAAGAAGCAGCAAGATCAATGTTTTCCATTATATGTGTTTTCATATAACTTTCTAAGATGCTTTATTAAAAGCCTGTGAAATTGCATTGAATCAGGTCTGATATTAAAACCTGAAAATAAAAGGCACAGCCATTTTATTACTTTTTAGTACTTATACTAGGAATTCATTTGTTTCCTATGCAAATTAAATGCTGGTTTAAAATGGGTTTCTATTTTTAATTAAAATATTGGTAGAAGGTAAATATTGTATATTTCCTCTTAATCTATCTGTATATAGTGAAGGGAGAGGCATCACTAAGGATTATTTCAAATGATCAAAACCTATTAAGGGAGGGATATTATTAAGTGGTTTATTAATTGCTTCAAGTTTAATGGAATGGAATCAAGCTTATTAAATAATAATAATAATCCTTACAAATTCCCTATGATGATGGGCCAGGTACTTTTCTCTGTATTTCACAAGGTTTTTCACCTAAATGATGAGGTAAGCACTATTATTATCTTCATCTTCCACATTTTATAGAGGAAGAAACTGAGGCACAAAGAAATTAAGCAATGTATCCAAGGATGTAACTAGAGTTAGCACTTAAGCCATACATGCAGGCCTGCTTTTTTGCTAGTTGTTTTGTAGATAGAGTCTTACAGAATTTTCTGCCCAAGGTTGGCTTTCAACCATAGTCCTCCAAATCTTAGCCTCCTTACTAGCTAGGATGTAAGCCAAAGACACAAGGCACTTTGATTTTTGACCTTTTCTCCTTTACCCTGTGTGCATTAAGAGGTTTAGGTCCAGATGGGCATTTCATCAATACTTTTTTGACAATCAATGAATAAAAGGCTCATTTAGTCTTCTAGACTTGTTCCAAATGACCTAGATAAAAATGTCTTCCATCTTGATTACCACTTGCTTAGTTATTATTAAGAGCTATAATGAAAGCACTCAAGGGTTCTGACATCTGTAGCAAGACACTTCTTTTGCATCTACTAGACATTCTGACGCAAGCTGTCTTAAACATAAGGAAAAGGCAGATGTTTAATTAGGCAGCTCAATGGTGTCATCAAGAACCCACTTTTAGTTCAACTCTGCCTCACTTAGTATGTGGGCTTTGACCTAAAGCTGGTTTCTTATTAGTGACAAAATGGCTGCCATTGGCAACCAGGATACTTGCTTTCTTTTGCATCTAGCAGGACAAGCGGGGAAGAAAATCTTTCAAACCATGAGATTTTTTTTCCTTTAGTTTAAACAAACCACACATTGATTAACTGAGATGAATTGGGACTCAGCTCCTGGATATGTGGATATCTGAACACAGTAGGGGTTTATTAGGAGAGGAAACAGCTAGATACTGAGGAGGCTCTAAAGTTGGTTCTTCATCTGGAAAATGGTGAGAATCTTGCATAGAATTGTGAGGATTAAAGATAATGTGTGTAACATTAGCAAGCTGTCAGATTTTGCAAATAAAAATAGAGGCTGCACAGTTAAATTTGAATTTCAGATAAACAGCAAATCAGGGTTGGTTTTTTTTTAGCATAAGTATGCTTCTCTCTTTCTCCAAACACTACAAATTTATTCTTTTGTTTGGTCCTAAAGCTTCTCGCTTACAATCCTGATTGCATTGGGAGGTCCAAGCCCAAGAGGGAATTTCACAACTGCCTTTATTTTGACAATGATTAAAAAGTTTACTTAGTCTTCTAGCTTTGTCTTTCATGTATTTGGAATAAAATACATAGCTGTATTAAAATTACTCTTTGTTTATTTGAAATAGAAATTTATTGATTTGCTCTGTATTTCATCTGGCAGCCTAAAGTGTAAGTAGAGGTCTTAGCACATAGAAGACTAGTGTCACAGCATGATTTTTAAGAAATTGTTACTAACCTAAAATGGCTCAGAAGAGGAATTAATTAAACTGGATGTGGCTTCAGGAATCTCTTCACCAAAATTAAATAAAAGAAAATGTCCCTAAGAGGAAGGTCATATTTGTACATATGGGGTGGCATATTAGAAGACCATTTGATATTCCTTCTTGAAACTACAATACATTTACATATCAATAGATAGCCAGTTATTGGTTTTTCTTTATCTTGTTCTGAATCTGCACCGATGAAGCATCTTTCATTTGCTGCAAAGGCAATGCTGCTGAAATTTCTAATACAAAGATAGCGGCGGGTGAAAATGAAATGATTTTTCCCAGGGATTCTGTCTCCACATGAGTGAAGCTTGAGGTCACAGCACTGTTACTTTGCTTCTGGAGGGAGCAGGAGCCCCTATAAAGCCACCTGCTGTTAATACTGACTCCATTGTCCCTCACTGCTAATTCATTGCTCCTACCTGCAAAATTTTCTAATGTGCTTCCAGAAAAAAAAAAAGCTGAAGAGAAAGCAGGTTCCTGTCATTTCCTCATCACATATTCACCACGTTATGAATAGAAAACCTTATTGGCTTGGCATGGAGTGGCCAAACCTAGCATATAGCACTGCATTACCAGATTCAAGATAAGAATAGATTACATGGATTTTTATCCAAGATATCTATAAATTTATCTATAAATATTGCATATTTATTTCTAATTTGGTGGCGGCTAGGATCTCATACCTATCTTTTGTGATTTTCCTGAAAACCAGAAAACACAGCCTGGTTTTTGTTTCTGCTTTTTAAAAATGAAAATCATTACACGGTTTTATGTAGATTTATTTGCACTGTCTTTCAAAAATCATTGTTTCTTAATTTTCAAGAAGTGGCATTGGAAATTTATCTCCTATTTCATCACCTCTTCCTGCTCATTGGAAACCTGATTCAAAGTGGCTGTTAAAACCTTTACATTTCTACTGGCCAGGCGATGACTTCATTGCTTCCTCACCACTTAGGGAGCATCAGACAGAAGTAGAATTATGGGGGCTGCTGCATAGCAGCCCTTCGCACGCGCTCAGCTTCTGTGGAAGGAATCCTCAGGCTGCTAATTCTTTGCTCCTAAGTCACCTGGGGAATTGCAGGCTTCTGGGTGAGTGTTGTGTGTGTGTGTGTGTGTGCCCGCGCGCACGCGCATCTGTGTTTTTGTGCACGCGCGGCTACAACAGTTAAGACAGCAGCAACAATGGACTTCGATGATCATTTTTACCAACGGCAGAGATAAGCCATCCTCCATCCTTTATTTCCAAGCAGCTCTTGAGCTCCCGCCCGGAGTGTGCTCCCCCTCCCGTTGTATGGGTCCCCATGGAGGGAGGTCCGGATAGCTGCGCTGTAGGCAGGATTCCCCTTTTTTTTTCCGCAGTGACAAGCGGATTCCCGGGCCTCCTCGGCTCCCCAACCCCCGCAACCACCCCTTTCTCAGTCACGATCTCCTCTCTTCACCGCCCCTCTTCCCCCGCTACAGCTTGCAGCTCGGGCCCCGCCCCTCCCAGCTTCGCAGCCCAGGTTGCTAGGGCCTGGAGAGGCAACCAAACCTGGTGCGCTAGGAGGCGCGGCGCGCGCGTGCGCGAGTAGGCGAGCTTGTACCAGAAACCAACGTAGCAATACTTCGGCGACTCGGGAATGAGCAGCGCGGGCTGGGCGCGCGAGCCCGAGGCCCAGGCCGAGCGCTCTGTTTTCATTGGCTGCTACTCAAAGTGGGCGGGCTTGAGGCGGTCCCTGAAGGGTCCTGAGAAGCTTCTCTACTGGTCCGAATGGGCAGGCCGGGGCGGGGAAGTTAGCACATTAGGCTGCGCGTTCGTTTCTGCGAGAGGGCGGGGCTGGAGGAGTCGATTAGTTGTCGCTGCCGCTGGGGAAGGTAAAGCGGTGACGGCGGCCTCCGGAGCTGTGGGGTCCCGGGCTGGAGGTGGGGGACTCGCGGGGTGAGTAGTCGCGCCCGCTTCCCCCGCCCGCACATCGGGATGTATATCCTCTAGTTTCTTCTGAACGACAGGACGACCCCACTCGGTCCCCTTGGGTGGGCGAGAGAAGCAGCAGCACCTCCGGTCCCTCTAGAAGCGGGCGACGCGGCGAGGGCGTCCCAACCTGGAGTGGCCCCTTCCTTGGCGAGCCATTGCATCTTTGCAAGGGCTTCCCGAGGGTGTGAGGTTGTATTTTTGTGGTGCGGGGTGGTGAGAGGGTGTGAAAGAGCAGCAGTGGGTCGAGGCCGCCCCGCGGGGCTCCCCTCCGCGACGGGTCTGCGGCGTCCCCGCCCCGCCGCCCCCGCGGCGCGAGCTCCCGGGGACTTGCGGCGAGGAAAGCCCTGTTCCGGCGGCGCCGAGGGGCGGGGGGTTTGCTGAGCGTCAGAGCCCCCAGTCTAAGATCCAACATCTTGGGGCTCATTGGGGGCTGCGAGTTACGACCCCGACCCTGGGCCCTTCTGACCTTGGGTGCCCGCGAGGGTGGGCGAGAGACCTGCCTTCCAGCCCAGCGACTTAAGCAACCTCCCTCCCTCCCCAACAAGTTTCTGGCATTGCTGTGAAGTTCACGGCTGGCTTGGTGGGGGGAAAGCAAAAACTGGCCCTTTCTTGGACCTTTCAATCCCTTTGGACTCTCATCGAAATTGAATTCTGGGTTTGGAAAACCGTCTTCCAGAACGAACAGGTCCTTCTAGCATTGACACGTTTTGTGCCCACGTTGGGGTAAAAAATAACCTGAACATATTTCAGTGTAAAGGCAGATCTTCTTTGAGGGTTTTGTTTTTCGCTTCACTTTAGTGTTTCAGCACAGATGCTTGAATAAGAAAAGCCTGACCTTAGTATCTCTACTGAGATTAGACGGATGCTGTGATATTTAAGTAGTTGCAGCTCAGTCTTCTCTTAACACAATTTATTTTAATTGGCTGAGATTTAAGCTGATTTTAGAAAGTATTCTTGGCACAGAATAATTTCTGTGCATCTGAAATAGGTTTGTTTGAGCGTAATGATTATGTAGCTAATGTAAAAGATTGCACAAATTAATTTGAGAGCATTTGACTGAAACAGGAGACATAAATATGAACAGAATATAGGATTATGGTTTTAGGTAACATCTGCTAGAATATTTCCAGCCTGTTCCATTCTTGCTGTAGGATTACAAAAAGGACATCTTTACCAACACTGTCTGTAATTATGCATGAATAAATATTTAGGTGTAAATTTGCTTTTAATTCCTTTTAAGTGTTTTGGGATTTTTAAAAAATTGAGAAGAGGCTATTATTGCTTGTCTCTGTATGTTTCATGTTGAAGTGGGCAGTATAATCTTACATTCAGCAATCCAATTAAGGTCTATTAATAATAGAAAATTTAAGAAGAGTGCTTCTTTTTTTGAGAATGTGATATTTAAGTAGATAGCAAGCATTTTAATTTTGTTATTAAAAGTACTATTTTAAGGTTTGAGCATTTTTGGCGTTGACACTGGAACCAGAGTAAGGAAGCCTGCACCAGTATTCCCAGCTTGACACACTGTGGGTGTTTCTGTTGACAAATGCAGAGAAGAGAACATTTGGGAAGGAAATCTTATTTTTTTGGAGGAAGGGTATGACGGGTGGAAGGAGCCAGGAGAGGCTTTAGAATTGAAGCTGCCAGCACTGTGGATGCTGAGATTTCACAAGTACAAGGATCCCTAATTAGGAAAAAAATTCCGTTTGAGTGTATTAAATAATAGAACATCAAAAGAGGCATACTAAACAAAGTTAACCATTTAAAAATGTTAAATAATCTGCCATTTCAAATTAGAGGGTATCAAATCCTTTTCAATTGTCTTGCCTTTCTCACAATCATTGCAAAGGCTAATTTGACATACATATGTATATGTATGTATAAATATAAAGATATTAGTGCCCTATTTTTTTTAGTTAGCAAATTTCCTAAGCCTGTTTTTTTCGAAACTAAAACTTAATACATTGAAAGAAACCCTAGACATAGCATTCTTTCTCCAGAGAGCATTACTTTTTTCCTGCATAGTCTTAAAATCTATTCACACTTTAAGGAACATTTTAGTGTCTTAGCTTAGGTTCTTGATTGTTACTTGTGCTAGTTCCTTAATGGAATCTGCTATTGTTTTCATTGTATTGTTCTTGAAGTTGTTGAAATCAGAGTTACATCTACTGTGTTCCCTTGGGTTTTAAAAGGAGAGGTTCCCATTGAAAGAATATATAGGGCCATCTCACCATAGATAAGTAATGGAAGGTTGGCTGATTGCAAGTCAGTTGGATTCTGTTCCAAATTTGTTGCATGGGGATAAAGACAGATTCATTTAACAAGAACCAGATTTTACATTTTGAAGGTGCAGTATTATTACACTACAAATTGAAATACAAAGATGGAGGAGATTCCTCTAAGTATGCTTTTCTCGAACAGCCTTGTTTTGTGACTGTGGCCAAGAATCTATGAGAGACTGTCAACAATAGTTGCATTGTTGGGAATGACAGTGGCTTCTCTTGGAGAAAGTTAGCCTTTCATTATGATTTATGTTTTAGTTTACTTAGTAATAGAAAATTCAGTTATACCTGAGAAATTAATTTCACCTTTTCCCCCCTTTGACAGTTTTGGTGGTTATCTTTATTTCTTATAGATATTAGGAACTATGCTAATTTAGTACTTTTATTTTGTGAGTTACATGAGGATATGACTTTTTTTTTGCCAGTAGTAACAAAGCGTTTAAGAACAAATGAATCTGTCCACATGCATACAGCCAAAACGGGAGGGAAATCCTTTATATTAACATCAGTACAAAAATAGCAAAATTTGAAGTATCAAATTCTTTACTCAGAATGATAATTTTTTTAGGCTTTCAAGTTTTAATTTTTGCCACATCAAATTCCTTGATAAAGGAGAAGATCGAATCTCAAAAGTTCCTTATTATCTGATGATGGTATCAGTTGGATCATATATTTCAACTTAAAAGTACAATTAAAGTACTAAATCTAGGTTTGAGGATGTAGCTTCAGTGGTGAAGGGCAGGGCCCTGTAATTGATCTCTAGCACAGGAGTGGCAGGTCAGGGAAGGGACCAGGGTCTAGCGATTACCTTTAAGCTTTCTGCTTGAAGGCTTTTCAACTTGGCTTTCAGTCTTAAACTCAACATTATAAATATTTTGATGACTCACAATTTTCATATTTGTGTTTAAGTTTTTGATAGTTTTTATAATGTGTCCTTTATACAGAACAGGGAATAACTGACTGAATTACAGATCTGTCCTAATTTTTAAATTCCAGTTTGGATATTCATACTGAGATATAAGCTTAGGGCCAATTCTTCTCTTAGTGGGTGTTAAAAACAGAGCGAAGACCTTCTGTCTAGAGAGATAACATTTAAACATTTTAGATTTGGGAGTTATCAGAAAATTATTTATGGAGCTCCAGTGGCGCAATCGGTTAGCGCGCGGTACTTATACAGAAAATTATTTATTAAGTTAAAAAGACCTAGCTCATTCAGGTCTTCGGAATTGATTGTGAGCACTTTGAATTCAACTTTTACTTAGAAATATTTGTGTTTGAGACAGGTCTAATCAGAGTCAAGTTTTGGGTGTGGTCTCTTGAAGAGTCTTCTCTATAATCTTAGAAGGTTACATTTATTTAACCTTATTGAGTAAGTTATTGTGGAAAATTATTTATTTAGATGAATACATGTATTTCTTTGTTCTTCCAGCATCAGTGTGAAGGAGATGTTTTTCTTATTTCAAATATACATGTCAAATGGGCCCAGAGAAATTAGTCAGCTAGTCAGCAGAAGAGGAAAATTGCTATCTAAACCGGTCTGACTTGAAGTTGTACTCTCCAAAACTCTGCTTTCTGCTTCTCTTTAGGACCCTGATTCCCCAGGCATGTTTTCAGTTCTTGCTGTACATCTTTACTGAGGAGGTACTACAGGTGTAAATACGCTTCCTGGATCTGAAGGTCTACATTGGCAAGGTTGCCTGACCTTTTGTGACATTGGGGATGGGCTGGACTTTGGAAGTGCAGACTTCTAACCCAGGGTCATTAGTTCCATTTCTTCATAATTGAAGGTTGGGATATAATCATTTATGTCCAAAATGAGGTAACTCTTTCTAATTAGCCACTTAGTATTTCGTGTTTCTGCATGTTCCATTATACCTTTTGAATGTGACTAAATTTGCTACATTAATAAAGGCTATGAAGATACTCCTTAAATTGAACTTTGTAGTTTAGATGTACTCTTAAGTAAAATGGCAGCTATTGCAATTTGTAAATAGGCATCGACTTTTGTAATTATGATTTCAGTAAAATAAAATGTGAAGGTAAGTCTACAGAGATGTGGTATTCTCATTTCTTAGTACATGGAGGTTGGACACTAATGAAATTTTTTCTACTTGAAAGTACAATTTTCTATTTAAAGTCTCTTGCAAGAATATTTTAGAGTCTTAGGGCCAGAAATGTTCTTAGGCAAAGCCACATGGAGATTCTATGAAGATGTGGACCTATCCATAGGGTTTAAAAATTCTTACAAAGCATACATTTTCCAATGTGCATTTTAACAGCTTTATTGAGGTGTAACTTACATATAATAAAATTCACCCTTTTAATGTATACTTCTATAAATTTATGGCTTTATTTTTTAATTAAAATGGTCCTAGAGGATTTATTTATTTTTTTAGTATGATTTTTTTCTTTCTTTCTTTTTTTTTTTTTTTTTGCCAGTCCTGGGGCTTGGACTCAGGGCCTGAGCACTGTCCCTGGCTTCTTTTTGCTCAAGGCTAGCACTCTACCACTTGAGCCACAGCGCCACTTCTGGCCTTTTCTATATATGTGGTGCTGAGGAATCGAATCTAGGGATTCATGTATACCAGGCAAGCACTCTACCACTAGGCCATATTCCCAGCCCTGTTTTTTTTTTCTAAGTCTTTCCATTTTCTTTCTTTTTAATTTCTTTTTATTGTCAAAGTGAAGTACAGAGGGGTTGCAGTTTCATATGTAAGGCAGTGAGTACATTTCTTGTTCAACTTGTTACTTTATCCGCCCCCTTCCTGCTCCCCCCCCCATGAGTTGTACAGTTGGTTTACACCAAAGGGTTTTGTAAGTATTGCTTTTGGAATCATTTTTCTTTTTGTCCTTTGTCTCTTGATTTTGTTATTTGTGGTTTTATAATCACTATTACAATCCAGTTTTAAATTAATGTCACCTCTCCCCAAACCTTGTTCCTGATGACATTATTTTTTGGTAATTTTATTTACTTGTTTGCTTAGATCCTTTAATAATCTGACACTGTTAAACAAAATGTAAAATTTAAAAGATATCTTTAAAATGTGTTCTCATGTTTACCTTTTCAGGTTTGGCCAAAGTGTAACACATAGCAGACTATGAAGGACCACACTACAAATGATATAAATTACCTTGTATTTCTATTTTTATTTTTTCTTATAAGCAGTGGGGCTTGAATTCAGGGCCTTATACATAGCACTAGACAGGTACTTTGCCACTTGATTCATGCCCCGGCTCTTTTTTACTTTAATTATTTTCAAATAGTATCTCAATTTTTACTTTGGGCCAGCCTTGAATTGCAGCTCTTCCAGCCAATGTAGCTAGGATTACAGGTATGTGCTATCACAACCATCTTATTTGTTTAGAGTCTCACTAAGTTTTTGCACAGGCTGGCCTTGAACCTTCCTTCTGTTGATCTCTGCTTTACCAGTACCTGGCATTATAGGTGTGCACCACCATGCCTGGCTCAGTTTTCTTTTTTTGTTGGTCGTGGGGCTTGAACTCAGGGCCTAGGCGCTTTCCCTGAGCTTTTCTGCTCAAGGCTAGTGCTCTACCACTTAAGCTACAGCATCACTTCTGGTGTTTTGGTGGTTAATTGTAGACAAGAGTCTCATGGACTTTCCTGCCTGGGCTGGCTTTGAACTGTGATTCTTAGATCTCAGCCTCCTGAGTAGGTAGGATTACAGGCATGAGCCACTGGCACCTAGCTTATTTTGTTTTTCAAGAAAATAAAATAGTGAGGTTTCTGCTTATGTAGTGGAAATTCAGAGGAAAGACAGAATCCAGGTAAAACTACTGTAATTATTATGCAACAAAAATTTACTTTCAAATTTAATAATATGGGCAGGATCATTGGTTTTCTTGATTTTAAGGCAATGGCATTGTGCATTTTATTATTTGAGGTCTAATCTTCCTTGATAAATCATGTGTGCTGTGCATGCCCAGATCATTCCTGTATTTCATTTGCTTCCTCCACTTTCTGCATTGTTTCAGATTAGATTGTTATGAGATTTAGAAATAGTTTAGGAATGTCTTTCCTGCTTGCATCATTTTCTTATTATCTTTTAGGGCGTGCAGAGAACGTAGGATATGATAAAAATTGTTTTGTACAAACAAACTAATCTCTGCCATGTTTGAAGTTGTTTGTCTTTGCTCAGTGTATTGTTTATCTGGATGGGCATTGTTGTATACACACAGGCTAGCTAGCTCTTCTCTGCTATATTATGACATGTTTGTCTTTCTCACTGTATTGGCTTATATAGATAGCCACTATTTCCTAGGATAGTTTAGGGATCTTATTTTTGGAGAGGTCTGTAAAATAGAGGAATGGAATAGTTTGGTTAGAAGTAAAGTGCTTTGAAATTCTATCTAATTTTCATTACACCATGAAAGTTGCTCTTACAAGTGCCAGGAAGTTGGTAGGTTGTGTGTGGTAGCAAACAAATTAGACTGGACTAGTCTGACATGAATAGTTTACTGTGAATTCAGTCCAAACGGTTTTGAAATAGGCTTGCTTTTTATTTATTTGGCAGTTATAGCTGTGTGATTCTTTGTGGCCTAATGTGGAATAGTAAGATGTGAAGTACATTTGACAGTATAACTTTCTGGCAGTACTGGGGTTTGAACTCAAGACCTTGAGTTTGCTAGGCAAGAGCTTTACCACTTTAGCCATGCCTCTCATCCCTACAATGTAGTGTGTGTGTGTGTGTGTTTGTGTGTGTTTGTGTTTGTGTGTTCTAATATTAGAGCTTTAACTTAGGGACTGGTCGTAGTCTCTCAGCTTTTTCTACTCGAGGCTAGTGTTCTACCACTTGAACCATACCTCCATTTCAGCTTCTTTTTGCTGGTTTATTGGAGATAAAAAGTCTTGGCTTTGTCTCCCCGGGCTGGCTTAAACCCCGATCCTTAGATCTCAGCCTCCTGAGTAACTGCAGTTATAGGTAGAAGCCACTTGTGCCCTGCTCAATATAACTGATTTAGGGGAAGATAGTGATTTTGATATTAAGAACAACTTCGGTTTCTGGAAGTTAACCAAACATATGAAGGAACACTTTATGATTAAAAAAAAGATTGCCTTACATTAATTTAGTTAAGTTGGAATTTTAGAACTTAGTTTTAGATTTTGTATTATTCCTAAAGCTTAATTTCTTTCTTTCTTTTTTTTTTTTTTTGGCCAGTCCTGGGGCTTGGACTCAGGGCCTGAGCACTGTCCCTGGCTTCTTTTTGCTCAAGGCTAGCACTCTGCCACTTGAGCCACAGCGCCACCTCTGGCCATTTTCTGTATATGTGGTGCTGGGGAATTGAACCCAGGGCCTCATGTATACGAGGCAAGCATTCTTGCCACTAGGCCATATCCCCAGCCCAAAGCTTAATTTCTTGATAGTATGAGATCATATTATAATGATCAGATTAAATGTACACACTTAGATGAAGAAGATATGTCAGATACAAAATAACAATAGTTGAAAAACAAGCTACTGACTTGGATTTGACCAGTTTTCTCTGACATTGGCCAATTGGAAATTTTGTTTCCCAGTGAATAAAACCTTTCAGAGAATATCAGAGCAGGTGCAGATTTGATATATTCTATAATTTATCCACACACCCGGATAAATCATCCTGGTTTGTTAGCTGCTTGTGGAACATGTTAACTTCAATTGCAGGTAACTAATTATTGTTATTATTATTACCAATAAGTTCAATGCACACAAAAAGAAAAAGGTTGAACTTAATTGCAATTATTGAAAATGGTTGGAGGTAGACAAAAGCTAAGCTTATGCAAATTTATATTTCATGCTTTATCAGTTATTTCTTCCTAAAATAACTTGTGAGGATTTGCCTGTGTTCATTTAGCAAATATTTAATAGGTACTTACTATGTGCCAGACTTTACTGGAGTCTGCATTGAGTTGCTAGTGAAATGGAAGTAGGCCTGGCCTTCAAAGAATGTTTAGTTCCGAGATGAAGGCAGAGAGGACATACAAAGCCTTATGAGAGGAAATAACAACGTTAGACTGGAGATTCTGTCCTGGTGAAGGTGACAGGAAGGGCCACCCTGAGGAAGTAATGGTTAAAAAGTAGGACTTGAAGCCAGGCATCAGTGGCCTAGCTATTTAGGAAGTTAAAATCGTAGGATCCCAGTTAGAAGCCAGCCAAAGCAGGAAAGTCCATCAGACTCTTATTCCAATTAACCACCAAAAATCACACTCAAATCACACTCAAAATCACACTGTGGCTCAAATGGTAGAGTGCTAGCCTTGAGTAAAGAAGCTCAGGGACAGTGCCCAGACCTTAAGTTCAAGCCCCAGGACTGGCCAAAAACACACACACACACACACGCACGCACGCACGCACGCACACACACACACACGATCAACCAAACAAAAAAGTAAGACTTGAAGGATAGGAAGGATTTGATTGAATTGGGGAAATAAGTTTTTGATTGAAGGTACAAATACTCTGAAGCAAGAATAGAGACCTAGAGACTGGAAAAAACAGAACCTTTCAGAGAACTGGAAGAAATTCAAAATGGCTGGAAAGTAGGGAAGCAGATGATGAAGCAGAAGTAGGTAGAGACAGATCTTTAAAAAGGCTGAGTAGCATTGGGAATATGGCTAAGTAGTAGAGTGTTTGCCAGGGCATGAAGCTCTGGGTTCAGTTCCTCAGCACCACATAAACAGAAACGACTGGAAGTGGTGCTGTGGCTCAAGTGGCCGAGTGCTAGCCTTGAACAAAAAGAAGACAGGGACAGTGCTCAGGCCCTAAGTCCAAGCCCCAGGCCTGGCAAAAAAAGAAAAAAGAAAAGAAAAGAAGAAAAAAGGCTTAGTACATCCAGTGCTGGCTCTTTTTTTTGCTTGTCTCTTGAGAAACTATGTGAGGTTTTAAGCAGAGGCATAACATGAAATGAAATGTGACAGAAAGTCAAAGAGTTTTAGTTAAATAGAATTCTAATAATTTACCTGAAGGCCATAATCTCTGCAAGTTACAATATTCTCCCCTCAACTCATTAAAATTTTTGCAACTCTTTCCTTGATTGATTGTCATCTATGGTACTCTTTTCATTGTTTTTATAGAAATTAATTTTCTAAAGACTTCTTTTATCTTCTCTATTTTGTTAACCTTATATAGGAATGTCATTTCAATTTATAACTGAATTAAAATATTTCTAAGAATTTTAGGTTTCCTTGGTATTTAAACCCAAAACTCTTCCTTGATTCCCCCTTCCATTCCCTGACACCTTTAATCCACTAGATATTTAATATTTTAATGAAATGTTGCATTAAATATCAACATTAATTTGCTTTATTCTGTTGTTTAACAAATATAATATTAGATATATTTTCATAGTTTTACACATGCATGTATGCTATTTCAAGTTTTGTGAAATAACATCTGAATATGTACAATTTTTATGGTATTTTGATCATGTTTAGGAGCACCAAGATTCAGGGCAGATTTTTAACCTGCTTTATACTTTGTGATCTTGTCTTTTATATTAAATGGTTCTCCAGGGGGCTGGGAAAATGGCCTAGTGGTAAAGTGTTCACCTCGTATACATGAAGCCCTGGGTTCGATTACTCAGCACCATATACATACATAGAAAAAGCCAGAAGTGACACTGTGGCTCAAGTGGCAGAGTGCTAGCCTTGAGCAAAAAGAAGCCAGGGACAGTGCTCAGGCTCTGAGTTCAAGCCCCAAGACTGGCAAAAACAAAACAAAACAAAACAAAAAATGGTTGTCCATCATTTTGTTTGTGTTCAAACTAGCTTATAGGAATGAAAACTCTATAAAGGAATTGTTTCATATATCCTGATTTCTTTCTTCTGTAATAAGTCTCCTAATGTGTTCTATTTTGTTAATTTTTAAGGGAAAATTTCAGCAATGCTAAATTTGTATGTGCTTTGATTATTGAGCAGTTTTCGCCACCAAGGTCTTCCTTAATAAAAGTTGTTAATTCCTGGTGGTGTAGAGTACTTCTTCCCACTTTCCCGCTCTACATATGCAAAGAATAACCACAGCATCATGTCCTTCAACTGTTTTCATTGAAACTTACATTTTGGTGCACCTTTAACTTAACTCATATTCACAGAGTTCTTAGGCTTTTTCCAACTATTCCATACCTGCTCAGGTTTATTTTCTTTTCATTTGAATTTTCTCTGGTGTTAGTAACTTGGAGAGTTTAGAAATGGTTTGTGTTATTACTTTTGTTCACATTTATTTGAAAGTGTTCCTCAGATCAGATTTTAGAGTGTGGCACCACTTTTTTCTTCAGTCTTGGCCTTAAGGTTGTATTTCAAGTCTGTCCCTATGTCTAGGGTTGGTAAATGAGGTCTAGACTATTTTTTTTTGTCTAGCCTTATGTTTGAATAATGTTTTGAGTGTATAGTTCTGTTCCTAGTAGAAATGCATGATGCTGGTATCCTAGGTCAGAAGAAACAAACTTAACACAAGACATAGGGGACATGCAGTGATTTCTGAGTGTGTGTAGAGTCTCAAGGGAGGCCCAGAATGTCAAGAGAACTGAAAGGGTTTTCAAGCAGAAGGGATGTTAAATACATGGATCTAAAAATGAGCATAATGGTTGGGAGAATTGCAAAATATGATGTGAATATGTGTTATATGCTTTGCTTTAATGCTTGTTATTTCAGCTATATCCCAGGATCTTCATTCTATCTATTTAATTTATTTTTGCTAATCCTGGGGCTTGAACGAAGCTTGGGCTCTGTCCCTAAGCTTTTGTGCTCAAGGCTAGTGTCTTCCACTTGAGCCTCAGCTCCATTTCTGGCTTTTTGATGGTTAATTGGAGATAAGAGTCTCATGGACTTTCCTGCCTGGGCTAGTTTCAAACTGTGAGACTTAGAGGAGGCTTGTATACAGAAGTGACCTCTTTGTGAAGTGACCGTCATGGAGTTGAATTAATGACCTGGTAATTGTGTCACAAAGGAGTTTGGTTTTGAAGGAGTGGCAATGGAAAGGCTTATAAATTTAGTTCTTTTTTCCCCAGTCCTGGGGCTTGAACTTTGGGCCTGAATGTTGTCCCTGAGCTCTTTTGCTCAAGATTAGCCTGTCACTTTGAGCCACAGTGCCATTTCCAGTTTTCTGGTGGTTAATTGGAGGTAAGAATCTCACAGACTTTTCTGCCCAGGTTGGCTTAGAACTGTGATCCTCAGATCTCAGCCTCCTGAGTAGTTAGGATTACAGGTGCGAGCCACCTGTACTGTGCTAAATTTTGTTCTGAGTGTTGGTAAATGATGCTGGCAATGAATTATGTGTATAAATTTTGAATTTTTTTCCTTTTATCTGGTTATGACTCATAGTTAGATGTCGTGTAATTTAGGGATAATTTTAGCCATATCTCTTAAAGTATTTCTTCTGTTCCATTTTCTTTTCCTATGATTCTAATTATAGTACTTTTTGGACCTTGGTATTATCTTACAGATCTTGACAGTTCTGTCTCCCATTCTTGATTTTTTTTTTCCCCGCATTTTGGTTGGTATTATCTACTTTGAACCATGTTCAATCTCACTGATTCCTTCTTCAGCAGAGTTGTCTACTGATGAGCCCATTGAAGGCATTCTTGATCTCTTTAATGATTTCCATTTTGAGCAGTTTTATGTTATTCCTTCATACATTTTCCATTTCTCTGCTGAACTTAACCATCAATTTTTGTGTGTGTGTTTTAGTGTGTTAGAGCCCCCAACATATGGCTTAACAGTATGGTAAATTTCACATTAGATGTTTCCAATATCTATTTCTGTCTATTTCTGATATGTTCTTTATCTTTTCAGAGTGCTTTTTCTTTACCTCCTCTTATACTTTATGTTTTTTGAAAATTGTTATTGCAAGATTAACTTATGAGTTTGGATTTTTTTCTGTTGTGGTTACTGCCAGAGTACTTCAGTCTTCAAATTCGTGTTTTAAAAAAATTATCTTCAAGTAGTTGTACAAAGGGAGTTACCATTCAACATGTCAGTTTATAAGTACAGTGCTTTTTGATCAGTATTAGCTCTTTTATCATTCTCCCCTTTCCCTCCCAACCCCATTAGATTTTCTTATAGATACTTTGTGATTAGGGTGTAGCTTTCAGGTTTATCAAACATACCAAACCAACAGAAGGATGCACACTTCACCTGTATCATATAAAAGGAACATTGCCTAACATTAGAGTATGGCAGCACCCACTGACCTTTCATGACACCACCCAATGCATGGATCATGAATTGATAGGTAATGAACTCTCAATTCTGTCCCTAGGCCTTCATTTTAGCACAATCACTTTTCTTGAAATGATCCACTTGAACTGCCAAATTTCTCTGTGCCTTGAACCAGCATTAAGCCTTGTGCCAGCTCTGCATTTTGACATTGCTGCATCTCAACAGCTCTTTGAATGAGTTGTTATATTGATATAACTATCTGCATGATACTGCAACTATAGTAGCTTCTGCTCTTGTCTTCAGCAAGACTCCTCCTTTTAAATGCTATAGCCACTTGAACCTTTTCTTAGCCATTCTGTAATGAATGAATTGTACCAATGTGTTCTCAAAGAGTTAATATTAATTTAGATCAGAATAAAAGAACCTGTTTGCTAATGGCTCATGGCTTATGCTAATGGTCTTGTTTCACATTGTCTCTTCAGCAGTACCACTTATACATTTTGAGTTTCAGGCTTCCCTCTTTATTAGTGTCTTAATGGCTATCTTTTGACATGCCCTTGTTTTTTCTCTTGTTCCTTTTTCTATTTTGCTGTTATTTTTTCTTGAAAGTTTCTTAGCTTGAAGGTCAGTGATAAGTTGTGGCAGTTGTTATTCTGATTACACTTTGGTTTTAGGCCTTAGTTCCAGAGTCTTGCCACTCTCCTGTTGTAGTAAGCTGTTTGGATTTCTGCCTCTTTCCAGAAGCAGTCTTTGATTTTTGATGGAGATAGGGGGAATGAACTAGGTAAAGTGTCTTCTGCTTAACAGCAGCCAAGTCTGTATGACACTTAATCATACACTTGATCAGAATGGGTGCCCTCTGTGCACTCTCCTCTACCTGAGTGCTTGTGAGTTGGGAATAGGTGACCTGGTCAATGAAACTCTTACAGAAGCTTGCAAGCTCTTTAGTTTCTGCAACTTCTGGTGGTTTCATACTGTCCCTTTACCAAGTCACATTAGGTTTGTACTGCTTTGCCAACTATCTTTTTTTTTTGCTTGGTTTGGGTTTTTTTTTGCTTTTTTTTTTTTTTTTGAACTCCGGGCCTGAGCACTGTCCCTGGCTTCCTTTTGCCCAAGGCTAGCACTCTACCACTTGAGCCACAGCTCCACTTCCAGCTTTTTCTATATATGTGGTGCTGAGGAATCGAACCCAGGGCTTCATGTATATGAGGCAAGCACTTTGCCACTAGGCCATATTCCCAGCCCGCCAACTATCTTATCTTATACCTTTATGATGTTCAGTTGCAGTCTACCCCAAGTAAACACAGGTATAGCTAACTTGTTGCTCTCTGTTGAATTTAAGGAAAGTCCTGAGTTGGGTGCTGATGGCTCATGCCAGTAATCCTAGCCATTCAGGAGGCTAAGACTTAGAAGACCAAGGTTTGAAACAAGCCCAGGCAGAAAAGTCTGTAAGACTCCATCTCAAATTCACAGGCAAAATACTGGACAGAAAGTGTGACTCAATTGGTAGAGCTCCAGTCATGAGCAAGAAAGCCAAGAGAGAGTGTGAGGTCCTGAGTTTAAAGCCCTGGTACTGGCATATATACACACGTGTGTGCATATGCGCACACTTACACACACACACACTCATTCTTGAATTTGCAGTTAGCCAAGCTCTTTTTCATTTAAGGGGACAGCTTACTTCTTCCAGTCCTTTTATTTTATTATTGAAGCCAGAAATTTGGTTACCCTTAACATTTTAATATATACATTTGTTAAAGTGTAAGCTTACCTACCAAGATTTTTAGAATGGTTTCCTCCTAACCCTTTTTTCTCTTTCCTTGTTAGTGTTATTTATGTGTTAGTTTTGCTTTGTTTAAGTCACCTTAAGCCAATAAAAGGAATATTCACTAATGTGTTTTTTCAGTGTTTTTTTTTTGTCTCAACTTTCATCATTTACCCCACTTCTTTCTGGTCCAGTTTCCTTCTGTTGATATAAAATTCCAACTCGGCTTTAAAAGAAAATAGTTTATTATGAGCCAAATATGAGTGCCCATAGTCTCAAAATACAGCGATTTAAGTTATCCTAATGACATGTTCCACCACAGAAAGGGTAACATGAACTTTTATAATCAAAGAAAACAGTTATAAATCAGCGTACTTACAAAGTACATAAGTAGGGTGATCTGGTGGGCTACATAGCAAGGCTGGGAAATCTGTAGGCTTTGGATGTTGTCTTTAGTTTTAGCTTTAAAGTAGATGGAGGCTAGATGTCAAACTTACAGATACATTCCAAGAATTTTACCTAAAAGTAGGTTTTAGGTTATGTACAAACCTTGATAGTAAGTGGTTATTGAAAAGGGCTGTAAGTCTACTCAGGAGGCAGAATTGGGATGATTGTGGTTTGAGACCAGCACAGGCAAAAAATCGTGAGAATTCCATCTTAATAAAAGGTGAGCATGGTGGTATATGCTTGTCATCTCAGCTGTACAGGAAATAAACTGGAGATTCATGGTCCAGACTGGTGGGGGCATAAATGCACCCCCAAAATAACTAGAAGAAAAAGACCTGGGGGGCATAGCTCAAGTGGTACAGTGCCTGCCTAGTAAGCACAAAACAACTTAACCTCCCCCCCAGTAATAACAATAAGGATTAAAAAAGTAATTTTGGCTCTTGTTCTACAACATTCCATTTGTCCACAGTCACAATGTTCTACTTAGGTAAGGTCAAGCAGTCTGCAGGATGCTTAATACACATACAACTTCTTTAGAGAACGTCACTTTACATTCTTAATAAAGAATGTTCTTAAGTAGTTCTTTTCATAAGGTTCTGTTAATAGTAAACTTACTCCCTATGTTTTTGAACATGTCTTTGCTTCAGTTGTTCTCTTGAATGTTGGACAAGGTAGATCATGTTGGATTGGCAATAATTTTCACATTTTGCTAAGGTGATTCTCTTGTGTTTTGAAAAGTCTTATTTGTTAATGAGAAGTCTGTTGTTCTTCCCTTGTAAATTCTTTGTAGGAAGGTTGTGATCTTTTCTTTTGGGCTACCTTTTAATATATATATATATTTTCTTTTTTGTGGTATTAGGATTTGAACTCGAGTCTTTTGTACTTGCTACTGAGGAACACTACCACCTGAACTTCAGCTTCCACCTTCTATTGCTTTTGTTTTTGCCATGGCCAGCTTCAGACAACAGTCCTCTCAGCTCTCAGAGGCATGCACTACCATACCCAGCTTATTTGTTGAGATAGGGGTTTTACCTGAGCTGTCGTCCAGTTTTCCCAATCTCCACCTCCTGAGTAGCTGGCCTTATCTGCATGAACCACTCTGTCCAGCATTTCCTTTTCCTTTTGAAGTTTACTTGCAATATCTCTAGGAATGAATTTGCTTTCATAGCCTCTGCTTATTTGGTATATCCAATCAGTCTGAGGTCTTCTATTGTCTTCAGTTGTGAAAAGAAAATCTGTGTGTGTGTGTGTGTGTGTGTGCGTGTGCGTGCATGTGCAGACACAGGGGCTTGAACTCAGTTCCTCAGTGCTGTCTGTTTTTTCGCTCAAGGCTAGCACTCTGTCACTTAAGCCACAGCTCCACTTCCAGTTTTTTGGTGATTAGTCAGAGATAAGAGTCTGGAAGACTACTTGGGCTGACTTTGAATTGTGTTCTTCACAACTTAGCCTCCTGAGTAGCTGGGATTACAGGTGTGAGCCCTTGGCACTCTTCTTTAAAAAAATCTTTACAAATATTGTTTCTCTTCTGTTTTTCATTTCTGGAACCATTATTTTTAGATGTTATAATGTTGAAATGTCATGGTATGCTCCATGTTGCTTAAATGTCCTTTAATATTTACATTTTTACCTTTTGGATGATTTCTTGGCATCTAACTTATAATTCACTGATTTCCTCTTTAGCTATATCAAACTCTATTTGTTAATCCACTTATTAAGGTTTTCACTAAAAACATCAACTATACTTTTAAATTTAAAATGTTAGTAGTACAGATGTTTTGTAACCTTGTAGCATTCTTTCAATTCATTTTTGTCTTTTTTTCCTTTTTCTGGTTATTTCCTTCTTTCCTTCTTTCTTCCTTCCGTCTTTGCTTTTTTACCTGTTAGCATATATTAGTTGCACAAATGGGTGTTCATTGTAATGATTTCATACATTCATATGATATACCCTATCAGTCATTTCCCCTCTTCAGTTTCCTCTCCCTTCCTCTTTGTCCTCCCTTGTTTGTTTTCGACAGGCCTCCTCGTTCTGATTTCATATGGTCTGCCCATTTTCTTTCTTTATTTTTGTGCCTGATATGGCTTGGAGCTCTCCTCAGCTATCTTGATCACAGTTGATGCTCTACCACTTGAGCTATACCTCTAGTCCTACATTTTGCTATTTAATTGGAGATAGACTCTTGCAGACTTTTCTGTCTGGACTGGTGTAGAATTTTGATCCTCAGCTTAGCCTCCTGAGTAACTAGGATTATAATAAGTGTGAGAAACCAGCCCCAGGCTCTTTCTGTCCATTTTCTTTTTCTTAGGATTGTCATTCTATGGTGTTTAAACACCATAGTGTATAGATTACTGAATTTGACATTAATGAATAAAGGAATAAATGATTTTTTAAAAAAACATTGTCATTCTAGAAAACCTTCCCTCTCTTCTGAACTGCTTAAAAAGTGGTCTATATATAGTCTGTCCATTTCTCATTCACTTCTGAAACTTCAGCTGTTGCTTTCTGGCTTCCATTCCCATCACCCCTTAGATTGTTTTTGCTGAGTGATTTTGCTTGTGATGTGTAAGCTACATCTAATGTACTCATTTAGTCCTAATTTTACTTGGCATTTCTGTTGCACCTGACACGTTTAATCACTGTCTCCTGAAACAATATATATCCTTTTTGATCTCCATGTCCTCTTACGTTTCTTTTTCTGCCACCCCTATATACCCTTACTGATCCTCTTACTCCTAAAATATCATTTACTCAAATTTATTCCTGTTTATTTTAAGTAAATGTCTCTGTTAATGGTTCTGCATTCATCCCAGGCTTTCAAGGTAGATAGTTGAGTCTTGTCCAACTTGGATATATTATCTACACTTGCCAGTATGATACAAAAAGTGATTTTGGTCGTGTCACTGACCTGCTTGAAAGTGTACCAACACTGTCTTGCTAACAGGAGAAAAGAGAAAGGACAAAGAGTGAATTTCCTTATATGTCCCATCAGATTCGATGCATTTTCTGCCTTCTTGCCTTACATTTTTTCTCTGTCTACCTCAAACACTATGCTCCTGCAGATACAGTTCCATATAAAACTGTTTTAAACTTGATGCCTTTGCTTCATACTGTCTCCTTTGTTGGGAATACCATGTATTTTTAAAAATTGGCTTATATCAGTTATATGGGGGGGATGTTCATTATTACCTCTCCACACATGTTTATACTGTATTCCAATCAATTTCACCTCTATCACATTCCCTACACCCCTTCCCCCTAAAAATAGCATCCCCAGCAGGTTTCTTTGTTCTGTTTTCATAGTTACAAATAATCTATTTAGACTATATTCACCCTCCTGTATCATCTCCAACAGCACACTCTTTTTCTGTTTGTCTCCACCTATCTAGAGGGTCTGATTTTCTTCCTACCATCCCCCCTACTGATCATCAGCTTTTGTTCAGTTTTTCTATGCTGTACTCATATATACTAGCAGTGTGTTACACATTTATTCACCCTCTTTCTTTTTCCATTGTCCCCTTTTCCTTACGAATCTCATAGATCGATTCATCTTCTATGTTTAACTATCCAAGTGTTTATGTGTATGGATATTTATGCTTATGTGCATGTCCACGAATATGAATGTCTTTTAGGTCTATCATTCACATATAAGCGAAAACATAGTATATTTTGGTTTTGAAGCTTGGTTGGTCTCACTCCATATAATTGTCCTCTTAATTGCCTCCATTTTCCTGCAGCTGACATGATTTCATTTTCTTATGTCTATGTAATAGTTCATACTATGTGTGTGAATACATATTGTATGTGTATATATCATATCTTCTTTGTTCATTCACCTGTTACACCTTGGTTGATTCAATCATTTGGCTGTTGTCAACAGGATAAAAATGGATATAGACGTGTGTTTCTGGTGAATTCATTTACTCTCCTTGGGATATATGCCTAATAGTGGTCAGATAAGATCATAGGAACATCTATTTTTAGACTTTGAGGAATCTTCATACCGATTTTCACAGAGTTGTACTAGGTCCACCAGAGGTGGGACTTCTCTAGCATTTGCTATTTTCTTGATGGCTGCTACTCTGACTAGAGTAAGATGGAATCTTAGCGTGATTTTCATTTGGATTTCCTTTATAGCTTAGGATATTGAGTACTTCCTCATGTATATCTATCAGCAGTTTATATTTCTTCTTGTGAGAACTGTCTGTTCAGTTAGCTTGCCCACTTTTTGTGGGATGCCATATGTTTCTGTAGAGTATGTGGGTTGCTTTTGAGTGGGTGAACTCCCCATTCCTCATGGAAGCTATAGCTAATTGATACTTTGCTCTACTTCTATGGCCTTGCCATTATTAAGGAATATTGATTATCATTTTAGAGATCAGACACTGGGTAAATGCTGGCATTCTGCTGAAAGGGTAGGAAAGGTTACTGGAAATGGTGTTTTCTAGCTCTGCAATCATATAACTTATTACTCCTTTCTGTTTACTTAGTCCTCACTACTTCTTATTTTATTATCTTTCAAGGATTCTTCTGGAAAAACATAGTATATTGAAGCAAAGCCTCTCTGGCTACACAAAGTTTTGGATTCTTTAGCTCTGTTGAGTTTTACTGTCCATTTCATCTTAACTTGCTTTATGGCTCCTTGGGAATTAGTTCTTCCTCACTGGTCTGCTATGAGCACCTCTTAGGTTCTCAGGACTACTCTGAATTTCTTTCTTTCTTTTTTTTTGCTTATTTCATTGGGTTTCAGTGTGGGATGAAAGGTAACTTTGTGTGTTCTAGAATAGAACTTGAGAGTCCCATACTTAATGTGATTTCTCTTTTCTTTTTTTCTACCATAGACGTCATGGCACAGAATGTGTACGCCTTTGATCATTTTCTTAAAAAACTGACCTTATATCCCTTTTGAAAGTCACTGAAGGTTATGATTGGGATGATTGGGTAGATCATTGGTAGATGATTGGGATGAACACGTGCCACACTTGTAAAAGCTGGAGAGAAAATACTGCTGAGTCACTTGAAGGAAAAAAAATGGTATTGTGTTGGCCATTCTGATGAAGTGGTTTCTTATTACTATTCTTTGTTTTAAAATTACTTGTAGTGCTCGCTTTGGCAGCACATATACTAAAGTTGGAATGATACAGAGAAGATTAGCATGGCCCCTATGCAAGGATAACATGCAAATTCGTGAAGCATTCCATATTAAAAAAAATTACTTGTAAAGCAGGGCACTGGTGGCTCATGCCTGTAATCCTAGCTACTCAGGAGAGAGCTAAGGATCTCTCTTCAAAGCCAGCTCGAGCAGGAAAGTCTGTGAGACTCTTATCTCCTTCAATAAATTCCCCAAAAAGCTGGAAGTACAGCTGTGGCTCAAGTGGTAGAGCAAAAAGAAGCTTAGGGACAGCACCTAGGCCCCAAATTCAAGCCCCAGGACCATCAAAAAAAAGAAAGAAAAAAAAAGGAAAATGACTTTAAGACTGAACAATGATTCATGTGTTAGTCATTTGTATTTCTCTTTTGTCATTTTCTTTGCATGATAATAAAATTTTGTTTTTTTCCCCTTTAATAGCCTTATGTAAGGTTCTGTTATATGAAATAGTGCTACCAAATATAAGTTGTGCTGCTCAATTCTTTTAGTTTAGATTTATTATAATCTGATCTTTGGAAAATGAAAGTTCACTTATGTATTTTAGTTAGTATATAATACCTAAGAATGTGGCTACAAAATTAAATGGAATAACATAGGTGAAGTGCCCAGTACATACTTTTGTACATAATAGATAACAGTAAATATTAGTTCCTTTTGTTCATTCTTCTTTGCCAGATTATTAAAATAAATATAGACCTCATACCTGAGAGAGAAGAGAGAAAAAAAGAGGGAGAGGAGAGAGAGAGGGGGAGGGAGCAAGACAGAGAGAGAGAGAGAGAAAGAGAGAGATATTGGCTTTTTAAATTTCTACGTTCTTCACCCTTTGTATTGTGTTGTTACAAAAATATTTCACTCATTCAACTGTGTTATTTGAGCACAGAACACTTTACAGGTTGGTTTGCCACATCTAATCCATTTCATCTCTACAAGAGTATTTATTAGTTTCATTTTATACATGGGGTCCCCAAAGGCCCAGCTTCTTTTTTTTTTTTTTTCAAAAGCAAAGGTGCCGTTTATTAGCTAATGCACATTCGGGCCAACATGCTCACCAGATGCAGCTGAGAGACGAGGGCCTTGAGAAAGGGGATTGCATACTTTTTATACAAGTGAACAAACAACTTCAGGGGCTTCCCATGTTGGCAGCTATCCCATTAGTTGACCTGATATTACCTGATATGTCCAAACTTGACTGGGGCCATCTGCACATTTCAAAACAGCAACAGTTTATCCTTAGCTAGGCCAGCTTGCCCCCTGTTTCTTTTACTGAGAAGGCCCAGCTTCTTGACAAAGGTAAAATATAATACATAGGGATACAGAAGTATGTTAAACATTGTATTTCTGACCTCAGTAGGTGCTAAAGATATATTTGCTGAATGAATAAATAATCTATCATTAAGTATGTCCACTTCTAAATTATATCTTTGCAAATTGTATCTTGCTTTACAAAACCTCTTATATATTTTGTCTGGTTAACATGACATAGTAATTTGCTAGTTCATCCATCTAAAATGATTTGTCTTTACCTCCAAGCTTAATTATAAGTGGTATTTTTCCTTACTTCACCAGAGATTAAAATGAAAGCTCTACTAAGAGCACAGTTATCATTGAAGTGCAGCAAATTGAGATATTTACCCCGGCCCCAAACTTGGGAACCCACTGCAGCTGTTACAGAAAGCAGAAAAGATGTTTTGCAAAGAGTCAGTACCAGGGTAAAAAGTTAAACTGGCAAATACTGTTAGTATTAGCACACTTTTCATCAAAACATCTTATCATTATACTAAGACAATGTAAATGTTGCTCTCCCAACTTCCAATATTATCCTTGTTAACCACTATTTTTTTTGAGACAGAGTGTCACTGTGGAGCTCAGGCTGGCTTCTAACTTGAGATCCTCCAGATTCAACCTCTAGAAGACTGGAATTAAAGTATGTACAATCCCAACGGGCTCCAACCATTCAATTTTATTTTATTTTTATTTTTATTTTTTTTGGTTTTTGTTTTTTTGGCCAGTCCTGGACCTTGGACTCAGGGCCTGAGCACTGTCCCTGGCTTCCTTTTGCTCAAGGCTAGCACTCTGCCACTTGAGCCACAGCGCCACTTCTGGCCGTTTTCTGTATATGTGGTGCTGGGGAATCGAACCCAGGGCCTCATGTATACGAGGCAAGCTCTCTTGCCACTAGGCCATATCCCCAGCCCCAACCATTCAATTTTAATGTTTACTCTGTATTTAGCTTTTTGTAATTGATTATTTTCATAGTAAATAATGGCTCTTAGTAAAAATGGTCAGAATTATTGCAGGATTAGAGGTGGAACATTCATAAGTTTATTGCAGAGTTGCATATCTCACCTCTCCATATCTAGTCTGGAGTTTTATACATTTACCTTTTTTGATAGATTTTATCAATCAGTAGTACCCAGTTCACTTCATAGGATACATTTGGTGAGGCTTTTACCAAGCCCTTGGATAACAACTTTGTAATGTTGCAAAAATAATTTTAGGGCACATCTAGGTAAAGACCATGACAGTTTATTAGTAATGCACACCAAAGATAGAAAGATAGTCCCCACTCAAAAATCGGTGTGGGCACATGGGACCAACAGGTGCAGTGATTATTTTAACTTGAGAAGAATATGCAAAAAGGTAGGGGGTTTGGCTTAAAATAACTGAAGGATAAATGCTTCCCTTTGTTTTGGGAATTGGTACATTTAATCATATTTGCTATTACCTTGTTTTATCAGTTGGGCCCTGAAATACCAAGGATGGTCTGCTATTAAATTTGGGTCATTATGAGGTACATGTCTGAGCATCCCTTTAGACAGGATTAAGTGTCTGCCAGATGCTCCCTTCAAGACAGATGTCTATCGAGATAAATATTTTCCTTCACAAACACTTTTGTGATTAAAAAAGGAGTCAGTCTCCTTGTGGGTAACATGAATTTTTCTAGCCACAAATAATCTTAAAGTGTACCTGGGAGCATTAAATAAATTAATGTAAATAAGAACAATATTTATCACAGAATGCCATTGTGCTACTAAATTTTAAAAATTTTGAAATATTTTGCTCCACTGGAGTACTTTTGCATCATATATGATGGATTGTGTATGCTCCATGGGGGCAAGGTCTGACCTGTTTTCTGTTTACTATGTTATCTCTCACATCTGGTATAGTGACTAGCATAGAGTAATACTTATTCAATAAATATTTGTGGAATAAAGGAATGAATGATGAATATTTTGTTTTCCTTAAATTGTGTGCACAACATTTTAGTCCAAATGTTTTTTTGATTATGTCACTGAAAAAATTGTAACAAAACTTATACCAGCTTTCCAAGGTTTACAGTTGGAAATCCAAGTGTTTTAGTTTTGCATTCAACAACCTATAAAATTTTCAGGTTAGGAGAGTGGCTTGAGTGCTTTGCCTATCATGTGCAAGGCCTTGAGTTTAATCCTTATTACTACCCCCCCCCCCCTGCAATTGAACCTGGCATGTTGGTCCACACTTGTTAATCCGATTGCTAAACAAGCTAAGGCAGGAGGATCCCAAGTTCAAGACCAGTCTGGGCTACATAGTGAAAATCTGTTTGTTTGTTTTTTAAAAATCCATACAAAAGCCCTGTAGAATGTTCTTGTACTTAGGTTTTGGGAATCTCACGTTCAAGACCAGTTTGGGGTACACAGTGAGAACCTCTCTCTCTCTCTCTCTCTCTCTCTCTCTATATATATATATATATATATATATATATATAACACAAAAAGTTCTATGGTGCTGTCCTGTATTTACTTTCTTTTTTGTATATAAGGTTTGGTCCAGATATCCTTTTTCTGCCTTTTATCTCAAATGTATGGTTCTCTGGGTCATGAGTTCACTGGGTTGACATGATGTCCACTGTGTTGCTATGAAAGCACTTTGGAAATTAAAGTCATTCTCACCACTTTATAAATTCTCAATTTTTTGGTGTGTGTGTGCTGGTCTTGGGGCTTGAACACAAGTCCTGGATGCCTGAGTATCTTTTGCTCAAGGCTAGCACTCTACCACTTGAGCCACAGCACCACTTCTGGCTTTCCCTGAATAGTTTATTGGAGATAAGAATCTCATAAACTTTTCTGCCCGGGCTGGCTTTCAACCACAATCCTCAGATATCAGCCTCCTGAGTCACTAGGATTGTAAGTGGGAGCCACCAGTGCCTGTTTTATTCTCAATAATTTTTAATCAAAATTTTGGTCACACAATTTAACTCTACTCCTCCATCTATTCTCAGATGAATTCACATCCTATTTCTGGTATAAAACATGACTGTCACAGTATGAAATGAGTACTTTTTTCTTTTAACATTTGATAAAATTTGTATTTGTATAGCTCAGTTGTTAATTATGAGTCTGTAAATGGTCTCATTTTTCCTTGTTGTTTTATACTAATTAGATAAGATGTTGGGATGGTTAGTGCATAATGAAACCAGCAAAAATTTGTTGAGCACCTATATTATCCTTAATGAAAATCTGCTTTGTTCTCATAACTCAATATTGTTATCATGGCTTGGTCCACTGATTACCCTCCAGCCCAGTCTCCAGCGTAGAATCTTAATTTAAACATGAAAGCCCACTCTCCCACCCTCTGATAGGTGCCTGAGAGAGGGCGGGAGACTTGCTCAAACAATAGGTTCCCTATAAACTCTTTGAAACCTTGATCTACCTGTTAACCCTGCCCTCTAACCTTAACCCTGCTTTGTCTTCTGACTCTCCTGAGGTCACCGTGGAGTCTCTTTTCAACTTTCCATTAACTTTGATCTGGTCTGTTGAGGTGTTCTGTTCTTTCTTTATTCTAATATCCTTATGACTCAGTTTCCTAGTAGTCCTAATCTCTGAGTTAAGTTTTCATTTAATCCAGTTTTTTTTTTTTTTGCCAGTCCTGGGGCTTGGACTCAGGGCCTGAGCACTGTCCCTGGCTTCTTTTTGCTCAAGGCTAGCACTCTGCCACTTGAGCCACAGCGCCACTTCTGGCCATTTTCTGTATATGTGGTGCTGGGGAATCGAACCCAGGGCCTCATGTATATGAGGCAGGCACTCTTGCCACTAGGCCATATCCCCAGCCCCATTTCATCCAGTTTTTACAACTGGGTTACACACAAAAGACTGTATTTCTGGGTTTCATGAATAATTTTTTGTACACATTGTTGGGGAAATGGAGAACAGAAAAGGAATAGACTGGACAGTATCCTTAACAGGAGAGGACTGTTTATTGAGGAACAGCAAGGGGCACAGACCTTCCTGTGGGATTGGAGGTTGTGCCTGGAACTGGATTTTAGAGTGGGCTTATATAGGGCTTAACAAGGAAGCAGAAAACAGAAAATGAGTTATGGTCTTTTGGGGGCCCAGGGCGATGTCCTTGGCCATGCCCACAGTGGAATGCTCCACCTGGGGTGAGGGGCTATTGACCCCTGGGGGCCAAGGGTGGTGTCCTTGGCCCTGCCTAGATTGGAATAAATAACCTGCCTGCAGACAGGCATGTGGTCCAGCCTGTCCGCGTGCACCTGTTGTCTTGCTTGGCCTTGGGGAATAAGTCAAGAATCAATCCTTCACACATTAATATGTAACTGATTAGTTGATGTATCAACTAATGAAAATATTTCATTATGAAGACATTTCAAAATGAAAATAATTTCCTTGTGATAATCGGATATATTATTATTACTAGTTGTATAAAGAGATTACAATTCCCTTCCCTAAATTAGGTTATGAATGCAATGCTGCTTGGTCAATGTTAGGAAAATGGAGGAGGAAGGAAAAGGCCAGACTCAGTCTCAACAGGCTAGGAATGTTTATTGAGGCACAACAGCAAGGGGCAGCAATCTTCGCACAGGATCAAAGGTTTTGTGGGGAGGTGAGGCCTGAGCTAGTGTTACATTGGGTCAAGCCAGGATTAGTATGTGACTTAAGGGAACAGGTCATGACACAAGTGGGGCAGGTGGCTTATGGATGCTAGAACATGGTTTTTTTCTTAAAACCAGGGCATGTGGGGAACCTGTGGTTAGGCCGGGGATACTGAACCTCCAGAACAGAAAGCTTTTCCCAGAAGCAGATATTTCCTGATATACCTGGAATTATGAGGAGAGGATGAGTCCTTTAGTCAGTGTCACCCCTTACTTTGTCTCAAGTTACGTAGCTAATGTTTTACATAATATATTGAATATAATGAGTACATTTACTCCCCTTTCTTCCTGAATGCCCCCCCCCCATTTTACCCACCCCAAACATGTTTCCACTTCCTGGTATTCATTTTGATAAACAGTACATTAGCTGTTTAGAGGGTTATGCCTTTGAATTCCTCCCTTAAGTATACTCTCCTTTAGTTAGTTCGTATGTAAATGCATTGTACTTTGTATATATTATTAGGTATAGTTCTATTTTAGATCTAGCTTCCACATATGAGAGAAAACATGAATTTTTAAATCTTGGTCCGTATTTATTTTCTTTCTTTAGTTTGTTTTCTGGATTTCCTACTTACTTGCCCTCCATCTAGGTAGAAATGCTGTCTTTCTTAAATTGCTTTGTGTTTTCACAGATCCTTTAGGGGAAAAAGTATGTCATTATTGTAAGATCTGTCTTTGCACTGATTTATTGAGATGTTTTATGGAGATCCCTGTGCTAGGGCTCAAACCTAAGAACTTCTGTATACTAGGTAAGTGCTACACCAAGGTTTTTACTTTTTTGAGAGTTGAGATTATAGGAAGAAATTAATAGCATTTTCAGTGTCCTTAATGAATTTGGTTTTTAAAAATGGCTCAGAGTAAAAACTAGTAGCAGGGCCTGGGAATGTGGCTTAGTGGTAGAGTGCTTGCCTTAGCATGCATGAAGCCCTGGGTTCAGTTCTTCAGTACCACATAAACAGAAAAAGCCAGAAGTGGTGCTGTGGCTCAAAAGGTAGAGAGCTATCCTTGAGCAAAAAGAAGCCAGGGACACTGGTCAGGCCCCGAGTCCCAAGCTCTAGCCAGACTGGCAACCACCCCCTCCCCCCCCCAAAAAAAAACCAGTAGTAATCTAGCACCAGTGGAGGGTTCTTTGTTAGAAGGTAGATAGCTTTTGTGCTGAGACTTGAAGGAATGAGTGGAAAGGGAAGAATGTGAATGCTTCTCTTTTTATTTGAGGTTTGGAGTCAATAACTGAAATTTTAATTTTTTTGAGATGATCATCATATTGTTTTTGAGATAATCATATAGTTTGAAGCATAGACTTGTCACAGAATGCAGGTGAAGGTTTGTGAAGTTTCCCTTTAAAAGTAGGGACTCTTGGGACTGTGAATATGGCCTAGTGGTAGAGTGCTTGCCTTGTATACATGAAGCCCTGGGTTCGATTCCCCAGCACCACATATACAGAACAAGCCAGAAGTGGCGCTGTGGCTCAAGTGGCAGAGTGCTAGCCTTGAGCAAAAAGAAGCCAGGGACAACGCTCAGACCTGGAGTTCAAGCCTCAGGACTGGCAAAAAAAAGCTAGGGACTCTTCACTTAGGGTCCTTGACTTTGATCACACAGAGTAAGGATTTCTGGACAAGTCACGATGATAAGAATACTTGATGGAGCTTCACAGAATAAGAATTTCTGGACAAGTCACAGTGGTAGGAAAACTTTGTGGCCCTTTATTGAGTGAGTAAACAAGCAGGCAAGGAGACAAACAGACAAGCAGAATGGCAGGGGCACACTCTCAACAGAGTGGGTGCTCTCAGAGGGCCAAAGACTGGGTGAAACACAGCTCCTTATGGTAAAGGCAGGGGGGTCTGACTTTAAAGTTCTGCAAAGATTGTTTTGTCTTTGATGTAATCACTCCAAGTATAACACTTTCTGAATTCCTGGGTGTTTTTGGCATTTCTTCCAGGTAAGAATACATCCTGCCATAAAACAGATGCTTTCCCTTGAGACAAGGAAGGCTTTCTATTGTCTGCATTTTGGATAGGAGGAGATTGCTTATGTTTTGGGGGGAGTATTTCTCTCCGGAAGGAAGGCATCCTATTATCTCTCTTTGAAGAAGCAAAGACAGTGCTTTTGTGTTTCTAAATTCCATGTTTCTGAGTTGCTATGCCTCATTTCCTTCAATTTATCCTGCCTCATTTTCCCTAAATGACTTTGGTCCCTTAATCTTAAGGGAAGTAGATGAACGAATATCTCCCATTTTTCTGTAAGCTTACCGTACCTCAGTTTCCCCAGTCTATCTTGCCTCAGACTTGCTTGAAACTCTTTAATTCTCCTGCCTCAGCCTCCTGAGTTCTGGGATTTGAGGCTTATGCCACTATGCCTAGCTAAATAAATCTTAAAATTGTTAAAGTTCTAGATAATTAAATAAAAATACATGCCTAACTATTTTTTTTGTAAAACATAAGTTTCTTCACTAGTATTTGATGTAGATTCAAGGCTGTTTTAGCTGAACTAGGCTCCATGTTATCTTCATTGTATGAACCATATTCATTATGTCCTAATGCTGTAGTAAGTCCAGTTTTGATTTCCTGAAAGTGAAACAATAATTTAGACAACCCATGAAACTGTTAAGTACAGAACGATAGATTCTTTCTACAGCTCTCTGTTGTCTTTTAATTTAATTTGACAGCCACATTTTAAAAGTGACTCATCACCTTTGTTGAATCTTGCCAAAGAATCCAATGTAATTTGTACGGAAAGGACAACTCTCTTCTAGTTGGTTTGCATACTCTTTAATTGAAAAACATGTAATGATTATTAAAAGAGGAATTGACAGACAGTTTTAGGAAGCAATTAATAGACTTTTGCATGCTAAGCATACTGCTAAATTTTAGGGAGTAGCTTTGTGAAGTTGAACTAAGCAGTTATCTACTAGCATTCTGCATTGGTTCTTTTGGCGTTAGTGAGTCTGTAGTGAAGAGATGATTTAGTGGGCAGTGGTTGGTAGCAATTATGTCAGGTCTGTTAGTCCTGCTGGAGGCCAATATGGCTTGAGTGGCATTGCAAATGGACTTTTGTAATGCATTTTATACTTTTCAAAAAGTCTGTTTTCCCTGAATAACAGGCTTTTTGTCCCGTCTAATAGAAGATAACTATTGTTCATAATGCCTGGAGAAAATCACTTTGTTTACCTAAGAGCTCTGTGAATCCTTTTTCCCAAGAAGAGGTTTCCTCACTTACCAGTAGTGGTTTCTATCTCTTTTGGGTATGTGACACATTCTGCATATATCTTTATCTTAGCCCGTCTCATAGAGAGTTAATGAATTCCTTTCGCTTTTTCTTTTTCATTATTTTTAATATCTTTTTAAAATGCTACTAGTGTTTGAACTCTGGGCCTTGTGCTTGCTTGTTGTTATAGCAGTAAGTTACCTGAAATTAATATTTATGCATCATGTGATTTGGAGGTCATTTAATCTTTTTTTCCCTTACAGACATCCAGTTGACAGTATCATTTATTGAAAAGTATCTGCAGACCAAACTTGTGTACAGAAGCATCCATTTCATGCATGATGTATTTTTGGCCTTTTTGGTTTTTTCTTTAATTTGCTTGCCCAATGGACTGTTTTCATGAATGAGATTTCTAATACACCCTATAATCTAGAGAGGAAAGTTAGGATTGACTGAGATTGTATTGGTTTTCTGGAGCAACTTGAATATAGCTGACATCTTTACAGTGTTAAATGTTTACATGGAATATCTCTTCACATTTTAGATTTCCTATTGTTAATTTAGCAATCATTTTTGCATTCTTAGGATTGAACACAGGTGCTTGCTAGGCAAGTGTGCCACCATGGAGGTATACTCCCTCTCAGCCCCAGGTCTCATTTATTTTTAAATTTATTATTATTTTAATTTTAAGTAATTGTATAAAGGAGTTTCAATTCAAAAAGCCAGATCATGAGTACAGTGCATTTGGTCCATGTCTCCCTTTCCTTTAGCTTTAAAATGTGGTATTGTTGTAAGGTAAATCCAGAGAAGCCACATTTCTTTTCTTTTTTTATTAATTTATTTATTGTCAAAGTGATATACGTAAGGCATTAAGTACATCTCCTATCCAACTTGTTACCTCCTCCTTCATTTTTCTCCCACCTTCCTCCCTCTCCATTTCTCTCTCCCTTCCCCATGAGTTGTACAGTTAGTTTACAGCATATAGTTTTGTAAGTATTGCTGTTGCATTGGTTTGTCTTTTATCCATTATCTCTCTATTTTAATGTCCTCCTTCCTTTCCCTAGTTCCAATAAAATGTATATACAATACCCAGGGTACCAAGATCAGTAACAGTGACATCAGGGGTAAAACTCTGGGGAAGAAAGACAAAAGAAAATGGCATAATTTCACATGGTATGTTGAAGATAACAATGGCAATGATAAATCACTCATTTCCATAACTTGGAGTTCATTTCACTTAGCATCATCTTATGTGTTCATATGTACATAGCTATTGAGCTATTGTGATGAGAAACAAGCCACATTTTGAGAGGTGGAATTGTGAGTCTATTAGAGGGAGCATCTGCAAGGTGAACTATTGTCTCAAAGACCAGCAGTTTCCACCCCCACCCTCCAGCTTGCACTAAGCTTTTAAAGACCAAAAATGTACTTGGGTAGACACTAAGCCCCAATATAAATAAAAGCACTAGGAGCAGCTTCCCTGTAGCTAACATGATATCTGCATATCCTCTACAGGAGAGAGCTCTCTCTACTTACTGAGCTAGGTATCTGCATTTCAAAGGATGGCTTGTCTGACCTCTAGGCCTTTGGAGCTGGGTGGACCACCCCTATTACCTGGGTAGATGCCAGGATGGCTGTGAGAACAAGGTGACTTAGATGTAGTCTTTCCCTTACTTCACTATTTCTTTTTAAAGTAACTTTCTATGTCTAGATTTTCTATTTTTCTTTTTAATTAAAAGAATATGAGCTGATGGCTCACCCTGTAATCCTAGCTATTCAGGAGGCTGAGATCTGAGGATTTGGGTGGTCTCCAATTAACCACCAGAAAACCAGAATTGACGCTGTGGCTCAAAGTGGTAGAGTGCTAGCCTTAAGCAAAAAAACAAAAAAAAAACAAAAAAAAAACAAAAAAAACAACTCAGGTCTTACACCCAGGCCCTGAGCTCAAGACCCTCATGACTGGCTGGAAAAAAAATATTGCTGGCATATATTAGGTTTTATTTAGGTAACTGAGAAGAGAACACCATGTGATAGGAAGGGGAGAGAACTTTATTTCCTGAACTGCCTGCCCTACCATGTATGCATAGAAACACATGGCCTAAAGGGGAGGGCAGCTGTCTGGCTGAGGTTTAAATAGGGCAGAGAGGAGAGAAGGTGTGGCCAGGTGAGGGGAAGGTGTGGCCACACAGATGTGGATGTGACCTCAGAACGGGGAGGTCACTGCCTCCAGGTATGCGAGTTACCTAGGTACTGGCTGGAAACTTAGACAGGAGAAGGGAGGCACCTGCAAGGCCTTCCTGGGCAGACCTTACAGCATACAGAAATACTATTGAATTTTAAATATTAACCTTTGTGTTCCAGTTTGATAATGATTATTTTTTAATAGTTTATAGGTAGTTTTATTATTTGTATGTGTACAATTTGCAAGTAGTAGTTTTTTTTTGAGACAAGGTCATCATGTATGTAGTCTAATATGGCCTACCTGGAATTTGCTTTTAACCCAGGATGGCCTCTAATTTATCACTCTTCTGCCTCAGATTTCCAGGTGCTGGGATTTATATGACTGTACTGTCACACCTGGCTATGTTAGTTGTTTTTTTTTTTTTTTTCAGTTCTCAGCCCTCATGTTTTTGTCCACCTTTCTACTTGTTAAGAGTGGAAAGATTTGTCTGAATTAGTCAGCATTATTAGAAGATGAACTTGTTTCTGAAAGAAAAATGAAACATGCATCCCTATTTATTTCTGAATTATCTTAGAATTTAAACCCAGCAGTGATGAGGCCCAGTGAACATAGCTAATAGAGCTTTTGAGATAATCTCATAAATGTTCCTAAAGGCTATATCAACAAATCCTGTTAAATCTTTATTTTAGTATTTAAAACTTAATTTTGATTACACTTTGAAGATGTATCTCAAGAACTTGCATGTGAAAGCTAATCAGTTAAAAAAATTCTTCCAAGTAATGGCATAACTAGTGAAAGCACAAGGTATCTCTTTATGACATTGATTTTTCTTTTTTCCTTTTTTTGCTAGTCCTGAGCCTTGAACTCTGGGCCTGGGCGCTGTCTATAAGCTCATTTTGCTCAAGGTTAGCCCTCTACCACTGGAGCTTCAGCACCACTTCAGGCCTTTTCTATGATTAATTATAGATAACATCAAAATGGAGAGACAAAGAATAAAAGGTGAACCAATGCAATAGCAACACTTACAAAACATATTCCATAATCCAACTGTACAACTCTTGGGGGGGTATTGGGGAGGGGGGACGGAAGAAGGAAAATGAGAGTGGAGGTAACAAGTTTGATAAGAAATGTACTCTCTGCCTAACGTATGAAACTGCAACCCCTCTGTATATCACTTTGACAATAAATAAATTAAGGTAATATTTTAGAGAGGACAATTCCAGGTTGACTTCTAATTTGGTGAATTGTAGCTGAGGGGTCAGAGTATTATCATAGTTTGTCCTCTGGCAATGACATACATGCTGCTTTAGCTCGAGGAGTCTGTAGGACACTATAGCCTGCTGCAGTCAACAAGTCAATAGATGCTGGGCAGCTTCAGGAAAGAGGTTGGAATTTCAAACAGCGCATTTCAATGGGGTTCTGGCATCTTGGTGGTGGCCCTCCAACAAAAACATAATGGAACTATAGAAATGGACCAGTGAAAGGCGCTTTTAATGAGCAAGGGTTCCATTGACTATTTTGGGAGTTCATGAGTGGGCAAGCAAAAATAATTCTAATTAGTGTTGATAAAATAATCACTGTAACTGATTTTAGTACTCTGGATATTGTATATACATGTATTGGAACTAGGAAAGGGAAAGGGAATACCAAAATGGAGAGACAAAGGATAAAAAGACAAACCAATGCAACAGCTGGCAATAAAAGGAATACTTACAAAACTATATGGTGTAAACCAACTGTACAACTCATGGGGGGAGAGGAAAAGGGAGAGGGGGAAGGCAGGGGGGCGGAAATGGAGGAGGTAACAGGTTGGATAAGAAATGTATTCACTGCCTTACATATGAAACTGTAACCCCTCTGTACTTCACTTTTTAGAGCTTTTTACAGTTTTTTAGAGCATTTTATACATGATAGGTATTTGACTGATGTCAGTTGTATTCATGAATCATCATTGAGACCAATGTCTCAAACTAAAACTTTGAGAAACTATTAAGTAATAGCTCAAAAGAGGACAGATTAAAACAAAACTTACCTTTGACCAAGCTGGCTGGTGAAATAATTTTCTCCCTCCAGAAAAGAAAAATAAGATAAAATTTATGAGAAAATTTTATACTTTTTTTAGAGCATGACATATTTGAATTCCATTTGCAGTTTTCCAGCTTGAAAAAAATTGTTATAAACTGTAATTATAATCAGCAGATGAATGAGATGTGAGACTGATTTAAGTTAAAATGTGACCCTAATTTAATTAATTCAGAATGCTTTGGAATCTTTTCAGAATACACTGATATTGTAAGCAAAAATTTCTTTCATAATCAGTGTAAACTAAATGTATACTCTGTAGTTAACTAAAGGATTTTATAGGAAGTCTTATGGCTTTTGTTTTTCTAGTGATGTTTTGCTGAATCATGTTATTAGTTGTATGTACCCTTATGAGTTGGAAATTTAGACAGGAAGTTGAACAAAATCTTTCTATCCAAATGCAACTTTTTATACTGTATTGTGGGTAGGAATCTAGTAGTGTGACTTTAATAGCCCCAAATGTTGGCTTTTGTCTTTATACATGTTTTGGGGGTTTTTGGGTTTTTTTTGCCAGTCCTGGGGCTTGAACTCAGAGCCTGGGCACTGTCCCTGGCTTCTTTTTGCTCAAGGCTAGCACTCTACCACTTGAGCCACAGCGCCACTTCTGGCCTTTTCTATATATGTGGTGCTGGGGAATCAAACCCAGGGCTTCATGTATACGAGGCTAACACTCTTGCCACTAGGCCATATTCCCAGCCCCCAGCAAAATCTTTTAAAATGACTTTTTCCCAGAGTTTATCTAGATGAAATGGTTTCAGTATGTCCTATTTTGTAAAGAGCTCATTTATTAGCATGAACATCTCCCGATCTTCCCCTCCCCAACCACCAATACATATTCTAGTCCTTATAGAGTGGAATTTTCATATATAGTGAATGTTCTTAATCACAAGTAGTGCTTTAGAAATTCGTACTTGGATTTGACATTTTATTATGCTTCTTAAGGAAAGAATGTCTTTTTAAATTTTGAGTTGTTTTTTTGTCCTTGAATGTATCAGGCTAACTATAAGGTAACCGATGGCATTGTTATGAAGGATATAGTTGATAATTGATAAGAGCTGTATGAAAATATATTATTCTGTTACTGCTGTTAAGGCCCAAATAGAACCTGAGGAATATTTTTTTTGGTACTTAGGCAAAGCTGACCTTGATTTTTATTTTAAAATTTTTATTGTTATTATAAAGGTGATGTACAGTTAATGTAAGTCAGGTAAATGAGTATATTTCTGTTTTGGACAATGTCCCTTACTCTTTGCCAATTTTCTCCTTCAGTTCATACCCACAAGTTCATTCCAACATGGTGTCTAGTGATTACCACTGCTGCACTGAGGAATCTTTAGCAAAGATGACTTAAAAAGAGAAAAATCAGTGAATCAGACCTACTAATATATAGTTCAGGGTTTGAGTCAGTTACATTAATCTTACTGAGGATCTCTTCTATGATGCAAGATGTTTTTCCTCTTGCTGCTTTTCAAGATGATGATGATGATGATGATTGGCTGGTAGCTCATGCCTATAAGCCTAGCTACTCAGGAAGCTGAGATTTGAAGGGTCATGGTTTGAAACCATCTAGGACAGAAAAGACTCCATCTCCAAAATAAGCAGCAAAAAAGCTGGGCTTGAGGTCAGGTTGAGCTCAAGTACTGATAGCAGCAAAAAGAGAAATATTTATTCATTTTTATGTACATGCATACACAATATAAATACAAATGGCAAAAATTTCAAGTCCAGTGTTTTTTTTACAAAGGAGTTTCAATTCAACATGTCAGTTTATGAGTACAATATATCTTCAACCTTATCATCTCTCACATCATTCTCCCTCATCTATCTCAAACTTACCCATACCATCAGGTTGCCTAGTTCAAGTTTTGAATATATACATTGAGTATTATGACAATTTTTGCCCATTCTTGCTCTTTCCATTCATCTGTCCCCTGTCCTGGATCTCCTCCCCACACACACACACACAAGAAGAGGGCAGGAGACTGAGTTTAGTCACTAATGGTCAATGATTTTGTCAATCATAACTATTTCACCTACATTCCTAAGCAAGTGTTTGGGTGAGCTTTTTTTTTTTTTGCCAGTCCTAGGGCTTGGACTCAGGGCCTGAGCACTGTCCCTGGCTTCTTTTTGCTCAAGGCTAGCACTCTACCACTTGAGCCACAGCGCCACTTCTGGCTTTTTCTATCTATGTGGTGCTGAGGAATCAAACCCAGGGCTTCATGTATATGAGGCAAGCACTTTTTGCCACTAGGCCATATTCCCAGTCCCTTGGGTGAGCTTTGGGATTGATAATCCACACAGAGGTCCTGGGACAGTGTTGGGTCCTGAGACAGCACTGAAGCTCTGCAGTCACCTGACCAACATTCCTGTGAATCTTTCCTTTTTAATCTTTTCCCTCCCTCCTTTCCTCCCTCCATCCCTTTCTTTTCTTTTTTTCTTTCTTTCTTGGTTAGTTGCAGAGCTTGAACTCAGGGCCTGGGCACTATCCCTGAGCTTTTTTGCTCAAGGCTAGCTAGCTTTCTACCACTTGGAGCCACAGAGCCACTTCCAGTTTTCTGGTAGTTAACTGGAGGTAAGAGTCTCGAGGCCTTTCCTGCTTGGGCTGGCTTTTAACTGTGGTCCTCAGCTCTTAGCCTCTTGAGTACTAGGATTACAGGCATGAACATCAGCTCTTAAATTATATTTTATTTAAGTAGTTGTACAAAGGAGTTACCATTCAAGAGATCAGTTTATAAGTATAATGAATCGTGGTATTTGGCTATTCCTTTATAAGAAACTGATAAATGTAAGTAATATCTCCTTGAGTTCTTGAGTCATTCTAGGAAAGTTTTAAATCATGGGAGAAGTTGTTCCTCTTGAATTCAAGTAGGATAATAGTCCCTACCTGGAGATCAAGGTTTCCTGACTAGTGTAAATGGGCAGTCTTATTGAACTGAACACTTAAGCCTATGGATTAGATTGTAGAATCCTCACTTGATGTCATAATTAGACAGTCGATAACGGAAAAGGAGCCATATTTGCTATCAGGATGAAAATTAACCCTTTAGGTTGGCATAGATTTCTCCAGTTTACAAATGGAAACAAACCAAAGCTTCTAGATGGTTTAGGTCTGGGTAGTGCATGGGAGAGCTATAACTCAGTAGTCTCTAAGCCACATCTTTTTAAAGTTGTAATCTCTCTGAAGGAAAGAACTTGTTTAACTATTCTTTTTTTTTTTTTTTCTTGGCCAGTCCTGGGGCTTGGACTCAGGGCCTGAGCACTGTCCCTGGCTTCTTTTTGCTCAAGGCTAGCACTCTGCCACTTGAGCCACAGCGCCACTTCTGGCCATTTTCTGTATATGTGGTGCTGGGGAATCGAACCCAGGGCCTCATGTATATGAGGCAGGCACTCTTGCCACTAGGCCATATCCCCAGCCCTTAACTATTCTTTTAACATATTAAATCTTTATTATTTATTGCTCAGGTGCTTAGATCTCTTGAATTTAACTGAATGCTTTCATTAGTTAATAGTTTTCATAAAATTGCTTGCATTTTGACTATTTGTTCAAAGTCATTTTACCAAATCCTCCAAAGTTAGCAGCACGGACAGTTGAGGAAGTATAAGAGTTTCACTTAATTTTCTTCAGTATTTTAAATAGGACACAAATATCCTCATAAAAAAACTTCTAATCCATTTGGAAAACATTTCAGGCTTCTTGTCTATGCCCTGCAAAGTTGCTGCTGTTTAGTCATTATTAGTATTTGTTTTTTCTCTTTAACATAAGTGACCCTCACAGGAATAGCTTCAATCACCAGCTATTTAGCCAGAAGTACTCCATTTATTCTGGCTTTGATATTTTTCTTAATGTTAATAACTTCATGTCTTTCCTTGTTCTAAAATGATTATACTCAATTACTCTTGTAAATGATTTAGGACTACAATGAACAGAGAGGTGTGTGTGTGTGTGTGTGTGTGTGTGTGTGTGTGTGTGTGTGTGTAGCCTTACCTCTCTCTGTGCTGTTTGTGTGAATATGTCAAGTTATTTATTGACATGTATTACTTGGGAATTTTGGCATTCCCCCCCCCTTTTTTTGCCAGTCCTGGGGCTTGAACTCAGGGCCTGAGCACTGTCTCTGACTTCTTTTTGCTCAAGGCTAGCACTCTACCACTTGAGCCACAGTGCCACTTCTGGCCATTTTTTATATATGTGGTGCTGGGGAATCGAACCGAGGGCTTCATACATAGGAGGCAAGCACTCTTGCCACTAGGCCATATTCCCAGCCCTTTTTTCCCTAATTTTTATTATTTCTTTTTCTCTGCTAATTTGTGTTTGACTTGTGGCACATCATTAGCTATAAACTTTTTTTCTTAGTACTGTTTTAACTGTATACCAGAGGGTCTGGTAAGTTGTGTTTTCATTTTCGCTAGATTATAGGAATATTTTTATTCCCACTCCCCTTATTTATTCTGTGACCATCTGATCTCATTCAACAATGTATTACTCAAGTTTATGTGTTTGAATGTTTTCTAGTTCTTTTGTTGGTGACTCCTAATATAATTTTCTCTCTCTCTCGCTCTCACTCTCTCACGCTTAAACTCAGAACCTTAGCATTTTTTGCTCAAAGCTGCTGTTATTTCACTTGAGCCATACTTCCATATGTGGCTTTTTGGTGGTTAATAGGAGATAACAGTCTCAAAGACTTTTCTGCTTGGGCTAGCTTCTAACCTTGATCATCAGATTTCAGCCTCCTGAGTAGCTTGGATTACAAGTGTGGGCCACTGGCACCTGGGCAGAATTTTATTCTGTGTGGCCTGAGAGAATGCTAGGAGTTATTTCAATTTCAATTTTCTGATACTTGTTAAGACCTGCTTTGTGCCCTAAAATATGATCTATTTGGGGGAAAATTCAATGGGCTGCTGAGAAGAATGTATTGTACAGCTTTTGGGTGAAATATTCTGTAGAGGTCTGTTAAGTCCATTTGATCTATAGTATTAATTATTTCTGAAGTTTTGGGTGATTTTATTTTTAATTTTTGTCTAAATGGCCTATCGGTGAGAATGGAGTATTGAAGTTTCCTGCTATTATTATGTTGAATTCTATTTGTGCTTTTTTTTTTTTTTGGCCAGTCCTGGGCCTTGGACTCAGGGCCTGAGCACTGTCCCTGGCTTCTTCCCGCTCAAGGGCCACTTGAGCCACAGCGCCGCTTCTGGCCGTTTTCTGTATATGTGGTGCTGGGGAATCGAACCTAGGGCCTCGTGTATCCGAGGCAGGCACTCTTGCCACTAAGCTATATCCCCAGCCCCTCTATTTGTGCTTTTAAGTCCATTAGTGTTTGTTTAGTGAAATTGGGTGCACTTGTATTTGGTGTGTATAAGTTAACAATTGTTATCTCTCCTTGATGGATTGTTTTCTTCATCTTGTCATTTTTCTTTTAGCCTCATCTTATACTAGGTAATTCACCACCATATTTGTTCATTTCCTGCCACCTTTTGAGACTCTGTCTCTCATACTCCATTCCAACTTAAGCCTTAGCATAAATCATTTCTCCTGGAGCGTCATTTCTCCATTATTTTCTATCTAATTATGCTACAGATGTCAACTCACTCACTGCTTTCTCTGGCAATAGGCACTAATTAAATTGAAAACTCCAGTCACAAACTTTCCTATTATCTCTTATCTCTTTCATAGCATTTGTATTTGCTACTTTCCTGTGTGGTTCTTTGATTAAACGCTGAATCTTGTTTATTTCCTTACTGTTGCCTCTTGAGTCTGTCATAGTGCCTGGCATATTATTAGCTCTCAAGACATATTTATTGAATAATCTGATAGCCTTAAGTATAAGTTCTCTGGAGTAGGATTTATAGTATAGACTGTTCTTTCTTTTCTGAAAAGTATGAGTGCAAATATTTTCTTTTGACCAATCTTTATTTTAATTGTTCTTTTCCCTGTGACTTTTCCTGATAGATCATTTCGGCAATTTCATCTTTAAAGTCTTAAGTATTTCGGGCATAAAATATATCGGTGCCAGTGGTCTTGAATCCACTTAATGCCTGTAAGCTTTCTGCATCAAGATTTGATCTAAGTTCCTTCCATCCTTTATTATCTGAAGGTTTTTCTTGGAATAGAAGACAGTAATTTAGCCATGTTAAAGTTAATTCTTATATTTTCATGCAGGTGTCTTCAAAAGCTTAAATAGTATAATGTTAGCATGATTTCCAAATATCTCTTTTCGCACTTTGGCCCTCTTTTTAAAAACCTAAACTCAGGCTGGGAATATGGCCTAGTGGCAAGAGTGCTTGCCTCCTACACATGAAGCTCTTGGTTTGATTCCCCAGCACCACATATATGGAAAACGGCCAGAAGGGGCGCTGTGGCTCAGGTGGCAGAGCAGGAAGAAGCCAGGGACAGTGCTCAGGACCTGAGTCCAAGGCCCAGGACTGGCCAAAACAAAACAAAACAAAAAAAAAACCCCAAACAAATCTAAACTCAAAGGTCTTCAAAGTCTTACAAAGAGCTTGGAGTTTAGTAGGATTGGCAGTGCTGGGAAAGGACTATCAAACTGATATTGGTCCTTCTTTGCAGAAGGATTGTAAAGGTCGGGTACATGTTTGGTGGTTTGAAATAATGTATTCTAAGTATCTCTGGGTACATAGCTATCATGAGTAAATTGTCTATAATTCATGATTGCTAAGTACCTGTTTGATTTAATAACAAGCTGAATTACAGTGGATGGATTGATAAATCAAATTATTCTGTACTATTGAGTGAATAAAGCAAAAGGAAGATCCTATTAGTTATGGGTCAGGTGGTCCCATCTAGGAAGAAAACTAAGTAGAAGTTCATTAGAAGTCACCATAAGAGGATAACTAGGATGCTTTACAGAAGGCTGTGCTTTCTAAAAGAAATGATTTCCTTCCATACATGGATCCTGAGTTTTAAAATGCTTGCAAGCCATTTGAGCTCTTTATAAAAGAAATTAGTCACGTACTTAATTTATTCTTGTGCAGTTTTTGGTGACAAAATGGTTCTCTCATTTGTATGTGTAAAACAATGCAAGGAACAGAAACAAAACTCATGATTCAACTGATTTTATATTCTCTTTGAGGAGAAGAAAAGGCCTGTTGAGATGAAGATTATAATTTCAGCAACAAAGGAAATATTCAAGGAACAGGCAGCTCTTAAATTCAATGCTAATTTATGAAATAAATTATAAGCTTTATCTTAATGTCAGTTCTTCTATTTACCTGCTTCTTCACCAATGCAGAGACAGGGTTGTTTAATTCTAGGTGTATTTCTTAGTGTGCGACAAATCCACTTTAAGATGTATTCACTTACTTGTTTACAAGGTTAATGATTAGTAATCCAAAATCTTCACTTAGAAAGTTACCATAGAGGACATGTAGTTCAGTACAAGTCTCCTTTCTTTCAGAGACACACTGTTTACAGCCACCCCTTCCTGCCACCTGCTGGTCTCCTTCCCATCTGCTCTGCTTTAGATATACAAGCTTTCTTTCTTCAACTTGCAGATCTCTTTAAGACTCTCTGTACTGCCTTGAATGGTCTTCTTATGACCATGTTCTGCTTCTTTACATGAAACAGATTTCTGTGAAATACTGCCTCCTCACATAGGCCATTCCCAGATCACTTATCTAAAGAATCCTACCCTGGCATCTGCCATTACTTTCTGACTTCCCCTCCCTTCTCCTCCCCTTCCCTGTCTTCCCCTCCACATCTTTCCATTTCCTCCCCTCCCCAAACTTCCTCTTAACACTCAATGCCTCACAACTGCTAGATAGGTACTCTACCACTTTAGCCCCTCCACCAGCCCATTGGGCTAGTTATTTTTTAGATAGGCTGTTGTGCCTGGGTTGGCTTATTATTACTCCTGTTTGTGCTTCCCTGTGTCACTGGGATGACAGGTGCATGCTGTTGTGCCTAGCCATTGTGCTTCTTCCCCTATAGCTGGAGATGACCCAACCATTGATTGAAATGGAGTTTTACAACCCCCTCACCTTCTGGCTTTGTACTGCAGTCCTCTGATTTTTCCCTCCAAGTAGCTAGGATTACAGGTTTGAAGCACTTCAGGCCCTGCTTCTTTCTTCCTCTCCCCTCCCCTCCTCTCCCTTACTCTCACCTCCTCTCTTCTCTCTCTCTCTTTCTACAGCACTGGGTTTTAAACTCAGGGCTTTTTTGACAGGCACCTTACCACTTTAACCACGCCTCCAGCCCTTGCTTTTCTTAACATTACTTGTCACTGTGTGAAATGATTGTGTTTATTGTCTACCCTCTGCTTATCTGCTTGGGAACAAGAGCTAGTCCTGTGTTATTTACCATAGTATCCTGATGCATCTGACATAGTGACTGATCTGTCAGAGGCATGTGACAAATAGGAGAAGTAATAAGCATGAGTGAATGAATAACCATGGTTGATCATCCAGTCACCACTGAGTTAAAATCAATCTCCTTTTCACTTCTACCACTAATCTTAGTTCCTTCTCCTGAGATAAATTATGCCAGCCATCTCTCACTGAAGCCAAACACAGTTTTCTCATGAGCTTTCCCATCCCTGGGTTTTTAGGAGAGTGGTTATTGTTCAGGTTATCTGTCCCTGGGACATAGTACATTATTTGGAATCTGAGCCTCTGTGAGAAACAATGTGCTTTCATTTCTGTCATTTTAATGCTTATCTTTGATAAAACAATTGTCTTTTCCTCTGTATAAGTGACCAAGACTCTGTATATGATGTGATTTTCAGAATCATTATGAGTTCTTAAAATCTTGTTTTGGCCGAGAGCTGATGGCTCATGCCATCATGCCTCCTAGCTACTCAGGAGGCTGAGATCTGAGGATCATAGTTCAAAGCCAGACCTGGCAGGAAAGCCTGTGAGACTCTTATCATCAATTAGTGACCAGAAAACCAGAAGTGGCACTGTGGCTTAAAGTGATAGAGCGCTTTGAGCAAAAAGAGCTCAGGGACAGCACCCAGGCCCTGAGTTCAAGCCCCACGACCAAAACCAACCAATCAACAAAACAAGCTTGTTTTATTGTGATATATAACATAGGAATATATGAAATACATATATACATGCTAATAATCAGCTATCTTGTTTTTGATAATAATGTTGACTTCTAAGCTACAACTCTTTCTTATCTCTTTATATGAATTTCTATTCTATGTTGTCATGAATTTCTACTCTATTTCTATTTCTGAATTTTTCTTATATTTTATTATATGTATAATATATATTATTGTATTTTTCATTGATTTTTGTTTGTTTGTTTTAAACTGCTGAGATTGGAACTGGGAATGTGGCTTAGTGGTAGAGTGCTTGCCTAGCATGTATGAAGCCCTGGGTTTGATTCCTCAGCACCACTTAAACAGAAAAAGCTGAAAGTAGTGGTAGGGCTCAAGAGGTAGTGTGCTAACCTTGAGCAAAATGAAGCCAGGGACAGTGCTCAGGCCCTGAGCACAAGCCCCAGGACTGGCAAAAAATAAAAGCTCAGGGTCAGTGCCCAGGCCCTGAGTTCAAGCCCCAAGACTGGCAATAGCAAAACAAAAACTGTTGATTTTCATTTTTTTATATTTTCTGATACATACATAAAGGATTCTCAATTTATTCTCTATTGTTTGGTTCTTCCCATAAATTTGAATTTTTCTTTTTTTTGTTTTTTATTTATTTGTTTATTAATTGAACACAAATTTTTTGACAAGGTGTTGTGCAAAAAGGGTACAGTTACATAGTAGGGCAGTGTGTACATTTCTTGTGATATCTTACGCCCTGTTTTTCTATCCCTTCTCTAGGTCAGGTGGACATATATACAATATACAATGTATTAAGAACATATACAGTAGCCACGTGGCCACGCCCAAGAAAGTTCGCCTAGGGCTTTAAATGTAATGTCGATATTAGACCATATGTCGACAGTAGTCTTATGAACGTACATACCTAGCTTTTGAGCTATTGTATTCCCCTGAGAGGTCAATTTTTGACCTTTATATGTTGAGTAATTGTTTGGTTTTAGTTACATACTGTTGGGTCACTGCCCCAATCCTGTGGGGAATACTATTTGACAAGCAGTTTTTGGTTTCACAGACTTGGTCTCTACCATCTCTCCGTCTCCCTTTGTTAACAGTCATATATCAGGGAGATCATGCCCCTTTGTTTTCTGTGTTCTAGGCTTGTCTCGCTTAACATTATTTGTTCGAGTTCTGACCATTTCCCTGCGAATAACAATATTTCACCATTCCTAATCACTATGTAGTATTCCATTGTGTATAAGTACCATATTTTTTGGATCCATTCGTCTGTGGAGGGGCATCTGGGTTGTTTCCATATTTTGGCTATTGTGAATTGTGCCGCGATAAACATGGAAGTACAAATGTCTTTTTGATATCTTGGGGTTTGCTGTATTTAAGTGTCATAATTTCTTCTTTGACTCAGTAATAGATTATTTAGGGAATGTGTTTATTATTTCCAAACATGAGCATAACCTAATAGTTTCTTTTGTGAGTGATTGCCTATGTCTTTTCATGTGGAGAAAGACTATGCCCTGACTTCAATCCTTGTGATATTTTTGAATTTTATTACAGCCCTAGCATGTGATCATTCTTTTAGATCTGTTAGTACTTGGAGATAGAAAAAGATATTCTTACAGCTCTTTGCTTTAGCTTATATGTTCAATTGGCCATGTCCTAAAAATATGTTCAAAATCTTGTGAATGTTGATACTTTTCTCTTCTGTTGAATTGTCTTGTGTTACTCTGTCTTTCTAACATTCTAACTAGTTTATTTTTCACATTTTGTCTCTAACTCTTTGGACTGCTAACTTCTGTAAAATGCTTAGCCTTTTTATTTTATTATTTTAATTTTGTAATTGTTTTATTAAATATTTCTGACCTTTCTACACTACAAGTCTTTCTGCATAAATTTATGTTTCCATTATTTCTATTGTCTCCTGTTCATGGGATCACACTTTGTATATCTGGCCATCTTTGTATATGTTTACTGTACCCCATAAGTGAAAAATCTGTAACAGAATCATGAGATCTAAATTGATACTATCTTTGCATAAAAAAATTGCTTCTTTTTTTCCTTTGGTTCACTCAGGCAACTGGTCTGAATGTGGTACCACCTTAATTGAAGATACATTTAGAGTTTTTATCTGGGTCACTTAGTTGACATAAAGCCCCAATTCAAGTCTACCCAAAGGCTGATTTATTGCTGGCTTCCCTTATCCTGGGAGTATAGCTCTTTGAGGTTTCAGTTTCAATGAGTGGTGGCTTAAACTTTCTCCTTATGAAACACCTAGGCTTTGATTTTTGTACTCCTGGATCTGTAAAGGGTTTCAAGAGCAACCTGTTTTTCTTTTATTTATTTTTTTTCTGAATCTTCAGATACCTAAAGGGATAAAATAGTTTAGAGGTGGTTTGGATTACCTTTCTGGGTTCTGTTCTTTCCTCTTGATTTTAGCCAGGGTAATTCTTCACAGTCTTGTTAAATGTCTAGAGCTTTTATGCTATTTTAAAAAAAAGTATTTCCTTCAGCCATTTGTACTTATCCTCAAAGGGACATGTCATCCAAGTTATGTAATTTGTCATTACCAGAAGCTAAAGTATTTCAGTTTTCATAACATTTTTTTCTTTTAAAGATTAATCAGTGTTATTCATATAAAATTGCAGCTAAATCCAATTTGACATCATTTTTTTCTCTGTATGAATACTGGTAGTTAAAAGACTGTTTTTGACACTGATGTTATGAATTCACTTACATATTTTAATTCTGATTGTCCATTTACATTGCTCTGTTTTGATTGCCACAGAGACTAGGTGGGACCAAATGTTCTTTATATATACTTACATAAAGAATTTTTGGGGTTCTGGGTCTTAGTGGGAATGGATTTACTTTTTTATCTCATTTCCTTTGAAAAAAGCTATACAAATTGGCAAAGAATAGAATATTTAAGCCTTTTCTGGGTATTCTTCCAAGCCATCTTAGGAAATGAAAGGACGATTCATTCTCAGAAGCACTCTGAGCATCATGTACCTAGAATATGACACTTGGATCTTTATATGGCTAACTTGTCATTACAAGTAATCACCTTTTTAGAAAGGTGATTATTCCACATCTAAGTAATCAATCTCTTTCTTATTTATAAAGTAGATCAGTATCTGATAAAATTCATATTTTTTTCCTCTCCCACTAAGTATAAATTTTCGTGAGGGCAAGGGCTTTGTATATCTTGTTCACCACTTGTCTTACTTGTCTTATTTACCCATTACATGAAACACCAGAGGCAATCAAGGATTTATTTGTTTAATGACCAAATAGAATAGACATTTGTTTCTTCTCATTATAACATTTTTTCTCTAATTGGCTCAGTAATTCATAAAAATTATGGTTATATTAGACTAAAGTTAAGCTTTCTGAAATAAGTATATCAAAAGGAAATCTGGGGGCTGGGAATATGGCCTAGTGGTAAGAGTGCTTGCCTCATATACATGAAGCCCTAGGTTCCATTCCTCAGCACCACATATGTAGAAAAAGCCAGAAGTAGCGCTGTGGCTCAAGTGGTAGAGTGCTAGCCTTGAGCAAAAAGAAGCCAGGGACAGTGCTCAGGCTCTGAGTTCAAGGCCCAGGACTGGCCAAAAAAAATCAAAGAAAAGAAAAAGGAAAACTGTGTGGTTATAGTCAAGGCAGCTTAGGAAGAGACTAGTAGAAGTGAGAGGGTTTGGATGAGAAGTAACTTACTGTAAAATTATCCTGATTCCAATCAGCACTAAGAAACTGTAAGCATATTACAGTATGGCATCTTCTAGGCTCCCACATCAGCCAGTTCCACTGGCTGATTTATAAACCCTGGTGCCTAAATTACCATGTCTTAATTTCTAGTTTTATTGTAACTCTACATATACTCAAGGAGTATCCTGCCAGATCTTACTCTAAACACCATTCTTTTCCTACTCTTCTTACAGAAAGAGAATGTGGCTTGTACTTTCTGCTCTTCTGTATATATTTTAAAAATGACTTGTCATAATTTCTCAGAAAACCATGCTGGGGATTTTTATTAGAATTACACAGATTGTATGGATCAACATGAAAATAAATGATATATTTATAGTACTGAATTATTTTATTTTTTATTGTAAAGGTTATAGACAGTAGGTTACAGTTACATAAATAAGGAAGTTAGTACAATTCTTGCCGAACATTGTTACACGTTCCCTCATTTTCTTTCGCTATCCTTCCCCGCAACTTCCCTCCCCTCCCCAAGTTGTAATGTTCATTTCCAACATAGTGTCCTGTGAGTATTACTGTTGCATTGGTTCACCTTTTGTCCTTTGTCTCACCATTTCTGTGATTCAGTACTGAATTATTTTAGACTTAAAATTTGGATAATTTGCTGGCTGCCGGTAGCTCACACCTGTAATCCTAGTTACTCAGGAGGCTGAGAACTGAGGATCATGGTTCAAAGCTAGTCTGGGCAGGAAAGTCCACAAAACTCCTATCTACAGTTAACTCTCAGAAAACAGGAAGTGGGGCTGTGGCTCAAGTGGTAAAGTGCTAGCCTTGAGCTGAAGAGTTTGGGAATAGTGCCCATGACCAACCAAAAAAATAAATTGGTTAATTTGGTTTATGGGGAGTTTTATTTCCCCCCCTGCCACTTCTAGGGCTTGAACTCAGGCCCTGAGCACTGTCCCTGAGCTTCTTCTGCTCAAGACTAGCACTCTGTCACTTGAGCCACAACGCCACTTCTGGCTTTTTCTGTTTATGTGATACTGAGGAATTGAACCCAGGGCTTCATGCATGCTCGCAAGCACTCTGCCACTAAGCCACATTCCCAGCCCAGCCCAATAATTTGCTTTACTTAAATGTTTTTAATGGCCTTTGAATAAACTTTCACATATTAACTAGAGATTTTAAATATTTTGTCATCTTAAATCCTAAATGGGCTGGGGCCTAGTGGCAAGAGTGGTTGACTCGGTTAAATCCTAAATGACTTTGTTTTTATTGGAAATGTAATTTACAATAGAACAGAAATTATAATATATTTCTTAATAATATTTACAAATGTAATTGATATTCATGCATTAAGCCTGTATTCAACTACCCTGTTAAATATAGTTATAATGCATAAATTCCTTTGAATTTCTATGTACATAGTCACATCTGCAAATTTTGCTTTATATCCATGTTTTCAATTCTCTACATTATTTTCTTTACTGGGATGGTTTAGAACTTACCAGGATGCTTAGTAATAATGATAATAAATATTCATAGTAGAACTCCTTATTATGTTTTTAGTTTTTGGAGGGACTATGTGATATGTCACTTTTTTTGTGCTGGTACTGATGCTTGAACTTAGGGCTTGAGAACTCTCCCTGAGTTGTTTTGCTCAAGGCTAGTTTTCTACCACTTGAGCCACAGCTTCTCTTTAAGCCTTTTGGTGGCTAATTGGAAATAGCCATCAAGTTTTCCTCTTGAGGCTGGCTTCAAACTTTGATCCTCACACATTAAGCCTCCTGAATAGCTCGGGTTACAAGTGTGAGTCATCAGTGGCCAGCGGATATTTCGCTTTCAAGAATGTTTTTTTTTTTTTTTTTAAAAATTAATTAATTTATTGTCAAAGTGATGTACAGAGGGGTTACAGTTCCATATGTAAGGTCGTGAGTACATTTCTTTCTTTCTTTTTTGCCAGTCCGGGGCCTTGGGCTCAGGGCCTGAGCACTGTCCCTGGCTTCTTTTTGCTCAAGGCTAGCACTCTGCCACTTGAGCCACAGCGCCACTTCTGGCCATTTTCTATATATGTGGTGCTGGGGAATCGAACCCAGGGCTTCGTGTATATGAGTCAAGCACTCTTGCCACTAGGCCATATTCCCAGCCCTCAAGAATGTTTGTTGTAGGTTTTTATATCATATCTTTATCAGAACATGTAAAATCTAGTTGTGGACAAATTATTGTTTAGAAAGTGCATCCCAGTTTACATTCTCACTTGTATCCTTATATGAAAAGGCACTTCTTGTCAATCTATCTGTACTTCATGGGGTATCCTTTTTTTTAAGTTTTAAATTTCATAATTAGGAAATTTTTCTTTGTTTAAACTCATTACTTCGTTTAAATTTAGTATTTTGTTATTCTGCTCTTTGTAAACATAAAATAGATTTTTTTTCTGAAATAAAAACTTATTTTGAAAGCATTTCAGATCGCAAGAAAAATTGTGAAAGTAGTACAAAGAACTTATTATTATTTATTGTCTTGACCCAGGTTCTCTAAATGTTGACATGTTACTGTATTTGTTTTATTATCTCTATTTTCTCTTCCTTTTGCATATACATAATTATATTCTGAATGGTTTATGTTGTAAATGTGATGAACATTATCTCTTAAAAACTTTGATGCTATTTTTCAAAACAAGAACATTGTTTTCTATAATCACAGTATTATTATCAAAATAAGTATTATAACCTATAGATATTTCTATTTAATTTATTATCTGTTGTCGTTTAAAAATATCCCCTATTTTAATCCACCAAATGCTTTTTGAAAAATGGGGGCAAGTGGTAAGATAGGAAAGGGAATATAGTTGGGGTGAATTTGTTCAATGTATACTGTGTGCATATGTGGAAATATCAAAATGATACCCTCTGCTATTACAAATGTATGTTAACTCAAAAATAAAATGAAAAAGACACCAGAAAAATAAATTCTTTCCTTATGTAGAATCTGATCTAGGATCATCCCTATATGAGTACAGGGCAGCTATTTAGTAAAATGTTCCTCAATGTGGGCATGTCTGCTGCTTGTGCTTAGATTTAGATTTTACATTTCTGGTACAAATGCATAGAAGTAGTGCTATGTAATGCATCCAATCAGGAGGCATATAATACTGGTTTGTACCATTATTGATGCTGTTAATAACTTTGATGACTCAATTAAAGTTGTATTTGGCAGAATTCTTCATGAGAAAGTTACTACTTCTCTTTGGAATTAATAGGTATCTTATAGGGAGATACTTTGAGACTAGGTATCTTGTTTTTTCATCAAACTTTCAACTATTAGTTTTAGCATACATAGATAGTCCTTGCCTAAAATAATTATTACCAGAATGATTGTCAAGTGGTACTTTTTTTAATCCATTACTACATTTATTAGAGTTAGACTATGAAAGAGTTTCCCTGCCCCCATTTATTTATTTGTGTCAGTATTTTTTTCATTTTAAACATTATTCTACAGATTAATAATCTTATTATTTTGCTGCTGAAATATTACCCACTTGGCTAATGGGAATCACCTACAGTTGACTCCTGCAACCATTTCACATGACACATTCTTTGAAGGTTTCTTTATTTCTGGTATCACCAAAATAGATCCCAGGGTGATGCTGTATTAGAACCCTTGAACCAGGTATTTTTCTAGGGAATTCTAGGTTCTTTTGTTGGGCTTATGCTGATTACTATTGGGGTATCATTGCTCTGAGGTCCTCTTGGGTGACAGAGCTAGGTAATGTCTATGACGTGTGTGTATATATATATATATATATATATACACATATATATACACATATATATATCCATTCACTTCTGCAGATACTAAAAACTGAGTGTATTTTATTTACTTCACACTTTGTCCATTTTCACATTTGTAACTTGCTTGTAAGAATAAGAAACTATCCCAGGCACTTGTGGCTGAGGCTAAGATCTGAGGATTGTGGTTCTAAGCCAGGGCAGGAAAGTACATGAGACACTTAACCTCCAGTTAACCACCACAACAGCAGAAGTAGTGCTGTGGCTCAAAGTGGTAGAGTATTAGCCTTGAGCAAAAAAGCTCAGGAACAGCACCCAGGCCCCTGGACTGACAAGACAAAAAAGCCCCACAATTTATTTACTTACTTGTTCAATTCTAGAACACAGATAATCTACTTGAGAGTAGAGATAGGAAGATTGTGATTTTAGGCCAGCCCAGACAAAAAAGTGATTGACACTCTGTTTTAGAGTAAGCCAGGCATAGGCATGTTCATACCTTTAATTCCAGCTACTTGAGAGGAATAGTTGAGTCCAAGGTCAGCATGAGTAAAAGCAAGAGACCCTAATGTGCAAAAATAAATAAAGCAAAAAAAGACAAGGAACGGATGTAGTTCACAGTGATGTGGAAATATCTAAGTGGTTGAGTACAATATTTGATTTTATGTTTTCAATTTGAGGAAAATAGACAAAGTACAGTTTCCAAAAATTACCAGAGACTAATTCTTTGTCCTTGGTCTACTTCAGTGTGGTTATTTTATTCATTCTAAATATCATGAGGTTCATTGTATTTTAGATTCTTCCCTCTTATTCTTTCTTTTCTCTTTAGCACATGAAACATGGATTTAAAAAGTGTGAAAAGTAAGATAGATTATTAGAATATTCTAGTAAAAAAATAATGGACTTTTATTGTGTTTGTTTATTTCAGGGACTCACTAATAGAAGAATAATGTAAAAGTGCCATTCAACTACTGAGAATTTCTTTCTTCAGACATTTTTGGTTCTACTTACTGAGCTGTTGGAAGTTCTTTCTTTGAGGCCATGTTCTGTGGCTTACATCAAAAGAGGAGTTTGTCTTCATGAAGATTCCTAACATTGGTAATGTGATGAATAAATTTGAGATCCTTGGGGTTGTAGGTGAAGGTAAGTTAGGATTTTAATATTCTTTGAATTTTTGTGTAATGTACAGTTATACCTATCACCAAAAATTTTACTTATTCAGATTCTGTTAATTCAACTTATATTAATTTAGATGTGTACCTGAGTACAGTATTAAAAATAAAATTAAAACTATTTGGGTCATAACACTCTATTTGAAAGTTAATAGCATTTTAGAATTCTTTAAAGCTTCACAAATCAAGAATTTCTTAAGACCATCTTCATTTATTTCTTTTCATTAGTCATCATAGTTTCCTTAGTCCATATTTTTTGTTAAATTTTATATCTACTAAACTTATTTTGAATAACTTAAAATTTGTTTTAAATATTTTCATTTAACTTAATATATGAAAATAAATGGGTAAATAACTTCTGTTATCTTTGAGAATGATGAAACAGTTTGTACAGTTTCAGGAGCTCAGTTTGGTTATATTTTAATATTGACAGTGAGTTTTCTCTTAGTAGTACATACAATCTTATAACCGATGCTATTATTGATTTGATATGGTATGGAAATTTATTTTTCCTAAATTGACTCTTAGAAAAATTACCATTTGTTTCTGATTCTTCTTGCTTTGTAATTTACTCTTGATTTAAAGATAACTGTGGAAAATGTTGTAAATGATTTTGGTAACAGGAAATGAGTGATTATAATTATACTTCTTAACATTTATATCTTTAAAGCAAATGTTACAAAGACTTTATATACTTCAAATTTTGAACTTAAAAATTTGTAAAAATTTACATGACCATTAAAAGCACTTCGGGATTATAATATTAACTTAGCAAATCTTTTTCAAATAGAAATAATTGAATTAGATTCTAATCATTAGACACTTATTTTAAGGTCTGAAGTTGGAACCATATAGAAAATATAAAACAGTATGAAAAGAATTGGTCCTTCTTCCTTCACAAATCAACCTTTGCCATTTCATTGGTGCTAAATATATAAATAAAATTCATTTTATATCTTTCATCTACTGTCTGTTTTAGAACATTTGCATATATATATACACACATATAGATTCACATATATGTGTTTATTTTCTTGGTACTGGGATTTGAACACTGGACTGTGTACTTGCAAAGCAGGGGCTATACCTCATTAGTCATACCTCTAGTTCTCCCTTTTATTTTTATTTATTTTTTATTTTTTTATTTTTTATTTTTTTGGCCAGTCCTGGGCCTTGGACTCAGGGCCTGAGCACTGTCCCTGGCTTCTTCCCGCTCAAGGCTAGCAGTCTGCCACTTGAGCCACAGCGCCGCTTCTGGCCGTTTTCTGTATATGTGGTGCTGGGGAATCGAACCTAGGGCCTCGTGTATCCGAGGCAGGCACTCTTGCCACTAGGCTATATCCCCAGCCCCTAGTTCTCCCTTTTAAAATTTAAGTTTTCATAGGTATTGCAAAGATAGACTTAGGTAATAAGGCTTCTAGGACTGGAGAAGGATAGCATATAAAGCATAACAAGATTAGATTGTTCTAAATTCTGAGTCTAAATTTTTCAAGATAAGCTTATTTTTCTTTGTACACCCAATAGAGATGTTCTTCTCAGATCAACCAAAATTGCCAGACTTATATAAATTAGAATGTTAGTTTAAGCAATAACTACAACTATCTTTGCTATATTTTTCCTTTGCAAGCCACTTAAGGTTTGGGGGGGGGGGGGCGTTGTGGGGATTGAACTCAGGGCCTGGGCGCTGTTCCTGAGTTGTTTTGCTCAAGGCTAGCACTCTACCACATTGAGCCACAGCCCTTCCAGTTTTCTGGTGGTTAACTGGAGATAAGAGTCTCATGGACTTTACTGCCTGGGCTGTCTTTGATCTGTGATCCTGAGATCTCAGCCTCCTGAGCAGCTAGGATTACAGGTATGGGCCACCAGCACCCAGCCAAGATTATTTTGTTTTGTTTTGTTTTTTTTGCCAGTCCTGGGGCTTGAACTCGGGGCCTGAGCACTGTCCCTGGCTTCTTTTTGCTTAAGGCTCGTGCTCTACCACTTGAGCCACAGCGCCACTTCCGACTTTTTCTATATATGTGGTGCTGAAGAATTGAACCCAGGGCTTCATGTATGCAAGGCAAGCACTCTACCACTAGGCCATATTCCCAGCCCCCAGCCAAGATTATTTTTGGGGTAAGAAATAGATTTCTATAAAGTATATAAAAAACTGTTAGCTGGGCACTGATGGCTCACACTATAGTCCTAGTTACTCAGGAGGCTGAGATCTGAAGATTGAGGTTCGAACCCAGCCTGGACAGAATAGTCCCAGTGGGACTCTAATCTTCAATTAACCACACAAAAACTAAGTGGTGATGTGGCTCAAAGTGATGTAGTGTTAGCCTTGAGCAAGAGCTCAGAAAGAGCACCCAGGCTATTGGTTCAAGCCTCACTACTGACAGAAAAAAGAATCTGTCAACAAACTCTATACTCCTGTAGCATAGACAGTGAGTTTTCACCTTACAGAAAAAGAAAAAACCAACCCCAAACACGGGCAATTGTGTAGCAATTAGATGATGATTGCCTAGTGATTGTGGAATTAATTTGGATGGTTCTTTTTTTTTTTTTTTTTTTTTTGGCCAGTCCTGGGCCTTGGACTCAGGGCCTGAGCACTGTCCCTGGCTTCTTTTTGCTCAAGGCTAGCACTCTGCCACTTGAGCCACAGCGCCACTTCTGGCCATTTTCTGTATATGTGGTGCTGGGGAATCGAACCCAGGGCCTCATGTGTATGAGGCAGGCACTCTTGCCACTAGGCCATATCCCCAGCCCCTTGGATGGTTCTTATTGCTGGCTTCATCTTAACTATGATAATAGGATTTATCCATTTTTATCAAAGTAAGGGAGATTTTAGGTTCCTTAGACTCTGTTGAAGACACATTTCCCAATCTTGTCCCTCTAAAATCACCTTCTCATAGTTGGATGCAGGTGTTACCTGTCTAGTAAATGAAAATCTTGTTGTTTCTTCAAGGCTTTGTTATCAGATATTATGTTTTGATTCCTTAAATTCAATTTTTCCTATCATATCTTTAACTGCAATTTTGTTGTCAAGGGACTGTCTCTGTGTTCTGCCTCTAAGAAAGTCAGTTTGTTGCCAACACAGTAGAAAAAGTAACTCAAAAGATAGGAAAGGATCTTTTCAAGGTACAGAAAACCAAAAACCAAAACAAAACAAAAAAACAGTTGTGTTCTTGGCCTGTGCCTATAAATTCAGTCTTCATGACAAAAAGAAATAGCTCATCCTATTCACTAATTGGATTATTTTAGACCAGTGTGTGTGTGTTTGTGTGTTTGTATAAAAGCTCTACCCACTGATCTATGCTTCTAAACCCAACTTGTACTATTTTTCTAGTTAGGAAAGATATTCCAGTATACTAGATGAGAGTTAAATTAACTCCTAGGACAAATGGTATATTTGGGTTGTTTCTGTGCTTAAGCTTACTCTTGGGAAGTTATTGCCTTTTAAGTTTGAAGTTCCCTACAACCCTTTTGAGTTATTTTTTATTTACTCACAAAGTCTTGTGAGCCTTTGGTTGATAAAACATCTTAAGCATAAATTTTTAAATACCTTGTGAAATTTCCTTTAAAGAGAGAGACATTTAGAGCAACATTGGGAGAAATGAATTGCCTATATTTCTAATTTTAAAAAAATATGATCCATGCTATATTTGTGTGTGACTCATTATTGCATTATCATCTAAGAATATTTCCATTTTAGTATCATTCTAACACTCATAAGCAGTGTAAATATAACAGAACTTTGGCTTCTTCAAGAACTGTGGTTTGTATATACATCTCTGATTATTTCTATTTTATTTATAGGAGCCTATGGAGTTGTACTTAAATGCAGACACAAGGCAAGTACATGATTTTTACAAGGAAAATATCTGTATATATTTAAATTATTTTGAAACAAATTACGGTTTATATTGATAACTCTTAATGAAATAGAATTGATAGGCAAACCTATGTTAGTCAATAGCTGTTTTTTCAGCCAACCTATGTATAGGTCAAAAGCTACCTAATTGAAAGAGAGAAAAGGTAATAGAATGGGAAGAAGGAAGTAAGATAATGACATTCATTTTATGCCCTAGTACTTAGGAACTAGGAGAAGTTTTGTTCAGTATTTTACATATAGACTCTTAATTTAAATGGGTTTTAATCTGTGTTTTGAAAGGATAGTTAGATGTTTGATTATGAACTGGTACTTAGGATAATTGAGTATCGTTATGATTATCGGCTATAGCTGATGACTCTTGAACAGCCTAAAACAAATCTTTTTTTTTTTTTTTTTTTTTTTGCTAGTCTGGGCTTTGAGCTCAGAGCCTGAGCACTGTCCCTGGCTTCTTTTTGCCCAAGGCTAGCACTCTACCACTTGAGCCACAGAGCCACTTCCGGCTTTTTCTATATATGTGGTGCTGAGGAATCAAACCCAGGGCTTAATGTATGCGAGGCAAGCACTCTACCACTAGGCCACATTCCCAGCCCCACCCAAATGAATCTTATTATAGATTATCTGACTACAATTATAATCATAAGTTATTCAGGAAAGTTATTTGAAGTTTCCATAGCTGTTGCTCAGTTGTGAGTGTATTTTACTCATAGACTGACTTTGAAGATGGTGTGTGTTTAAACAGTATTAGTTTCAAACAGGTTAACTATTTTTGTATTATGACTACTATTTGACCTCATTTTATTTTTGTGTATAATTTTTTAAGATCACAGTTTTAAGATTTTTTGATTGTTATACTGACAGTTCATGTCTAAGAGGAAGTTAATAATATAACAAAACATTTAAACTCTTAAATTTATCATCTGCCAATAGTAATATATATGTATGTATATATGAATGACATAATTTTCATGTTTGCTTTTCCTTATAAATGCGACTTACTTTTGGATTTAAGAATTCATGACAGTTAATGTGTTTTCCTATCTTAGATAATAAATATACTTCAATGTAGTGACTTTGCTTTCTTCTTGGTAGTACTGAGCTTTGAACTCAGGGCCTTGTGTTTGTTGGGCAGGCACTCTGTGCACTGGTTATTTTTTGCACTATTTCTTTTGAGATAGAGTCTTGTTTTTTACCTGTGTGTACATCTGGACCATAGTCTTCCTATTTTATTCTTCTTGCCATAGGTAGGAATAGCAGGTATGTGCCACTGTGGTCAGCTTCTAGCATCAATAGGAAATCCTGTTCACATTTTGACCAAACTGGCTTAGAACCAAAATTCTCCCGTGTAGCTTGGGTGACAGGCGTCTACCACTGAGCTCAACTATTGGTTTAGAGACCTGGGTGGTCTCAAACTGCGATTCCCCTAATCTTAGGTTCTCTAGTAGCTATTCAGTGACGTTTCTTGAAATTAAATGTTTGAATTATTTTTACATTAATAAATTATCTTTATATCTCTTTGCCAGTAAACCCTCAAAAGTTGTTTGAATACTATTTGTTCTTGATTAAAGATGATTAAGAATTGAAAATAATGAATTTAATCAAAATGGTTTTAATACCACCTTGCATATCTCATTGAAAATTATTACTACATTTGAAGTTTAACAAATGAAAAGCTTTCTGATGAAATGTTGCTCTTTTAATGAGTTTATGTGAGTAACAGTAAATTTCTGAAGCTTAAAAAATAGAATTAATTTATCAGTATTAAGGGAAAATAGTTTCTAAGCTAAATTTGAATCTTCATTAACATAATTCCTCCTTTTTTTACTTTATCTCTTTTTGTACAACATTGCAGATGGAAACATTCTTAATGTTGACTTTTCTAAACATACGGATTTTTGCTATATATACATACCTTAATACATACACATATATGTAATGTATGTTATATATAATGCAAATACTCTGTTTTCTCCCACTCGCTTATTTCTTGACCTGTGAAACTTTTCTCTCTACTTTCTTTTGACCTCATCTAAGCTCTCCCACTTTTGTTGTAAAAATAAAACTTATTAGTTGAATGTGTTGTTTTTAATCTTTCCATTTACTTCTTTGTGAAGATATAGTTGTTTTATTATTCTCTGTGGTGCACCCTGTTAGTGCCTATAAGATGGACCTGAAGGAAAGTTGAAAACAGCCATTTGTATTCTTGAGAAACCAACTGACTTCTATTATCTGTATGTAGGGTGCTGTGAGTTACATGGATGAAAAATCCATGGCTTTCTTGCCCTTATTTGGCTTAAAGTCTATCTGAAGAGATAGAAGAATAGGTATTTAAAAAAAAAACCTATGAACTTGCATCTAAAAAACTTCCTTTTTTTCTTTTTACTGCCTTTCAGTAAATAAGTGGCTTATAGATCAACGTTCTAAGTTTTGTTGCTTTTTCCTTTCATGCATCTTAAGAGATACCACATGATAGAAAATTTAAAGCACAAACAAGTGCCTAACTCAAAATAATATAAAACTCTTTTTAGAATCTGCAGCTGTTTAGTCATTAGACTGGTTAGAGTATATCCTTTTCCCAGCTAAAATGAGGCTTTCAAATCTATATGCTGTTGGACGAAAACAGAAAATTTTATGTTCTGGTAAGATTTACATTTTAGGATGAAATGATCAGACCAGTAATGGAATTCATATATATTTAAAAATAAATGTAATACCCAGTTATATCGATTATATTTAAGATAACCATGCCAATATATTTTGAGTACAAAAATGTATAAACTAGGTCTGTATGATTACTTAGACAGAGTTCTGTTTAGTTACTTAAACATAGATTGGATATCTTTTTGAAAGGCAAATGTGCGTGTATATGTTATTGAATAATTCCTTGCTTATTGAGTATATAAATAAGTATGAAGGGAAGTCATTGTCTTAATCTGTGTACTGTTGTTAAGAGTTTAGGACTCAGATTTAGAAATGAGTATGCTGTGTCCTTTTCTGAACAAAATATGATGGGTTATTCTGACTAAAACCTGAAATACAGCTTATACTCTTTTTTTTGTTTGTTTGTTTTAGAGCTTGAATCCATAACTGACTTATTTTTTTTTTCTTTCTCAAATTTTTATTATCAAACTGACGTACAGAGTGGTTACAGTATCATACGTTGGGCACAGCTTATACTCTTAAAAACTTCTGCTTATTGTTAAATGTACATATTGACATGTATTTGAAAACTCTTGGTAATGATTATTAAGCTTCTATTTTTGACTCTATGACTACTAGAATTTGGAGAATATTCTACTTTGGACTATTACCTTACAGATGTACATGGTTGTTTTTCTTTTTATTTGCATGTGTATTTTGAAGTGCACATGAAAGGGATGGAATGTTTTATAGGACACTTTTTCTGAGCAGAAGCCCAAAAAGGTAATGCTTACACTGTAGGGAGAATTAAATGAGGCCAAAATGACGAGATTCAGGGCTACAAATGCAACTCAGTGGCCTAGTAAGCACCACTTAAAAAAAGTAAGATGGGAATCAGTTAGAACTTAAGGAAAGAGAGGTTTATACAGAGAGGTTGTAGGGCTCAACTCACAGAGTCTAGGATAGGGAAGTGCTGATTCACAAGGTTGCTTTCCTGTGGCTTGTCGTTGACCCTGTGAGAATTTTTGTTTTGAAGTAGTTGATAACATACTGTTAAGACAGCTAATTGTACAAATCCATAAAGAGCCCAGTTTGGCTGTGGATACATTCTATAATGTTCAAAAATAGTATCACTAACTTAGATTAGAGAACTGACAAACATAGGACATAATAGAGTAACAGGAACTTAATCCAAGGATTTGAATATGATAAAGTGGAAAAACATTGGCATTGTTTATCTTACTAGAAAACTTATAAAGGGTATTTAAGACTTGTGGGAGAAATAATGAGATTAACTTTTATAATAAAGAATAAAATGTCAAGAAAACAAAGATATGATACTAATAACACATATTGTTCACTAACCAAATAGTAGACACTCTTGCAGTTGGTTTAATTGTCTAATCAACCTTGCTCTTACCCTTATTTTGAGATGATTAGTGGAGGAGCTATATAACAAGGCCAATCCCATGTGGCTTCTAAGTGGTAGAACCAGGCATTGTTCTGCCTCCAGAAATAGCTAACTTGAGTGTGACATGGAGCTGTGAAGTGTTATGAACCTTGAAAGAAAGAGTACAGAGCAAAGTGAAAGATGTGTTTAAATTGATGAGACTAAGAGAGCTAGGCAGCCCTTTTGAGAGTAAGGAAGAAAGATTTTCAAAGATGGTATTCATCAGTAGTATAAAAAATCCATAGAAAGCTTCATGATGATGATGATGATTGAGAGGTGAGCAAGTCCATTTTCTATAATGGGGCCACTTATTAATGATCTCTTCAAGTGGAACAGTCTATTGAGTACCTGATCACATGAGGTTAAGAGAATACAAAGAGAACATCTGGAATTTGCCATCTTTTTCTTTTTCCTTTTCTTTTTTTTTTTTTTTTGATTTGTCAAACATTTATTGAGCACTATTTTCGGGCCAGGCACGGAGCCAGGTGCTGATATAACAATGATTGCAAACAAGTCTCTCAAGGAGCTCACAGTCTGATGGTAAACTACTGAATAAACTGAGGCACAGAGTGGTAAATGACTGACCCACTGAGGTAGAAAGAGCTAGGTGCTTGGAAAATTGGGTCTAGAACTAGACAGAGTTGCCATCTTTTTCTTTTGAATGTTGAGAAATTGAGATTGAGAACACTAGGCCATTAAAATATTTATCGTATTTCCTCTTAGATGAAGACTTTCTTGGTATCCATTACCCAGTTGTTTCAGTTTTATCTTTCACTATAAGTTTTAGTTTTAGCAAGCATTGTACAAGTACTGATACTGGTACTTGAACTCCGGGCCTAGTACTCTTGCTTGGTGTTTTCACTTATGGCTAGAATTCCAGGATTTTTCTGGTTCATTGGAGATAAAGAGTCTCACAGACTTTTCAGTCTGAGCTGGCTTCAAACAGTGATCCTCAGATCTCGGTCTCCTGAGTAACTAGAATTATAGCTGTGAGCCATCAGAGCCAGCTAAATGTGTATTTAATGTTGTGTTAGTACCTGTAGCAGAGTCCAGAGTGATAAAGCCTTCCTAGAGGATTTGTTGTCCTGGGCTGGCTCTGAACTAGGATCCTCAATAGTTTAGGATTATAGGTGTGAGACATTGGCACCCGGAATCCTTGTTGTAGTACTGATGGGCTATAAAACCTTTCCAAATGGCCAGAGTCTGTGGATCACAGAGCCTTGAAATGTGTCCATTTCCTTTAAGCCCATCATATTAGAATGGGCAAGAAAACCTTGTCTGAAAATATAGATCTGTAGTTTGGAAATGAGCTTCTGTCAGCCAACTGTGACCTGCAACGTATTCTATAAATACACTTCTATTGGAATACATCTATATTCATTAATGTACATATTTTCTGTAGATCTTTTTTTTATAGATTTGATACAATGAAAGAGGTGAATATTTACAACTGAGATTACATGACCCACAAAGTCTAAAATATTTATCTTTCCTTTTACAGAAAAAAAATTTGCTGATTGTTGATGTTGAGCAGATTTGTAAATAGGGGGATATGATGGAAAGAGCATAGAGGCCTTATTGAACTAATTTCTCCTGGAGTCTAAGGACTTGAAGTTAATAAGGTGGGGGGTTACACTGAAAATTACTATTTTTTTGTCTTGCCTAATTGCTCTAGCTAGAACTTAGGGTACAATGTTGAATAGAAGTGGAAAAAGTAGGTGTTCTTGTTTTGCTGCCAGTGTTTAGAAGAAGGCTTTCAGTTACCATGCATAATGTTAGATGTGGGTGTTCAAAAATGCCCTTAACTATGCATGGTGCATGTCTTTTAGTCATGCCTAACTCAAGAGACTGAGATGGAAGGATCACTTGAACCCAGGAGTGTGAAACCAGCCTGGTGAACATAGTGAGACTCTGATTTAAACAAACAAAAAAAACCCTCTTTCATCAGGTTGAGGAAATTGCCTTCTATTTCTTGTTTCTTCATCTGCCATGGATATAGTATGTAGGGGAAGGTAGGTGGGCAGTTTAAAATGCACCGTGCTTTCCTTATCATAAGCAGCTGCCTCCTTCGCCATACCTTTTCTAGGTTGTAAGCTTTTTAGTAGCAGAGTTCTGGAAAAGTTGATTTTTAGACTTTTGGGAAACTCACTTATTGTTTCTGTGAAGGGATGGAGTCCTAGATCTTCTTATTTTTACCATTTTCATGATAATTTTCTCCATAAATGTGTTTTGCACGTTTCATTCTTATAACAGTCTTCATTTTAATGATTTTTTTTCCTCTCATGGTAAATCATTTTGGTATTATATTTGAAAACTGATCACTAAATTCAAGGTTACCTAGATATCTTAGGTTATGTTCTGGAATTTTTGTAATTTTGCATTTTACTTTTAGGTCTGTAATACACTTTTTGTGTTAGTTTTCATGGACGTTGTAAGGTCTATATCTAGATTTGTTTTTACATATGCATAGTTAATACTGTCTGTAGAAAGACTGACATCTCTATTGGATTGTCTCTGGTCAGTTGACTGTGTGTGTTGTCTATTTTTGGTCTATTTTGTTCCATTGGTCTGTATAACTGTTTTTTTTCTCAAATACTATACTGCCTTAACTACTGTACCTTTATATTAAGTTTTGAAGTTGGGTAGTATCAGTCTTCTGACTTTGTTGTTTTTCAGTAATTGGTGGTTCTAGGTCTTTGGCTTTGCATATATATCTTTTAAATCAGTTGCTAGTACCTAGGATTTCTACTTATCTGGATCTTTATTTTATTTCAACAACATTATATAGTTGTCACCATAGAAGTCCTAAAAATACTATTTATACCTAAGAATTTTCAAATATTTCTTTGTCTCCTGTTTCTCCAGTCATGCATATGTTGAACTTCAGTAACATTTTAAAATAATTTCTTCCATAATTCTTGGATATTCTGGTTTTTGAAATTATATTCACATTTTAGTATTTTATTTTTTTCTTCACATTTTAGTTTGGGAGTTTTCTGTTGATATGTCTTTAAGCTTACTTATTCCTTCCTTCGCCATGTCCAATCCACTGATGAATCCATTAAGGAAATTCTTTATTTTTTCTATGGTGACACTGATTTCTAGCATTTTCTATTAATTCTGTCTTACAGTTGTGTATGATTATATTACCCATCTGTTGTTGAATGTTTTCTCCTTTCACAGCAGTCTTTTTTGTAGCTCTTAACATATTAATCATAGTTTTTGTTTGTAATCGGATCTAGTTGTATAGTCCAGGCGGGCCTCAAACTCATGACCTTCCCACCTCAGTCTTCTCACTGCTGGCATTATAACAATGTACCATCACGACTGACTTATTCATAGATATTCTGCATTCCCTATGTGATAATTCCCAAAACGGTACCATATTTGAGCACAGATAATTTCTTTGTATTTTCAGACTACATTTTTCTTTGCTTTTTCATAGGCCTTTTTTTTTTTTTTTTGGCCAGTCCTGGGCCTTGGACTCAGGGCCTGAGCACTGTCCCTGGCTTCTTCCCGCTCAAGGCCAGCACTCTGCCACCTGAGCCACAGCACCCCTTCTGGCCGTTTTCCATATATGAGGTGCTGGGGAATCGAACTGAGAGCTTCATGTGTAGGAGGCAAGCACTCTTGCCACTAGGCCTTATTCCCAGCCCCCATAGGCCTTTTTTTTGATGGGGAGAGCAGGGTTTGCTTGACTTGCTTGGTGGGTGCTCAACTACTTGAGTCAAATTTTCAAGTCTTTCTGCTTGTTAGTTTGGAGATGGAGATTTCTTCTTGGTCTGACTTCCAACAAAGATGCCCTGGATCTCAGCTCCCGAGAAGCTGCAATTACAAGCATGAGCCACTGGTGTCAGACTTGCATACCTTACATTTTTTCAAGCAGGGTATGATGTATTGGGCAATAGGAATTAAATTGGAATAAATAGCATGTTAGTATAAAATTAAGTCGAGTGAAAAGTTAAGATAGCCATGAGTTGAGTCATTTTTAATGTTTGGTATAGGTATAGTTTTAACAGGCATCTGAAACTGAAGTACCTTTGTTTTTTGTTTTGTTTCCTTTTTCTTACCTGTGTTGTTCTTGGGTTTTCCTTAGAACTTCTTTTCATCTTTTGTTTTGTTTTTGTGCTGGTCTGGGGTCTTGAACTCTCAGGGCCTGGGTTTTTTTCCCCTCAAAGATAGCACTCTACCACTTGAACCATAGCTCTCCTTCCAGCCTTTTGGTGGTTAATTGGAGATAAGAGTCTCACAGGGGGCTGGGGATATAGCCTAGTGGCAAGAGTGCTTGCCTCCTACACATGAAGCTCTCAGTTCGATTCCCCAGCACCTCATATATGGAAAACGGCCAGAAGGGGTGCTGTGGCTCAGGTGGCAGAATGCTAGCCTTGAGCGGGAAGAAGCCCGGGACAGTGCTCAGGCCCTGAGTCCAAGGCCCAGGACTGGCCAAAAAAAAAAAAAAAAAAAGTCTCACAGGCTTTCCTGACTGGCCTGACTTTGAACCATGATCCTCAGATCTCAGGTTCCTGAGTAGCTAAGATTATAGGTGTGAACCACTAGTATGTAGCTCCTAAGAGCTCCGAATCTATGTCTTACACTTCTTTCAGTTGTGAACTATTTTTACTGAACTAGAACCCTATTGTGATAGTGGCAGAGTATGAGGACAGGAAAGTGTTCTGCAGTCTCAGTCTTTCGTTGGCCCTGAGTCCTTAGCTTCATCCTTCAGAAGTATTTCTGAGGGCTTCTCTTTTCTTTCCTGCTTTTAGGTGAAACCAGGCTGAAGGGCATGTAGCTGATTAATTGGAACATACAAGGCTCTGATAAATCGTTTCTTAATGTGTTGGCCTTTGTTACAAAGAACATTCTAAACTTATTTCAAAATGTCAAGCTTCCTTTCGGTGCATTTCAAAAATGGTTAGTGTTTTTCTCCTATGCAGAAGGAGAAATTATTATTGTATCTTACCCCAGGCATATTTCAAAATGATTACTTTTCTTCTCTTCTTACCTAAAAGGGGAGAATGCTTTTTTTTTTTTTTTTTTTAGAATTTCACAATTAGAACCTAATGAAATTCCTGAATGGAAAGTTGCAAGAATGGGGAGGGCGGACATGGCGCTGTGGCTCAATCAGTGATAGAGTGCTAGCCTTGAGATGAAGAGTTCAGGGACAACACCCAGGCCCAGAGAGCAAGCCCCACAACCACAAAACAACAAGGACAAAAAAGAATGGGGAGGGCCACTTAAGGTTTAATTCCCAGACATTTTTATACCCCAAAGATTTCTTACTCTTGTATCATTCCAGTGCCTTCTCCTCCTGGTAAGCTGATCATAGATAAATGTTCTTTTCTGTATTTGTCCATCTTATAGATTTCTGGAGATATTTTACCCTGTGTCCTCAGTTCTTTAAGAACTGAGCTGATAAAAATGTAAGAAAAGTTGCTGATTTTTCAATTTGTTAGAGTTTTTCATGTTGTAAGGACAGAATGATAATATCTAAGCATCGCATGTGTTGAAGCTGAAACTGGAAGTCCTACGTTCATATTTTAAAATTAGAAATAACTTGTCCAGTTTAAAAATAATATTCTGCAAGAGGTTTTAAACTTTCCTGTGAACCATTTGCTTAGCTGAGATGACTCATCCTGTTATTTTCATCCCTTTGAATCTCTGTATTTTCATGTGCTTAGTAAGAACTTTTCAGGACAAAATATTTGAAAAGTTAAGAACTTCATTCAGTTCTTGCAAATTGCCAATAACTTTGACCTAAATAAACTGTCTACAAAACATATTGATAAACTACAACCTTGTGCTTGTGGTAACCCTGAGAAGACTATTCATCACTAGTTCTCTAATGTCTTTAGATGAAAACAGAAACAAAGATGTATTTTCACGAACTAGGAAGACGTTAGTTAACCAGAGAGACAATAGGAGGGAGTTAACACTAATGAATAATACTAGGCATTTGGTTATATAAAAAAGAAAGGATGGGGACTGGGAATGTGGTAGAGTGGTAGAGTGGTAAGAGTGCTTGCCCAGCATGCGTGAAGCCCTGGATTCCTTAGCACCACATAAACAGAAAAAGCCAGAAGTGATGCTGTGGTAGAGTGCTAGGCTTGAGCAAAAGAAGCCCAGAGACAGTTCCCAGGCCCTGAGTTCAAGCCCCAGGACTGGCAAGCAAAAGGAGAGATGCTGGAGGATCGCACTTAAAGCTAGTCAGGGCAGGAAAAGTCCTTGAGACCCTTATATCCAATTAACCACCAGAAAACTAGAAGTGGCGCTGTGGCTCAAGTGGTAGAGCGCTAACCTTGAGCTAAAGAGCTCAGGGACAGCACCCAGGCCCAGAGTTGGAGCCCTAAGAACAACAACAAATGGATGGGAACTAAATTTAATAGGAAAAGTTAATGAAAAGGTAGAAGTAAATAGAAAAGCTTTACTTAACCTTATGCTGGGGTAGGAAGAGGAAAAGGACAAATGAAGAGAATTGGATAACACACATACAGAAACAAAAAGCAAAGCAACAATAACAAAATTCAAAACACAAAACAAGTCAACAAAACAAGTGATGTTCAGGCAATTTAGGTATTAGGTAAAAGTGTAGGCAAGGAGGAAGGATCAGGGATGGAGTAACGTGGTAGAAGAAAATATGAGCAAGTAAACAGTTCTACTTGTGTATAGATGGAAAATATAAATGGGGAAAGGCAATAACTGATGGCTCATGCCTGTAATCCTAGCTACTGAGGAGACTGAGATCTGAGGATTACAGTTTAAAGCCAGCCAGAGCAGAAAAGTTCCCATGTGACTCTTATGTCACATAAACCCCCCAAAATCAGAAGTGGCGCTGTAGCTCCAGTGGTAGAGTGTTAGCCTTGAGCACAAAGATGCCCAGGGACAGTGCCCAGGCCCTGAGTTCAAGTCCCACAACTGACAAAAAAGTGAATAAGAGGAAGAAAAAAGCTTATATTAAAAGGTAAAACTAAAATTTAAATGGTCTATAGCAGATATACACAAAGAAAAGGTAGGCTGGGTACCAGTGACTCAAAACTTGTATTTCTAGCTACTGAGGAGACTAAGATTTGAGGCTGCCCCAGTAGAAAAGTCTGTGAGAGTCCATCTTCAATTAACCAGGAAAAGGTTGAAACTGGAAGCTTGGCTCAAGAGGTAGACTGCCAGCCATGAGCAAAATAGCAAAAATGCTATGTCCTGAGTTGAAGCCCCAGTACTGGCCGGCAGATAGACACACATGTGCGTGCATGCACACACACATCAGTATAGCCAAAAGAATAAAAAAAGACAAAATAGCAACAAAGACAGACTTTTTTTTTTGGCCAGTCCTGGGCCTTGAACTCAGGGCCTGAGCACTCTCCCTGACTTCTTTTTGCTCCAGGCTAGCACTCTGCCACTTGAGCCACAATGCCACTTCTGGCCGTTTTCTGTATATGTGGTGCTGAGGAATCGAACCCAGGGCTTCATGTACACGAGGCAAGCACTCTACCGCTAGGCCACATTCCCAACTCCAAAGACAGAAAATATGCATTTTTTGTTGTTACAGAACATATACACATATCTGTATAACTCATGTGGTTCAGATCTGGGTGGGAAGGCTCTGTTCCACTCAGCAATCAGTGCATGGACCTAGAGGGCAGGGCCTAGACTGTGAGAACTTGTCAACTGCACTTATCATTGTTTCATTGCTGCCCTGGCTTCAGGTGATGGGATTCACTCCTGGCAGGATTGGATGGAGCTATGTACAACTGCTAAGACTACTGCTTCAGTGTCCCAGATGCCTTTTATGGTATCTCTGCTACACCCTTGCCTCTGCTATGTTTAACTGTGCTCCAAAGCTCCTTCACTGCCAGGCATCTGGAGCAGTGCTGCCTCTAGTGGTACTTGTGCCCCAGCATAGCTGTACTCCTTTGTAGGTAAATGCAATGGTCACTGTGCCAGAGCCTCTGCTGTGTGATTTAGCAGGGAGTTCAAGCCTCTGACACCATCATTGTCAGGCATCTCAAGCTTCCACCTTTGTGTTCAAGCTCACAGTGTAGTTTCCTGTATTTTTTTTTTTTTTTTTTGCCAGTCCTGGGCCTTGGACTCAGGGCCCGAGCACCGTCCCTGGCTTCTTCCTGCTCAAGTCTAGCACTCTGCCACTTGAGCCACAGCGCCACTTCTGGCCATTTTCTGTATATGTGGTGCTGGGGAATTGAACCCAGGGCCTCATGTATACGAGGCAAACACTCTTGCCACTAGGCCATATCCCCAGCCCTGTCTTTTTTTTTTTTTTTTTGCCAGTCCTGGGCCTTGAACTCAGGGCCTGAGCACTGTCCCTGGCTTCTTTTTGCTCAAGGCTAGCACTCTACCTCTTGAGCCTCAGCACCACTTCTGGCCGTTTTCTGTATATGTGGTGCTGGGGAATTGAACCCAGGGCTTCATGTATACGAGGCAAGCATTTTTGCCACTAGGCCATATTCCCAGCAGTTTCCTGTATTTTGAACTTATCTATGGTGCCTTGTTGCACGGTCTTCCCTCTTCTCAACCACCTCCTAACCACCCCTGCTGAGTTTATTTCTGTAGTTCTCTGTCTCCTAGCTACTTCCTTTAGTGGTTTCTCATTCTCTTCCTTTTTTTTCCAAAATCTAGTCTCTTCTGTGTCATCTGATTCTTCTCATTCATGGAGTGAAAATGGAAGATGCTTCTAATCTACCATCTTATCCCTGTCCTCTCAATTTCTAAGGCACTTTGAAATCTCTAGAGACTAAGCACTATTTAAATGTGGAAAACTAGTGAAAATAAATGTGGAAGTCTTATGCTACCAAAATAGCTTATTTTCAATTAACCTTAAATGTATTAACTAGAAACAAAGATCTTGATTAGTATAGCTTAATGGGATTGCTTTAAGATTCTGTGAGATATAAGCCAGTTTAGCTGAAATGTGTTATTTAAGCAACTAAAAAGGTACAATATGTACTTTAAAACTTATTTTGATTTCTTGGTGCAATTTGCATTGGGGGAGGGGAGAGTCAGTTGTTATCTGTGGATAACAGTTGTAACCAGCTGCAGGAGATTGAGACATAAATTGTGTTAAACTTGCCTTTTCCCTAGGGTTCATTTTAAGCATTATTTTTCCTTACTGAATCTCCTGTGAGCAATAACCATTAAGCCAAAAAGCCAAAAATTAGACATATGATATTTAAGATTGCTTTTAGTTGGCAAAGTCTTACCATGTTTGTGCTAGATATTTTTTCTCTTAATATTTTCAGTTGTTTAAAATGTATACCTGTATTTGGAAATTAAATATTTTTGAAGGATAATTAAAATGTTAACTATTATGAATGGCTTGTTGTAGTGAAAGGATTTAGCTGAAAATGAGTATTTTGGGCCATGTAATAATAAGGTATCTGTGGCCCTTTTTACAGTGACATCTGAATTAAGAGAAAAAACTTTGCACTCTTCTTTTCCTTTGAGATCTTTTTAAACAAAAATCTAACTCTGTCTGTTGGGAGGAAAAGAATGAAGACTGGCAAATCCCCAGTGGTGACGTGATTATGAGTTGATGTATTATACTAGAATCTAGTCACTCTCAGCAGATTAGAGGATGGTATCAGTGTGCTTCTTCTGAAAATGTTTTTTAAGCCTTTTATATATCACAGAAGAAACCCACAGAAGTGAGCTGTGTCTCAGTAATTTAGTTTTAACAAAAAGGCTTCCATGTAGTAATGATTACACTGAGTGCTAATGGTCTATATTCAGTAAATATTTGATTTGGAACCTCTGTTGTGAGAGATCTGACCCCCTTGTCCCAGAAAATGAGGGGGCAGAAATTCCTCTTTTGTCCTGATCTTGCTACTTCATGGCTGGTAGGTACCCCTGAAAAATACCCCTCCATCCATCAAAGCATTTAGGACCATGCTGCCAGTATTTGATTGTCTGTTTCCCTCTCTAAAGACACTCAGGATCAACCCCATCTGTTTTGGGGGATGCCAGTACTGGGGCTTGAACTCAGGGCTTCACTCTTTCACTCAAGACTGGCACTCTACCATTTGAACCATACCTCCTTCGCTGGTTTTTTGTTGGTTAATGGGAATGCCTGAGGTAGATGCCATACAGCACTAATTTCAGAATGTGCTACTAATTTCTCTGTCTACTACTTCATAACTCTATTGCCTACCTTTGACTGCAGTTCTTTGACTACAGTAGTTCTTCACCCTTAAGTTCTTTGCATATGCTGCTTCCAATAACAAGACGTTTTGCCTGACTGACTAACCAGTCTGAACTTCCTCATTGTTTTCTTTTTGCAATTATGTAATTCCTATGCTCACTGAGCCTTTTCCTTTGGTTCTGAGATGTGCCTCCTCCCCATTTCTGAAATTGGGGTCTATATAACACTGGATGTCTTGATTCTTTTCCAAATGGTAATTAAAATTTTGATATTCTTTAGATCTAACAAAATGCAGAACTTTTATTTACTTAGTTGATTATGAGTTCTGCCAGTATAGGAATTGTGTCTGTTGTATTCACCAGAGGAACCAATACCTATTATAGTACCTGGCACCTAACAGGCACTGAATGAATGATTGTTGAATAAACATCATATTCTCTTTGGGATATGTTGGTCTAATTCTTTTGAAGATGAATCATCAGTGAGTGAATATGAATTAACATACATTGTTTTATTCTGGAATTGAAGGTGACCTTTAAATTTGTCTGTGTTGTTGCCTCCTATTTATGTAACTTTTTCCAGCTTTGTGTAGATATGAATCCATGTAAGCTTCTACTGGTGTAATTTTTTTAGTTAGTTTTATTGTCAAGGTGATGTACAGAGGGGTTGCAGTTACACAGGAGTGATTTTTTTCATTAGAAGAAGGACTGAGGAAAGTATCAAGAAGCAGTCACCTCTTAAACTTTAGACAGTGTGTCAAGATTCAAGTTAATCTTAAACTTACTCTTTCATTCTACTTCATCTTCTAAGGCATGCATGTTGGTGTGCCCATTTCTTTTTTCTAAGTGAACATACAGCAAACAGACAATAGCTCCTGGATAAGGCTCAAGCCTATTCCACAGCTGGAAAATAGGTAAAATAGGTAAAGCTTTTCGTTTTCGGAATTGTGCTCCTAGGGACTGTGGTTGAATCAGCCTGGAATCATGAGCACTTTGCCTTCGGTTCTAACACTGTATGGCCAAGTTGTAAAACTATCTACTGAATGCAGTCTTTTCCAGTTTTACCTGTGTGCTTCTTGGTCCTGCAGAGCATTTGGGTGTGTACCCACAATTTTGTATGTACCTGGCACATGTGTTATATGTGATACAAAAAGGAACAATTTGAATAAGCAAGACGAGGACCAACCCTTATTTAAACTAATGGTATCATTATGGAGCTATGCTCGCAAGAAATGGAAATAAGAAAAAAATTCGATTATGTTATTGAAGAACATGCTAAGGTTCAAATTTGAGTCATTCTCTTGGATTTTGTAATATGAAATAATTGTATGCTTATATCGTGTGATTCCAGCTCTAAAAAGTATCTTTCCCCTCTTAAAATATTCCTTGCTTATTATGTTGTGTATACTAGTTCTGTTAATTATCATTAGCTTTCTTTCTTCTCTTGTAGCCACGATCCTGTTACTGACAAATGATTACCTTTTATGAAATGTAATCATGCTTGAATTGGTAGAATTTTAGTACTGTCAACAGCACTTATTAGTATAAGAAACTTAAAAGAAATATTTAGAAATAGGCTATTAAATATGCTCACATGAATTAGGCAATTAAGTGCTATTTCTTGGCTATGTTCTACTTAATGCTCATTAGTTCAGATCTTGTATTCTGTATGAGTTTGGCAGTCTTTCTTTTAGGATGATTGTCATTTATTTCTTGGTGTTATGGAGACTTGGAATGCAGAACTTGGTACCTGCTAGGCATAAGGCCTTAGGCACTTGAGCTACATTCCTCACCATTTTTGCTTTTGTTGTTTTCCAGACAGGGTTTTGCCTTAAGCTTGGCTAGTAGGTGGGGTGATATACATGTACCACTACACTACAGCTTTTTCGTCGAGATGGGGTCTTGGTAACATTTTTCTGGAGCTCTCACTAGGCTTTTTTTACTCACAGCTGGCATTCTACCATGTGAGCCACACCCTTACTTACTGCTTTTTGCTGGTTAAGTGGAGGTAAGAGTCTCTAAGATTGGTCTACCCAATGTCACTTCAAATCTCAATCTTCATATCTTAGCCTCTTGACTAAGAGTATAGGTCTTAGCTGCCAGCACCCAGCTCTAGATTTAACTTCTTTATTGGATGTGTTTGGAGATATTTTCCTTCAGTTTATAGCTTGCCTTTTTATTTATATATTAGCATACATTAGTTGTACAGAACAGATGTCATTATGACATTGTGTTCCAATCAGTCTTACCCCCACTTTCACTCTCCTTTCTCCCTTAAGCTAATCTTTTTATCCTGTTTAACAAGGCTTTTCAAAGAACAAAACATTTGATAAACTCTTACCCAATTTTTTTTTTCTGTTCTGTGGATTGTGCTTTGGTGTCAAGTATAAAAACTACTTAGACTAGATCCTGAATATTTGCTCCTCTGAATATTCCTAAAAGTATTTTTAGGTTTGTATTTTTCAGTTAAGTATAGAATTGATTTGTATTTCATTTTTGTGAAAGGTAGGAGATACAAGCCAAAGATGCTTCACTACCATTTACTGAATTCCTTCTATTGATTCCTTTTGCAATAAAAAATCAGTTGGGTATACATATATTTGGTTCTTCTTATGAGTTCTCTTTTCCTCTTCTCATATCTGAAAGAGACCTTGAAAGATTACTGTTAATCCTTTGTTCAATAGAATACTCTAGTACCTGACCATGAAGATTTCTTTTGTTGGATATATAACTATAAATTTAATTTCTCCTACAATTATATGACTATTTCAGTTGTTTATTTTATCTTGGCTGAGTCTTACTGCTTTAGGTTTTGATAAATTGATCCATTTCTTCCAAGTTGACAAATTCATGAGTGAATGAAGTTTGTATGCTTCCTTTATTCCTTTTGGTGACTGAGGACCTGTAGAGATCTTCTGTTTCATTCCTGATTTTTGTCTTCTCTATTAGTCTTGCTGAAAGTTTCTTAGTTGAACTTGCTTCATCAATTTTCTGGTTTTTAATTTAATTGACTCCATAATTTACCTTTTAAATTTTCTTCTCCTTGCTTAGATTTATTTTTCTCTAGTCTTGACATAAAAATTAGTTTTTAAATTTCAGATCTTTTCTAATATCTTGTCATTTTAAACATTATAAACATAACCTCTCAGTACTGCTTTAGTTGTACCCCATATATTTTTGTGTATGTTTTCATTTAAAATTTCCTTTGAGACTACTTTGACTTGTAGATTGTTTAGTTGGAGATTTTATTCATCCTTTCTTATATTTATGTTTGATTTGATTCTGTTGTATCCATAGAAAATACACTGTGAAATCTGTCCTTAAAAATTTGTTAACATTTGCTTTGTGACCCAGGGTATTTTCTAGCTTGGTAAAAAATCTGTAATATGTTTTCAATGAGACTGTGTTAACATTTTTCCTAGTCTCCAGGGTTCCATCTTGTTTTTGAGTTTATCAGTTTGTATTTTGTCCTTTGGTAATTGATCAAGGTATACACATATATAACTTACTGAGTTTGATCACTCAAGTGAAATATAGAAAACTTGCTTTCATTTAGATCCCCCTTTACTCTAAATATATGTGTCAAATATTTCCTAAACATACTTTGAGCATATAACATTAGATACTATTGTATAACTTTAGCTTTGATCATCAAACGTGGTTTAAGAAATTCCTAAAGTAAACCAGTCTTTGTAATCCATTTGGTAACCCATTCTGCTAGTTGTTTTTTTGTAAGGTCCAAGTCTCTTTCACCTCGCAAAGCTTTTGTTATCAAAATAGATTTTGTACCACGCTTAGTTTTTCTTCTTCTGATAATGTGTTTATTTCTGCCTTTATTCCTGAAGAATCTATTTTTCTAATACAGATTTGTTTGTGGTCAATCATGGCGACTAAACCTGGGCCTGGGCACTGTCCCTGAGCTCTTCAGCTCAAGATTAGTGCTCTACCACTTGAGCCACAGCTCCACTTCTGGTTTTCTGGTGGTTAATTGGAGATAAGGGTCTCAAGGACTTTCCTGCTCCAGCTGGCTTTGAATTGTGATCCCTAGATCTCAGCCTCCTGAGTAGCTAGGATTACAGGTGTGAGGTACTGGCACCTAGCCATCCTTTTTGGTATAACCAAATATTATTCACTAGTATTATCTCTCTCTTATTGCCTCTCCGGTTAACTAAGGTCTTCTTCCTAGTTCGTGAAAATACATCTTTCAGTTTTCAGAAATTTAATTATTTGTGTGTACGTGTGTGTGTGTGTGTGTGTGTGTGTGTGTGTGCACGCATGTGTATGCATGCACTGCTACTGGGGCTTAAACTCAGAGCCGTGCCCGAGTGCTGTCCCTTAGCTTTTTGACTCAAGGCTGGCACTCAGCTGCTTCCAGTTTTTTGGTGGTTAATTGGAGTTAAGAGTCATACCCTCTTCTGCCTGGACTGCTTTCAAACCATGATCCTCAGGTCTCAGCCTCATGAGGAGCTAGGATTGCAGCCAGGAGCCATTGGCACCTGGCTGTGTTATGTTTTGAAAGGTTTTCCTTAGGTTCATTCTGTTTGGAGTTTGCCTAGTTTTTTGATCTGTTGGTTTGTCTCCTACTAGATTTGGAAATTTTTTCCGTCATAATTTCTTTGATTTTTTTTCCAGTGTTCTCTGTTTGTCCTTTCATTCTAAGAATCCAGTGACATGAATATTAGTTCCTTTGTTACATGTACCACATGTCCCTGAGGCTCTGTTCATTTCTTTCTTCTGTCTAATTTCCTTTTTTGTTAAGGTAGTTTCCATTCTCTCATTAAATTCACTAATTCTTTTCTCTGTCTTTTCCTCTTGGATTCATTCATGAAGGTTTTTTTGCTGTTCAGGATTGAACTCTGCATTGTCAAACACTCTGCTGTTCTCCCTTTGTTTTTATTTTGTTATTGAGAAAAAGTCATTCTCTACCTCTGTCTGGGCTGGTATCCAACTTGTGATTTTCCCGCCTCCACCTCCTGAATCCTGAATTTATAGATGTGCACCATGCTCGTTAAATTTTTTGTCATTATACTGTGCTTTTCATAAAGTTCTTTTTTGTGTCATCCGTGTCTTTGCTGAAAGTTCCTGTTTCTTTTTATTTGTTCCAAGTATGTTTGATAATTCCTCATTGAATTATTTGTATGCTGTCTAATTTGAGATCCTTGTTAGATAATTGAACATCTCTGAAAATGTCTGTTGACAATTCTCTTTTGTCTTATTTTATTTTTGCAGTATTGATGACCCAACTCAGGGTATCACCCATGCTATGCAAACACTACCTCTGAGCTACATCCCAGCAGTGTCCAACATCTCTTGATAGCCTTTTCTGAATGCTGAGGTTTTCTCAATATGATGAGTGATTTTCTATTATAACCTGGACATTTTGGAAATTACATAATTAGATTGTGGCTCTCATTCTGTCTGGATCTTATTTCTAACACTGTTCTGGCAAGAAGGAAGGTATGCTAGGTGAAGGTAGAATTTCAGCTTCTTTATTCTGCCTCCATTAACACCCAGTAGGGTGGGCTTGTTATTGCTTTTATGGGTGATAATTCTAGCTCCCTAATAGGCCTCTGTTGACTGTCTTGGCTGAGAGTAGCAGTACTGTCTTATTCCTGCTCCCCATGTGAATTGCACTAGTTCACTTTGGCAGGGGTGGGATGGACAGACTCTCAACAGTTGTTGGTACGGATGGGTCCAGTTTTTGCTGTTTCATTTGATTGGAGTAGAATGATTATTATCTTAAGGTTTTGATCTTTCTAGGCCAGTCATTTCCTAGTCCTTCAGCTAGACAGAGGAGGCTTTGATTGGGGGCTATTTCTGTATGTGTAGCCTGTTTTTGGTTACTTAGTCGTGTAGTCTCATTAGGGTTGTTTTAAAATCTTTGTCAGGCAATTCTAATATGTACTACATCTTGATCTTGGTGTTTATCATCTTTTCCCAGCCAAGTTCTTATTTTCATGATTGCTGATAATGATGGATGACTATTCTTGAGTATATCTGGGTGGTTTTGGATGAGACTCTGGATCCCATTCAAGTAGCTACAGTGTTAAGATACTGCATTAGAGGTGTGTGTGTGTGTGTGTGTGTGTGTGTGTGCATGTGTGTGTGTGTGTGTGTGTGTGTGTGTGTGTGTTCCTAATAGTCTTCACTGTTCCCAGTGTTTGTTTAGGAAGGTTAGGTAACGCCAAAGAGTTTGCATTGTTGGCCTATCAATTTTGGTCCTTTGGCTAGGTGTGTAGAGGCTTTCCTTGGAGGTTGTTTTGTTTGTATTTGCCTGTTGGTCACTCCAGGTTACAGGCTTCTGTAGCACTCCATTGGAGACAGTATGGAAACCTAGGAAACTCACTGTACTGTTGTTCTTCAAGCCCCCAAGTCCCCAGGCAGTCTGCACTTTCCTTCTTGTGTAGGATTCTTAGACATGTTTGTGTGTTGCAACCAAGGATTTTTAGTTTTAAGGAGGAGGACCAGAACCCAAACTACCACTGCAGTGCTATGTCCTCCTGCCCAGTCCTGGCACAGCTCTGACTCTGCATGATCTTTTGGAAGGGAAGTTTAGCTCTGCTGTCTTTTGTCAGGTTATATTCACAAATAACAGTAAGGACTAGCCATGTCCTCTAGGGAGGGAGAAGGTAGACTTGGAGACTTAACCGCATGTCCTTTGAGTTCTTTTGGCACTTGCTTTGTATGGTTTGGAAATAGCTAAAAGTAGAGCATAATGATAATAACATTTATTCAATTCAGGTTTGTTCTGAACATTTTATTTGTATCATCGCACTTAATCTGTAGGAATATGTAACATTAGACCCAACTTTCCCAATGAGAAACTTGAGAGGTCAAGTAACATTCCTGAGTTCACTCACTCAGGTAGTAGGTGATAGAGCCGGGATTTAAACCCAAGCAGTTTGACTCTGGAGCTGAAGCTCTTGCCCTACTTTTGGAAATGTAACAACTTCTGAGCTTTATTTTGTTTGATTACCATTTTCTTGAAATCAAGAGTGGTATATCTAAAAAAAGTGGTTCTGAGCTTCTAAAAGGTATCATACAATTAAATGTTACTAAAGAATGTTTCTAATTAGAAGCAGCTTTTTGCTTAGATCTTCTTTGAAATCAGAGTATGAAAAACAAGTGCATAGCTTAAACTTCTCAAATGTTTGGAGCATAGCCCTCTAATAATCAGATCTCTTTTGGTTTGTTCCTGTAAGTAGAAAACAATGATCTTGTTAGAAATCTATGTTTAGTTATTTGGAGCTCAATAGAAAACAGCATTTCTGATTATGTACATTACATAATCATATTTTTAAACACTTGAGATCATCTCTTTTGCTTTAGCTTTCCTTTTTGTTCAAATATAGCTAGTAGAAGAACTAGAAGATATGATTCACAAGCCATTATGTCATTATTATCCATGCCGGTAGATTTATATTTTACTTTAGGGATGTGATTGTAAAGCAGACTGTGGATGAATTCCTCTGGTAGAAAAGATTCATACTGCTTTTCACTTGCCTTTTTCAATGAAAATATTAAACTTTTTCATTCATTAGGAATGTGGGATCAAGGTCTATGTACAGGCACATCCTATATACTTGTTATTATAATTTGTTTTATTATATGTAAGTAATACTGAATAGAAACTTTTTGCTCTGTATTATTAGGAAATAATACATAATTTCTCCTAAAGTTACCCACTAATTTGCATTTTAATATCATTGGCTAGTTTCTTCAAGCACTTAGACACTGATTTATCTGAAGCAGTTTTTTTTTCAAAATCTGCTTGCTTTATTATCCATTCCTTTTAAATAAAATTTTGTTGATATAAAAAGATTTGCTAGGTCTAGCTCAAGAGAAAGCACAGGAGTGAACTTTAAAACTGCAAATTAATTTGCTAAACTAACATTTGTAAAAGCACCTGATATAGGAAGTCTTGCTGGATATTTTCAGCAAAGGAAAGGAGGCCTGGTCAATTCTAGGGAGCTTACTTTCTAGAAAGAAAAAGCCTATGACAGTGCTTTCTAACCCCGAGACTGTCACAGACAATCAGAGAATGACAATGTGAAAAAACCAAACAAAAACATTTCATTCATTTAAAATTGTAAATAGTCCTTTAACAAAATATTGTAGTCTTTATAGTAGTCTGTTGTTGTTGGTGGTTGTGGGCTTTAACTTGGGGCCTGGGCACTGTTTCTGAGCTCTTTTTTTTTTTTTTTTTTGCGAGTCCTGGGGCTTGAACTCAGGGCCTGAGCACTGTCCCTGGCTTTTTGCTCAAGGCTAGCACTCTACCACATGAGCCACAGCGCCACTTCCAGCTGTTTCTATATATGTGGTGCTGAGGACTCAAACCCAAGGCTTTGTGTATACAAGGCAAGCACTCTACCACTAGGCCATATTCCCAGCCCCTGAGCTCTTTTTTTTTACTCAGAGGTAATGCTCCACCACTTTGAGCCACAGCAGCACTTCCGGGTTTTGGTTGGTTAATTGGAAATACGAATCTTAGAGGTTTTCCTGCCTGGTCTAGCTTTGAACCACAATCCTCAGATCTCAGCCTCCTGAGTAGCTAGGATTACAGGTGTGAGCCACTGGTGTTCAGCTGCAATACTTTTTTTCTTACTTATTGTCAAAGTGATGTACAGAGAGGTTACAGTTTCATAGGTTAGGACTTGGGTACATTTCTTGTACTGTTTGTTACCTCCTCCCTCATTCCCCCCTCCCTCAGCTGCAATACTTTTAATTACAAAAATTTTCACATCTCATTTCTTTGCCCAATATTTTGTATGTTTTATTCCTTATTGGTCATTCTAGTATTCATCAGAGATACTTGGATACTTGAATGATCCAGCTCATTTATCCCATCCTTTTGGAGGATCTTTTTGTTAGATGTTAGAGGCACACATTTAAATGAGGCTCCTCTCACAGGAACTTACATATTGTACAGAAGTGTTCTACCACTGTGCCACACTCCTAGTCCCTGTATCTTCTTGTTCTGTTATTTATGACATGTCTTTTTCCTTCCATAATGTAACCTTCATGAGAAAAGAATCCCTTTGTTCTTTTCTGTATGTATTCACAGTGCTTAGCATAGTGCTGATCATCCAGTAGGAGCTTGAAAAAACTACTTGCTAATTTTTTTAAAGTACATAATGAATGAATAAATGATTAAGGCAAAGCATGATCAGATAGGAACAAGTATATGTAAAGGCTCAGTTGAGAAACTACAAATACTTAGATGTGACAGGATGAAGCGGGCTTTACTTTAGATGATAGGTGGTAAAGCATAGAATTAGAACTTCATCCTGAAAGTTTTGGGCTGCCAGCCTGTATGGTATGTAATACATCTTCCTTTCCCTGAATTCTTTTTTTTTTTTTTTTTTTTTTTTTGGCCAGTCCTGGGCCTTGGACTCAGGGTCTGAGCACTGTCCCTGGCTTCTTCCCGCTCAAGGCTAGCACTCTGCCACTTGAGCCACAGCGCCGCTTCTGGCCGTTTTCTGCATATGTGGTGCTGGGGAATCGAACCTAGGGCCTCGTGTATCCGAGGCAGGCACTCTTGCCACTAGGCTATATCCCCAGCCCCTTTCCCTGAATTCTTGACAGTGGAATGTATTTTAAATACCCATAATATACAAAACTGGTGACTTCACGGAAGTCTTCAGATATTATTTGAGAGGGTTTGAATATACTTAAGTGGAATTCTTATTGTTTCCTATGGGATCAACGTGTTTAGATTCTACAAATAACTGAAATTATGCACTATTGTCTTCTTGAACTTTGCTTATTTAACTTAACATTGTGACCTTCAGTTGTTTACAGGTTGTCTCAAATGGCAAGACTTCTTCTTTTTATGGCTGAATACTTACCCATTGTCTGTATGTGCCATACTTTTTTTTTGTCATTTTAGAAAGTCTTTATTGACCAAGTTCTGTTTAAAACTATTTCAGAAGAGGTTTGAGGGAGACAAACCAACATAGGAAGATGATGATGTTTCTGTAATTGATACCTCATTTTGATGAAACTCCTTGGTTTGTGGAAGACAATTTGGATCAGGTAGTAGGTAGTGGGATGTCATAAAGGCAGGTAACTATTGTTTTTTGTCCCCTCCATGAGTTAGAATTTCTGTATTCTTTCAGATAAGCAGATCATGATGAACTGGGATTTGGGAGTCTTTTTAAAATTATTGTTCGTTAATTATTGGGAGTCTTTTTCAATTACTATTCATTTAATTACTGTTCAATTAATGGGTGCTGAGTCCCTATAATATTCTAGTTACTGTGCTAGGATGAATGAGACACCATACTTGTTTTTAAGGGTGTGATCTGCAGACATCTGGTGCATCTTGGCCCTCTGCACAGTGACGGGAGATGCCAGAGCATCTGAGACTCTAAATTTCTGAGGTACTAGAACAGTTGCTACTGGTAGGAAGGATGAAGAAAAGTGAAAAGCCATCATCCTGCCCCCAGGGAGCTGCATCATTTAGCTGAGAGTAAAGACCCACCTAGAAAAACAAAGTGTATACTACAGGTTTTTTTTTTAACCCTTTCTGCTACTGATGGACACTTAGATTGTTTCCATATTTCTGCTGTTGTGAATAGGGCTGCAGTAAACCTCAAAAGGATTGAGATGTGATATATGTACAAAAATATACCCACTAGGTTTGGAGGTGTGGCTCAGGTGGTAAGAAGAGTTCTATGTTTAACCCTAGCACCACACAAAAAGCTAAACAAACACAAAAACTTTGTTCCAAGATTAGTCTGTTTTTTGGCTAGCTTTCTTGAAACATTGAACTGCTTGACATATACATACCATTGTTGTTTCAAGGACACTTGAAACTGCCACTTTGGGGAGTTTTTTTTTCCTCTTCCTCTTCCGCTTCCTTTTCCTCTTCCTCTTCCTCCTCTCATTTTGCTTTAGTGCTCAGAGTGGTATGTATAGATTGTCAAGCTTCCTATGTGGTGGATGTAAATAATTCCTTTTTCAGGCCTCTATGATATATGATCTAGTTCAACTCAGAAGACAATTTATTGTATACCTATCATAGGTAAGATAAAATGCTGGTACTTTACCATAAAGACAAACTACACTCGGGCTGTCTCTAAAATATTATGGTCTACTGATTTATATTTTATACTCTTTTTTTCCCTGTGGCAAGAGAAAGCAAGTTTGGCATATTCTAGTTTACTCCACAATGTATAATAAGATATAAAAGGTTTCCAACTCAATTAACTTTGAAAGTGAGTTTTTATGAAAAGCAAAATTATTACTACCTCTATTGAATGTATTTTTCAGTTTTCAATTTGGATGCAGCTATAGCAAAAAGAAGTAATGTGGACCTCTTTGCAGGTTCCAGTTGTCCCATTATGTTTCTTTCTCTGTATGTAAGCAGCTCATTTGTCAGAGGTGTAATCACACCGTTCCTGGAAGTAATTTCTTATGGTGGAGTTTCTGTTTCTCTTGCTGTACCAGTCTTTCTTGTCAGGTAGTTGTATACCTGAGGACCTTCTATCCAGGTAGCCTGAAGATATACAGAACATAATTTCTTTATTTTATTTTTTTTTTTTTGGCCAGTCCTGGGCCTTGGACTCAGGGCCTGCGCACTGTCCCTGGCTTCTTCCCGCTCAAGGCTAGCACTCTGCCACTTGAGCCACAGCGCCGCTTCTGGCCGTTTTCTGTATATGTGGTGCTGGGGAATCGAACCTAGGGCCTCGTGTATCCGAGGCAGGCACTCTTGCCACTAGGCTATATCCCCAGCCTCTTTATTTTGAACTTCAGAGTTTTATTAAACACATCTCATATAAAATCCAGTCATATTTCTAACAAATTGGAGAAAAAGCCTTGATGTGTTAGATTTCACTATTCATATCACATTTTTAAACAGAAAAACATAAAACGAGGGTGGGTAATATGGTATTTGCCAAAATATAAACGTAATAGATATTTTTTACGTGCATGCATAATTTATTAGCATCATGATGAGGACAGAATCAGACATTTTTTTGTGTGAAGCATTAATTTATAACCATTTAAACTCTACTCTTTCCAACTTCAGCAAAAAATAAACGTTTTTTCATGCTCATCAGCCTGGTTTTTTTGTTAGGGCTCTCCAGGAAATGGGGATCGATTGTTCTGTAGTAGCTATCTATGCTATTATTTGCTATCTGTACATTGCTTACCCTCAACTAACTGAAAAAATTAAGTATGCTGACTTCCATGACATCTGTACACTGGAAACATTGATCACAAGAAAGCAAAGAACACTATAATTCTTCCCTCACTTAATTATGGAATCTACATGAGGCTACCTATTATTAGTTCAACAAAACAATTTGTTCTCTTCATTTGGACAATGTTACTTTCATTTTTGTGTGCTGGTTCTGGGGCTTGAACTCTTGCCCTGAGCACTGTCCCTGAACTATTTTTTTGTTCTAGGCTAGTGGTCTTTCACTTCAGGCACATCTTCACTTTTGGTGGTTAATTGGAGATATGGCATTCATGGTGGTTCCACTGATTGTCCAGCCGGGGCTGGCTATGAACTGTGATCCTTGGCTCGCAGCCTCCTGAGTAGCTAGGAATATAGGCATGAGGCACTGGGCTGGACCATGGTGGGTTTTGTTTTGTCTTTTCTTTTTTTGGTACTGGGGATCAAACTCAGGATATGCACTTGCTAGGCAAGTCCTTTGACACTGAGCTACATCCCAGCCCATGGACCATGTATTTTTAAAATTATTATCAGTCCATAGTTTTAAGCCTATATTTGGTAGTACTTTTGTCACTGTACCTAAATGTGTATATATTTAATACAGATAGTAATTTTGGAATTGCTGGCAATATATCTTTGATGAATAAATTGATTTTTCTCTTCTGGTGTTTCTTCCATGCCCCTAGGAGAAAGAATAGCATGAATGCCACTTTGGTTGTTTTTTTTTTGTTGTTTTTTTTTTCCCACCAGAGCTGAGGTCTGAACTCGAACTCGGGCCTTGCACTTGCCAGGGAGGTGCTCTTCCGCTGAGCTAAATCCGCAGCCCCATGAATGCCATTTTGGAGGAGGATTTCCTTTGGAAATTAAAGGAAAAATGAAAGACAGACCTTTCAGGTTACAAAGCAGTATGGGAAAAAGGCAGTATTAGAACAAACAAGTTGTCAGTTATATGTTGAAATTTACTAACATTTCTACCTCATAAATATGATGGTTGGGGGATGGAGATTGGGAGAGTATGTTGATGTAAAACCAAAAGTAATGGAAGCTTATGCCACATTCTCCTCCTGGAAGTTGTGGAAGAAACTGCTTGCAAATTTGCTTTATTACAACTGGATTAGCATCAGTGGAAGGAAAAAAAATAGTGTGGGTTATGTAGAAAGTCCTCTTGGGCCTCCTTTAGCTTGTGAGTTGCTTCTAAGAATTCCAAAGGCACTACCCGCCCCAGGGAGAGCAAGGGAAGCTGTGTTGAGGAGCAAGCTGATACCAGCACTATAGATGGCTGCAAGGGATAGGTATAATGCCCTTACAGAGTGTAGATGTCTTTAACACCAGTAAAGCTCAAAAGGAGCTTATCCAAGTGGATAAGGCTTCTGAGCTTTGAGCCACTAGAGTATACCAGAATCCATAACCCCCAAAGGATCCAACCACTGCATCAGGCTACTGTACAGAGTCCAGGCCTAGACGTATATAACATTCTTGGAGACCTAATAGCCCTTGCTTTGCTACAGTGAAACTCTTACTGCTTTACTTACATCAGCTTCCATCTTGTTGAAGCAGGGAAAGGTCTGAAAAATCTGAGCATTTATTTACCTGAAAGAGAATATAAAGTAGGAAGGACTGAACTACAATAGAGTTCAGATTAAAATCAAGGTGAGTGATTTAAAAGCAAGGCTAAATCAGTTACAGAAAATTGAAAAGCTATAATTTCTTGGTATAGTTTATGTTTAGTGTGTTATAAATTACGGTCCTGATACAGCACAGTAATCTTTGAGGACATATTTTATGCATTTAAATAACAATTTTGTATTCTTCATTCACAATTGAATATAGCTTAAGTCCGATGATTGTTTGATTGAGGTTGTTGATTGCTGGTATTTGGCATACCAAATTATTGCTATCATGTTCTCAATTACTTGATCACTACAAGTAGAGCTTTCATTGTCTCATTATCTCCTTATTGTTATAAAATAAGGGCAAAATGAAATAGTACCACAATTGTACAGTAACTTCAGTACAGATGTGATAGTTAATATTACTGAAATGAAATGCATTCTGACAGGCATAATATGATACAGTCTTTGAAATTTTCACTGCATACCAAAGATTGAATCTCATGTATCCAAGATTTAAGGGCATCTTTATATAAAATGTGTGAACATATGAGTTATATTAAAATCAAGTATATCTCAAATTGTATGTGATCCATTTATATGGAGCTTGATTGTTTTAAAAAATTACCTGTGGGCTGGGAATATGGCCTAGTGGCAAGAGAGCTTGCCTCGTATACATGAAGCCCTGGGTTCGATTCCCAAGCACCACATATATAGAAAACAGCCAGAAGTGGCACTGTGGCTCAAGTGGCAGAGTGCTAGCCTTGAGCAAAAAGAAGCCAGGGACAGTGCTCAGGCCCTGAGTCCAAGCTCCAGGACTGGCAAAAAAATAAAAATTAAAAGATTACCTGTCGGGCTGGGGATATAGCCTAGTGGCAAGAGTGCCTGCCTCGGATACACGAGGCCCTAGGTTCGATTCCCCAGCACCACATATACAGAAAACGGCCAGAAGCGGCGCTGTGGCTCAAGTGGCAGAGTGCTAGCCTTGAGCGGGAAGAAGCCAGGGACACACAGTGCTCAGGCCCTGAGTCCAAGGCCCAGGACTGGCCAAAAAAAAAAAAAAAAAAAAAAAAAAAAAGATTACCTGTCATTCTCCCACATTTTCCATTTTTGTTTTGTTTTCCTTAGATAAGAGTCTTACTGTATTGTCCAGGCTGTCTTCAAATTCACAATCCTCCTGCCTCAGCCTCCTGAGGAGGTGGGATTACAGACCTGCAACACCATACCCAACTCCCACTTTCTATGAAAAAAGAGTTGCTTTTTTTCCCTCTGTCCAAAGAAGTTAGCAGAAATTGTCTGCATATCTCACTTTTCATGTTGGTAACTAGATTTTAGTTTTTGAATATTTCATGAATTACCTAATCTGTAATACCAACACAGGGTAGTAAATCTGTATTTGTTTGTAACCATGAAGTGAGTACTTTTAAGTGATTAATATTAAATCATTCTTATTACGGCATATAAAAATGTATCTAGTGCTCACTTTGGCAGCACATATACTAAAATTGGAATGATACTGAGAAGATTAGTATGGCCCCTGTGTAAGAATGACACACAAATTCGTGAAGCATTCCATATTTTGCTTCTTTTCCTAACTTCAAGATTCAGAAAAAAAATGTATCTAGGCTGGAGGTGTAGTGGTGGAACACATAGTTAGCATGAGCAAGGCCCTGGATTTAATTCTTTTGTGTGTGTGTGTGACAGAGCCTTTTATTATTTATTTATTTATTGCCAGTCCTGAGGCTTGAAATCAGGGCCTGAGCACTGTCCCTGGCTTCTTTTTGCTCAAGGCCTGCACTCTGCCACTTGAGCCACAGTGCCACCTCTGGCCTTTTTGTATATATGTGGTGCTGAGGAATTGAACCCAGGGTTTCATGCATACGAGGCGAGCACTTTACCACTAGTCCATATTCCCAGCCCCTGAATTTAATTCTAAGCCCTCAAAAACAAACCATAAAAGATGTACCTCCTTATGTGCAATAAGAAGTGTCATTTTCAACATATAGTTCAATGTGAGCTAGTTCCCTTACTCATCCTTTGACATTATCAGCCAGTGTCCTTTTTGTGTTGAAACTAATCCATTGTAACAGTTACTCTGAGCCATATTAGAAGTACTTTTTAAAAACGCTTACTTGGTGTGTGTGTGGGAGGGGCCTGTTTACTCAGCTATGGAGTCTGAAACTTGTATATATATATATTTTTTTAAACTCATCTTTTTTTTTTATGGTACTGGGGAACCTAGGATGCTGCACTTGCTAGGCAAGCGCTTTGCCACTGAGCTACATCCCAGCCCACTTGTATGTGTTTTTATTCTTAACATTTTTTGGCACACAAGTGCTGGGTTCAGAGCATTATGGAATACCTTAACTTTTAATATGGAATTAAAAGTAGTTTAAATCTTACTACTAAGTACTGTGTAAAGTCTTAAGGAGATGGAGATCAAGTTACTACACAGCATTGTAAGCATTTATTAGCCAATCTCCTGACTGTTTAGTCACTAGGAATGTCTCAGGTGGTGTAAATGTGAGATATTAGTGTTTTGTAAATCTTCTTCATTTTTATCAGTTTAGGGGAAATCTTACTAGTTTTGTCACAAAATTGAATAAAGGTGATAGTGAAGGAGAATTAGTCTTATTGTTTCAGGTAGAAAAATGCATTAGAGAATTATAATTTTTAAATTTAGTAAAGCTTTTGATATAACATGTATGTATTAGCAACATAATGAATTCACCTGTTTACTGGGTACTTGCAAAAAAGAAATTTTTGACATAAAGCAATGACAGTTTCATTTTGCATTGCTTCTTTAATGTCTACAGGAGGCCAGAGTAGCCAAGTTGCAGGAGGTTTCTGATTCAAAAAAATCAGAGTACTATAATTCTGAATCTCAGCACCCTCATTTCTAAAATGAGTATGATATGATCGTCCTCAGAACAGTGATTTGAGTATTAAATAAGATTATCCATGACAATCACTTAGCATGAGACACTAGTCAGATGTTATTAAATGGTAATAATAATACAAAATAAATTTAGGCTCTATATTCATTTATAAAGTCACAGTGTCCATGTTTGTAGGATTTTGCTCCATCATTGCATATAAAATATGGATTGACATTTAAAATACTGTAGTTAGTGAGTGGTATTTTGTGGTATTTAGATGAAGAAATACTTCCCTAGGAAGAATTTCCTCAGGCAGTAATTAGGGAGCTAATTGTAGAGTATAACCTCTGAAATGGCTTACTCTATGAACAGTAGAATATAATTCAATCAATATTTTCTGTTTCATGGTGCATAATGTACATCTTTACCTAGAGAGCAAAACATTTAAAACAACGACTTCTGGTACTTCCTTTACAACATATGATCAGTTTCAGAGTAGGATTATATAACTGCATTTTTAAAACGAGAGTATTTTTTTTTACTGCTAATATCAATTAGTTGCTTTGTTAAAATCTTAAGGGAAAATTTATATTGAGAATAAAGCATTGATTTGAGTGGTATAGACAGTAACAGTAGTGAGTTCATGTTACAAGTTTCTGTCCAGTATGGTTAGTTAGTTATTGAGACTTAATTTTTGTGGAGTAGAGATCTTGATACTGGAAGAACCACAGACCTATGGATATTTTCTTAGTTACTCATAACATTTATTTTTTCATTCTCTGATTTTTCTTTCAGCTAAAAAAAAACTTACCCTGGAAAATGTTAAATGCCTCTATATACTTGGTTAAATGCCTTGATATAGTTTTTTTCATTCATAGAGTAATAGAATCCAGGAACCATTTTCTAAAACTTATCTAGCATTTCTTGTTTTATTACAAAATAATGTAATTTCACTTTTGTGGTAGAATTAAGGATGAATTTGTTTGTTTGTTTTGCCAGTCCTGGGGCTTGAACTCAGGGCCTGAGCACTGTCCCTGGCTTCTTTTTGCTCAAGGCTGGCTGGCACTCTTCAGCCACAGCGCCACTTCTATATATATATTGCTGAGGAATTGAACCCAGGGCTTCATGTATACAAGGCAAGCACTCGTGTCACTAGGCCATATTCCCAGCCCCAGGATGAAGTTTGAATTGTCATTAATGGATTACAGATATATGTATTTTTATCGCATTCTTAGTTTATTGCTTAAAACGTTAAGATTTAACTACCTCATTATTTAAATAAAGCAAGTACCAAAGACTGAAACAAGAACCAAATTATGCCTATCTTGCTAACCACACCTGGTGACATTCTGTTGCAAACATTGTGGGGGCAATGGTATGCTTTTGTGAATAAATTGAATTTAAAACACAAGTTCTTCAGTTATTTTTCATGTATTTTTCTTCTTTGTCCATACCTATATTATGTATAATACCTCAGGATGGTGGTAGAACAAGTAATAAAGCTTGGCCTATCACTTCCTACCTCTTAATTAAATACCCATGAAGAAATTTGAAAAGAAAAATCAGAAGCAGTTCTATACATTAAAAATTTGAAAAGGTGGGGCACAGAGGGGGATTAAGGTACTAGAATAGAAGAGGTAAACTTTTCAAAGTACACTGTGTGTCTCTATGGAATTATCACAAAGAAACCTTCTTGTATTATTAATATATACTTTAAAAATCGAAGATTGTTGGCAAAGTCCAGGAAGAATATATTTCATTGACAGAATTTGACTTAAGATTCAGTTGGGTTCAAGATGAAAATCCTGTCATTTATCGCCCTTGGTGCACCCCAAAATACCTAAAGGAAGTAGGAAAAGACTTGAACCTCTCTCTCACAGAAACCGAATATCAGGCAACCATCTTACCAAAAGTAGTTGAATCGTTCCTTCCCTACTGATTTATATTAGCATCTGTATTCCCAAATCATTTCAGAGACTAAAATGTGCCAAATATGGTAAGGCAAGAAATAGGAAAAGTTTGAAAGAGGTATGTAGCATCCATGGACAAGTGTGTGTGGTACAAACAGGCTGTTCTAGGACATGTGATCTCTATAGTCTACACAGGAAACAGCAAGTGACATATACACCTCCAGCTTGGGCAGTCTAACCTCAGACCAGTCAACCCCAATGAACAGAGTTTTTCTAGGAATCCAGGTTTTGAAATCAGGCACATCAATCTATATTTGAAGTTTAAGTGGTAAAGGAAATCTAACTACCTTTCTTTGCTGCCAAATGCCAGCTCTGCTGGATGTCTTTACATCTTAGAATGGATGTGATTTAGAAAAAATGAAAGAAATAGTGAGATAGAAGTGGTACTGAAGGTTTAGAAGCAACACCTATTGCAGAAAATACTGTTTGGGTAACAACCAGATGAGGTTAAGTCCTAATGTTGTCTTGGCAGAAAAAGTTACCTGTATTGGAACAATGACTAAATTGATTACACAGTTCTTTTAAAATTATAGTACTAAATACACCAGATATCAGGGCATTGCTGTCCTTTTAGAGCCTTGTATGTTCTTATTATAATTTTATGTTAGAAATCCTCCATTCTTTTATAGCCTTTTCATTTACTTTCTTTTGGAAAAATAATATATGGATTTTTGCAAGACACTTTATTCCTATCCCCTTTAAAGTTGCTGTTGTAATAAACATGTAAATTTACAGTGGTGATTAAGTGGAAATTTCTAGGGCTTTTTGGTACCTAGAAGCTTACAGTGAATCTATAGGACTGTAAGATTCTTTCCCTAAAATTCTGTGCCTGCCACTTGCTATGCATGTTTGAGGACGTTAGATAGAAGGAAAATAGAGGTTCTTCCTTTGACAGTCATTTATTCTGATGAAGCAAAAATTAATACAACTCAAGCACTCAAATATGTGAAAACTGTTAGAGAAAAGGTGGTATTAGCTTACAGAAGCAAACTGAATATGTAGATAGAGATAAAATATAATAGTGCATGTGTATATAATCATTAATTACATTGAACAGCCAAAACTTAATCTCAAAATAAATATGTTTAATGAAGTTATGTAAGAAGATCAGGATCTATAAAACCATTAATTAAAAAGTTTAAGGTCCCAGTAATTTAAACTAGTTCTTCTATAAGAACAGACCAGTAGTCTTCACTAGACTAGAAAACTCTAAAAGCAAACCTAGAATATAGATGATAGATAGATAGATATGGATGCTAAGTAAGATATAACAGAAAACTAAAAATCCATGCCAAAAATTGGTCCAGTACTTAGTAATTGTATTAATTCTACATTCCCTTTTCATGTCATATATTAAATTACAAGCAGAATAACATTTAAGGAAATAACTCATTAAAATTTCGAAGTGCATGAAAATAAATAAAATGTCAACCATGTTTGGCACTGGTTGTAGGCTTGATGATATATACTGCTAAAGGTAATTGTAAAATGATGTATTTTGTGTTGTGTGCACTGGTACTGGGGCTTGAAAAATGGGCTTATGTGCTGTCCCTTAGCTTTTTTGCTCAAGGCTATTAAGCTTCCTACCCCTTCAGGCTGTTTTGGGGTTTGTTTTCTTGCCAGTTGTGGGGTCTAAACTCAGGGCCTGAGCACTGTCCCTGGCTTCTTTTTGCTTAAGGCTAGCACTCTGCCAACTTGAGCCACAGCGCCATTTCTGGCCTTCTCTATATAAGGGGTGCTGAGTAATTGAACCTAGGGCTTCATGTATACAAGGCAAGCACTCTTTCCACTAGGCCATGTTCCTAGCCCCTTGACAGTGTATATTAGGAGACTTTAGCATTCGTAACCTTAGAACCAATTTTATCACTACAGAATTTACTCAATGGAAATAAAAGTGTAGATGTTGAAGTATGTTCACTAACAGACTGGTTAAGTAACCAACCATTAAAAATAGTGCTTTTAAAGCTTATTTGCTGGCATGTCAAAATGTTACTTACATAATATCAAGTGAAATAAAAATACCATACAAGAAAATACATGATATTATTCATATTTTAGACAAATTTACTAGAAGAAAATATTCCAAAATGTTAACAAGGGTTATGTGAATATTTTTATGTCTTTTTTATACTCACTTTGTTCCTTTTTTTATCCTGCACTTTTGAGTAGCCTGAAGACATTGACACTTGCGGTGTATGATTCATGCATGTTCTGTTACCATCTGTGTTCTTTGCCCCCTTCCTTCTTTCCTTTCTCCTCTCTTTTTTGATAATGTCTGAAGAGTAGTAAAGAACAATTTTGGAACCAAAAAAAAGGCAGCTAGGAATGAAGATTTCTGCTACTCTGTCCTTTGTACAATTGGGATCCCTGGTTGGAAAAACATTGGAAAATGACTTTTCTTCTCCCTCTTTTTTTTCCTTTATAGGAGACACATGAAATTGTGGCAATCAAGAAATTCAAGGACTGTGAAGGTATATATATATTTTTTTCCCTTTTAAATTTTGTAAATAAAGCATAGACTTTCTGGGACTTCACTGTTTCTAAGGTTTTAAAGTCATAATTTCAGGAAGTAAACATAGCTTATTATTGGGCTTTGCTTTGAAGCATTTAGTTCCTTCTTTTTGAATCTTTTCATATGCCATGATTTGAGAACATTTAGCTTGTGTTTTAGGATACAATCAGCATTGACAGTCTTGCTCCAAAGGCTACATAGGAGTCATATTATCCGTGCTAGCTCCAAATAAATTAAAATGGAAAGAGTGGTTTCAAGTACATACTCTGCAGTACATAAATAATGAATACCGTGTGAAAGATTTCAGTATTTGTTATTAGCATTTCCTCATATTTCCTAGTCAGAAATATAAGGATTGGTGGAAAGCAGTATGGAGGGGTGATTTTATATTTAGAATCACTCATAGTATTTTTTTGAGGGAGCAGTACTAAGGTTTGAGCTCAGGGTCTCGTGCTTGCTAAATAAGTGTTCTGTTATTTAAATTATTCTTCTAGTCCCTTTTTACATAATTTCTTTTAAAGATAAAGGTCTTGCTTTATATCTAGACCAGCCTGGATTGTGATCCTCTGTGTTTTGTCACTTGGATGACAGGCATGTGCTACCTCCCCCAGTTTTGAAAGACTAAGATCTTCTGCTGTCTTATTAAAAGTAAAAAATATATCCACAAATCTGTATGAACCTTTTTTTTTTTTTTTTTTTTTTGGCCAGTCCTGGGCCTTGGACTCAGGGCCTGAGCACTGTCCCTGGCTTCTTTCCGCTCAAGGCTAGCACTCTGCCACTTGAGCCACAGCGCCGCTTCTGGCCGTTTTCTGTATATGTGGTGCTGGGGAATCGAACCTAGGGCCTCATGTATCCGAGGCAGGCACTCTTGCCACTAGGCTATATCCCCAGCCCTGTATGAAACTTTTTTGACTAGGTACTTAAGCTTGAACTGGGGACCTGGGCACTGTCCCTTAGATTTTCTTTTGCTCAAGGCTGGTGCTGTACCCCTTGAGCCACTGCTCTACTTGAGACTTTTCTGATGGTTAATTGGAGGTAGTAAGACTCTCACAGATTTTCCTGCCCTAGCTGGCTTTGAACTATGATCCTCAGATTTCTGCCTCCTGAGTAACAGTATTACAGGTGTGAGCCACGAGCACCCGGATTGTATAAAACATTTTTGAGACTACATTTTAAGGTAGATGTTAGCTAAATAGATTCTTTTTATTAAGGATAATTCATCATTATTTAAAACGAGAACCACAGTGTCTTAGAAAATAAAAGATTAATTATATTGGGACACCAAGCTAAACAAGTTATACTAAAATTGTAAATAAATATATAGTCAATATAATTTGGGTTATAATAGTAACTGTGTGGTAGTTAGGAAAAGCAAATGCTATTTTTGGGTTAAGAGATGCAGATCTTACAGTAAAATTGTACACTAGGCCAATGAATGATTTCTACAATAAAAAGTTATCAAAAGTATATTTCTGCTGGGCATCAGTGGTTCACACCTGTAATCCTAGCTACTCAAGAGGCTGAGATCTGAGGATCACAGCTGAAAGCTAGCTGGGAGAGGAAAGTTCACGAAATTCATATTTTCAATTATTTACTAAAAATCCAAAGAAGCCAGAAATGACACTGTGATAGATCACTAGCCTTCCGCACAAAAAAGCTCAGGAACAGTGTCCAGGCCCTGAGTTCAAGCCCTAAGACTGGAACACACACAAAAAGTATATTTAAGCTAGGCACCAGTGGCTCATGCCTGTAATCTTAGCTACTCTAGAGTCTTAGACTTGGAGGATCACAGTTCAAAGCCAAAGTGAGAAGAAAAGCCCCTGAGACACCCATCTTCACTTAGCCAGCAAAAATGCTGAACTAGAGAAGTAACTCGGATAGTACCAGCTGTGAGTGAGAAAGCCAAGTGACAGCACTAGGCCTTCAGTTTAAGTCCTACTACCAGCACACACAGAAAAGTATATGCAAAAGGCTTTATCAGTTTTTTTTCTTTATTTTTCTATCTCCATCTCTTTCAGGTCTTTATTCTCTAGTTGTTAGCTGATATAATTCTGTCAAATCATATTTATCAGTGTCTTTGTCTATAATTCTTTCAGAAAGAGTTTTTTACTCTCAGGATAGAAAGAGGGAAGAATACAAACTTGGGATAAAGCTCAGTGGTAGAGTGCATGTTTTACATGCAAAGGCCGCAAGTTTGGACTGGGAATGTGGCTTAGTGGAAGACTGCTTACCTAGCATGCATGAAGCCCTGGGTTCAATTCTTCAGTACCACATAAACAGAAAAAGCCAGAAGTGGTGCTGTGGCTCAAGTGGTAGAGTGCTAGCCTTGAGCAAAAGAAGCTCAGGGACAGTGCCTAGACCCTGAGTTCAAGCCCCAAGACTGGCAAAAAAAGCCATAAATTCAATCCAAAAAAATTTAGGACTGAGAAATTTAGTTTGTTTTTTCCCTCATTTTTAATGTTGTACTTCTGGCACCTCATCATAAATTTGGAGTCTCTAACACTGAATTGTTAGTGATTCTCTAAATGGCAGTATTATGAATTTACCCATTAAGATAAGTCACTACAAAGAAACATTAACTAGTAAATACTCTACCAACCAGATGTCTCTGTTGAATTAGGTTGCTCATGATTTAGATTTATGGAGAAAATAATGACCACAGACTATAAAATATTAGAGATTATCTGGTTAAAAGGTACATTACAGACTGTACAATTACTTATTTAGCTATAATTTCCTACCTTTTTGGCAACTCCAATCTTTGTCAGTGAGATTTGATAGTCAGTTAAAACCTATCACTATTGGCATATGTGTGTCTGCTCTCCCATATTTATTAACTAATCCAAGAGCACTGATTTTTTTTTAAACTGTATTTTTTTGGTCTTTTCTTTTTTGGTACTGGGGATCAAACCCAGGACGTTGCACTTGGTAGGCAAGCGCTTTGCCACTGAGCTACATCCCAGCCTAAGCACTGATTTTTAAAAATAAATCCACATGTCTATTTATGTACCCAATGCATGTTAAAAACTAAGGGGCTGAGCATAATTATATCAGCTAGCAAGAGAAAAAAGTGCTTGAGAAACTAAACTTCTAATTGATTTAAGTGAAATGGATTTAGAACAATAAGAATTAAAAATGTACCTTTACTTTAGGAAACATGGTGAGAATTTTTAGCCTTTTGACCCTTTTGTAGTTTTCATTCTTTCCTGAAAGTGTAGATAATGGGACAAGACGTGATCCTCCCCTCTCATTGGCCTTGGTACATGGCAAGGAAGCTCACTCTAGGGAGCTGTATAACAGTCCATATTTAATATGGAATGTAGGTTCTATCTGTGCTTTTATATCATATATTCTGGTGCTGCTTATGTTTCCTGTAGATTATTACTATTTTTCTTTATTCATGTCCCAAATGGGTCTCTTTCAAACCTCAGGGATTCTTAAAATTTGGTGACTGTTTTGCACTTTTTTTTGATTTCATAAATTTCTGCTGCACTTTCACTGGCCTTCACATCTCTGAAGGTTGGAGAGCTCTTATCTTTTTGGTATATAAAATAGTAGCACCAGCATTCAAACTTCCCTGGCCACATTAATGGCCCTGCTGCTGCTGCTGTTCCTTCTTCAATCAAAAGCCAGAATCACACATGGTTACCCCTATGGTTTTGTTCAAGGATGGACTGACTTTTCTTTTACAATGTATCTGTTTAAAAGTCTGTTTGGGGGGCCTCTGTTGCTGTATAGAATGCCAAGTTTGTGATTTCATAAAGTAGGTTACAGCTATTCCTGGATTCCTTTCCCAAGCCCACAGCTCTTTAAATATAGTTACAATAGAGTTTCTGCTAATCTTTAGAGTTTTCTTTCATCACTGAATCTTTGAATTTCCTTTGCTCCTATGAGCTAGCTTCTTAAAATTGTTACCTTTTATTTTGGTGAATTTCTCTTGATTTTTAGAGGTGTTAACTTGCCTCATCAGTCAACCTGTAAAAATAGGTCAGATTTTTTTGGTTTGTTCTTAATCCTTTTCTGTAGCATGTCACTTAGTCCTCACTCAGTGAAATCATAGATTTATCTGCCCCTAGCTTTGTCAGAGTTGTTCTTGCCTTCATTAAAGGCCCTCAGTGGAAGTGATGACAGGTCATCCAGCCGCACATTAGCAAGTATGGTGTACAAGTGCTTCTTAGCACTGGAAGAGACCTAGAGAAGAATCCAAAATGCCCTCAGCCCAATTAACAGGTGAGAAGATGGTATATGATTAAATGGGACTAAAATACAGACCCTGAAACAGGCCTGACGTTTACTTCCACCTATATTTTTCTGCTTAGACACTTGTCTTCAGCAACAAGTCTAGTGGCTACCTCTAGTAATACAGTCTGCACTTGAATTTGGGTGTTTGTGACACAGTCTGCAAAGCTCAGTGTTCCTGAATATTACCCAAATCCCCACATATGCCTCAGGCTATGAGATAGAATGTGACCCCCCCCCCCAGTATACTCACCCTGAGAAAGCTAGCTACACTTCTAGCCTTGTTTTTCTTTCCTTCTGAACTGGAGGAGCTAACCTACAAGAACCCACAAGGACTGTGTCAACTAGGAGACAGTGACTTTTTGCCCATTTCAGTAGGCCGTGCTACCTACCACCTCTTAAAACTACCTCATTGAAATGCTTTCCTACTTTCTAAGTGGAATGTGCATTTTTCCCGTTATCTGATCATTTATTACCATGATTTTTAAAATCATAAAGTGTAAAGCAGGGTGAGAACTTTAAAAGCCCTTAGAAAAAATATATATGCTGTTCCTAGTAATGATGAGTGCACATTTTGCTTGCACTTCACCAATTACTAACTTAATTTCCTGCCTATTTCCAGTCATTACAAACTAAATGTTGAAGCACTTACCACAACTTTAATACCTAAGACAAGCATTAAGAAGCCCCCAAAATGTTGCTCAGTCGAGGTTGTTTTGGTACTACAGGCTAAGTGATTTAGTGCACTTCATTTGGAAAATGCATTAATCATTTCTCTTTGTTATCATTGTTAAGTAAAGTCAGTCAATTGTCTATATGTAACAATTACCAAAATTCAGTGAGGCTTAGGCTTATAATCAGTAGGATTTTAATAAAGAAAATATATATAATTAGGTTTAGAAAGGTCATAGGGTTTGTGGACTGTACATTTGTTTTATTTGTTCTGGTATTAGGATTGAACTAAATCTTACTCTCACTCATCTTTCTTGCTAATGGCCAGCACTCCATCATTTGAGCCACACCTTGAAGATGGCATTTTTTACTGGTTAATTGGAGATGAAATCCCACAGACTTGTCTGCCCAAATTGACTTGAACCTCAGTCCTGCAGATCTCAGCCTCCCAAGTCACTAGGATTACAGGCATGAGCCACTGGTGCACGATTGAAGGACATTTATTTACTATTTTACTGATGAAAAATTAAGTGCCCTGCCCAAAGTTACATGTCACAGCACTAGTTACTTACAAGGCTAGGTCCAAAATCTAAATCACTTTTGTTTTATGCCAAATGTTCTTTCTACAAAGGCCTTTTTTGTGGCAGGTGGTGTTGAGGATAAATTGCAGAGCCTTGTGAACATTAGGCAAGCTAAGCTACATCCTCAGCTCTACTAAGGCCATTCTGATTTGGTCATTCTGAGGTTTGTTCATTAGCAAAAGTGAAACTGTCACTGATCGAAAATAATACAAAGCACTCTTTTTCATTAGATTTTCATGTGCCAAGCATTTGATTAGGGAAGGTTTATCAGCTAATTTTTGTAGAAATGTTGTACCTAGCTCCAACGTAGCTTGTGGATGTATTTAAGAGCGTTGTGCACACACACATAGGCATATGACCTAACTACTGTGTTTTCTGAATCCTCCCTTTTCCATAGTCACACACTATAGAAACAGTCAGGGTCAAAGGGAATTAAGCCATAGTAAATTCAAGTTTTCATATCACCTCATATACACCCCTTTCAAAATTCTCACATGTAAGTCAGTGTCCATTGTTTCCACCCCATTACCACTTCCTTCCACATTTAAAATGACAAGCTAGCTAATATACAAGCAAAAAATCTCCAGTCGTGTGGGAATTATTTTCTACTCATATCTTTGGGCTAGACACAGTTCCAGATGGTTGGGTATATATTGTCCAGAAGAACTCAAAAGTTGTTGATTTAACAGTATAGCTACACAGGTGATAAACCAGTCAGCCACAAATACATAAGTTGAGCATTCTCAATCCAAAAATTGAAATGCTCCAGAGTACATTTTTAAAATCTGACCTGATGCTACAAGTGGGAAATTCTATATTGTCACCATGTGACAGGTTTTAGTAATAACATGCATACTAAAAATATTGTATAAATTTGCCTTTGGGATGTGTTTATAAGGTATATATGAGACATAAATGAGTTTCATGTTTAAAATTGAGTCCTAATATTAAAATCACACTGTGTACATGCATATATTTCAAAAATCCAAAAACACTCCAAAATCTGAGCCATTTTTAGGGATACTTTGCCTGTATCAAGAAAAATGGTGAGCCATTCTATGGATGAAAAACTCAGAGCAGTATTGTAAGGAATAGAGGAAGGACTACTTGCTTTACAGTTTGTGAAATATCTTGAGGAGTGATACTTAATACAAAACCTGAAGGAGTCAGCCTTTCAAGGGCCCTAGGTAGAAGACTGAGGGTTCTGGGCACAGGAGACTAGTGCAAAGGTGCTATGGCTAACACAGTTTTGGGCTGACTAAGGAACTGAAAATATAAGATGAGGAAGTAGAAGAGGAGCATGAGATGGAAGATGGACAAACAGATACTTTTTGGGAATATTGGTAGAGGTACCCAGGCTGCAGCAGCTGGGGCTGCTATAGCATTCCAACAGTCATAGAACACCACCAACAGATGTCCCATCACAGTCCTTTAAGCCACTTCAAAACATCCCCTGCATCTCTTCCATTTTTCCTTCTGCCACATGAGCTCCCCTGTCATGTTCTTTCTCTAGATGAGGTAACAGTTTACTATATCTACTGTTACTGCCTTTCCTCCTACTAGTTCTTGTCTTCTTATATGCAATATCTGGGTCCCTTCCTAGTCAATGTTCCAGCAATCTCCAACAGTTTCTGGCTGAAGTAGAATACCTCCCTTATGTAACCTGTTCCCAAAGGTGTATTGACTTTTATATTCCATTTGTTATGGATATACCAGTGCTTTGAAACTTCTATTACAGTATCTTCTTTAAATTCAGTTTGAAAGGGCATTTACAGAGGGAACTGGAATAGAATATAAGCTGAGAAGTACTCCTTAATCTGCATTTAGAATTCTTCCTCTCCCTGCCCTTTCTGCATTGACTTCCCCTCCCCTCTTTTCTTGACCGTTTTTTTTAAAGCAGTACTAGGATTTAATCCCAGGGCTTTGCACATACTGGGCAAGTGCTCTATCACTTGAGCCACATTGCTAGCCCTGCATTCAACCTTTTCTGTCTAGTATACCTTGCTTAGTAAACATGTCTTCCTAAAAGGCATAGGCTTTCTAACCCCTATCACCAAACTATAGACTTGAAGACATGCCTGAAACTGAGAGTCACATGACTTACCTCTCAATCTAGGGTTCCCTAAACCTTGAGGCCAAATGTGCTTTAGAATTCATAATTTTGAGATTTTAGAATGGAAACATGGCATATTACATAGCACCTTATAATTAAGTAGTAATGACTATTCCTATTAAGTGCGTTAAACAAAGACCACACCTGGTCTTATGTCAATGCAGTTTTGCCTTTAAATGAATTTGTCACAAATTTAGGAAAGGTTTCAGTTTTTTAGACTCGTTTGGTGATTTGTACCTTCATCATACATATGAAAATGTCTACTGCTGTCATAAACACTCATATAAAATGAAATACTAGCTCCGCACTTCCCTACCCATTCGTCCATTGATGTTAATCTAACTTCTGTCCTTCCTCCATGTCTGTGGAGTTGTCACAAGTGAAGTTGATGGTATGGACGAGTAGATACTGGTTCAGCATCAGTTCTCCATCCCAGAACAGCTGCTATCCCATCTGGGATGGACAGATGGACATGCCACAGAAAGGCAACAGGAACATAACAGCAGCTGTTCAGGAAAAGGATCAGACACTCTCAGAATTCCCAGCAATTTGGCTGTCAGTTGCATTGTGAATGCTTGGTGCATGACCTTTGCTCACTGAGGTGAATAAAATGCTCCTTTAAGCCAACCTTTAGACACCAACTGCTAGAGACTCTAGCTGCAAAGAGGTTCTTCTGCACACTTACATGGGTTGATTCTTAGGGCCCTTTAACCACCTTCTTCCCCAGGATAGAGTATTAGAGTTAAAATGATAGCAAACACATATGTTGTGTCTATAAATCTGTGTTTTTATACACATGCTTTGTAACAAGGAATATAAGAAAATAAAAGCAGAAACTCAGGGTCATGCTGGTCAAATAAGCCTTTTCTTTCTTTAAGTTTCTTATTCTTGATCCTTTCAACAAGAAAAATGTGTAATTTAACATTCCACTCCTGGGCCTCTTAAGGAGAAGTACTCAAAGTGGGAGGTGAAATTGGGATGTTTTCAATGTTCTTAAAATTCTTTGAACAGTAGTTTGAAAGCTCTAATTTTTCTGTTTTCACCATTGTTTACATTCCAGAAAATGAAGAAGTCAAGGAAACGACTTTACGAGAGCTTAAAATGCTTCGCACTCTCAAGCAAGAAAACATTGTGGAGCTGAAGGAAGCCTTTCGTCGAAGAGGGAAATTATACCTGGTATTTGAATATGTTGAGAAAGTAAGTTATTAATTGCCATCCTTCTGGATCTTTTATTTAGGTCTATTCGTAACATTGCTAAACAAAGTATTATTAGTTAGTATGACTTGTCAATGAATGTATTCTTAATCTCAAGACTTTACAATTAAAACATTGCTCATAGTCATTAAAAAGTCCTGAAACAGATTTAGAGAGGCTTTACAATTTAACAGTACACAGATAATTGTACTCTTAACTGCATTGTGCTGTGGCTTCTGAAGTCTCAGAATCTATCTCTAACAAGTGATTTCTAGATTTGATTTATTTACATTAAACTTGGTGGTGTGGGATCATAGAGATTCAAGCCAGATCAAAGCCAGCACAGGCTAGGTGCTTATATCAGACCTAGGGTAGTGAGAGAGTCAGTCAGTGTTTTGTGAACTGCCTGTGCTTTGGCTTTCTTTGAGGGAAGCAGAAGATTATACCACTGGTAAGGGATTGGGAACCTAAGAGAAAAGAAGAAAACATGCATTTTTTTCCAGTTGTCTGCACACTTGTCTTAGCACTTAAAAAGAAACAACAAAAATCAACTTACTTTTTTTTTTTTTTGCCAGTCCTGGGGCTTGAGCTCAGGGGCCTGAGCACTGTCCCTGGCTTCTTTTTGCTCAAGACTAGCACTCTTACCACTTGAGCCACAGCGCCACTTCTGGCCTTTTCTATATATGTGGTGCTGAGGAATCGAACGCAGGGCTTCATGTATACGAGGCAAGCACTCTTGCCACTAGGCCATATTCCCAGCCCCCATAATCAACTTACTAATGACAATCTTAATGGAAATGTATGCTCCAGTTATCAGTGTTAGGTGTCAGAATGTCTTCGCAGCTGACTTGCAGCTGTTGGTTTTGACTGGTTAGGATAATAGAAGCTGGAGCAGAGGAGCCTTTTGAAGGTTTTGATGCAGAGTCTATTGGTGACTGCTGATTTTCTATGCTATTAAAGTTGAAACTGAAAAGATTAGGCTTGCTGCATATCAACTTTCAGATGCTTGCTATTCCTTGAATGACAAGGTATCGTTTTCATTGTCATCAAATGGAAACCAGTGTTGTCAAGGTGACCACTAATGCAACTTCAAATTCATTTAGCCATTACAGAGTATTTTTAATAAAAATAGTACTATCATTACTATTGAAACTGGAAAATATGAGAAGGCCCTTTGTCATTTTAAGCCACTGCTTTTACATTTCTTTTCCAACATTTGTTTTATTTTTTCTGTATTAAGTATTCCCCCAAGGTACTTTTGATATCAGAATGAAACTAAAGTTGTTGATATTTTTAAAGATGTAAGAAAAAATATTGTTACACTAGAATCCCAGAGATAATTTTTTACTTGTCACAAGTACATAGTTTGCCATTCTTACTGCCAAATAATAAAATGTGGAAAGTATTTTCAGTATCTCTCTTTTTTCATTTCTGTCCTAATGATGGTGATTGTTCTTGGTAAATAGCAATTTAGTGTAACAAATGGAGAGATACCTCTGTGTATTGTTTCCTCACTGGGAAAGGTAATTTCAGAGATATCTCTGGTAGGATGTGACAGAACTGCTACCATAACTTCAATCTTCTGGCCTTATTCCTGGGCTTCTTTCCCTGCCCCTGTGGTTCTTAGATGGAAGGTAACCATCACACCTGCACATCAGTGGCAGTGCCTACCAATCCACGGTGAGTCTTAAGAGGGCAAGGAGAAAGACTCTATAAAATGTAGAAGGTTGGTAACAGAGACCCATGACTGCAGTACCTTAAACAAAATGGGAGTTTGTTTCTCCTTCACATACAAATAAAAAGGTAGGCAGCACAGAACTGGATGGCAGCTGTGTTCCACAATCATGAGAGCAGTTCCTGCTGGCTGCTTCTGCCATTTTGCTCCACTACTCCTGAGATGTGCCCCTTGTCTTTCACAGTATGATCTTCAGATGTCACATCCCGTTGGGCAAGATGTAGTAGTTGCATGGTCACACTAGCTGCAAGGCAGAGCACAAATACACTATTCATTCTGGGCAGCTAGGTCTTCGATTGAAAACTGTATTTTCCTGTGGAGTTAAGAAAAGAATGACTATGGGAGGAGCAATATTTATACTGCTAAAGAACCTACAGTACATTAAGCGAGGGATACCATTTTTCAATATATTACAACGTCTTCTTGTTCTTCCTATGCATTTGGCACCTCATGTATTTGTTAATTTGGAAAAGATGATTCAAGTGGAAAAACACAAAAGATGATGCATACGTTCTTTAAACATTTTGCTTTACTACTCTATAGAGCTAAGTCAAAGTCTTTTGCATGTTGCCTTTCTAGTTGAAATTCTGATTGATCTTTCTTAACATGTTATAAATGCATATATTAATGCATCTTTAAAGTGAAGCCAAAGCTGAAAATCACAGAGCAGTCTTGCTAAAGAGTCTTTCAGTATTTATGCTTAGCACTGCTAACACCAGCCCCTTTCCAGTGCTTTATGTGTTTCTTACCCTTGATTAGACATTTGTGGCTTCCTTTATTAGGTATTTATTTCTAAGCAAACTTTATTTTCTTGTGAATGGTAACTCTTGTTTAAAAAACACAATTTCATTGGTTGATTTGTTTAGATATATTAAGGTAATAAGTACACCTGTTATAAATAGGTATGAAGATAAATACAGTTGATTTTTTTTTTGTTTACAACACTATGTGTTAGAACATTAGTATTCTGATTGTAGGAATCCTTTATGCTCTGAAAATTATTGAGAATCCCTACAACTTTTTGTGTGGCTTTTATCTATTAATGTTTCTTATTTAGAAGGCCATATTGAGCAGTATAAAATATTCATTTGAGAGGCTGGGTTGTGGCTTAGAGGTTGAGCACTTGTTTAGCATAAGCAAGGCCCGCCCTGGGTTCTATCTTCAGCACCCCTCCCCTCAAATCATTTAAAAATAGAAACAATAAGCCATTTAATGTTAACACAAATAAGTTTTGAGTCAGATATCCTTCTAAATTAAAAATAAGCACAAAAGCAGCTCATTCAGCCTGCATCTCCATCAACCAAGTGCTTTGCTTGGAACCACAACTAGGATTCAGATGGCACATGTGAAGCAGAAATGCTTTATGTGAATTTTATCATGCAGATTTTTTTAAATGAATACTCAAGAATTACAGTGTAGCAAAGTAATTCTTAAGAGTTTCATCAAGGGCTGGGAATATGGCCTAGTGGCAAGAGTGCTTGCCTCCTACACATGAAGCTCTCGGTTCGATTCCCCAGCATCACATATATGGAAAACGGCCAGAAGGGGCGCTGTGGCTCAGGTGGCAGAGTGCTAGCCTTGAGCGGGAAGAAGCCAGGGACGGTGCTCAGGCCCTGAGTCCAAGGCCCAGGACTGGCCAAAAAAAAAGAGTTTCATCAAGGACATCCTAAACTAAAATTGCTGTTTTTTTTCTTTTTTTAATGGAGAGAGCTAATTGATGATTTCATTGCCTTGAATCATGCTAATGTGTTAGGAGATCAGTCATTGCTGCTTTGTACCATCAGTACAAATGCCAACACAGAGGAAAAGGCAAATACCTGAGTGTTACAACTGATGTAGTTTGGCTTCAATGGTCCTTTGCAATCTCTAAGATCCGTGTAGATCTTCAGCCCACAGTTTGAGAACTGCTGTTCTGTGTAGTTACTTGAAAACAATAAGCTATTTTTCTTATTTAATTTTATTTATTGTCAAGGTGATGTACAGAGGGGTTACAGATACATACGTGAGGTAGTGAGTACATTTCTTGTCAAACTTGTTACCCTTTCCCTCATTTTTCCCCACTTCCTCCCCCCAACCCCCCTACCAAGTTGTACAGTTCATTTCCAACATATTGTCTTATATCACTGTAGGTAACAAAATCAAATACAGTGACAACAGGGGGTAAAACACAGGGAAAAAAACTAAAGAAAAAAGAAATAACTTCACATAGTACATTAAGAACAACAGCATGTCTTGGAATTCATTCACTTAGCATCATCTTATGTGTTCATATGTACGTAGCTATTGAATTGGCATTTAACATGTTTTCTAAAATATTAATATACAATGGGCCTGCTTAATTTTTTAGAATATGCTTGAATTACTTGAAGAAATGCCAAATGGAGTTCCACCTGAAAAAGTGAAAAGCTACATTTATCAACTAATCAAAGCTATTCACTGGTGCCATAAGAATGATATTGTCCATAGAGGTGAGTGTGGAATTTTTGAAATGTAAGATACAAAAGAAAAAAAAACACTTAAAAAGTTAAAATAGGCTAAGAATGTGGCATAGTGGTAGAATGCTTGCCTAGCATGCATGAAGCCCTGGGTCTGATTCCTTAGTACCACATAAACAGAAGTGATGCTGTGGTTCAAGTGGTAGAGCGCTATCCTTGAGCACAGAGAGGCTCAGGGACAGAGTCCAGACCCTGTTTTGAAGCCCTAGGACTGTCAAAAAAAGTTAAAATATTTATGATCTTGAGAAGATTTCTATTTAAATTAAATGTATCTTGCAATATAAGGTCTGAGACGTTATTTGCTGTCCAAATCTTCCTTTGTACACGGAAAGGATTGGTTACAAATTTATTTGGGTGTTGTGATGAGATCTCTGTATAGCCAATCCTCTCTGAACTGTTTAAACACCTAATATTTAAAAAAATTAAACAAAGTTTGCAATGTACTTGGGGCCAGGAGAAGTGGCAAAAGAACAATTTCCATAGCCTTTTGGCCCTGCAAGTATACCAGCTAATGTGAACCCACTCAGAATCAGGCTTTGTAGGTGGTCCCTAAGTCAGTATTGGAATTTGTCTTTCATTGTGTCTTAGATAAGCATTCTCCAATGTATATCTTCACCTACTAATTTTTCTACTGATTGTCTGTAGGTTATAGGCATGGCCAAGTTTGCATAAGGCCATGATTGTGTTTCCATAAACTGTCTCATTTTATCCTTTACTGCCACAGTTGGTGGTTTATAATAATAAAAGGAAATTATTTGTTCAGCATCATTTTGACTGTATGCCATTTATCTTCTGATATCTGTCTTTCATTTTGTTTTATACTAGCCAGACATGAATTGACACAGTGATGAAGATAAAACTTGTTTATCAGATGTTACAATATGTACTTCTTGTCTGAATTTTTTTTATTTTAAGTTTTTATTATCAAACTGAATCGTCTGAATTTTGGAAATTGTGGTCTGCATGCTTTTCAAAAAGAAAGAAATTGAAATTTTATGTACCAGCATGAAGTTTGTTGCTCTGCTTTTCACTACAGTTATCTATTGAAATTATGCTAGATATTTCTAATTAGATACATTACAGGGTTCTTATGTGTCAGTCAGCAGAACTTAAAACATTTTCACTAATTGTTTTCTAATCTTGATACTCTAGATATAAAGCCGGAAAATCTGCTAATCAGCCACAATGAGGTTCTAAAATTATGTGACTTTGGTAAGTTAAAAAGAAATTGAATCTCAGTACTTAAACAATTAATGTAATTCACAGGAAGCTTTTAAAAGCATATTAAAAGTAATTTTGGCCAAGTATGGTGACACACATTTGAGAGGAAAAGATTTAAAAGTTTGGCTGGGGATATAGCCTAGTGGCAAGAGTGCCTACCTCGGATACACAAGGCCCTAGGTTCGATTCCCCAGCACCACATATACAGAAAACGGCCAGAAGCGGCGCTGTGGCTCAAGTGGCAGAGTGCTAGCCTTGAGCGGGAAGAAGCCAGGGACAGTGCTCAGGCCCTGAGTCCAAGGCCCAGGACTGGCCAAAAAAAAAAAAGATTTAAAAGTTTGTGGTTCCAGGCCAGTCCAAGCAAAAAGTTGTTGAGACCACAGCTCAACCAAGAAACCAGGTGAAGTATAGAGGTATAGATAGGAAGATTATGATTCAAAGCCTGGTCAGGACTAAATCAGATTCTATCTGAAAAATGACTGGTGGCACAGCTCAAGTGATACAACGCCTAGCAAATGTGACTTAATGAGAATTTATTCAAAGTAAATATATGTATATGTATATGTGATTAAGCCCAGCAACTAATGACCCCAGAAAAGGGTTTGTTGGAACTCTCATTATGGGTTCCTAGTATGAATAAGATAAAATATTTTAGATCTTTTTTTTTTTTTTTTTTTTTTTTTTGCCAATCCTGGGCCTTGGACTCAGGGCCTGAGCACTGTCCCTGGCTTCTTTTTGCTCAAGGCTAGCACTCTACCTCTTGAGCCACAGTGCCACTTCTGGCCATTTTCTATATATGTGGTGCTGGGGAATCGAACCCAGGGCTTCATGTATACGAAGCAAGCTCTCTTGCCACTAGGCCATATTCCCTGCCCAATATTTTAGATCTTGATGGAAATTGTTCTTAAGTTCATTCCTAGCCCCTAAATATATATCTGTATACACACACACACACACACACACACACACACACACACACACGTGTGTTGCTTGCATATAGTGGTCAGAGGCATATCCAGAATACATCTACTTTTTCCTATTGTGTGTTCAATGAATAAAGCTGATAACAGGTGTATGATATTCCAGTTCTTGATTGAATGCATCCAGAAGTTTTTAAAGTTATTTTTAAATTACAAGTTAGGGTGTTTAAATTGAGTCACTTTATGAAATTATGATTTTAACTAATCTTAATACTGAAAAATAATAGTTGGGCTTTGTGTGTGCCAATCCTGGGGCTTGAACTCAGGGCCTGGGCACTGTTCCTGAGCTTTATTTGTTCAGGCTGGCATTTTGAGGTATATATAACTAATTCACCAATTTTACTCAGCATTTTCAAAGAATTTGGGTATTATGATATTGCTCTCCTGAGGAAAAAATGTTTTAAGTGTTCTTTGTAATTTTTTAAGAAGAGCCTTGAGATATCCTCAATTTTTATACAATGGTATAGAAAAATGAAAAGGAATATTGAATATTGTATCTGAAATATTTTGATTTTAGCATTTCCTTGACATTATGCTTTTAAGGAACAGTCTGCCAACAAAATTCCTGTTGATAATTGTAATTACTGCCCAACACTGAGACTGCACCTTATATACCATTTACTCTGCCTCTATGATTCTATGAACCACTGTTCTGCTTAAAGCTCTAAGGCTGCTGAAATGTATAAAGCAAGTTAGAAATACAAAAGAAATACCTGTAGAATGGCTAATAGTAGGAAAAGAACACTCTTGGGCTAACGTTATTTCTTCAAGAAAAGACTGTTTTAAATGCTCAGAAAGTTCCTCCTAGTGGCCCCATATGAGGTGATCTGTACCCTGTGCATCCCTAACAAGGACTTCCTAATTGCTTTCCCTCCCACAGCTGGCATCTCCTTTGGCTTGAAGAGCCCCATTCGTAATGACAAATGCTACTTCAAAGTATGCCTTACAAAGACCTATTGAGTAAATGAAGTTAGGGATTTTATTTTTGCTCTGGTTGTTTTTATTTTTTACTGTTTACTTTTTTTTTTTTTTTGGCCAGTCCTGGGCCTTGGACTCAGGGCCTGAGCACTGTACCTGGCTTCCTTTTGCTCAAGGCTAGCACTCTGCCACTTGAGCCACAGTGCCACTTCTGGCCGTTTTCTGTATATGTGGTGCTGGGGAATCGAACCCAGGGCCTCATGTATATGAGGCAGGCTCTCTTGCCACTAGGCCATATCCCCAGCCCCTACTGTTTACTTTTAAGAAACACTATTTTATACTTTTCAGATGTGACATACATCTAATTTTTACCCCTAATTGTAATGTTTTCTAACTGTTCATCATTAACCTATATTGCATTTAGTGAGTTAGCTAGGAATTAATTTATCCTGCTGCCTCAATTTTGTGGCTCCAAAACTTTTTGAAAGGAAGAGAGACAAGTAATGGTAGGGCCTGTAAAGTCATTAAAATAACCTTAACATGCTTTCTCAGGCATTAGGGAATGAAAGTAATTTTTGGCCTGCCTTGTTTCTAGTACTGCCATAACAGTTGATAGAAGTGCTCAGCAATCATAAATGTACAAATACTATACATGTCCCAGATAGCAGAATTAATAACTATCTACAAAATGTTATTTAACTTTGACTTCTGTTTCTAGTGGGTTCTTAATTTTGTTTGTAAGATTTACCTTTTTAGAAAATCTAATTTGAAATTAAGCTTTGAGGGGCTGGGGATGTGGCCTAGTGGCAAGAGTGCCTGCCTCATATACATGAGGCCTTGGGTTCGATTCCCCAGCACCACATATACAGAAAATGGCCAGAAGTGGCGCTGTGGCTCAAGTGGTAGAGTGCTAGCCTTGAGCAAAAAAGAAGCCAGGGACAGTGCTCAGGCCCTGAGTCCAAGCCCCAGGACTGGCAAAAAAAAAAAAGAAAGAAATTAAGCTTTGAATGCTTAGAAAACCATGCAGTGACTTGGATGGGGTGACTTTGGATGGAGTGACAAGGATTTCTCTAACATAGAGAAGAGAGTAGATTTGCAGTAAATACATCAAATTGACCTATGAAAACTAGTGACTTTTCAAAATAACAAGAATGTTAGTAATAAACAGCCCATTCATTATCAATCATTATGTTCTTTTGATATTCTTTTAAGTTACTATTAGCACTGAAATATTTTGCCAATATGAAATTATTATTTCAGGTTTTGCTCGGAATCTCTCAGAAGGCAATAATGCTAACTATACAGAGTATGTGGCCACCAGATGGTATCGATCCCCAGAACTTCTCCTTGGGTAAGTTACTTTCCCAAGGTGGAGTGGCCTTTACACATCTGTTAGTCTTTGACTTGCCAATTACATGTGGAAAATAAGAATTTTACTTAAATGTCAGTTACCTATTTACTGTAATAAACTACCTAAGAACTTAATGTTATGAAACAAGCACCATATTTACTCACGATTCTGAGTGACAGTAATTTGAGTTCAAGTGGATGATTGTCTTTCTTGGGGACACTCAGGTAGGTTGAGTCAACTGGCGCATTATCTAGGGACTGATTTGTATAGGGATCTTTCAGTAGGCTAGTTCAATTTTCTAAGTATTATAGCTGAAGAATTCTAGGCAGCAACAAGTTCAGCCCCAAAGCAAAGGTACTTTACAAGCCTCTATTTTGCTTTATTGGCTGAAGCATGTTTTATTGCCAAGTTCTTATTCCAAGTGTGGAGATATACCTACCCCTGGATGGGAATAATAACAGATCCAAATTAGAAAAGGTACATGTATACAGAAATGAAAGGAATTTTTATAGTCATGTTTGCTAAAAATATTCCACATTTAGAATGTGACTATCCATGTAATTTAACATTCTGGCTTATCTATTCTCGAATTCATTTTTTCATTTATTCAACAAATACTAAGTGTCTAGACACATGGAATAAATAGTGAACCAATTGCCATTTTTTTCTGAACAAAGTTAGCGGTAAATGGCTATTCAAATTGGCACTGAACTCATGACTATTTTTTGCAACATCTCCATTACCAGTCCACTTTATGTTTACCTTTGTACTTTCAGTGTTCAGTCACTCTTCTGTTAACACCAGTGGAGTCTTTTGATAGGTTCTTTTCTTTTAATGCATTTAACTTTAGAGCCTAAGAATTGGCCTATAATCATGTCTCTCCCAGATAATGTAATTATTTACCTCCCAAGTGCTGGTGGCTCATACTTGTAATACTAGCTACTCAGGAGGCCAAGATTTAGAGGATTTTAGTTCAAAACCAACCCAAACAGAAAAGTCAGAGGCTCTATCTTTAGAATAAACAGCAAAAAGCCAGACTGGCGACATGGCTCAAGTGTTAACACAACAGCTAAGCAAGTAAGCCACGCAGGTGTTAAGGCCAGAATTCAAACCCTAGTACTTGCAGAATAAATAACTACCTATTCAAGTTGTAGTGTTTTTTTTTTTAATTTCCATTAGATTGTATTTTTTTTTCAGACCACCCAACAATAGATTAATTTTCTTTGTGTCTATCTGTGTTTCTTTTAGGTACCTTTCTAGGCTCTGGAATGTGTAGTTCTTATTCTTTGGAGCAGGAGAGGTTGGGTTGTTTTGTTGTTGTTCATTAGTTACACAGGGGAGGATTTCATTATTACACCCTCACATGTGTTTACATTGTATTCCAATCAATCTTTATCCCACTACCTGTTCCCCCCCTCCAAAATGGTATCCCCAACAGGTTCTCTTGTTTCATTTGCATAGTTACAAATTATCTATTTTGACCATATTCAACCTCCTTTACCCCTCCCTGCCAGCCCAACCCCTATCACTAATCCCCACCCATCTACAGAGGCTATTTCTCTTCCTCCCTATCCCCCTTTTGAGATTTGGATTTGAATGTAGAAATGCTTATGGGCTAAGTGGTGGAACACACGCAAACATAATCTAGCTGCTCAGGAAATGGTCATAAGAAGATCACATTTAATGCCAGGCCCATAAAAGTTAATGAGAGACCTCATCTAAAGGACAAAAAAATCAAAAGAGATTTGAGAAATAGTTCATGTGGTTGAGTGCTTGCCAACCAAGCATAAAGCTCTGAGTTCAATCTCCCAGTATTGTAAGAGAGGGAAGGAGAAAGGAGTATGAAGTAGATCATTCTTAGAACTATAACCAAAGTCTCATGGAAGCTACATAAGACTCGTTACAATATGATTTTGTCTGTAGGATTGCACTGAGGAATGTATTTTCAGGACAGTCTTATTTTTGGAGCCTTCTAAGAGTATTTGCTACCTAATGAATACCCAGCAGGAAACTGGGGTTCTGCTTAGGGATGTTTAGTAGCTGCCCAAACCAGATGAGAACGGTGCATTCAACTTGAAAAAAGTGGAACATTGCTTATTAAAAGATTGTCAAGTACTAATTGAGGACCCACACTATTTGTGTACAGATTCCACTTAAAGTAATCAATATTTGGTTTTACATTAAGATCTACATGTTTCATAAACTCTCAGGACTTTGTTGATATTTAAGATGGTTTGAGCTGCATTAAAATATTAGAAGAGATGACTGATGAAAAATAGTTTGTTGTGGATATTTGAACATTTTTTTCACAGGTTTCTCCATCTAAATACCACAAAACATGTGTTTTTCTTTCTCTCAAATACATATGAAGGGAAGATCAGTATCATTCCTTTCTTAGCAAGCTACCAAAAAGGTCTGAACAAGGTTCCCTCATATAGGTTTTTGTGGGATGAAAATGAGGTTATGTTGTAACGATTTGTTATCTTAGAAACATTTAAAAATTATTTTATTTATTTTTTGTTTATGTGGTACCAAGGAATTGAACCCAGGGCCTCAAACATGCTAGGCAAGCCCTCTACCACTAAGCCATATTCCCAGCCCCTAGAAACATTTTGTATGTCAATAGTACTTTAGTTTAAAAGTTTTAATATTTCTAGTATAGTGTTATTCTAGACTTTCATTCCTTTTTTTCAGATATTCTATTTTTATTTTGGTTTCCTTTCTTAAAGCTTGGATTATTTATGTTTGAAACATATGTGTATATATATATATACATATACATATATGTGCCTTCTTAATCTACCAAATTAATTTTTATTTGACACCAGAGTATAGATTTAAAACTGTTTTAGAGAAACTTAAATTTTCATTTATAGCCTCAATTTGTAACAGCAACTCTCCTCCCCCTCTTCCCCTAAAGCCCTCTGGTAAGCTCAGGTCCCAAAAGATAGCTAGAAACCCCTAAGTAAACTTAAAATGTACTTTGAGGGAAATGGCTGTCAGAAGGCCCCTTATATGAAGAGGTCAATTATATTCAAGTAAATAATATAATCTTAGTTATTGGAAATTGTGACATAAGTAGTCAAAAGATTAAATGATATTCAATATTCATTTAAGATGATACATAAGAGTCATTGGGCATAGTTAATCAGCTACTTGAGAAGCAGAGATCAGGGCTTGCTGTTCAAGGCTAGCCCAGGAATAAAAGTTCTTGATACTGCATCTCAGCTAGTGACTGGGTACAGTAGAACGTGAGCATAATCCCCAGAGATAGGGAGAAACACAAGTCAGAGGATCACAACCTAGACCAGCCCAGGCATAATGCAAGACTCTACCTTGAAAATAATCAATGCAAAAAAGGAGCTGGAGGTGTGGTTCATCTGGTAGAGTGCCTCCCTAGCAAGTTTGACATCCTTAGTTCAATTCCCAGTACCACCAAAAAAAAAAAAAAAAGACACACGGTCATTAGTACATTTTGATAAAACAAATTTTAAAAATGAATAAAATGTCTCTAAATGAGATTGAAAGAGCTAAAGTATAAATTACTTAGAAAATACGTTTCTTGGGAACATTTCATTCACAAGTGAAATGTTATTCCTCAAACATGTGCACTCTGTTAGGATTTATTAAGCCAACCATGTTCAACGTATGCCCAGATTTCATATTAGTGTATATTAACTAAGTTGTTATTAAACTGCTACCTATATGAGTGTATGGATATTTACTTGGATAGCTTGTAGCTCCTTATTTTGGTGTCATGATTTTTAATGTCCTTTAATCCCTTAAATACACAATGTGCTTTAAATCATGAATTTAAGCAAAATAGCTTAAAACTTGTTAACCTATTGCATTTATTGAGTTGCCAAGGTTATCTCTCCCTTTGCTTTTCAGAGCTCCCTATGGGAAGTCTGTAGACATGTGGTCAGTGGGTTGTATTCTTGGTGAGCTTAGCGATGGACAGCCCTTATTTCCGGGAGAAAGTGAAATTGACCAACTTTTTACTATTCAGAAGGTGCTAGGACCACTTCCGTCTGAGCAGATGAAGCTTTTCTACAGTAACCCTCGCTTCCATGGGCTCCGGGTAAGAAGTTTTATTAAAACCCCAAATAGTATTAAGGTGGCAGTATTTAACTCATTGTTTACTGCAAACGAAATGTGAAGGTACTCTCTGAATTCCCTTTCCCATCACAATATTCATTATCTTCATTTTATTCCTGAGTCTTACATAGTATTTTTGAATAGTGGTCAAAATCTTTTTGCCATATACATTTTTTTGCCATATACATTTTAATATTCAAAATCTTGAGTATCTTAGACTGTCTATCCAAACTATTGTGTCCATGTAAAATATATTAATGTCTGCTGCTTACTTAAGCAAATGCATTTGTAGTACTTTGAGGGAAGGCCATGAATACCTGCATCCTGCAGATTCAAAAGTTCTTATTTCAGCAGATATTTTTTTTTATTTATTAATTAAATTTTGTTGACAAGGTGTTGTGCAAAACGGGTACAGTTACATAATAGGGCAGTGAGTACATTTCTTGTGATATCTTACACCCTCGTTTTTTTTTCCCCTTCCCTAGATCAGGTAGGCACATATACAATACACAGTGTACCAAAATCATATACAGTAGCCACATGGCATACGCCAAAGGAAATTCACCTAGAACTTTAAATATAACGTCAACAATAGAGTTTGCTTATCCTTGTCTTATATGATCATACATATATAGCTGTTGAGTTATTGTGATCCACTGAGAGGTCTATTTTAGACCTTTTTATGTTTAGTAGTTGTTTGGTTTTAGTTACATAATGCAAGGTCGCTGACCCAAACCTGTGGGAAATACCATTTGATAAGAAGTTTTTGGTTTCGCAGACCTGGTCTCTAGTGTCGTTCCCGGCCCCCGCCCCCCCACCTTAACAATCACATATCAAGGAAATCATGCCCCTTTGTTTTCTGTGTTCTAGGCTTGTCTCGTTCAACATTATTTGTTCAAGTTCTGACCATTTCCCTGCGAATACCAATATTTTATCATTTCTAATCGCTATGTAGTATTGCATTGTATATAGGTACCACATTTTTTTTGATCCATTCATCTGTAGGGGGGCATCTGGGTTGTTTCCATATTTTGGCTATTTTGAATTATGCAGCGATAAACATGGATGTGCAGATGTCTTTTTTATATCCTGAGACCTGTTGTTCAGGATAGATGCTAGGAGTGGTATGGCTGCGTCATAGGGTATGTCTACGTCATAGGGTATGTCTATGCTGAGCTTTTTGAGGAACCCCCATACTGTTCTCCAAAGTGGTTGTACTAATTTGCACTCCCACCAACAGTGGAGAAGGGTTCCTCTTTCCCCACATCCCCTCCAGCATTTGTTGTTGCCTGAGTTCAGAGTATAGGCCATTCTAACTGTTGTGAGGTGATATCTCAGGGTTGTTTTTATTTGCATTTCCTTTACTTCCAGGGATGTTGAACATTTCCTCATATGTTTCTTTGCCATTTTTATCTCTTCTGTGAAGTCTCTCTTTAGCTCCTTTGCCCATTTAATAATTGGTCAGCAGATATTTCTTATTACCTGACAATGAAACATTAAATCCTTTCAAGCCAGGATGTTGTGTTTGTCAGCCTTTCCTGGACTTGCTACCTTTGTATGAAACTTGTTTTCTGAGAAAATTATTTAAAGCATCTTAGAGCCTTGGGTCACGCCTATAATCCTAGCTACTCAGGAGACTGAGATCAGAGGATCAGGTTCTAAGTCAGCCTGCGCGGGAAAGTCCATGAGATACTTAATCTCCAATTAACCACCAAAAAGCCAGAAGTAGAGTTGTGTCTCAAGTGGTAGAGTGCTAGCTTTGAGCTTAAAAGTTCAGGAACAATGCTCTCTCTGAGTTCAAGCCCCAGGACTGGCACAAAAGAAAAAAAATGTATCTTGGCAAGTATAAGCTACAGACATCTCATTGGAGTGGCTAGTGAATTATAGGCTGCTTCTCTCTACCATGCACTCTAAAAGCAACTTTAAGAGATTTTAAACTCACTTTTGGACAAACGTCAATTTATAGATATTGTGGTAATTATAGAATATTAGTATCACTTGTTTTCTTTCTCTTAATACATAATTCTAAAACAATGTTATCTTGCCATCTGTAAAGAACTTTGACATTCTGGACCTCAATTTCCTTTTGGTGAATACTCTTGCTCACACAAAAGTACCCAATACAGCTCCTGTTGGGCTCAGTGGAAGTGTAAGAAGCGAATGAACAGAGGTACACATAGTTTCTCTTTCATCTTTTTCCTGCTTTTTCTCTCTATTCCAAATGTTTCATCTCAGATAAGTTTTCTTTTCCTTTAGTTTTTACTTTGTTAGCCAAAGTATGGCCACTAATTATGTTGCAAGTAGCACATGTGGTTCAGCAGATTAGCTTTATGGATTTTGAACATTTGTCATAGTAGATGCTGAAAATGTTACCAATAAATAGGACTTGCCAGTAGTATAGCAGAAAGGAAAATCTGTCATATTTACAACTAAAATAAAGTTAATCGTAATTCCTGAATTTCTGTTCTAGAGAATCCATCTAAAAACGCCATCCTACATTTTGTGATTCCTTACTTGGTCCAGACTCTGATTCACTAGTGACGTTTCGTAGTCCTCTTCTTCCAAATTCTCTTCACACTTGTCTGTTCTTTAGCCTCCATAAACATCTAAGGTTTTTCTGCTTCACAGATTTGAGATCTGTGGTTCCTTTCCTGGGAAAGTTCTTGCCTTGCATGGCCCTTTGTTATTTGGTAAATCGCATCTAAAGAATGCCTCCTCTTTCTAACTACAGCCCATACTTCCCTCTTCTTTCTCCCATAACTTTCCCCCTCCATTATACTACTTAGCACAGTATGGAATGATTTCATCTGTTTCCTTGTGGTTTGTTTTATTCTGTGCTGGTCCTGGGCCTTGAACTCGGTCGGGGCTTGGGCACCGTCCTTGAATGTCTTTTGTTCAAGGCTAGCACTGTACCACTTGAGCCACAGCTCCACTTCCAGATTTTCCTGTGCATAATTGGAGATAATAATCTCATGGACTTTCCTGCCAGGGCTGGCATTGAACCTCAATCCTCAGATCTCAGCCTCCTGAGTAGCTAGGACTACAGGTGTGAGCCACTGGCATCTGGCTTCCTTGCTATTTTTTAAATTCTTTTTTGAATTTTGTTAAATTTATGTTGGAATCTTTTATTTTTATTTTTGAAATTTTTATTGTAAAGGTGATATACAGAGACAGAAGGGTTGCAGTCATAAGGCAAGTAATGAGTACATTTATTTTTGAATACTGTGTCCTCTTCCCTCATTTTCTCCCAGTTTTTCCTTCCCTCCCTCCCTCCCCAACAATATAGTTCATTTTCAACATAGTGTCTAGTGGGTGTCATTGATGTTTTTTCACCCTATGTCCTACAATTTCTGTGTTCCCCCTTGCCCTTGCTAAAACACATAAGCCTACATACAAGACAAAAGGTTCAGAAATCAAAAACAGTGACAAAGGAGAGAAACAAACACATTTTATGCCAAAACTGGAGCTTAAACTCAAGGCCTGGAGCTTCCTCATTTTGCTTGCTCAACCAGCAATCTACAGTGAGCCCTGCCTCCAGCCCTACTTTTTTTTTGCCAGTCCTGGGCCTTGGACTCAGGGCCTGAGCACTGTCTACTGTCCCTAGCTTCTTTTTTGCTCAAGGCTAGCACTCTGCCACTTGAGTCACAGCGCCACTTCTGGCCATTTTCTGTATATGTGGTGCTGGGGAATCGAACCCAGGGCTTCAAGTATACGAGGCAAGCGCTCTTGCCACTAGACCATATCCCCAGCCCCACTAGCCCTACTTTTTGTTAGTTATTTCAGAGCTGGAGTCTTGTGTTCTGTTCTTCCCAGGCTGACTTCAAACCAAGATCCTCTAGATCTCAGCCTGCTTAGTAGCTAGGATTACAGGCATGAGCCAACCTATACCCGGCGCTTTTTAATTATTAGTGTCTAATTCTCCACCACTGGTATAAAAGTGCCCCAGGAACAGAAATCATCAACGTTATCATTATTAAACTTGCTGTGAGGAAAGAAAAAGAGCAGAAAGGCAAACGTCAGCAGTCCAACAAATGTTATTCAGGAGGAAAGCCTGATCTCAGTTGGGCTGAAGGGAATAGGGCACCCCCTTATAACTAGGGTCCCTTTAAGTATTAGGCAGAAAAAGTGAAGTCAGATGGGGCAGATGGAAGCTGGATGAGGTGGAGGTGTGGTGGGAGAACAATTTTATACTGAGTAGAGTTTCACCTTTTCAACAGCATCTGTGTCCACCAGGGGCATCAGCGTCAGGCATGGCCTCGATCTCAGGCTCTCTTCCCAAACCACTGGGTGTGTTTGCTCAGGAGGAATGAGAAGGGAAGATAATTCAGTGGGGTTGGCAGCAAAGAGGACAGTTCTTTTCCTTTTTTTGTTTCCATTTCCTGGAGTTCATTTTGATAAATATTATTTTATATAATCAGAGCCTCATAGGCAATTGTGCCTTTGTGTTCTGCCCCTGAGAGTATCCTCCTTTAGTCTCACTGTTTGTGAATGCCTAGAGTCTTGTATAATTTATCATGAAGGACAGTTCTAAGATATGGCTGTCAGGGGAAAAAGTGAGTGTTTTCAGTTTAAGTCATTTTTCCATCACTTGTGTTGAACAGAGAAACTAGCTCATTTAGCAGATACTCACTAAATATCTGAGTTATTGATTGAAGGCATCTATGATCCCAGGACTCAAACTCAGCTTATTTCCTTCCTCTCTATCCTTCATGTGTCTTTTGCCTTGTCACTTTTACTTGAAATACAGAAATGATATCTTGAACTTTCTCTCTTCACTTGTCTTAACATTTCTCAAATTACACATTTAATTTTAGCTCCCTTTTGCTTAAAAACGTCTACAGGATTGTTGGTAAAGTTTAAACTCCATAGGGTAAAATCAAAAATCCCTTACTCTTAGCCTTGCACCTCTCTTCTACTCTGCTATACCCTGCCTTCTGTTTTTGAGTGCCACCTTGAACCTCCAGCTATTTCTTTAACCTGTAGCTTCTGTAGTGCAGCATTTTCTATCTATAATGGTTCCAATGCTCACCCAGACTGAAACCAATCTTCCTCCATAAAACCCTTCCAGACAATTCCAGACTGCATAGGCAACTCCCTCTTCTGAGCAACTGTAACATTATGGTGACATCTGATCTGTAGTGCCCATTGTATTCTCTTTTCAGTAGCTGTTTGCAAACTTATACTGGGGTTTGAACTCAGAGCCTTGAATTTGCTCCACTGGAGCTCTACCACTTGAGATATGTCTCCAACCCAGCTTTTTTGCTAGTTCTTTTAGAGATGGACTCTAGTAGACTTTTCTGCCCAAGCTATCCTTGAACTTTGATCCTCCTATCTCAGTCAGAGTAGCTAGGTTTACAGACATGAGCCACTGGCACCTAGTGGTTATTTTGTAATGTAATATTTCTAAACATTTTAGCCTGGAAGTGATTGTAGTATTTTAACTAAATGTGTTAATTTTTTAAAAAATTAAATTAGCTTTACTTTTGACTTTCAGGATTTTCTTTTCAATTACATGTCATTTCTGGGGAAAGAAAAGGAAAGGATATCTACTGTATAAGTATTAATTAAAATGTACTGGTGTAGGGTCTTTTATCATAGCAGGGCAGGTGTCTTTCTTTCATTTTGAGCTCATATTTAATGTTCCAATCACATCAAAAGGAGCTTCTATACCTGCCTTAGGAGAAGTGGCTTCAGATTAGAAAGAGTATGGGTTGGGATAGTGGGCCTAGGTGTGAATCCTCTTCTGCTTGTTAGTTATGTAACTAATTATGTAACTTTCCTTGAACGGGTTATTTGAACTTTCTGATCATAATTTTCTTTATCTCTAAAGTAAGAATAATACCTAAAATGCCTCGAATAGCATCACTTCCCTCAGAAATAAGTTTTGGGGTTTTGACTGTGTGTCAGTGTTAAGTTCATGTTATTCCTCCTTCTTCCTCTATCTGGAAGATGCTGTCCTTCTTTTCGCATTTTTTCCAAATCTAGTTAAAATATTACCTACAACTTCTTCTTTAGATAGTCACAAACCACTTGGGTCTCTTTTTTCTTAGTAACTTGCTGTGTAGCTCAGGCTGACATCCTCCTGCTTCTCCTACCATACCTGTCTTTTGTTCACTTTGTTTTCTGAGCTTCCAATAGAATGTATGGCTGCTCAGTTCAGCACTGATTGCTTTCTTAGTTGGACAATAGATTCGCCAAGTTCAGGATTTAGGTTTTAACTATATCCTGTATCTTCTGCCTGATCAAGCACGTAAGGATAATGTTATAGTTACTCTTTAATTAAATACCTTGTTTGAATTCTACTACATAACCAGTCCTCCTATCCACTTTTTTCTCATGTTTAGGGATTTCTTTACTTTGAAATGCTTTTATGTTGGTATAAGGGAAATACATACTAATGCCAAAGTGGCCGTACATGGTAATAGACTGTGCCAACATCTTACCCAGTATCAATATCTTACATCGATATCTGTTCAGATACTTCCATTTGTAAATTGGCAGAGGAAAGGATAGAATGTCAAAATAAGCTTCACCCTTCCTCTTGTTTTGTTTTTTGTTTTTTTAAAAACTGTTCATGTTGACAGTTATATTTGCCCTCTTTTCCAACTTACAAAAAGGGAGAATTTGAAAATAGTTTGCTCAAAGAGCACATTAGGAGCAATAGAAAAATGTGTCTGAATATACTATTTGTACTTTTGTCATCTTTCAGGTTCTGGCTTCTTGCTGCCCTCTTCTTTGTTACTTCCTTATTTTCAGGAGTATATTATATGTTTTTATGTAAAAGGAATACAGATGTTACATGATACCATATTGTGTCCTTTTTGTTAGTCTCCCAATTACTGTTAGCAATTAAGAGTTGTCAGTATCGCTAGGTGCTGTTGGTTCATGCTGGTAATCCTAGCTACTCTGGAGGCTGAGATTTTAGGATCACAGTTCAAAGCCAGTCTGGGCTTTGAAAGGAAAGTCTGTGAGACTCTTGTATCCAAATAAACTACCAAAAAAAGCTAAAAGTAGAGCTGTGGCTCAACTGGTAGAGAGTTAGCCTTAAGTAAAAAAGCTCAGGGCAGTGCCCAAGCTCTGAATTCAAGCCTCAGTATTGACACACACACACACACACACACACACACACACACACACACACACACACACACACACACACACACACACACACACACACACACACACACACACACACACACACACACACACACACACACACACACACACACACACACACACACACACACACACACACACACACACACACACACACACACACACACACACACACACACACACACACACACACACACACACACACACACACACACACACACACACACACACACACACACCACCACCCCCCCCCCGTCAGTACAAGTAGATTCTGTCTAAATGGTTTTAGACCTAAATTGTATGGGCAGACAGTATTCTATAAAACTCTGTACATACAGAATCATATTTTATAATTTTGTTTATCTTATAAGCTTCAATATTACCTGCATAGATTAAGCTATTATATTTTACCTGCCAAATTTCTAGTTACTTAATATCCATTCCTACTAATTCAAACTTAAATACCTAGATACCAAAAGTAATATACAAATATGAATTTGATTTGGCTTGGCACTGGAGCAATAACTTTTGCAGTGCTCATGTGATCATGCATGTTCTTCCCAAATGCTAACATCCTATTAATATTGCCCTTACAGTTTCCTGCTGTTAACCATCCTCAGTCATTGGAAAGAAGATATCTTGGAATTTTAAATAGTGTATTACTTGACCTAATGAAGGTAAGAGATATTGATGATGTCTGTACAATAAATTATCCTTTAGTTTATGGATTTTCTTTGTCTACATGTGCCCATGGCATGTATTTATGAATTGGATGTTCTGCTTGTACACATAATGGTGGTGAATAATGGGGAAAGGTTTGTGATAATCTCTATACAGATTGACACAATGAAGCTAATTCTCTTTTTCTGACCTGTCTTTCCCAAATAGAAGAGTCTTTCTGACTCTTAAGATGTATCAGGGTCACTACCACTACTCTGGCCTCAGTGTTCCTCATGCTAGTCTTTCTGTCCAGATGATGTCCTACTCTGGACTATTAAAATCTTCTTTAGATTTCTTTATTCATGTTTATTTTCTAGTAGCTGATAGTTAGCTCTTTGAGAACTATTTTTCATCCTTCCCCAGCTTTCATTGCAGCCAGCAAGTGCTCAAACAGGTGCACCTGTTTGTTAATGGATCACTTTTGTTTTATGCTCATTCATTCAGCCATCACAATCTGTGGAGACTACACATTTAGCACAGTTGGAACTTGCTAAGCTGCATTCTTAGAACTTTGCTGTGCTTTTAACTACATTAATCTGTGTTCCAAAGAACACAGTGTAAACAGGTGTGGGGGCAGAGGTGGAGGAGGGAGGTGTGGCATTTAGGAAAGGCCACGTACCATATAACCTTTAGTAAAGATTCACAATATTAATTAACATACAGAGGCATTCAGAAATCTCACATTAAAGAAGTATTTCTGTCTCACTCAGCAGTTCCCAAATTCAATTACATACTGAATGCTGATTTTATAAAACTCTTAATAAAGCACCAATGTTCTGAACACACATTGAGAAATGCAATTTCAAAAAGGAACCTTCCAAGCTCTTTCAATTTAATTAGGCATAAATTTTAATTTAAATCACTTGGGTTTTGTCAATACATTCTTTCATACAGTCAATACTTATTGATCTGGGTCTTAGTTATTTGGTGACTTTTAAAATGTAAATAGAATAAGGTAGGAAAATGGAATTAAATATAATTTCATGTTTGTTACCTTTTGTCTTTTTTTAGTTAAAAATAATTTAACTTTAAAAATCATTATTAAATATAATTGCTAGTCATCATTGTAATGCTTGAATAAAATTGAATACTAATTATATGCTAGCACAGATAAAAGTTTTAAAAAAGTGTCCTGAATCTTTATTCACTGCTACCAGTTTGGAAATTATACATTCTAATTCCTATTTATTTAACATGTTTACAGTCAAATTTCTAATAGTAAATATTTTGTTGAAATGTATATTCAGAAAATACTCAGTATGTACATATCACATTTAGTTTTTACAATGTAAATATAGCCTTGTTACCTATTTTGAGACAAAATTATTAATACCCCACAAGCTTCTAAAGTTCAATACTTTTTAGCTAAAATAAAAAACACAAAAGGCAGGAAACATGAAATTATGATCCGGCTTAGGCTATAAACATCTGTTCTACTCTGCCTCAGAAACTATAGTACTGACATCTGTCAGAGATGAATATTGCCTTGTTATTGTTATAGAGTCATTCCTTTTGTCTCTCTTATCTGTTTTTGAAAATGAATTTTAATAACGAAAAATGCCAATTGTAAGGCTGTGTGTGATGGTTCACTCCTGTAATTCCAACTACTTGAAAGGCAGAGATGAGAGGATCTCCATTTGAGGCCAGAGGGCAAAAGTTAGCCAGAACCTAGCTCTAAAACAAACAAGCAAAACAGGCATAGTAGAGCATGTCTATAATCCCAGTTACTAAGGACTCAGTAGAAGAGTTGTAGTCTGAGGCTAGTCCAGGCAAACACATGATACCCCTTCAGTAACTCACACTGAAAGGCAAAAGGAATGGGGACATGGGTCAAGTAGTAGTAGAGCCCTAGCAAGTGTGAAGTTCTGAATTAAACACACACACACACACACACACACACACATACACACAAAATAATAGACATAGTGATACACATTATAACTGGACCTGGTGTCACACATCTGTAATGCCAGAACTTGAGAGGCTAAAGCAGGATGTTCTCCAGTTGGAAGCCAGTCTGAGCTACATAGTAGCAAGACTATCTCAAAACAAAAACAAATAAACCATAAGTGACAACATCAATTATTCTTTCATAAAGAAATAATCTCTTTGACATTCTATAAAGCAGTCTTGATAATTATGTCCACATATAATAAATAACTAAAATGTTCATCTCATGTTGAATCTGACTGTATTTGCCATTTTAGTGGGAATACAAATCATCAAAATTAATTCAAGTGCTTAGCAATATAGAGAATAGCTACAGTAATTATATTGGCTCTGATTTAGTTAAAATTTTTTGATGAGGAGGATGTTTCCCAGAATACTGAATTTGAATCTATTAAATGGATAGATTTCATACTTCCCTCATAAAGACCTCATCCTTTTAAGTAATTTGAAATTAACAGCTGTATTCATACATATAAATACAGTTTTGGGGATACAGTAATTTCTACTTGATATCAAATAATACTTAGTTTACTATTTTTATAGTACTGGCTATGAACTCTGGGTCTTGTACTTGCTAGGCAAGTGTTCTACCACTTGAGCCCCATCTCCAGCCCAAAATAATTCTAATGCTCATAGATCTTCGGCTTTGAAATGCCACGTGTAGGAAAAGAATTAAATCTTTGAATTTAAAAGATTGTTTAAAGGCTGGTTTTCCATTTTTAGTTTTTGTTTGCATGATTTTGGTTTTCTTTCTGAGATAGAGTCCCATATTGTTTCTCAATATACAGGGATCACAGCCATGCACCACCATGCCTGTCCCCCTTTGTCTTTACCTAGTAACTTACACTTGAAACCATTGTGATGGTAACTGTTTGAACTGCTGGTTCAAAATCATTTTATATGCCCCTAAAGTTTCAGTTCTATAATAAGGAAGAAGAAATGACTGAGATAATTTCAGAAATGTGCTTGAATCAATGTGGATGTAAATGCATTTGCATATAATTAGTGGTTTGGGTTTTAATAATCAATATCTTTCGACCAAAAGTATTTTAGTATTATAGTAGGATTAAAATTCAAATTTTCTGTGGTACTATGTTGAAGGTGGTTGTCTGAGCTTGAAGTCTGGCTAATTTGGGAGCAAATTTGCTCCTATTATTTTAATAGTCGCAAAGAGATTAATTATGCACAAAACCTTAAGTGAGCTAGAGATGGATTTGTGAATCCTGAGATTTCATGCACCTAGGGGAAAATGACAGTCATTTCAAGGGCAAATTGAGGTGCACACTAAATTTGCCCTTTAAGTTATATTAAGCTATGTAGCTATTGATGTGTTGGTTAGGCTACATAGATTTTGTTTATTTTGTTTTGTTTTTGTTGCCAGTCCTGGGGCATGGACTCAGGGCCTGAGCACTGTCCCTGGCTTCTTTTTGCTCAAGGCTAGCACTCTACCACTTGAGCCACAATGCCACTTCCGGCTTTTTTCTATATATGTGGTGCTGAGGAATTGAATCCAGGGCTTCATGTATATGAGGTGAGCACTTTACCACTAGGCCATATTCCCATCCCAAGCTACATAGATGTTGTTAGGTATTGCTTCATTTATGAATAAATCAGTCTCAATTATGATTCACCTATTAAAAGTAAAAGTCTGTCAACTTACTAAGATAAGTAATAATATTGGAAGATAACATCTTAGTTGTAAAGAATTTAATGAGTGCAACCTAAAACAAAGGGTTAGTGCTTTGATGAACAAAAAACATTTACAAATAACTAAATAGATACAGAAATAGAAAAATGAGAAAGCATAAGTAATCAATAAACATGGAAAAGTATTCATCTTACAACAACTAAAAAGAATGAGCAAAACTCTTGTTAGTGAAGTTACCAAGAAATTAATAAAAACATACAATTGCTTAGAGGAATATATTCTTCCTAGGGTGTCATTTGGCAACACAGAAAAGAATCATTAAGAGTTTCCATACGGAGAGGTTCCATCTTTAGGAATTTATCCTACGGAGGATTTCAGGTGTTTATCACAGCATTTTAATAGTGAACTGTGGCTGCCACCTAAATATTCAACAGTAAGATGCTGTCTAAACCAATCATGATATATCCATACCATAAACTTCTACATATATGTAAAAGCTGGAGATGTAGCATACTGTTAGACCACACCAGCTAGCATGCAGAAAGGCCCAGGGGTTCTCTGTATCACAAAATAAAATGAAAAACAAAGATGTTATGAGATTATCTGTTATCACATTGTTTGTTAAAGGGGAAACAACCTGAGTGTTTGTCATTTGGTAATTGCTAAAAACAAACTAAAGAACATCCAAGGAATTGATATGGAATGATCTCTTAAGATTGAATGTCAAGCCAGATGCCTGTGGCTCATGCCTGTAATACTAAATGCTTGAGAGGCTGACTCCGAGTTGCAGTTTGAAGTCAGCCTGGGTAAAAAAGTTTGCAAGACTTTGTCTCAAAATAACTAGCAACATACAATAATGTAGGCATGTCTCAAGTGAGCAAGAAAGCCAAGGGTTAGCTTGAGACCCTTAGTTTAAGACTTAGTACCAGCACAAAAAAAATTGTATGTCAATAAACAGGAAAAAACTGGAAGTGGTGCTGTGGCTCAAATGGTAGAGTGCTAGCCTTGAGCAAAAAGAAGCCAGGGATAGTGCTCAGGCCCTGAGTCCAAGCCCCAGGACCAGGAAAAAAAAAGAAAAATTGAATTATAGCATAGACATCAGGTAAAATTAAGAGATCAATTGGAGATATAAGGTATAGAATATACCTGCAGACCCAAACTGCCTTCAGAGAAAGTAACTGGTATCTAGGGGACAGAGGAAAGATGAAAAACGCATTTATTTATTTATACACATAATTAAAAGATATTTAAATTATTTTACAGGTTTTTGTTGTTGTTGTTGCCAGTCCTGGGATGTGAACGCACTCAGGTCCTAAGCTCCATCCCTGAGCTTCTTTTTCTCAAGGCTAGTGCTCCACCACTTGAGCTCCAGCACTACTTTTGGCTTTTTCTGAGTAGTGTATTGGAGATAAGAATCTAATGGACTTTCCTACCCAGGCTGGCTTCAAACCACCATCCTCAGATCTCACCTCCTGAGTAGTGAAGATTACAGGCATCAGCCATCAGTGTCCAACTATAAAAATGTTTTTGATAAGTGAAAAGTGTGGAATATGAAACTTACATGTATAATATTACCTAGATTTTATAGTAGAGGATGATTTAATCTTTTTTTCTACCTGAACCGTGTTGGCTAGATATTCTGCACTGACCATGTTTTTTTTTCCTATGAAACAAAAATAATTTTTTACCAGAGTTTAAATTTGACATTTTAATGTCCTTTCTATTTTATTTCCTAAGAATTTACTGAAGTTGGACCCAGCTGACAGATACTTGACAGAACAGTGTTTGAATCACCCAACATTTCAAACCCAGAGACTTTTGGATCGTTCTCCTTCAAGGTCAACAAAAAGGAAACCTTATCACGTGGAAAGCAGCACGTTGTCTAATAGGTAAATATTCCCTTTTAAGGAAATACAGATGTACTATTGGTCTTACAAGTAGGTGGCAGAGGCGGATGCTAAAATTATGCAATTAGGAAAAAAGAAGGGAAGCCCTCTTTAATTCAAAAATATCTTCCTTATGCTTATTACATGATTCAGAGCTATAATTAAAGAATTGTGTGGGTCTTAAAGACTTTCTTGTCTTTAACAAGCATATTATGGAAACCTATGTATTCCCTTGGAAAGGTAGCTTTGAATTAACGACTAAGGGGTTTTTAGCCTTGAGATCAAGCAGGTTCTGTGTAAATGTCTTACCCAGGAGTAATGCTTGGTGGAAGAGGGATAAATGGGGACAAAGGGGATCCTGAAAGAGAAAGATGACAAAAGTGTAGATGAGACAGTTTTTGCAACTGAACCAAGTGGGCTGTATCTTTAGAAAGGTCACTTTTTGTTTTGGAGGGGTTTGAATTCATGGCCTTAACAGTTGCTACGCAAGTGCTCTACCACTAGAGCCATGCCTTCGACCCCTTTTTGCTCTGGTTATTTTTGAGATAGTGTCTTGCTTTTTACCAGGGCTGGCCTAAGCTGTTACTCTCCTATTTGTATTTTCCCTCAATAGCTGAGGCACATACCACCACACCCCAATTTTTCTCCTTAGATGGAGTCTGGTGAGGGTTTTTTTGGCCCAGCATGGCCTCAAACTGCAGTCCTCCCAATCTCAGCCTCGTGAGTAGCTGGGATTATATATGTGAACCACTGTACCTGGCTTAGAGAAGGGCTTTGTGTGTTCATTGTTCTTGCCTTTTCATCATTCAGTTGAGAAATTAATTTTACATAAAAATAAGAATATGGAAATTGTCAAGTCAGTGCTTAAAATCAGTGCTTTTAAAATGATTATACATAGTGTTTTAAAATGTATTACACACACACACACACACACACACACACACACACACACACGTAACCAACGGGGACTCAGCTCTCCTTTGAGAAGTCTCTTTAGGCTAATCTTTGAAGGAGGAGGATATGTGGTGTTATTTTCAGGAGATACAAAAGACATGGTTTGTGTAGCTCTTTGAGCATTCCTCCAGCCTCTTTTGTAGTAGATGACAATAGAAATTATAAGTAAATAAAAACAAATCTCTGGAAGAGTTTATTTTCAGTTCTCAGCACTGTAATAAATACATTAAGGGAAAAGTCCTAAGTGGTTTCCCTTTTAGAAATCTTACCTCATCTTACATGAATTTGAGGGCTTTTCCTCCAACTCTTATCTATGGGCTTTACATACTCCATGGAAGCCCTTCTTGTCAGGGATACTAACTATAGTTTATAACAGAGACTGGGGCTCTCTTGGCCCTCCCAGGACCATTAAGATATGCTCACAGCATTATCTCCATTGTTGTCCATTATATATACCCCTTGCCCTATCCCTGGAGACACAATGTCACCCTGTCTTTCAAATTCTTTTCTCTGTAGGAGGCAGTGGACTTAGCCATTACTCACCCTCCTGCCAGTTGCTTTCAGGCTCTTCTGAAATCCCTGTCACTTTGGGCATGGCATGATGATGCTTCGGCTGCCCACACTGTACTCTCACCAGTCCTGCTTTACCAGCCTTTCCCTACAAATATAGTTTTGTGCCTCTGTTTACTTTTCAAATTTAAGTTTGTGCATTGACCATCTAACATCCATCTCTGTATCTTGCCAACGATGTAAGAGTAGTTTATGTGTAAAATCTTCTTCAATGGTTTTCAGTTTAACACAGCTTCTTTACAATTGTGTGTCAAAGAGACCTATAGGATTATCAAAGCTGTTCTGTATTGTTTTGCCTTGGGAGAGCTACAATTTAAAGATAATATAGTGCCCTTTCTTTATAGGAAGTATGATATGTACAAAGTTCAATGGCTTCCAATTAATCCTGAGGCAGAAATACTTAGAATAGTGACTTTGCCTCTTCACACATCCATGGAAAAAACTAAAATTCTGACAAATGTTTCTGCCTTAACTTTACAGTTTCTCTTTTCATATTTGAAATTGTAGTTTACATTCCCATGAATATGTATAGGCTTGTGCAAAACATCAATAGCACTGATTCTAAGAGTTCAGAAGCTATAGCAGCTGTCCTCACTGTTCTCTATCCCTTTCTGGTCCTCTTTTAAGCTTTAGGCATTTCCCAGTATCTGCATGTATTGCCTCTCTTCCATTACTATGTCTAGATCTAAAAGAGAAAGAGGAAAAGTAGCATTCAAAGAGAGAGCTGGAGCTAGACAGGAGGAGCCACCCCATGGAAGCTGTCATCTGAAGGATGCTAAGAAGGAGTAGGGATGACTTCCAGCTTTTGTCTCCTCTTATCTTGCAATGTCCTAATGGAATGAAACCAACACACTTAGTAAGCTCTATTTGTACATGAAACAGCCTATCATTGTTGAGTCTTTGAAACATTGTTCTGAGATAGATTAGTTTCAAAGATGCAAGTTGACAGTTTAAAAGGTTTTAAAGCCTGAGACTGTTCTTTATTAATCTGGAAATAGATTTAGTACATCATCTCCATAATTTGTAATGTTTTTCTAGGTCTGGGATCTACTAGTCTGTTAGCTCAAATTTAAGTTCATATTTAATGTTGTAATTCTTGTGACCTAACTGGGAGAGATGAGGAGTGCATTTAGGATAGGAAGCTTTCCACAGTGTTGCAGGCTTGCTTAATATCAGTTGGGTGTTGTGGGTATTTTTTTTTCAAATTTTTATTATCAAACTGATGTACAGAGAGGTTACAGTTTCATACTTTTTTTAATACTTTCTGGTAGATTTCTTGCAGAGATTACAGTATGAATGGTCCAATAGGAAAACATCTCTTACATTTGATGCCTGAGCAAACAGATTGTCACAGGGAAAATAAGAAGATATAGTTTATAGACTACGTTTATTCATGAAAAACAAGTGACTTTTCTTCCAAGTAGTGTATGATAGAATAAAACTTTTCAAAATCAAACCATCTTTTTACCAATAGTAATATTTACAACATTTTCTGAATACATAGTGTAAAGGGGATTATATAAATGTTAATAAATTTTCAATCATCCTAGCATATTCTAAGACACATTTGATTTTGTTTTGTTTTGTTTTGTTTTTTGCCAGTCCTGGGCTTGAACTCAGGGCCTGAGTACTGTCCTTGGCTTCTTTTTGCTCAAGGCTAGCACACTGTCACTTGAGCCACAGCGCCACTTCTGGCTGTTTTCTATATATGTGGTGCTGGGAAATCGAACCCAGGGTTTCATGTATACAAGGCAAGCACTTTGCCACTAGGCCATATTCCCAGCCCCGTCTAAGACACATTTGAGTCCTTCAACTAGTTAAGTTTTTTTTTGTTTGTTTTGTTTTTTGGCCAGTCCTGGGGCTTGGACTCAGGGCCTTAGCACTGTCCCTGGCTTCATTTTGCTCAAGGCTAGCACTCTGCCACTTGAGTCACAGCGCCACTTCTGGCCATTTTCTATATATGTGGTGCTGGGGAATTGAACCCAGGGCCTCATGTATACAGGGTAAGCACTCTTGCCATTAGGCCATTTCCCCAGCCCCTGAGTCCTTCAACTAGTTACAATAGAAAAACTGACTTTCCAATAAAGGACAAGATTTTCCTTCGGAAATTAAGCCAGGTAGGAAATGAAGCTTTGAGTCCTAAATAAGACTCAGTCCATTTGGAATAATAAAGTGTGAAATAAAGAAGAGAACAAATTGCGTCTTTTATCAAGTAATTATCACTTTTGTAACCCTGACATTTTTGTTTAGTATGCACAGAGGTATCTGAAAGTTAGTGACACATTTCTGATTAGTATATAAGTATATATTTGAAGATCCTCAAGTAATTGCCACTCCTCCAAAACAGAAACACAGATCATTATGTTTTCCAACAAATCTTACAAGGCAGTTTATATTTGTAAAGTATAAGGGTTTTTTTGTGTGTTTGCTTATTTGTTTGTTCTTTTGCCAGTCCTGGGGCTTGTCCTGAGCCTCTTTGTGCTCAAGGCTAATGCTCTACAACTTGAGCCACAGTACCACTTATGGCTTTTTCTGAGTAGTTTATTGAAGATAAGAGTCTCATGGACTTTTCTGCCCGGGCTGGCTTTGAACCACAATCCTCGTATCTCAGCCTTCTGAGTAGCTAGGATTATAGACATGAGCCACTGGCACCCAGCAATTGTCATATTTTTTAATGAATACATTACTAGAATTCTCATTTTTTGAGTACATAGGCTAAAGACAAAAGATTGATTGCTGTGTGTGTGTGCACGCGTGTGCATGTGCGCGCAATGTATACAACAGAAGCTCTTCTTTTTTGGTGATCCTTGGGTTTGAAATCAAGGCCTCACATTTGCTAGGCAAGTTCAATATCCTTTGAGCCCCATCTCCTCCCCATCAGCTCTCCTCTTTTTAGCAGGTATTCTGTGACGAAAGCTAAAACTTATTTTACTAGATTATCAGTTAGAAACGATGTTAATAGCAAGTTAAGCCATGAATTTAAGCACACCAGAATTATTTCATATGAACCATAGCAACTTAATCTGAGGAACTTAGAGTTATTGTGTATGTGTGTATGCACGCACGCATGCATCATGCATATGTTCCTGGGGCTTGAACTCAGGGCCTTGAGCTCTTGCTCAGCTTTTTCACTCATGGCTGGTGCTCTACCACTTGAGTTTTACCTCCAGCCCAATGTTTGTTGTTGTTGTTAATTATAGATCATCTCACGGACTTTTCTACCCAGTCTAGCTTCAAATCAAGATTCTTGGGTCTTAGCATCCTGAGTAATTTGGGCTAATATGTTCCTTGATATTGGCTGTCACACATTTAAGATAGTTAAATGCATTTAGTTCATTGAAGTGTGTTAAGTATATGTTCTGTTTTTCTTTGCATGTGCTTTGCTATTGAGGGAAACTTTTGTTTTCACTTTACTTTTTCTGTGAACTCTACACATGTTGTTTTTCTTTTCAGTCTGCATTCTTTAGTAATCTCATCTCCCCCTCCCCCCCGCTTTTTTTTAACATAGAACCCAAGCCAGCAAAGGTGCTGCTTTACAGACTCACCACAGATCCAACAGCAAGGACATTCAGAACCTAAGCGTGGGTCTGCCCCGGGCTGATGAAGGCCTTCCTGCGAGTGAAAGCTTCCTAAATGGAAACCTTGCTGGAGCTACACTTAGTCCAATGCATACCAAAACCTACCAAGCAGGCACCCAGCCTGGGTCTACCAGCAAAGATCTCACCAACAACAACATGCCTCACCTTCTCAGCCCAAAAGAAGCCAAGTCCAAAACAGAGTTTGATTTTAACATTGACCCTAAGCCCTCGGAAGGCCCAGGCACAAAGTACCTCAAGTCCAGCAGCAGATCTCAGCAGAATCGACACTCATTCATGGAAAGCTCTCAGAGCAAAGCTGGGACGCTACAGCCTAGTGAGAAGCAGACTCGGCACAGCTATATTGACACCATTCCCCAGTCGTCTCGGAGTCCCTCCTACAGGACCAAGGCCAAAAGTCATGGGGCATTGAGCGACTCTAAGTCTGTGAGCAACCTTTCTGAAACCAGGCCTCAAATCCCAGAGACTAATTCCAGTAGGTACTTCCCATCCAGCTGCTTGGACTTGAACTCTCCCACCAGCCCTACCCCCACCAGACATAGTGACTCTAGAACTTTGCTCAGCCCTTTGGGGAGAAATAATCGAAACGAAGGCACTCTGGACTCCCGCCGAACCACCACTAGGCACTCAAAAACCATGGAGGAGTTGAAGCTGCCAGAGCATATGGACAGCAGCCATTCCCATTCACTGTCCACACCTCATGAATCCTTTTCTTATGGGCTGGGCTACACCAGCCCCTTTTCCTCTCAGCAGCGTCCTCACAGGCATTCCATGTATGTGACCCGGGACAAAGTGAGAGCCAAAGGCTTGGATGGAAGCTTGAGCATAGGGCAAGGGATGGCAGCCAGAGCCAACAGCCTGCAACTTTTATCACCCCAGGTATAGCTTAGCCCTTAGACCCAATCTACTGGCTTGTCTTGGGAAGGTGGTGCAGGGGGGTGTTTATAGGGTCGTTGGAATTTCCCCTACAGCAAGAGGCCTTGCTTCCCTTGCTAGAGTGAATAGGAAGAAAGACTACTTGGACTTTTCTATTAAAAATAGTTTTATTATTTAAATTATTTGTTGAGCATTGAAGAGAACTCAAAAGTTTTCTGGGGTTTGCTAACTTTTTTGCTTGTCCTGCCCTCTAATCATAGCTGGTGTTATTGGCATGAGCCACTGTACTCAGCTGTTTCTTAAATGTTCCTTTTGGGCATATTTTGTTGAGAAAATTCTATTGATTTATTGTAGAAGTCATCCGCTACATGGTTTCTCAAGAATTAGTGTGAATTTATTGGTATTTTCTCTAATCACTCTGAACTACATTCCTCAGTATCTTAACTGAATTGAAAGGCCATATTCCTGCAGCTATGCAGAGCTGTGCCAAAGGGAGAAGGAACAGCATGCCAGTCCCGACTAGGCATTGTGAGAGGCACCCAGAGGAGGCAGCATCTAAGCAGGGACTTCCAAGTGCATGGGGATTCTACTTGGGGAGAAAAGTGACAGCACCAGTAGGAAAGTGAAAAGGAAAGACGGAAAGAACAGCCCAAGAAAAAGGAAAGTAATATAGACTTGACATAGCATAGTATCTTCCAGGATTGCAATAGGTTCCATGTTGCTGGAATGAAAGTTCCAAGAGTTGGGGTAACTTTTGCATTAATACATGCATGAGGTCAGGAGAATGTGTTGGAGATTGAGTACCAGTGGGAAAACGGTGATCTCAAGGACTGCGCAAAAGTAGAAGTAATAGAATTTGTGAACTACACTGTCCAGTGTAGGAAAAAGCCTTCAGTGTTTCTTTTCTTGGAGTTCCTTTTCCTGGGGGAGAAGGGATTTTTGAAGCCCCTGAATTTCATCTCACAGATGACCATGCTGAGGCTCAGAGAGGGAGGATGAGTTAGTTGTTCAAGTTTACCCAACTAGTTTAATGTGGAGGAAGCTGGGATTTTTTGAGGCAGTCTGTAGATCTACCCCAGTGTCCCTTAAGAGACTGGAAAAGTGGTGGCCTGGTAGTAAGGAGAGACACTAGGGAGTGCAAGAGGTGAGCATTTGCAGATGTCAGAAGTAGAGTCAGGAATGGTCAGAGGAGGCTCTGAAGACTCACTATACCGAGAAAAGAACTTCAGGAGCCTAGAAAGATCTCTAGGACAGCTGCTCATAGATGATATAGGGCAAAACTAAGTAAAGTGTGGCATTAATCATAGTGTGATAGAGAAAAGTAAAAATTCAAAAGGCAGTTTTACTTCAGTAAAGGAATTTTGAGAATTCAGAAAAAGGATGTGTATAGACAACGATGGTCTTAGCTAATTATAAGCAACTATTGAGGGCTAAGCACAGATCCAACTGTTAGTAAAGTCCAGTTCAAGAGGTGTAGTGATAGGCACACAAGGTCACATTTAAAGGTGCCAATGTAGTCAGAGACTTAAAAAGTAAAAGAAATGTGAGTGAATCATAGGACACATTCTCATATGTGGTATTATGCCCCCCCCCTTCAAAAATGTGAGGACTTTTACTGATCTTTGGTTAGATATAAGTGATTTGTTTTCTAAAAGACTTGTCTGGAGGTCTTTGTGAACAGTACAAGTAAGAAAAGTCAAATGAGACATTTCTACAAAATGGAAGAAAGTATCTCACTAGATGAATTCCTGCCCAGAATTCTCTAGATCATTGGGGAGTTAAGAGAGAAAGATTGGGTGGTATTTTAAATTTTAAGCAAAATGTTTTTTATGTATCATCTAGACTTGAGGTAATATTCTTTGTTGTCTAATGCATAGGTACTCAAAACAACGAACTCCTCCCAATGACTTGATAATTGTGTTCCTTCATGTTTTTTTTCCAAGAGTAGAAAAATGTGCCATCTCCCCCCCACCCCCATTCTTGGGCATCATTGTGGATTGAAAGTTGTTCTGGGGCTGTGACTCACTTCCTTGAGAGAGCTAGGTAGCTGTATCATCTCTGGAGATACACATCATCATAATTATAGCTAAGAAATACTTGGAACATAACTCTGCTACCCTGAAGAGTATTAAAAAGAGAATTTGAAGTACATAGACTGTAGGATTTACAAGTTTTAAGACAAAAATATTAGTCTATTCCTTGATGCATTCAAAAAACATTTATTTTCATCTAACTGTCATATAAATCCTCACAAGAATAATTTTGCTTCTTCACAGTTCTTTTTAGGGAATCTTATCTTAAAATTTGCTAGATAGAACCTCCAACCAGAATGCTGCTCAAAACCATGACTGTCTAGATATTAGAATTTTTTTGTTTTTAATAATTTACTTCACTATTTTCAGAGTAATTTATTCCTTACTTGCTTTAACTTTAATGAGAATTTCAGTCTCCATCTCTTGAAATATGTTTGACTTATATTACATTCATTAAGAAATTCACTTATTTATAGGACAAATTATGTTTTAGCCAACCAACTTTTTAAAATGTTGGCTGACTATTGTACTAGCTATATTAAGTAAAGACCATGAGGATTGTCAGTTCTGGAAATAGTATGCTCTCATAAATCCTTTTAAATTTGACTTCTAGCCTGGAGAACAGCTCCCACCAGAGATGACTGTGGCGAGACCTTCTGTTAAAGAACCCTCCAGAGAAGGCACTTCTTCATTCCACACTCGCCAGAAGTCTGAGGTCAGAATTCAGAATTGCTACATCTTATTATGTAATGGTCTGAAAGGATTACTTACTCAGTATTACCACAGCCTAGCTTTTTAACTTTATTCATACCCAATCTCCCACAAATAAGTCACTGTGGCTTCTAAAGTAAGTAGTCTTCCTCATGTACTAATCCAGAGTTTTCTTTTTAAGATATCGTTGAGTAAATAAGAGGCGCTGGTCAGACTTTGTAGGTAACATCACCATCAATCCATGGCTTAATTTTTATAAACTTGTTTCCTGCCTTAGGGTGGAGTGTATCATGACCCACACTCTGATGATGGCACAGCCCCCAAAGAAAACAGACATCTGTACAATGATCCTGTCCCAAGGAGAGTTGGTAGCTTTTATAGAGGTAAGCCACCCTCCAGCATTCACTAACATCCTCTCTTTTCTGCTGAGGACATCTACAGCCCATGCCTTGGACTATACTTTCACTCCCCTACTAATATCAGACCTATGGTGTTCTTGCCTGCATTGTCACCTTCTAGCATTTCCCTCTGCCACTGGTCCTATCACCTTCATCAGGCCCTCCTGGCTTCTGCCTGGGCTCTTTGGATTGCTTCCTAACTTGTCTCCCAAGGCATCCATTAAAACAGTCCCTGGGGGCTGGGGATATAGCCTAGTGGCAAGAGTGCCTGCCTCGGATACACGAGGCCCTAGGTTCGATTCCCCAGCACCACATATACAGAAAACGGCCAGAAGCGGCGCTGTGGCTCAAGTGGCAGAGTGCTAGCCTTGAGCAAGAAGAAGCCAGGGACAGTGCTCAGCCCTGAGTCCAAGGCCCAGGACTGGCCAAAACAAAAAAAAAACAGTCCCTGGTATGATTATTCTAAAGCTGCCCATTGATTTATGATTTTATTAAATCATAAAATATTTCCCAATGTCACATGTGTGCCTGATAATGATTGGCTTAGAACATCTTGGTGGACAGGCCTGTAAAAAAATCTCCAGTCATAGCCCTTACTTTCTCAGCGGCAGACATTACCAGTAAATATAATAGCTTTCTAGGGCAGCCAAAGGTAATAGTGTTACTAGGGGGGAAAAAAACAGAGCAAGGCAACCAACCCATTATCCCCTATCACCCCACCCCAGTATCCTTCCTTTCTTCTTGTTGAGAGGCCCTTGGTAGCTTTCCAATGACGTCAGGGCAAAACCTGAATTCCTTAAGATGGTATTCCAAACTGTCCATGGTCTGACCCTTGCTGTCCACTCCAGCTGCACCCTAGTCAACTCCCTGCCAAATCTTTCTGACGCCCAGCCAAACCAGCCCCTCCAAATGACCTGAAACACATTGCTTTCTTCCTGCTGGTACATCTTATTTGTGTCCTTTTCCTTATATCCTCTCCAGCATGAAGTCTTCCCTGCCCACCCCAGAAGAAATGAAGTATTTCCTTCTCTGTTTTTTTTTTTCCAGTACTGGGGCTTGAACTCAGGGCCTGAGTACTGTCCCTGGCTTCTTTTTGCTGAAGGCTAGCACTATACCACTTGAGCCACAGCGCCACTTCCGGCTTTTTCTATATATGTGGTGCTGAGGAATCGAACCCAGGGCTTCATGTATACGAACAAGGCGAGCACTTTACCACTAGGCCATATTCCCAGCCCATGTATTTCTTTCTCTGTTTCTCTCATAGTACCTTGTCAGTGCCTCTAAAACAACACAGACCATATTGAACTGGTTCTCAGTGTATATTTCTTCCACAAGTTTGTGAGTCCCTCCCAGATTCCCAGTTCTTAGGCTGCCAGTGTAGCTCAGTGTTAGAGAGCTTGCGTAGCACATGCACAGTCCTGAGTTCCATTCCCACTACTACTCCCCTGTGATAAAAGATTCCGAATTCTCTTTATCTTTTTCTCTCTTATCTAGAGCACTGAGTGGCACAGCTTCACATATATTTATTCATTAAATTTGCAAAAAGCCTTATAAATATATTTTGGCTAAGCACCAGTGGCTCACTCCTGTAATCCTAGCTATAGTTCCAAGCCAGCCTGGACAAGAAAGTTTGTGAGATTCTTATTTCCAATTGAAAACTAAAAAGCTACAAGTGGAATTGTGGCTCAAGTGGTAGAATGCTAGCGTTGAGTACAAAAAAGCTCAGGGACAGTGCCCAGGCCCTGAATTCAACCCCAAGACCAGCATAAAAACAAACAAAAAAGAAGGACATAGCAAGCAAGAAAAATAGAAAGCTTACAGAATGGAGAAGATTTTTACTAGCTATGCATCAGACAAGAGCCTCATATCTAAAATATACTTAGAGCTCAAAAAATCAAACCCTCAAAAAAAAAACAAAAACAACTACCCAATTAATACATGGGGTAAAGACTTAAAGAGAGACTTCTCAGAAGAAGTAAGAATGGTCAATAGATACATGAAGAAATGTTCGACATCTCTGATTATAAAAGAAATGCAAAACAACATTGATATTCTACCTCACAACAATTAGAATGTGCATTATCAAGAAAACTAACACTAACGAAAAGATCTTATAGGGCTAAATTTTTAGCTCAAAGTAAAGCTAATTAAAGTTTTATCTTGCACATTAGCAAAAGCCTTTTCTTCTCCTAATGATAATTTTACTTCCAAATGTACAATAGATGAGCTATTCCTATAATGTCCATACAAAATCCTGTAATATGAAATGTTAGTAGAGCTATAAATCAGTAAATTAGTATTTGCCTTTTGGGCACACAGTTTTATTTTGATTGTAAATACATTAAATTGGTTAACAACAGATAAATGCTTCCTTTACCTCATAATACATTTTATGATTTAGCTAGTAGAACGTTTTAATTTAAATGTTTCATTTTTAAAATTCAGAAAGGAGCTGGGCACCAGCGGCTCAGGAGGCTGAGATCTGAGGAATGGGGTCCCAAACAAGCCCAGGCAGGAAAATTGTAAGACTCTTTTCTCCAATTAACCATCAGGAAACTGAAGTAGCTCAAAGTGGTAGAGTGCTAGCTTTGAACAAAAAAGCTCAGGGACAGCATCTCCTGAGTTCAAGCCCTACGACCAACCAAAAAAAAAAAAAAAAGTTCAGAACTAGAAGGAAAAGGTTCAGCTAAATGAAACACCTGGAAACATCTCTCATTTCAATGTGGTATTATTGAAATGATATTTCCAAGATACTTTGTTTCTATTTATACACAGGGTAAAAAAAGAGAAATAACTACAAAAGCAATACTTGCAAAACTGTTTGGTGTAAGTGAACTGAACACCTGGGGGGGGAGGGAAAGGGGGGGAGGGAGGGGGGCATGAGGGACAAGGCAACAAACAGTACAAGAAATGTATCCAATGCCCAACGTATGATAATGTAACCTCTCTGTACGTCAGTTTGATAATAAAAATTTGAGAAAAAAAAAAGAATCAAGTGAATTGATGTCAGTTGATATATGATCTGTATATTACTTTTATGATGAAATTTATAGTATGTTTTGATTTATATCTGAGTTTGAAAATTGATGGAAAAAGTTAATAACCACCCTTTTTCCCAAAACAGAGAGTACTCATATACATTATAGTCTGTTTTTCTGTTCATTCTTGAAAATGTATAGAAAAATATTCTGTATAAATAACCAAATATCTTTGTAATTTAGTTGAAAAATACCTGAGTGACACTGCCTTCCAAGTGCCAAGATTTAAACAGTAGTGTGTCCCTTGTTAAGAATGATTTCAGACTAAGAATGGATATTACACAGTTGGATCTATGATAAGAAAGCCGTTAAGTTCAAAGAATGTCGAAGCACTTGGGAGAAGGCTGTGATATTCATACGGATAATATTCTACAGTGCTCTGCAATTTCTCAGCTTTCTTGCTTGCTGTTAACTGACCTTAGGTTCCTATTGTAAGCTTTCCAAAGTGAGAATGTTCCCCCAGAATGAGTCTACTCTTAGAAAACTCGAAAGTTATATGATAGGCAGATGAGGATTTTTTATGTTTGTTCTGTTGTGTTTGTTTTGTGTCCCAGGAAATGCAGTAGAGTAGTTTGATAACTATTTTGACCTAAGTGTACAACAGTAACTTACTTTTTCTTCATTCAGTGCCATCTCCACGACCAGACAATTCTTTCCATGAAAATAATGTGTCGACAAGAGTTTCTTCTCTACCATCTGAGAGCAGTTCTGGAACCAATCACTCAAAAAGACAACCAGGATTTGATCCCTGGTGAGTGATTTTGTTTTTACCCCTTTTTATTCTAATAGTGGATTTCGGAATCCAGAGAAATTCTATGTAACTTTTTCACATTGTTTCTCCCATTAGTGTTCTCTCAGGAAATTATGGAGATGGTTGTTGTCATTTTTTGTAAAGACATGTAGAGGATGCCAAGATTCATACCTAAGGAGTTTTTACTCCAGAGTTTGTGGTTTCTACCTTTAATCCACAGAAAAAGACAGAAGTAAGAGAATATCCCTTTATGCTATCATGGAAGCATAATGGTAGTCAGAGGTCAAGTGATATGGCAAGTTTCCTTACCCTTTTATCTTTTTGTATCATGTGTAATAAATTTTAAGGAAAGAATTACAATGAATATTGTTCCATTAGCAAATCTGTCTGGGGAATAAGGTCCATTTAAAAACATTTTTTATTTTCAACTGCCAAGTATAGACTGCTCAGAATGTAGATGTGAAGAGTATTTTTAGCAATGTGTCCGTAGAAATTTACTATGTTCTCCAACAAGAGAGTGAAAAGGGACATCACTATAATATACCAAATTTAGACAAAGACAAGGATGACATAGGGTCTATCTCTGATATGGCCGAGGACTTTGTATCAGTGCTCATAACCCCTATGACTTTACAATTTGGGCCCAATTGGCAACATTATAGCAAAGTTTCCATGTTGGAAGCTATAGTGAAAATTACTTATTCTTAAGGCAATAGTAAAATATGGTTATTTTATAACTATTTTTCTATATAAGTACACTTTGTATTAACATTAGTGTTAGAGTTTAGGTTCAAAATAATGTATCTTGATTGAAGTCAACTTCTAGCTGTGTGATTTTTTTTTTGTATGTACCTTGATTTCCTCATCTCTGAAATAGGTTTTAGAATAGCATTTCCCAGACTGGAATGTAGCTCAGTAGAAGAATGCCAGCTCAGCATTCATAAGGCCCTGGGTTTGATTCCTACCTATGTGAGCAGGGAGGGAGAAATAGCACTTCATTCATGGGGATAATCTGGTATTTGCATGAGCTAATACACAAAAAGAACCAGAACAGTGTCTAGGACTGTAAGGGCTTATTCATATTAGTTACTGTGGTTATCATCTTTAATACAGTTAACCTCACTCCAGTTTGTCCAGTGTCTCCGTTCCATCTATGCTGATATATTTCCTAAATTGATAATTCCTTGTAATAGATTTTTGTTCCCTAGTATATAGCAGAGATCTACTGTACATTTTTAGTTGCTGGTGCTGACTGTTTTCAGGTATAGCTTTGACAAGTCCTGAGAATAGTGTCTAATGTATATGAATATACATGTAAACCAGTCACCGGTGGCTCACACCTATAATCCTCCTCAGGCTGAGATTTGAGAATCGCAGTTTGAAGCCAGCCTGGGCAGGAAAGTACTGAGAATCTCCAAATAACCACCAGAAAACCAGAAGTAGAGCTGTGGCTCAAAGTAGTGAAGTGCTTGACTTGAGTGAAAAAGCTTAGGGACAGTGCCCAGGCCCTGAGTTCAAGCCCCACATCCAACAAAAAAATTTTTTAAAGGATATACAAGTAGGGAAGTAATTTGTGTTTCCTTCTGGTACTTGCATAATGAAATGGTGATGATTTAAAAGAGCATGAATTATAGAGTACCAAAGTCCTATGAAAATTAAGTAGATCAGATAAAAATTAAATGCAAATGTGGAGGGGCAGTGTAATCCCAACACTCAGGATGCTGAGGCAGAAAGATTGAGAGTTTGAAGTCAGCCTTGCCTACATAGTCAGACCCTGTCTCAAAAAAGAATAACAAAAATGTAGGATACACAGTAATGTATTGTTTTCATCTTTTTTTATTTTTAGAGGTTTGGTTTAGTTTGGTGCAAGGGATTGAACATAGGGTCTCCCATATGCTAATCATGTGTTCTGTTATGCTATAACCCTAGGACTGTGTTTACATCTTTTGGATTATCTCTATGTATGGAATTTTTATCTGCATCTGTGTGGAAAATGAAATTGGTTGTTTAAAAAAAATCATAGGCATAATCGAGACATTGGACTTCAGCTAATTCCTCATCAAGTCATCCCAACTTATTGCTGGTACTAGGCTTGAAAAGGTTCCAGAATTGTCAGCGGTGGACTGGCTCTCTTCTTTTGTTCCCTATCCCACTTGACAATACTTCTATAACATGTCTCCTTTCATGCCTCGAATGTGATCCAATCATTAATTAAACTTAATTCATATTGATTTTTTTCTTAGGCCCTATTTGCTTTTCATATTCTTTATATTTGAGAGAAGTGCACATTTGATAATTTAGAAAAACAAAGAGGCTTTGTTAGGAAATCTGATGAAATACTATTAAACTACGAAGTGGCTGAAGGGCAATCTGTGTCTCCTTAATAGTAGTGCTTTAAATTTCTTTTAGGAAGAAAATATTTGTACGATGTGTGTATTTCCTGCCATGGAAAAATCAGGGTATTATGTCATATTTTAAATCAGCAAACAGATACTGAAGTTTAATACCAAGAGCTGTTATTCTGGTCACTTCAGCTGTCTCAAACCCATTTAAAACTTGGGATCAAAGCCAAAATTGAGCTGAGTAAGAAAAATACTTAATGCAGCCAGATTCATCATCTCTTACTAATAGCATGACACCTGTACTCTCACTCAGAGCCTGATTCTTGCAGTGGGGCCTGAGGTCATCAGGACAAAAAATAGTCTCCAGTAACTATACAATGCACAGTGGGAGAAGGATCCCTAGCAATAGCAGTGGAGAAGAGCACATGTTTCTGTCTTTTTCACAGCCCCCTCATGGGAACTCATGCATACCATAAATACACATTTAGAGTATATGTTTATAAAATAGATGACACTGGCTTTCCTCAGACAGACAAAGAACTGAAATATGTTTAGAAAGAATGCCATAAAATTGAGTTTAAAGTTGACACTTAAACTATAAACTAAATTAATTTGAACTCCCACTAGTTCAGATAAGTGAAGAATTGTGTAATTCAGTGGCATAATCCCAGTCTAATTCTTCTTAACACAGTATGAATATATTGCATTCATTATAGCTTGTCACCCTGTCTCGCAGAATTTCTCTTGGAGAATCATTTGTTGAGTTTCTTATCTCATCTACCTATTAGCCGAGTCACACTGCCAGAGGAGGGATGTGGCAGGGAAAGTGGCACAGAGAAACGCCCCTCACCTCATCTCATTTTCCGTTCTACTCCCATAGAGAGTCTACTGAAGCCCACAAGTCTGATACTGCTGTCTCATCCCCATACCTGGTCCCCTGTGAGTCTGAGAGCACCTTAAGTAAAGTCAGGCTCCTTATTAATTCACCATTAATTCATCTCTGTATAGCCAGCATCTAACATAGGGCCTGTCACATATCAACTACTCAGTATATCTTGGTTTACTTGAAATCAATTTTAATTTTACTTTGTTTCTTGGAATTTCCTCTTTTCCCCCATATGGAAATAACTCTTGGGTTGAGTGACTTTGGAGTCACATGACTGTGTGGGGAAGTGCCCTGATTCTTATTGCCCCTCAACATATCCACATTATTTTGATCAGAGCTGTTGCCCTAGGTAAGATGCCAGTGACTGAATGGATAGTCTTTCTCAAAACTTTGCTCCTCCAAATTGATGTGAGGCCCTGCTTAGCCTTCTGTGTTGCTCCTTGCTGTCATACACAGCACAAAGCTAAGTACTGTACTAGGTGAAATCTCAGTAGCCACAGATTAAGAAGTCCCAGTAGCACAGATAAAGAAAATAATCAACCACGTTTTTATCCCTTTGGCTCAGTGATCTTTATCCATGTCCAAGGCCCTTTCTTCCTTCCTTTGTGCACTGAACAGCTTTTCATGGGCCTTGTTCCAAGCAGTGCTCTCTTTGTCCCTGGCTTTCTCTGTCTCAGTCTCTCCGGCTTTTTCCCAACTAGTATGTTTCTGAGTAACTGCTCCCTTGCTTTGTTTCTTCTCCTCTTCCCGGTCTTCCTTCCTTCTCTCAGTATTTCCTCTTTTAGGATCAAACACTCACATATCACGCTTAGCTTTCATCTAGTTCAAGGGTAACTTATTTCCATTTTGTTTGGGGCCTTGAGATCTCACTCAGCCTAGATCTGAGCCCCAGTACATGCTCAGCTTCAGCTTTAAAATATTTCCTCATATTTGGCCTGCTTTACCTGCACTGTAGTATAGCCAATGCCTCTGAAGACCCTAGTGCAGATTATCTTTGATTTATCTTCCCTGTGTTTCAGGGATCCAACAATAAAAGTTCCTATAATACCAATCTGTAACAACTCTTACCTATTTTTTTCCTTCTCATCTATTACCATCCCCTTCTCCAAACTCTCACTTTCATATCATTCTGTTTCATCTTGGATAAAACGCTCCTCTTCTCATCATGCTTCCTCTAGCACTGCTGTCACAGGATTTCTTTCCTCTTCTACCAGTGCTGAAATTCTGCTGGAGTTCTAGTTCCCCTTCTGAAATAGCATTCACCAGGAGAGTCATTTCTTCAACAGTACGACAGCACAGCTTCAGAATCTTTTAACTATGTACCACCTCATTTGCACCAATGCTAGCATGGAACTTTTCTAGCTCCCAGAATGATAAGTGGCATTGTTCTGAAACCCAAAGCTAGTTATGTTATGGCTGTGTTGAATTACAGATTTTTACTTTAGAACTGTGATCTCTCTCAGTGATATTTGAAATCTTAATAATAATAATAATTCTATCTAGATATGATAGCTATTGAAGGATTTTTTTAGGATAGCAGTCTCACTGTGTTGTATTAAATAGTCTCATCTCCTGAACTATTTATATTTCTTCCTGCATGTGTTATATACACCTATATATGCTTTATTAAGTACTATTGGATTTACTCTTTGTAGAAAGTTTTGAATCTGGGGCTGGGAATATGGTAAAGCGCTCGCCTCATTTACAATGAAGCCCTGGGTTCGATTCCTCAGAACCACATGTATAGATAAAAGCCAGAAGTGGCGCTGTGGCTCAAGTGGTTGAGTGCTAGCCTTGAGAAAAAAGAAGCCAGGGACAGTGCTCAGGCCCTCCACACCCCAGGACTGGCAACAAAAACAAATAAACAAAAGGTATACATGAGCCAGGTGGGGTGGCTCATGCTTAAAAAGAAAAAAAAAAAAGAAAGTTTTGAATCTTAGTGGTTTTACTTAATATTTTAGTAAATATTCTTGGAAATGTGATTTATTTTTAATATTCATGGTGTTTTCTGTCATTCAAATCTGTTTATTTAGATGCTTTATTCCTTCACAAACTTTAATACAATAAAAGCAGACTGTTAACTCTTCTCATGTTTTCTTATATGTTTTAATCACTTCATCACTGCTAGGTATTCTAAAGCAGTGAATATAAATCAACTATCACTTTTAATAATTCTTCCACTCTTGCTTTTAGGGAATAGCTTATAGATGAAATCCAATCATTTGAGGAAATAGCTTTCCACAATCATGCAGATAATTGGTACTTAAATGAAAGTCTATGGAATGAGTTTTTCAAGAATGCCAACTGAGTTGCTTTTTAAGGATTGTAAAATAATGTAAATCTTCTTTAAACATGCAAATACAAACATTTTGTTGTGCCCAGATGTTGGTTCCTATCTTTGAATATCTTTATTTTTATTAAAAACACGTAGTAGTAGCTTTGGTGCTAGTGGCTCACACTTAAAATTGTAGCTACTCAGGAAGCTGAGATCTGAGGATTACCATTCAAAGCCATTATGGGCAGGAAAGTCCATGAGACTCTTACCTCCAATTAACCACCAAAAAGCCTAAAGTAGAGGTGTAGCTCAAGGGATAGAGCATTAGGCTTGAGCAAAAATGTCTAAGGGACATTGCCTAGGCCCTAAGTTTAATTCATTTCATGAATTCAAAATTAATGAAGTGAATTAACTTGGTGGTACTAAGCTTAATGTCAGCATTTTTAGTTTGTTTTGTTGCATTTGTATTGCTTTGTATTTAAGAATTCATCCTACATCTTAAAGTATGTTTTATTTAGTTTTGGTAAATAGTTGAAAGATATAATTAAGAATTTTCCATTTTCTGGCAATTTTCATTATTTGATAATATTTCTATAATAGCATTGATTTTTTTATGCTCAATATCTTGGCTTACTAATAAAATTATAGAATTGGTTTTTAATAGGTAAATGGAAAAATGAAGGTATTGAAAATGCTTCTGATGTTACCGTTGGAGAGTTACAGAAAAGGCATCCTCTAGGCCATGTGCTTTTCAAAATCTCTAACTCTGAGGCTTTCCACAGCATGAAATGGTCTGTTAGCACAGTTACAGATCATGGATAATAGTGTTCAAATTGCTAGTGTGTGTGCCTGTGCTAAAGGATAGCCATTAACCGTGCTGATTAGATTCAGTTCCTCCTGTGATTTTAGAGAACTTTTACCTATGTGTTTGATTGTTCTTGGCTTTGAACCTGGTGTCATGAATTATGTTTGTCAGACAATGCCAAGAGAATAATTGAAAGACCAATATGAAAAAAAAATGTTTTCCCATTTAGGAAAAGTCCTGAAAATATCAGTCATTCTGATCCGCTCAAAGAAAAGGAGAAGCAAGGTTTTTTCAGGTCAATGAAAAAGAAAAAGAAGAAATCTCAAACGGTAAGTACATAGCCAGTTTCTACCTATATGGCATAGGTTTCTGCATTAGTCTACATTTTTTGCTCTGTGGCAGTGAAAATTAATTTCTTACTGAGAACTGACTTGCATATGCAGTGGATGTCTCTTTCAAAACTTCTATTCAACTATCCTCTCATAGTACCTTTTCTAGACTCAGTAAAATCTCCCAATTGTAGAAGATGTTGTAATGATGTTGTAATAAACTTCTCAATTATCTTCTTTTCCATGTGGACTTATACTCCTGTAAAAATTATAAAGATGTAGAATTTGTTTCTCTCTGGGGTCATAAAGATAGGCAAAAACTTTGGCAATGGTTTTGGTTTATGTTTAAATCTTGACATTTGTAAATAACCTTCATTCCTTATCTTCCCCTGACTAGTAGTAGAATTCTCATGTTGACAGTATGTTCATGGTTGTTATAGTTACAGAGAGATCCCACCTGACATTTTGGGGATTGGTTTTCCTTGCGATTGCACTGTGAGACAGACTGTGCCTTAGCTCCTGGAAACCCTTAGCTGGAACAAAGGGTTGGCCTCACAAGAGCAAGTGAATCACTTCACTGAAACACCCAATTGAGGATTCTGCTAACTAGTGACATGAGTAAATGTAAAGGAACCAAGCCTTCAGGATAGCATCAAGAGTGGTTCTTTACTCAAATGAGGCATGCCTTTTCCTTCTTCCTCATTATACCTTGACAACTAGATGATGTTGACTTAGCTATCTTGAACACTTTTGCTTCTAGTTGTACTTCATGCATGATATATTCTTCATTTATTTGAAGAGGACAAACTACTTAATTAAAATGGACTGTACAGATGGTCTTCATTAAATTCATATGTAAGATGAGTAGATTGGACTCAATGTTTCTAAGGCCCTTTCCATCATAAAATTTCTAGGTTTATGACTCAGTGGTAAGTTAAGACCGATAAAAGTAGCAAAGTACATAACCTGAAATAAGGATTTTTTATTTCAAGATGTTTAAGAAATGTTTAAAATATTTAACAAAAAAAATCTCTGTAGCTGGGCGCCAGAGGCTCACACCTATAATCCTCACTACTTAGGAGACTGAGATCTGAGGATCGTGGTTTGAAGCCAACCTGAGCAGGAAAGTCTGAGACTCTTTTACCTCCATTAAAACTACCAAAAAAGCCAGAAGCAGAGCTGTGGCTCAAGTGGTAGAGTTCTAGCCTTGAGCAAAAGAAGCTCAGGAACAGTGCCCAGGCCCTGAGTTCAAGCCCCAGGATCAACACTCCCCCTCCCCACAAGAAAGAGCATCTCTCCAGATCTCATCCTTTCTAGATTACTTTTTTCACTTTCTTAGTTGTTAAATTTGTGTATCTTATTATAAAATAAATGACCTCATTACAAAAAAATTGTGCAAAAAAGAAAAGATCATGCTTAATTTTGCCACCCTTCTACTTACAATACTAGGATTTTGGTACATTGACCCATGTCATTTTTATCCTGTGCATATTTTTGTGGGAGAAAGGGGTATGTGTGTGTGTGTGTGTGTGTGTGTGTGTGTGTGTGTGTGTGTGAGAGAGAGAGAGAGAGAGAGAGAGACATCTGTTTTAAATTGCAATCATTCTGGTGCAATTTAATATTCTGACTTTTAACAGTGTTTCTTTTTCTACATATACACACAATAATATGTCTCACTACACAAACTTTACTATCTTCATTCTAAGGCCCGCAAAATATTGCTGAAATTTTCTCTGGCCAGGAAAATCTACCTATTTTTGACAGAGTGTCAAATCAAATGAGTACTCTTTCGAATGTTACTACATCTACTACTAAGATTGGATGAACAGATACTCTGACATAGTCTAGGGATGCTTAAAATGTTTCCATTACTAAATAAAACTTACCATTGTCTATATAATATACTTATCTATTGAGAACATTAAACTTTTGCTACCTCTTTCTGACCACTTTTTTTTTTAATGTTGGGATTCTTATTATTAACTACAAGTCTACAGCTATTATGGATGATTAAATGGTAGAATATAATAAACACCAAGGTATTGAAGGTATTTGTGTATACATTTAGATTTTTATGTGTGTCGTCTTAAACTAACACTAAACCAAAAGCTCCTGGCTCATCATGAGTGAATGAATAGAGAATATGTATATTAATTGACTTTATTAGTCTGGATTCAGTTCAAATTTTAAGTACTTAAGTAGTATAGGTTGGCTGGGTACTAGTATCTCACATCTAGCTACTCAGGAGGCTGAGATCTGAGGGTTGCAGTTCAAAGCCAGCCCGGTGAGAAAAGTTCATGGCACTCTTCTCTCCAATAAACTATCCTCCCCCCAAAAAGCCAAAAATGGAGCTGTGGCTCAAGTAGTAGAGTGCTAGCCTTGAGAAAAAAATATACTCAGTACAGTGCCCAGGCCCTGATCAGGTTCAAGCTCCAGGAGCAGCGCGCGACACACACACACACACACACACACACACACACACACACACACACACACACACACACACACACTCTCGCATAGGTTAGGATAAATAGGAAAATTATTATTCTCTTCACTTAAAATTACTCTTTCAGATATTTGAACTAACTGCAAAGTATCTTTCCACAGGCTATATGCCTCAGCTTTCCAACACCCCCCCCCAAAAAAAATGTATGTCTGCATATTTTTAATTAAATGGAAACAAATAGGGGCTTTTGAATTGAGAATAATATCCACAGAGCACTCTTGAACCAGCCAGACCTCAGGCTTGTAGGTCTGGCTTTGTGTTAACGCAGCCTTTGAATAAGCAATCAAATATAATTCAAGAAAATTTGTTTTCACTTTCTAGAACTCAGAAAAAGGAAATTAGAAGAAACAAATTTTAAGGCATTGTGTTAAGCTTTTGCATAAGATTCAAAGAAATGGAAATCCGATGCCCGTTGCATAGATTTGTGGGACATTTTAAAGTTGAAGTAAATCCTAATTCTGGGTCACTTAGTATAGGAATTGAGTCCAAGCAAGTTGTGACCTGCCCAAAATCACACAACCAATTGGGAGAACAAGAAACTGGCTCTCCCCATGGACAGCCTCTGAGAGCTTTCTTCTTGCTTCCTTAGCAATACAAGTTTTTAACTCCTCCCTAGTGTTTCCTCAGTAGAACAGGGAAATTCATGGGATATGTTACACTAATTCTTCATACACATAAAAAGATGGTCTGAGGGCTAGGAATGTGGCTTAGTGGTAGAGTGCTTGCCTCGTATACATACATGAAGCCCTGGGTTTGATTCCCCAGCACCACATATATAGAAAATGGCCAGAAGTGGTACTGTGGCTCAAGTGGCAGAGTGCTAGCCTTGAGAAAAAAAAGAAGCCAGGGACAGTGCTCAGGCCCTGAGCTCATCAAGCCCCAGGACTGGTAAGAAAAAACAAAAAAAAGATGGTCTGAATACCTTTATATATACACACTCTAGTTCTCTGATAATTGAGATAACCAAAAGAGAAAAAAAAGTTTGCCATAAATAATTCTGTATTATAAATGTGTCTCAAGATAATCTGGAATCTGCCTTGGAATCTGGCTTCAGTTACATATCTGGGAAATTACATAAGCCCTCAAAGCATATGGTGACTTTGCCAACTTGGTAATTGTATCCTACTTAGGAACTCAATTTGCAGTGGTGCTTCAGTTTAAAGATGAAAGAGTGAGCTTCCTATTTCTTTGCTTAAAAACCAGCATTCTGAATTGCACCAGATATTTTTAGACAGGTACACATTTCTAGCAGCATAGGACAAGACTTCCTTATTATTTAACATTAATATTTCACAACAGTTCTAGTCCTCTTCAAGTTTTATTTTCTAGCTCAAAACTTGACCAAGTTCAAGAGAATTTGTAGTCTTTCCTTTACTAATAGACAATTCACATGGTACATTATCTTAGTTGCTGATGTCTCCTGTAGCAATCAGGAAGCAATTGAAGTTCATCAATAGCTCACTAAACGTAATTCTTCATAACAGTAATATTTATGATGATAGGTTCTTATATAAGCTGCTACTGAACGTTTGTAGGTCTTTAGGCATTCCTACTATAGTCATAACTATATTATATACGTAGAAGTTTGTGCTTATCTTGAATTTACCTTATTAACCTCATTGTGTGTAGGTAAGAAATGACACAGAACCTCTCGAGACACACAGCCCACATATTCTTTCCATGAATGTTAATATTTAATAATTTGAGGGCTGCCGATGGCTGGTGATTTCTATTAAAGCACCTTTTTTGCAATTAGTTTATTTGTATCTTATATTACAGACAGATTCCACCAACGGGGAGAATCCAAGCATCAAGAAATCCCTCTTTCCTCTTTTTAATTCAAAGAATCATTTAAAGCATAGTTCTTCTTTGAAAAAGCTTCCTGTAGTCACTCCACCCATGGTACCCATTTTTGTGTATGGTAGCCCTGAAAACTGATCCAGTAAACTTGTTTTACTGATGGCAACAGCATGTCTTATTTTCATGGGGTCATATTCTCTTTATGCTAGTTAAGTACCTGAGCCAGTTCCATAAATTTACTGGGATATAAATTCTTTTCCATTTTGGATTTTCTGAATCAGTTGAGGATGTTGAAGCATAAAGCCTATTATACTAGTGAAAAGCTAATTTGGATTGGCAGGAGGCATTCATAAATTCTCCTTTCCTATAAAGACTATGACTTAACATTTTCAGTTAACAAATATCTTTGCATTTGGCTCAAAAAGTTTGTAAACATTTGCTTGACCATTTGTTTCTTAAGTTTAAATTCGCCAAATTAAGTGAGCTAACAGGCTCCATGGGAAAAAAAAAAAAAAAGAAGCTTCAGTAGTTGGCGACTTGTTCTTCTTTGCCTGGCTTTAGCTTTTGCTGGTCACTTAGTTCAGAGCCACAGCTCTTGCTTGGCATTTGGCCTAACTCTGCTTAGTTCACCAAAATTGATGACTAGACAGACCAGTTGAGTTCATTTGAAACAGAAGTTTCCTTGTATATGTTGCTGGACCCAGTTTACTGGGCAGTGGTTTGGGAATATGATTCAAAACATACTTTCTCACGTCACTATCCTTGAAAGACAACTAGACTTCTTTGACATCATAAAATACAGCGTTTGGATCATTTCCCAGCAGTATTTTTTTATTTTATTGAACTGGTTCATAACCTAACTGCAATATGGAATGAGGATACGACAGCAGTTCCTGGTACAGCCCATTTAACTGCTCTTTCTTACAGCGACTAAAACTAACAGCATGGGAATGCTTTAAGGGTTGAAGTTTTAACCAAGCTGCATGACATCTGCCAATTTTTCCTAATGAAGGGAAAATTATTAAGAGGGCAGCAGAATTTTAACTAGCATCACATGCATTATGAACATTGGGAGAGTTTGGTTTCTTTCTGTATTGGGTCTTTGTTTTGAGTTTTGGTTTGTTTTGATTTGCTTTTTGGTTTGATTCTCCTCTTGGGTGTGGTTGCATATCTTAATTAGGTTTATTGATGTGCTCATTGAATTTGTGTTCATCTTTTGCTCTAGGTGCCCAATTCTGATGGCCCAGATCTGCTGACCTTACAGAAAGCCCTTCACTCTGGTAGCACTTCAATCAGCAGGCCAAAGGAATGGCGCCCTGAGAAACTTTCAGATCCACAGATCCATGTGAGTGGAGTTTATTGTACTCTTAAATTTTCTGTCTGCAGCAAATCCTGGGGGAACGAGCCTAGGGGACCAAACTTAGCCTTTCACTGTTACAACAAGGCTGAGAATGCCTCCAAATAGACCCTCACTAATAACCAGGTGCATCTTGGAAGTCAAACGAATCTTGCTCCAATGACTCATGTTCCATTAGGAAAAAAGTGAGCTTCTAAATAGCCTTTACCTAGCTGAGACAGGGCCAGGGATGTTAGGGGAAGTAGTCCTAGCCAGCAAGTCCTCTACATCCCAGGGGAGAAAAAGGTACATAAACATCTTAGTAAAAAGATCTTGGATCAGGGCACTGGTGGCTCACACCTCTAATCCTAGTTACTTTGGAGGCTTAGATCTGAGGATCGTAGTTCAAAGCCAGCCCAGACAGGAAAGGCCGTGAGACTTTTATCTTTGCTTAAGCAGCAGTAAACTGGAAGTGGTGTTGTTTCTCCAAGTGGTAGAATGCTAGCCTTGAGCAAAAGAGCTCAGGGACAGGCCCTGTTTTTAAGCCCCATGACCTACAAAAAAATATTTAATGATTTTGATTGGGAATGCTTCATTGTTACATCTTTTAAGTATCCCATAATTAGCATAATGACATTTATTTATCATATTGGCATTAACCGTATCAAAGATTTCTGGGCTTTAGAGGTAGCAGCTTGACTTTTTAATACATTTTCTATACAATTTCTTTAATTATAAGCTGTCAGTCAAAGCTGTAAACAAGAGTTTCCAAAACTATCGTTCTTTTTGCTCAAGGCTAGCACTCTGCCACTTGAGCCACAGCACCACTTCTGGCTTTTTCTGTTTATTTGGTGCTGAGGAATCAAACTCAGGGCTTTTGTGCATGCTAGGCAAGCACTCTACCACTAGGCCACATTCCCAGCCCTTGCTCAACCATTTATATTGTCTCTTTTAACATAATACAGGCTGTGGGCTAGTGGGGAGACATCTAAGGTTTATTTGATGCATCCAAACTAAGAATACAATAGACTGTGAGTGAGAGCCTGATGTTTAAAACCTCCTTGGTGAAACTTTTTTTTCCCACCAAGAAACTCCTTTCAAGTAACCACATATCTAGTTAATTCTGGATAATTGTACTTTCCCAGTAGTTCCATGTTATTAGGGTTATAAAAATGAACAGAAATGTCGCAGTGTTATCATACTAATTTGTGGTGTTTTTTTTTTTAACAAAGAAGACATTTTGAAGCACATATGGTAGGCACATTACTATGCTGCTTCCTGTGGGGGACCGGGGACCCCACAGCTTTCTTGGGAAGATTTTAGAATGTTGATGGAAGATCCCTCCCTGAAGCAATTTTCTTTGAGTTAATCCTCAAGCTTCCATTGCCCTGTTAGTACAAATCTTATAGTGTTCCTAGAGATTGTTATATTGCTCAACCTTTACTAAAACCTAAAATGTTGTCACTCCAAGGTTAGGGTTATTTTCTAAGTGACAAAGACAAACAGTAGTAATTGGCTATGCATTTCCAAGTGCTCTCTATACCTCTTCTTTTCTTTTTTTTTTTTTGTGGTACTAGGGGTTTCTAGGTCTCACAACAATAAACAAATAATCTGTCACTGGGGTATATCCCCAGCCTTTTTTCACTTTATTTCAGACAGGTTTTCACTAAGTTGCCTAGGCTGACCTGAAACTTGGGATCTTCCTTCTTCAGCCTGGCAAGTAGCTAGAATAACAGGTGTATACCTGCCCAGCTCCTCATGTACCCTATAGTAAAAGTGAAGAAAGAAGGAAGTGAGCTGCCTTTCACCATTGAGAAGCCTAAGGCTGAAGAATTGCCCAACAGACATTGGCCATTGAAGGACAGACTCCAACTAGGATGCTTCCTTCTGCGTTAATATCAGGCTCCCTCCCTACTGTAGCACTTTAGGCTAGCAATCATTCCATAAACAGGAACATAGGCAAGAAGGGTATTTGTGAGCCCATATCAAGAGTTGAAGGCCTTCTATGAGTAGATTCTATAGAAGTATTGGATTAGTATTATATTAGATTTTATAGGATTTTTGTGCATTTCCCAAACATTTGGGCATTTTAATGCCCAAACCTTAGCCCCTCATCCCATCTAAAAAAGCTAGGAATGCCTTTTTTCCCTCTTGTTTTCCCTTCCTGAGGTTTTACTCCTGCTATTACTGTAACTGATCTTAGTACCCCGGATACTGTATATACGTGTATTGGAACTAAGGAAAGGAAAGGGAATACCAAAGTCGGGAGACAAAGGATAAAAAGACAAACCATTGCAATAGCGATACTTATAAAACCAATTGGTGTAAACCAACTGTACAACTCATGGGAGGGGGAGGGAACTGGGGAAAAATGAGGGAGGAGGGAAGGAATTAGATAAGAAATGTACTTGCCTTACATATGAAACTGTAACCCCTCTGTACTTCACTTTGACAATAAAAAAGGGGGAAAAAAAGAAAAAGGAGGGCGGGGGAATGTAGCTTGGTGGTAGAATGTTTGCTCAGCATCTGCAAGGCCCTGGGTTCAATCCCCAGCAACATAAAGGGAAAAAAGAAGGAAAGGAGAGAGGTTAAAAAAAGAGAGGTATTATGAAAAGGGTTATACAGTTTTTAGTTCAACACATTGTTGCCTAACTAAAGCATTACATTTTTTAGCTTTTTTTACAACTGGATATAGCTGTGTGCCTAAGTTTTAGCTAGTGAAATAAGTAGAAGCATTACATGGAGCCTTGGGGAAGTCTTATTAGACAAGGAGAGGTATAATATTCCTCCTTTTGTTCTTTCTCTTTCCTGGGATTGAAGTATGAGAACCATAGTAAAGATAGGTGGCGTCCAGATTGAAGGAACTTAGGTCTTTGAGCAGCACCCCATCAACTCTAGCTATTTTCTGTAAATTTCTAGGCTGTCATATGCAAGGGACAGTAAATACAATCTTGTTTGAAGAAATCCAAAGAACAGATAAAGGTGGACTAGCCTCTCTAACCTCGTGATTTCGCTCTCTGGCTGCATCATAATCTCTCATTTGAGTTTCCTATCCTCTCAGATCCCTTGTGTAGTCTAAATTAAATCCTATATGTGTCCCATCCTTTCTTTCAGAGCCAGCCATTAAAATCCCTGCGCAAGCTGTTACATCTCTCTTCATCTTCAAATCACCCGGGTTCCTCAGATCCCCGCTTCCAGCCCTTAACAGCTCAACAAACCAAAAATTCCTTTGCGGAAATTCGGATTCACCCCTTGAGTCAGGCTTCTGGGGGGAGCAGCAACATCCGGCAAGAGCCCACGCCAAAGGGCAGGCCAGCTCTCCAGCTGCCAGGTCAGATGGATCCTGGTTGGCATGTGTCCTCTGTGACCAGGAGTGCCACAGAGGGGCCTTCCTATTCTGAACAGCTCGGTGCCAAGAGTGGGCCCAATGGGCACCCTTATAACCGAACAAATCGCTCCAGAATGCCAAATCTGAATGATTTAAAAGAGACAGCCTTGTAATTTGTGCTGGGGCGGGGGGGTATGTGCCAGGTGGGAGGGGAGGGTGTGGGGTGGGCTAGGGAATGGGCTGGGCCAGGGTAGTAAGCCAGTATTTTCAGCTTTATGAAGGTGTGTGCAATATTGTATGTGTGGGGCCATTTGGCTCCGCACAGCCACAAATGTTAGTCAGGGATCTTAGAGCCACGGGAGTTCCTTAGGGATTGCTACTCCCCACAGGTCTTGTGTGAGAATGGATGCAGTGTGCCATTGAGGAAGAAGAAATTCTTGCCAGTTTCTCCCCCTTACATTCCAGCTTTAGTGCAATCTCTGGTGAACTTGGGAAAGCCAGGAAGTATCCTGGCACTTCAAGGGATAGAAAAATTCGTGTTGACCGATGTCCTTACCACATCTTTTTTTCTGCCTAGGCTAAATGTGGGGTTTCTTGTGATCCAAGAGAATCCCTTTGAAGGGTTAGCAGATGAACTGTATGTCTTAAATTGTTTTCTAAGCTTCCATATTTGATAGGATTTGTAACATTTATTTATAATTAATATTGTACTGTTATAATCATACCTTTTATGTTATAATGTAAAGTTATTTTGAGCTGTTTGGAACATTGTGAAGCAGTGGGACAGCTACAGTAGTTTCTATAAAAACTAAACAGTAACATTTATATATTGCATCAGGAGTATTTTATTCTATATATATAAATATATATGGTAATTATCTGTCTGTTTTATAAATATATTCATTTAAAGAAAGTATCGTTATGACACTATCTGCCATATTTTTATACATTTGTGATATGAAGTGAGTATATACTTCTAATAAAGGGAGTTGAATCGTGGCTACAAGTGACTGTAACAGTATGAACCTTGCTCAACTTTCTGGCCCCAGCAGTAGCCTCTAGACATGATCCTTGGTAGCAGACAAAAATAGAACATCTCTTATAGACTCACAGGGGAAGATGGTTAAACAGGCCACTGAAGATTCCAGCAGGCCTCACTTCCCTCCTCATATACTAGGCTCCCAATTATGTCCAGATAATGTTAACGCTCATATGATGGGAGAAGATACAGAGGTGTTAGTCGTGGGTCTTTGCAGAGAGAACGTGCTCTTCACTTCACATTAGTGTAGAGTGTAGACCAAAGATTTGCCAATGAACATTCTTTGTTGTGAGGTTGCTATGAGGTACCTGTCTACAGATCTTACAAACCAGCTCTTTGCTCCTGAATACTGTCCACCCTCCTGGAGACTCTTGTATCCAGCTGGGGTGTGAGATTACACGTATGGCATTTCTACTTCTAAATGCTTTTTGTTATTGCTCTTTCTGACCTATGTAACAGGCTCCTGAAGCAATTCCAGATATAGAGAAAATTATAGACATAGAAAAGATTTTCTTCCTGGGACTGTCCATTCATTTAGCAAAGTCATCATGCACACCTGTATATACACACATCCCTACATCAGAACAGGATCTGTCTTTCTCTCATTTGATTGCTTTCAACTCCCAAGTTACTCCCCAATATCATTGAGACCTTTGGCCAGCAAGTGATATACCCCCTGTGTCTAGGCCATCCTTGACAGAAATCATCTCTACAGCGTTATCTATTAGTAGTCATAGATTTTTGAAAGTAGTCTCCTAGCAATAAGACTTTTAGAGATCCCTCCCACCCCTCAAAGGGGTAACTTCTCATTATTTATTACTTGTTCCAGAATTCTAAGAGGCTCAGCCCCTGAATCAAGTCAGCTATTATTAAAATACGCTGACTTACTATTAACCTTTCCCCAAGGTTTGGAGAATCTTAACTCTGATGATTGTGAAGATTATAAAGGAAAAGGTCTTAGATTCTGTGAAGCATAAATTGTACACATACTGCATTTTTATATAAATACTATACTGATGTGTATTGATTATATATAGAGGTCATTTAAGGTGCTTTTAATTTAATTTTAATAAATGTATTAGGCACTGAAATGAAACTCAACTGGGTACTATCGGGGAAACAGTTTAACTCAAATCAGTAGTTTTGCATGCTCTTGAGTTATTTTCCTGTCTTGTTTGTCACCAGTTCAGTACTGTTTGGGTAGCTCTGAATTCTGGCTTTTTCCAGGCAGTCACTTGGTTATTCAAGTGTTACAGACCTTCAGCAGGTTTTTGCCTGGATTCAGTGACTCTAAAACAAGTGTATATTTAACTCTTCTTTTTCATACTAGATCTATACCTTGTATCCTTCCCCTCACAAAGCAGAAATGACGTTTTTCCCCTCCGGAAAGACTTCTCACTGTGCTTTGCACTTAGGAACTGCGCAGCCCCATTGCCACTGCTGTTGTGGCACTCGAGGTTCGTGGTCCCCTAGGAGCTGTTTTTCCATGTTATCATTCTTGCTAACATTGAGATCTCAGATATTTGCAGAACACTTCTATTCAAGATGATTCTTCAAAGAAGGGCTACAATCTTTGCCTTCTACCTAGAACCAACTAAACCAAACTAATGAAGAGTCATTCCATACTTTTGCATACATTCCCAGATTTGAGCCAGCAAACAGCTACAATACTTACATCATCTAGTGTTTTTGAGATAGCTCCTTTTCCTCCTCCTATGCTTTTGTCCATTCTGAATTTTCCTTGATCCTCAAGAAGCCGTAAGTGAACATACAATTCTCATTTCTAGTATGTCGTTCACAAAGGGGGACAGTGACATTTTCTCTCAGTTCTAATGGTCCCTCTCTTAGCTTTGAGCTGTTCTTTTCCTCTTTAGTTGACCTCACAAAGATGCCATCCATGAAAGGAGGAACTTAACTTAAAGTCACAAAAGCTTACATTTTCTTTAGGAAGGGGAATGTATGACCTCTATGTTTTGTTATCTGCCCTATCTTCCTAAAGAACACCAAGGTTGAATGAAGGCTTATGAATTCATTTGTTTTCTGAAATTATCTCTATTCTCCCTTTTGAAAAGAAACAGCTTTACTGGTTTTCTACACTTCTCTGCTATCCTTCCTTTTTCTTCCCTAAAGTTCAAGTGAACTTTAACTGAGCTTTGTTAACTCTTAACTGAGGTTTATCCTCTTTCCAGAGCCCAAAGTCAAAAGAGAGGGCTCTGTGCCAAGAGGCTCAAATGAGTTGTCTCTACAATAGTGCTTCTCAATCATGGGGTGATGTTGCAATATATTTGGCAATGTCTAGGGACATTTGGTGGTCACCCTAGAGGGTGGAGTAGGGTATGCTACTGGCATCTAAAGGAATAGAGGCCAGGAATGTTGCTAAAATGTCCTACAATGCACAGGATAACCCCCAACAAAGAAGGATCCATCCCCAAATGTCGTCTCTGCTGAGGTTGAGAAACACTGTCCAAGACTATTTCAAGCTCATCACTTTGCAGAGCTTGGCTCTGGCCTTGTTCTTTCCCTGCTAAAAAAAAAAAAACTGCAAGAATGAATTTTCCAGCAGCACATTCTCTTTAAGAATCTTCTACCATAGTTCTTGAATCCTTGGAATCCTATTGTTCATTTGCATTGTCTTGGACCTGCTAAAAGGTGCATACTTTGGGAGGAGCCAGAGTTATTTTCCATGTGTTGGAGAATTAAATGCTAGGTTTGCATCCTTAGACGATCTTTCATAGAGCCATGAGGCTATATCTGCCAAGCAACAGCCTGGCAAATTGGCATGGTTTCTACCAACTGCTCAAAGGCGTCCATGGCTTTTAGCAGTGTCTACTGAAAGAAAATGTCTTTGTTTTTTTATTCAAGTCATTTAATAGCTCTTTACAAATATTAGCATATGGCAGACCGATTAGAAGCAAAAAACTTTTACGGTGGTTGTGATGTGGCTATTATAGAAGTATTTGTGCTGTATGCTTTGATTAAATCTGTTTTAAAACATGCTTAAAGACTCACATATACAGCTGTATACTTTAATTCTATGCTCAGAGCTACGCCGCTCAGTGTCTAGTCACACTGTGTATTATAAAGTATGTTGTGGTTGTAGAGTTAGCCAGTTAGCATGTTCCTAATCTGAAAATTAGTGGACTACACTAGGAAATGCTATCACGTTTTCCCTCCTCAACACCTCTTAGTTGATATCATAGTATCCTCACTTCTTAAACTAGTTTGTAGAATAAATAAGGAAAACAAAGCCATTTCTTTTCTTCTAGCCATGTATTGACAATGAATCATAAGTGTACAACTTTTTTTTCCAAAGGCCAGAGGATTGCTTTTCCAGTATGCAGAAGGCTCTGTCTGTTTCTGTTCGCCTAGGTCCTGGTGGTGAGCAAACACTTTGAACAAGGGGAATAAATAGTTCATTGGTCATAGCTGTACCTTAGCTGGGACTTGGGATATCTGATGTTCCCTCCTGCTCAGAACCTGTGTTCTAGAGAGCATTGCTTTTGTGTCTAGAAGTCTGTTGCCTCCTGCATTAAGTTGAACTGTTGAATTCCATGTGGTTACTAAGAATCAGAGACTCATGCTGGAATGTGGTATTACTGAAGCAAGTCAGAAAATAGTAGAATATTTCTTTGCCTTCTTTAGTTCATCACTAATAAAGTATGTAGACAGAGAAAACTTATTTATGGTCTAAAGAAGTAACAGTTGCAGTTTGTTTGGAAGGAACTGCAAGAAAGACAGTACAAATGTTCTAAATGTCCTGTCACTACTCCCTAGGACCAGAATCTTGCCTAGAAGGTCTTTGCAGAGTTTTCAAAGGCCAGCTTACTAAAAACAAAACAAAACAAGACAGACTTGTAAGCAGTTACGGTTTCCTCCAGATGAGATATAGAATATCTTGAGGTCTAGTTCAGGTGATTAAAACATGCTGTCTTGGAAATCACAAGTAAGAAGCCAAGCAGAAAAAGGAATCCCTCATTTGTTTCTGTATTAATGATGGGGGGGAGCCAGATGGGTAGGAAACTCTGGTCCTACTGCCCCCATGTGATTATTTTTTATTTGTTTTTTGAATTGAATGTACTGTATAAAAAAAATGTAGACTTTTGTAAGAGCCAGTTCCTTAAAGAGTCTTCGTTCCCTACAGTGCTTTGGTAATTCATCAGCCTTAGGCCTATTCCCCACTCTATCTTTCTCTTCTCTAGGCACTGACCCACCTTTCTTTGTATTTACTATAGAATGTTAAATATCCTGACCTACCTTGCATATTCATTCAATTGTTTACTCCCACCTTGAAGGGAGGCTTGTCTCTTGTTTTGCCAGAAAAAAAAAGTTTGTCACAGTCTGCACACTGGATTTGTAGGGCCAGCAGAACTGCCGCAATGAATCTGATTTCGCTTCTAAGGCCCTTCATTTCCACCAGGGTAAGCTCTCCACACCCCCTTTGGTCCCATTCGGTCCTTCTTGGGAATCTGAAATCGGTCTCCATGTTGTATGCAGTTTAGAAGTTGCCTTGTTCGCTGCTCTTCCAGGCAGAGTATCAGGGAGAAAGAGGCCTTATCTGTCCCTCAGTTCCCTCCGTTTTGGCAGACTGCTGATAATCCCTCAGGACTTCTTTGGTAGGGGATTTTACTTCCCAGAAAGTTGATGCGAGTCATTTCAGGCATAGACAAGCTTGTCCTAGTGCTCTGCTTCAGGTGTATTTAGAAGAAACCCAGGAAAAGAAAAGGTAAGATGCCTTGACTTTTGTCCCTGTTGAGGGATTAAAGTGTTTATTGCCAGAATTATCAAAGGCGCCAGTTAAACTCAGTACTGAGTTTCATGAGAAAAACGATGCTTTTGTTCTGCTGGAGAACGTGTCAGTTCTCCACAATGGCTTCAGTTTCCAAAATGGAAAGTAAAGCTTGAAGAAAATCCATTTTCCCTAGGGACAATCTAGTCACCAGTCTCCCTCTCCTTATTCACTCGTTGGTCATTGATTGAGTCAGGCTAGAAGGAAGGTGATGTGGTGATGGAAAGAAGTAAGTCTCACTGTAAACTTGCATTGATTAACAGATACAATTCAGCCAAACGAAATTGTTGCCCCAGATTCCTATCTCCAAGAATTGCTTTGTGCCATTTTGAATTCAGGTAGTTCTTCTGTATATACGTAGACAACTATTCCGAGCTTCTTCAATCTCTAGTAAGTTTGAAGGGAGTATCTGGGAAGACATAGGGCAGGGTAACATTGAGGCCCTGTTCATTCCTAAAAACAAAACTAGGGATAAAGCCAGAGGGATGTGACATCCAGTTTGTGGTAGATAAAGAATCAATGGAAATTCTTAATTGCACAGACTTTATAATCCATTATATAAAGTGTAATTCCATACTTTTTACTGTGGCAAGGGTGTGATGTGGTTGTTAATCTTTTTAATTTTTGAATCCAAACTGAATTTAAAGTGTTGATTACTTCAATTCCTCACAAGCTAACTACGAACCATTTGTAAAGTGTTTCTATAACTCTTTGTATCATGTGTTGGTACATCTTATCAAGTTTTTTCTGGCATGTATTCCATTCTAAACTTGTGTAAAATTTCTATTGTTGCTGTAAATAGTATTCAAATATTACTCTGTGGTAACCTTCATTATCAGCATGAAATCGTTAATTTTTACTGAGCACAATGTATTTTTGAATGGATCTTCCCAAATGTCTTTAATAAAATGCAAATTTTGCACTGACTGATGTGACTGCCAGGCCTTCCCAAACTTGAGCACTGTGGTCTTTCTTGCCTTTGAACCGCAAGCTCCGTTTTCTTTCTTTCTTTGTGGAAAAAGAATGCATTGGAATTCAGATGAAGGATAATGGCCCTTTGAAATTGTAATTGGTTTAAAAGAGAGACATTAATGTAAAGCAAAGCAAATCCTATGACTCAATGATGTTGTTTTCTTTTCTGTTTATAAAGTTCTTTCCTCATTATCACATTTTGAAAACTGTGGTTTCTTTTACACAACTACAAGTGTTTTACACAAGTATACCTTGTTAGAAATTCCCTTGATGGTATGAGGAAGATGGAAAGCGATTCCAAACTCATAAGCTCAATGCTACAGGGAGAAAGGGAGAGTAGACAGGTTCCTAAAGGTTTCTTCTTTTCCTAGAGTAAAGGGCCAGATAGTAAACATCAGGATCTCTGTGGGCTATAAGAGCTCTGTAATCTCTACAGAACTGAGCTTACAGTGCAAAAACAGCTATATAATAGGCAAATTTATGCCACTGGGTTTTTGTAAGAAGCAACTTAAATGATGGCTTTTCTGGGGCCTATAAATTAACTAAAAGCTGGACAGTCAGCCTCCCCTCTTTATTTGACATATACATGCTAGACCTAACATGAAACTCCGGCATTTGAGCTTGGAATCAAAATCTCAGTTTCTACATGAGAAAACTTTTTACAAAAACAAGCCAAAATTTAGTGATGCATGTAGTAGGCCCTGAATTTTGTCATTTAGGTAAGAAGACCAACAGGAATGCACAGTAAAGGGTCAAAAACTCCAATTTTGTGGTAACATTAGAAATATTCTCCAGGGCTCTTTATCTTTCTAAACAAATGGGAAGGAGTGAAAGCTTAGAGCATTGTATCCCTAAAAACCTTTTTGTTAAGCCTGGTGGCTCATGTCTGTAATCCTAGCAACTCAGAAAGCTGAGATCTAAGGATCACAGCCCAATTCCAGCCCAGGCTGGAAAGTCTGTGAGACTCTTACCTCCACTAAAACTACCAAAAAAAAAAAAAAAGAAGAAGAAGAAGCAGAGCTGTGGCTTAAGCAGTAGAACATTAGCCTTGAACAAAAGAAACCCAGGGACGGCACCCAGACCCTGAGTTCAAGCCCCAAGATCAGCACCAAAAAGAAAAAAAAAAACTTTCATCAGTCAGTCCTTCACTATGAGTGTATCTTTAAGTGGTGTGGAAACTAGCCTGTAATTGCAACTACACTTTTATTAAGAGTGAAGTAATATCTGGGCCCTTTGTTTTTTGTTTGCTTGCTTATTTGTTTATTTTGTTTTTAGAAGTCATTTTTCAAGGTATAGTCCCAAGTTGGCCTGAAACCCATAGTCTTCTTGTTTCCTCTTCCTAAGAGCCTGGATTACAGGCATGTATCCCCTTACCTAGCCTTGCAGAATTGTTTTTGTGTTCATAGCACATACTAGGACTGAGAAAATAATGCCAACTATCCTATTGTTATGTTTAAAGAACAACTCAATGACGCAGGTACTATTATTTTCCCTGTTTTGTAGATAACGAACAGGTTTACATACCTTACATTAACTTGCTTGGAGTCACCCAGTTTGGAAGTGGCATGGCTAGAATTTGAAGCTAAACTTGTTCACTGCAAAACCCATACCCTTAAAGACCATTAAACAGTGCAGCCACTTCCTCTCCACGTGTCAAAAGTGACATGGAGGGGCTGGGGATATGGCCTAGTGGCAAGAGCGATTGCCTCGTATACATGAAGCCCTGGGTTCGATTCCCCAGCACCACATATACAGAAAATGGCCAGAAGTGGCACTGTGGTTCAAGTGGCAGAGTGCTAGCCTTGAGCAAAAAGAAGCCAGGGACAGTGCTCAGGCCCTGAGTCCAAGCCCCAGGACTGGCAAAAACAAAACAAAAAACAAAAGTGACATGGAGTAGAATGTTGGTCGCATTGAGATACTGTTTTCAAGTTTATTCAATTAACTCCAAAGTCCAAATTTTTAATAGACAGTTTCCAACCTAGAATATATGAAAATATTTGCCTGAAGGTACTCTAGGCTTAGAAACAAAGACAACTTAGCCTAGTGAAAAATTGGATAACACCCATTTAGAGAAGGCTATGTGTATTACTGGATAAATGTACTGACTGGAACAGGTAGTAATGAGCCCTTATGATGTGGTACATGCTCAAAAGTTCACAACAATTCACGTACTACCGTTTGTCTCTTCTAGCAGGTGATAACGGATTTGATTGAGAATGGACCATTTCATTGAGCCACTGGAGATCGGGGAGGCTGGTGATGCACTTACATGACTAGGATCTGGTCACATGGCCTGACAGGAATCCTGACTATCACGTAAATCTCATGTGACTTGATGCATGATACTTAGCTTCTATGTGCCTCTGTTTCCTTGCCTGTAAACAGAGACTATTGTAGTACCTTCCCGTAGGGTTGTTGTAAAGATGTAATGAGGTGCTATGAAGCATTTGGAGTCTCGTGAGTATTAGCTATTAAAACATTATTGTTAATTGTGCCACAGTTGGCAGTTCTAAGACTAGGAAAAGTTTCATTGGATGAAATGCCAGTTACAGAGAACTCAGTAGTTGTATGCTAATCACTTGAGATACATGTATCTTTTCTGATCTTCCTGTCTATAGGGTAGTTGGTGGTCAAGAAAGGTCTAGCATGAGGCTGTACGAGAGAACACCAAGGAAGCAGTACCACTGTAAGCTGTTTTGTCAGTAGTTTTCAGCAACTATGCCTCAACTGTGTCTCAAGTGGCCTCTCAGTATCCTTCAAAGGCTCATTTTAGGACAATCTTCTTAGTTCTGAGAATATATTGCTAGAGTATCTCTGATTTGAAATACCTTTGCTTTGTCCAAGTAGCCTTCTACACCCAGTATTCTATCACTAAGTCACACCACTGAGTCTAGAGTCACTTGAGACATACCTCCAGCCCAACAATAGTCTTTTCAACAAATGATTAGAGGGAAAGTAGATAACTATATACAAAGAATAAGGTTGGACTCTTCATAACCACAAAAAGAAATTTCAAAGTTGGTTAAAGAGCTAAATGTAAAAGATAAAACTTGGAAAAAAAAAAAAGTCTACATGACAGCAGATAATGACACCAGAAAAAAAAGTAGGAATAAATAAATTAGATCTGATTAAAAGTTTAAAAGTTGTGCTTCAAAATACTTGATCAAGAGGTCTTTTAAAATGGATGAAAGTATTTTCAAGTCATATATCTGATTAAGAAATGATATCTACTATATACAAATAACGCTTAGAACTCAATAAATGATTTTAAAATAGACAAAGAATATGAAGATACTTCTCCAAAGGTATACAAATGACCATGTGGAAACATGAAATGATGTGCAATGTCATTAGGGAAATGCAAATCAAAATTACAATGGAATACTACTTTACACATACTAAGATGGCTATAATGAAAGACGGTTATTGAGGTTATAGAGAGATGGGAACCTTCATTCGTTGCTGTGTCATATGAATGGAAAATGGTGAGCCATTTGTCTAGTAGTTCCTTAAAAAGTTAAACATAGTCATGATATGACCCAGCAGTTCCACTCCTAGAGGTGTAACCAAGTAAATGAAAATATGTTCACATAAGATATATTTGCTAACAAATATTCATAGCAACCCAAATGCCCATCAAGGGATGCTAAGTAACAATAGTATATCCATCCAGTGGAATTATTCTCAGAAATAAAAAGGAATGAACAACATGGATGAGTTTTAAAAACACTGCTAAGTGATGAAATCAGTCACAAGCTACTACATACTGTGTGTGTATACATATACATATATTGGAAAATCTCAACAAATAGGGAAATTTACAGAGAAACAAAAAATGGGTTAGTAGTTGGCTGATGGGATTAAGCTTTCTCTTTAGGCAAGCAGAGATAGAGAACGGTTTTCTGCTAAGAGCCTTTTGGATATTACTAGTGCCATTTGCAAGCCATTCAAAGTTACTGATACAGGTACATGGCCTCCGGTAGCTGATGAGAAGCATACATGTCTGTCTTGTCGTGTACCAATGATTTGAGGGGGGTTATACAGCCCACCAGCCAGATATTCCCCTGCTTTAAGGTGATGAAATCTAAAGTTACTTATGATAAGGGTTTCACAGCTCCTAATATACTGTCATTGAACTGTATACATCACATAGGTGAGGATTGTATGACATATGAACTTAATCTTAAAGCTATTACAAGATATAGAGGTCCAATGATAACAACTATTTGAAGAACCTTTATTCATATATCTTTACGGATTGTATATTTGTTCTTTATGTTTCCTCTAATCTATACACTTAAACCAACTGCCATTTTCTCTGACAATCTATATTGTGAGATAAGTAATTTCAGTCTTCTACGTAGAGTGTGTTTAGGAATTCTGTCCAAAGTAGATTTGTGCAGTGTCCTAAAGCCAGGAGTGCCATGCTCCAGACTCATCTGCTGAGCCCTTAAACACCAGGGAGATTTGGGGCTTGTAGAAAGTTACCTATTGACTAAGTAGATGCATGTGATATCTAAGGTCACATTACTGTGAGTCCATTCACTGGCCTTGGCATTTGAAAATGGACAGTGACACAAGGAAAGATCTGCTAGCAAAGGCCTACAACTATGCGTGGTGCCAGGACAGTCTGTAAAATGCCGTTTCTGGAGACCCTTCTTCCTCTGATTCCATCCCTCTAGTTCCTATGCTCCCTATTCTCCTCTTTTCCCCATGTTAACAGTCTCTCCCAGGGAAAGGCCTGGAAGTCAGGCCTTTCTGCACTCCAGAAGACATTGCCTGTGGTTCCTATCTGCCAAATGAGCGCCACTGCTTCTCAAAGAAAGAGATTGCAAGTGTCTGGAACAGGTGTGATTGGGTGGGCAAGGCAGACATCGCTAGAGGAGAAGCTGCAGGTGCTTTGTCTGACCTTATTCCTGACCACTTCCTACAAAGCATGTGCTTGACTACTGCACCTCCACCAAGTGGATAGCTGACCTTGGACATTTGCTCTTTGTTGCACACACACCAGCAGGACAGCAGGACAGTGGCATGCTATATAGGTTCCTATGCACCTCAGTCATGTCTCCTGCCTGGTGACCCTCAAAACTCAACCGTCTACCTGACTTCTCTCTGTGTTCTTTTTGGACTAGGATTTAATGGAAACCTAAATGTAGGCCTGCTCCCTTTCAGTATTCAGGCAAGAATTTCTGAAACCATATGTCTCTGTTTTGAATGTGGTAAAGCAAAATAGAATTTCTCAAATTATCAGGGCTCCTTTGTGTTCCCCTGGGACTGCAGCTTTCAGTGTTACTGAGATTGAAAAAAAAAAAAAAGAAAAGAAAAGAAAAGAGAAAGCAGCACATGGCTCTAGCAAATGACTTAGGCTTTTGTAAGAAAATTCGTTGGGGCGATGTTTTCCTTGTTGTTATTATTTTGGGCCCTGGCAAGGAGAGGAGGGTGATCATTTTTCTTTTCCTTTCATTAAAATTGGAGTCTTATTTTGGATGTGTGTGGATGAACTCTTCTCTATCTCTGCCTTTCAACGTGCTTGGTAAGATGGAGGCTGATCCATCAGCGGGGCCACACACAGTCGTCCCCTGGCTGGGGGGGCTGCGCTGGGCTGGGCGTCAGGCACACTTGCTGACACACTCCAGCAGCTCCATCCTGATGGCAATGCGGACGTGCCAGCCCAGTGGGATCAATCGGATAAAGCGGGAAATGATGGGGGGTCGCAGCAGGTTCTGGACTGTGGAACTCCGGTCTGAGTTCCCATAGAAAACCTAAAGAGAGGGAGGAAATCCAGTCACCAAGGAGAAGAAAAGAATGACTCTTGTCTGGAGCTAGCCCCAAAGTACAAGTATGGAACATCTTAGAAAGTAGTTAAAATACAAAGGAGTTACAAGTACACTTTAAATTCCAACTGTGAATGTAGCCAGCATATGTGTTGGGGAACACCAGTTCTGGGGCTTAAACTCTGGTCTTCATGCTCTCAGCTTTTTTCTCAAGGCTGGCACTCTGCCACCTGAGTGACATCACCGTTTGGTACGTCTTTGGGGACTGCCCAACGTGGTAGCCACTGGCAACGTGTTTATTTCAATGTACATGAAGTAAAACCAGAAAAGATGAGTTTCTCACTTTTTTCTTCTTCAGTGCTAGGAGGAACACAGGGCATTGTGCAAACTGGGAAAGTACTAAACTATACCTCAGCCAACATTGCCCACATTTCAAATGCTCCATAGATACATGTGGCCAGTGGCCACCATATTGAGCAGTGAAGAGATGAATGTTTCTATCACAGGAAGTCCTATTGGATGATGCTGATAGAAAACGCATTGAGCCTTATCACAGTTGTCCTTTGCATTTTGATAAGAAGGTATAAACGGTTCTACATCACACAAGAGGAATGCATATTCCCATATTCTAAAGGTATCCAAACTATGCTCAGATATGCGTCTCTACTTTGGTACAAGTGACAAATACCTTTTAGACTTGGAAATGTGTTTTTATAAATGTAAAAAATAAACTAGAGAGAAACTGGGCTCTGGTGGCTCAAGCCTGTAATTCTAGCTGCTCTGGAGGATCATGGTTCAAAGCCAGCCTGGGCAGAAAAGTCTGAGACATATCTCCCAAAAAAGCCAGAAGCAAGGACAGTGCCCAGTTCCTGAGTTCAAGTACACACACACACACACACACACACACACACACACACACACACACACGGGAAAAAAAAATCTGGAAAGGGGAAAGTGGTGACACAGTAGAGAGAAAATGGGTTTACTTGGTGATTTTTAGGAATTAAGATGCTGTGGATATTGGACAGTACAGTACTTCCAGAGAAATCATCTTGGCACTCTTTCCCAAAATGATAGCTTTGTCCCATCACACAGAAATAGTTTATTTCCTTCCATTCATTTTCTCCTGAAAACATCTGGCTGTGACACTTGGCCTTTTCTGTGCACTTAACAGAATGTCTGGTCTGCCTCCCTTTCTGCCCTGGAGCCAGGCCCCATCTTGCTCACTGTCTAACACGTGAGTCTGTTCAAATTAGGAAGCAGATGAAGAGTCTGTGGGCAGGATCTGCCAGATTGTATGTACTGCCACTTTGAGAGTGCCATCAAGGTGTTCAGGAGCATGGGGCTTAAAAAATTGATATCTTTGGGAGAACTAATAAGACCAAAAATGAAATTAACGTGTCCAAGAATGAAAAGATGGGTTTCTTATTCTATCTATACTCCTTGAAACCTTAAGCTATGATGTCTTGCAGTGCAGATTGTCCTCAAGGACTAGAAAATCTGATTCTCAGCACACACTACATCTACATCTACTGAACCTGATTAAATGTCCAAAACAGTTGGGGAATTCCTTACATTTTGACATCTATTTCCAAACTGCTAGCCAGCTTTCATTTCCAATCATTACATTTGTGTGTGTATACACATATATATTACATATACATATATTACACACACACACATGTTAGGCATCTACTGTGTTTCGGCTATAATGAAGGTAACTTTGGCCACAGTTCTCAAAAAGTATGGAATATAGAGTTCCAAAAGGCCTAAGTATCTGTGTACAAACTGGTGGTGTTCTTTTAAGTGTGTGTATGTGCGCTCATGCACACACACCTCAGTGTTGTCCCTGAATTTTTGGCTCAAGACTAGCAGCTCCACTTCCAGCTTTTTCTGGTGGTTAATTGGAGATAGAATATCATAGACTTTCCTGCCCAGGCTGACTTTGAACCATGATCCTCAGATCTCAGCCTCCACAGTAGCTGGAATTACAGGTGTGAGCCACCAGTGCCCAGCTTGGTGGTGTCATTTTAATAAACATGTATGCAGTTAAATGGTTAGTTAACCAGCTAGATTGTCAAAAGCATCTAGCAGTCAGTCTCAGACAGTAGTAGTAAGGATAGGCCCTATCTATATCAATAGATATCTGACTTTCCACATCAGGAACACAAGCAGAATGTATTCAATGATCCAGTGAAACTTGAGAGTTCACATGGCAAATCTTGAGTCTTCAAGCAAGTACATAATGCTATGAGAACTCAAAGAGCTCAGCATTTATTTCCAAACAGCTGGGCACCAGGGCTACAAGCAGCCAATAGGGAAGAAGCACAGGTGAGCAACAAGTAGTGAAGCAGTGCTCTGACAGCAAGGGCGGGGCCCAGGGAGGAGGGAGGAGTCCCAGGGGAGGTGAGCCCAAAGGTGGTTTGGGCTGAGCCTCACTTACCCGGTTGTTGCCAGTCTGATCCTTATAGTAAATCCAGTTGAGGCGCTCATCGGTCCTGTACTGCACGCTATATTTGGTCATCCACTCATCAATATCACAGCGGCCCTGGGTGAGGATGCCTGAAATCACCTTGATCTCCTTCAGATCTATCTGGAGCCACTGATTACTGTCCTGGAACTTGGAGAGCCAGGCGCACCTGCGGAGAGCACACCGAGTCACCAGCAGTGACTCCCTGGGAAGCCCAGCAAAAAGCCTACACGACTGACTGGCCCTTGCAGGGCTGCCAAACACCACCCAGTCTTGTTCCCACCTTGGTGTATGACACTAGCTGTTTCCCAGTTGTGAGGTTTTTGTTGTTGTTGTTTTGTTTTTTTGCCAGTCCTGGGTCTTGAACTCAGGGCCTGAGCACTGTCCCTGGCTTCTTTTTGCTCAAGGCTAGCACTCTACCACTTGAGCCACAGCGCCACTTCTGGCTGTTTTCTATACATGTGGTGCTGGGGAATTGAACCCAGGGCTTCATGTATACAAGGCATGCACTCTTGCCACTAGGCCATATCCCCAGCCCATTGTGAGGTCTTTCCTTCAGAAAGCCTTCCCTGGCCCTTCTTTCTTCCTTTGCACATGGCATTCATCCCACACTCATCCCATTCACTGAATATTGAGTTGTGCAACAATGGGCTTATACCCCCGCCCCTGCTTTGAACTCACTACTTCTTGAAGCCAAATACCTCATCCATCCTTTCCACTGCTGTACCACAGTCCTTTGCACAAGCAAGGCATTCATTAAGTCAAGATTTGTTTTCTGTTGTGGAAATACTGGGATTTCCCCCCCCCCCCAGGGCCTTGTGCTTGGTGGCAGGCACTCTACCACTTGGGTAATACCCTAGCCTTTTGGCTTTTCGTGTGTGTGTGTGTGTGTGTGTGTGTGTGTGTGTGTGTGTGTGACTACAATCTGAACTCAGGGACTTGTGCTTGCTCAATGAGTGCTGACACCATCCAGCTGAGCCACACGTTCATCCCTGTTTTTCATTTTTCACTTTTAGGATAGCCTGGCTCCATAATCAGGTGTGAGCTTGACCCAAGATTGGGTCACTTTAGTCGTCCTATGGTGGCTGGGATCACAAGTGTGTCCCATAACATCATCCAGGTTGTCTCCCTGGATAATCTTGTAGACATTTTGTTGGTTTTTCTTTCGCAGACTTTCCTGGAAGTGCAGTCCTCCAGCTCTTAGCCTCCCAAGCAGCTTTGTATGACAGGCAGGTGCCCCTGGGCCCAGCTTTTCTGCTCTGGCTGGCCTGGACCCACACTTCGCCCATTTTCCGTTTCCCGAGTAACTAGCATTACAGGCCTCACTGCCTGCACTTGGATGCTGTCATTATTTTGGTTAGAGCATCTTGGATTTGGCCCAGGCAGGCCTAGCTAGTGATCCTGCTATTTCAACTTCCTTCATGGCTCAGATTCCTAAAAATTATTGGTTGAGATGGGGGGGAGGGCATGTGTCTTGTGAATTTTTGGCCTGAAATGATCTTGAACCATCAACTTCCCAATCTCTGTCTCCTAATTAGCTAGGATCATAGGCATAAGTCACTTCACCTGGGCAGGACTTGTTGACTACATTTATTCAAATACTGTCTTTAGTAGAGCTTGGAGTTCAAAACACATTATTGGATAAAAGAAACACAAATGTCACTTAGACTCCCTTCCCTACTTACCCAAATCCTTGACTGTTGAGCCGGGCCTTATTTGCTGTCCATGAGGAATACCAGCCCACATACTTCTCTGGGTTGGAGCAGGTGATCTGGTCTGGTGTGACCTTCCCTGACTCGAAACCCAGGGGTTTGTGATATGGGCATTCTGAGAAGAAAAAATGCACAAACACTCAAATCTTATCTTGTGTGGTAGTTAGTATATGAGTGCAATGCCAGCTACTCGCCCACCAATTGTGAGGGAGTAGGCAGAAAGGGAAGAAAACCTTGTCATCTCCTCTCCCTCCTGAACCCCTATTGTAGCATTTTGCTTTCTCTTTGGTGTTTCCTCATCACACTCTTGCCATATTTTCCCCAATCAGTCTGTAAAGGTTAGGAGTTGCTAGAGTCCCATAGGAATGTTGACCAATGGCACTATTCTTGGGGTCCTGGGACTATTTGTATAGTAGCTGAGAATCTCGGGGCTGGGAATATGGCCTAGTGGTAAAGTGCTTGCCTCGTATACATGAAGCCGTGGGTTTGATTCCTCAGCACCTCATATATAGAAAAGGCCGAAAGTGGCGCTGTGGCTCAAGTGGCAGAGTGCTAGCCTTGAGCAAAAAGAAGCCAGGGACAGTGCTCAGGCCCTGAGTCCAAGGCCCAGGACTGGCAAAACACAATAAAAGTAGCTGAAAATCTCATGTTCAGTTTGTAGTGGATCGTGCACACAATCTCCAGAGGGCAGATGACCATCTCTCTATCTTCTGGCCTCTTTGAGACTATGCCTGTCTCCCAGTCCCCAAGCTCCATCCCAGTGCCCCCAGAATAGTTTCCAGGTGAATATGTCCACCTGGGTGACTCAAAGGAGCTTCATGTCCCAAATGTCCACCCCTGAACTCTTTGTCATCCATCCTCCTGTCCAGAGCTCTGGGTCAAAGGCATTGATACCTCCCAGCCACAAAGTGCAGACTCCAGCTACTGAAAGCAGCTTATGCACTTGAATGATCTAGGCTTAAAGAGGTGTCCTGTCCAGGTGGCAGCTCTAGCTAAGTCAGCAGGCACTCTGGACACCCGCAGGAAACCATCTTGGGACTCTCCAGAAATACAGCTAGGAGGGTAGGCAGACTTACCCAGTGTGAGTCCAGGTCCCCCAAGTCACCCTTGTAAACTCTGGGCCTTTCCTGCCCCCCAAATCGAAGAGAAAGGAGCTTCCAAAGGCGTGCTTTTAGAGACCCCACAGGCCATAATGGCACAGCACTGAAACTAGGATTTATTTTAACTTGAAAGAATAGAAAATGTGCCATGAAATAAATAGCACTTAGAAAATAGGATAGAGACTACCACAGTAGAAAATGTGGCATTTCCTGGCTTTTCTTCCTCCTGTATCTTCCTGCCTAAGCTTCCTTCAGATCCAGCCCAGGGGCCTGTTTTGTGTCCCCTTCCTGCTTCTTCAACTGGCCAGCAGGACACTTCAGATCTCAACACTTCCCTTGCCTGTAGGGCATGTTGTGCACCTGTCCTCTATGACTTTTTCTTTAAAGGAAGTGTTTGTCAACTCCCTTAGCTGTCTTGCTCACGCCCTAGCCTCTGAGCTGCATACTAAGCACTCAACAGATACTGAATGGATAGATGGACAAATAGACAGTGCCACCACATTTTGGATCCCCTCAGGGAGAAAGTAGGGAAAATGGCAAAAGCAGCAAGTAGAAACCCCAATATGGGAGAAAAAATTCTCTGTATCCCTAAGTTCTCCCTTTGGCCTAATCTCAACACGACTATAAATTGAGAATAAGCCAGAGAGTGGCAGAAGAGTGTTTCCAAGGCATGAAGAAGATCCTCCTCAGACCCGGACGACCTTTCCCAAGTTTCTGCCTCGTGGACTTTGTTTTTGTACCCATTCAATTATTTCTCTATTCATTTCACTTTAAGGGAAATCAGTGTCTTTTGTGTCTCGCATGGCTCTTGCTTACTAAATGGATATTGGTAAATGCATAATGTCTTGCTAATTCAGGCTATCTTTACTTAATGTATTAGATTCTTTTATTCAGTCAGGACTTTCTGGGTTTGTTGGTATGGGAGACAAACATACTTACAAGGAGTATTAAAGTGTTGGGGTGCAACTCAGTGGTATAGCACTTGCCTAGCATGTGTGAAGCTGTGCATTTGGTATCCTGTACCACAAAAAGCTAACCTAAATACCCAAGGAGTATTCAAAGTCATTCTTAACAAGAGATTCCATAGAGTTATGAATATTACTATGCATAGCTGTTAGACTTGAATATATGACAATATAGAAAAATAAAGCATATAGAAGAATATCTACAGAAGAATAAACACTTGCATGCAAAACAATATAAAATCGAAATTAACGGAAGCATTAGCAAACCTTTGTATTTCTTATGCCTTTAAATTCCCTCCTACCCTATGACCTGCTGTCAGAGGGCCAGGCTAATCTTGGATCAATTGTGGAAATGGCAGTATTAGTATTTCTAATAGCTTTAGCCAAAGCTTAGGTAGCCATAATGCACCTCACCTTCTGTTGCGTGAGTGACCACTGGGCATTAACAACCAGTGTGTGCCTACAGGCTGTCCTGCCGGCTCTAGACGCCCGTCACCCCCTCCCCGCACTGTGCTGATTTTCTAGGGTCTCCTCAATTAAGGCAGACACTGATAGCATCATTCAATCTGAAGATCCAGAAAAGGCAAGCCGTGTGTTTGACATTCTGATGAAAATCTCAGTTCCTGAGCAGACAGGTAATTCTGGAAGCTTCTGGCTAGTCCTGCTGCCCTGAATCATCTCATAGATTAAAAAACCAAATAATACAATGAATCAATCATTTAACAGTGAGGTTGTCTTTTTTTATTCTGTCCAGATAATATTTGTGTTACTAGAAAAACCAAACAAAAAACAATGTAGCGAGATTACTTAAGGCTAAAATATTTTCGAATTCTAGAACATTAAGTTCATGGCAAGTATGGGAAGAGCGATTGCTTGGGAGACCAGAGTGGTCTTCACATCCCTCTAAGATGAAGGCCCTCTTGTCATCATAGCCGTTAATGTCAACAAAGCCAATGCACCTAAATAATCTCTGTTCCCTTTCTTCTTAGAACTTCCTTAGGGTGGCATCTCAGTATGCCTTAAGTCTCTTGTGTAAAAAAGCATGTTTCCACTAAGTGGTAAATCTCTCCAAGTTAGAGCTGAGGCCCTTATTTCTGTCTTGTCAGTGCCAAGCGCATGATAGGCACCTGAGGAAAGCAGTTTATATATACATTTCTAGGAAGAGTCTTTCAGGATTGATGAGGCCAATGATACTAACACTGGAATGGATGCCTGAGCCAATGTCAAGGAGCACAGTGAGATGGATATGAAAAAACCCTCCAAAGTTGACAGAGCCTTCCTGCTTTCCTTGTTCAGGCCCTACTGTTCCTTGCACACATTTGCCCATGCAGCCCATGCCTCTGAAACTCGACTTTGCCTCAAAGTCAGCTACTAGGAGGCAAAACCTATTGTGATGTCTCATTTCATTGATTCCTTCTAATAACCCCTTAGAGCACAACTCAGCAAACTACCTGGCTCACTGTCTGATTTTATTTTATTTTTTGCCAGGCCTGGGGCTTGAACTCAGGGCCTGAGCACTGTCCCTGGCTTCTTTTTGCTCAAGGCTAGCACTCTACCACTTGAGCCACAGCGCCACTTCCGGCTTTTTCTATATATGTGGTGCTGAGGAATCGAAACCAGGGCTTCATGTATATGAGGCGAGCACTCTTGCCACTAGGCCACATACCCAGCCCCCTCACTGTCTGATTTTATATGTTGTCCAAAAGTTTTTCAAAAATATTGATGCATTCACTTATTTACTGTTTTAGTTATTTATGGACCATAGTGGGTTTTGAACTCTATTACGTGACCCTCGGCCTATTTATTCATTGATTGATTGGTGGTCTTTGTGTAGTACCAGTTGGCCTCATCCATTAGATCTTTCACCTCGGCCTCCAGAGTGTAGAGATTACAATGACTGCAAGGAATGCATCACCATGCCTGGCTTCACCATCTGTTTTATGATAACGTTTTGTTGGAACACAGCCATATTTTTGTATTTACATACTGCCTAAGGCTGTTTCCAAACTACAGTGACAGAATTAAGGAGGTGGGACATAGATCACTTGATCCATAAAGTAAAAAAAAAAAAAATATTTACACTTTGGTTCTTTACAAACAAAGGTTTCTGGCCTCAGTCTTAGAGGAAGATATTCTTATTCATCAGGATAGACTGCATTTGCTGTAGACTAAGTTGTCCTGGAAATTTGGAAGCATTCACAAAGCTGAGATGTATTTTTCACCCAGGTAATTCTCTGCTGGCCTCGAGCAGGTAGCTGTCCTCCACTTAATCATTCAGCGACTAAGCTGAAGCAGAAGCCGCTGTGTCAGCACTGGGCTCTGTGTGGGGAAAGGGAGAGCCCAGAGCTGAGAGCTGGCCTTTCAGTGCTTCGCTTGGGCAGAGACCTGCTTGGCTTGGGCTGCTACGGTTGGTGTGGGAGAAGCACATGGCTGTGTGATGTGCACTGAGTATCTAGGCACAGTGCTATCCCTCTGCGGAGCAGAGAAAGAACTGGGTTTTCTGGCCCTGGAGCTCATGCTCTTCTCAAAGCTCCATACTGCCTATCATGGACTTCTTTTCAGTAATGGTACTCCTCCAGTTGCTTGACTGCTGAGTCCCATTTAGCCACGTCAACTAGGCCTGCTAGAGATCCAAGAAGCTGGTTTGGAATAATGGCATTGGTCCATTGGCTGGAGCAGTGGCCAGTGTGAGATTTGAGGCTCACGGTTGAAAGGCCAGAACCAATCATTCACAGCATGAATTCAGCCAGATTGGATTGGGTTCAGTAAAGGACACTTGATCTCATGACCCAAGGATGGGGGCCACTCACCTGGAATGCAATCTAAGGAGATGGCACCTGCAGACCACAGAGCATTGCCCCCTCCTTGGCAATCACACTTGCATGGTTTTTGATCCCAGGGGCCCTCACCTTCATCCTGCAGGCAACCAGAGACGGTAGAAAGCCAGAACAGTCAGTCACAGATAACTGGTCAACCCACTAGAAAGCTCGTTTGCAAAAGTTATACTCCCTACCCATCATGCACAGTTGGTTTGTTCTGATGGCAGAGTTGTTATGTGAGCCTGAATAAACACAAGTGCCACTCATCTTAGATTGGAAATAAGCAAATGTCTGCCACCAGGGGCAACCATTGATAACCCTCCAGGGCAGTATTCACACTCTTGGGTATTGGGGACACCCGGATGCAAGGCTGGACTCCTCACATACCTGGGAGTTTTTTGTATGTAGGGGTTCAATTTTAAAGGCAGTGGATTCAGAATTGCACCATCTGATTAAAAACATGGTTTTCCTTAGAACTCTAATGTAGTTCTTGGGTGTTGCTGTATACCCTTGGGCTATATAGTGACACGCTGCCTTAAACAATGAAAACAGTTAATATTGGACAAATACAGCATTATCCAAGCATATATGAAGCACTAGACACCCAAATTCTTATTAAATTTAAACCCATTTTAAAACCTCTTAAAGTTCAGAAAATAAATAAATAAAAGCAATTTAAATATTAAGAAATTAAATTAACTAAGTTTGGAGTGTGGCTAGATAAAACATGCCATTGCCAGAAGCAGGGGGAAAATGCCTTAAAAATACATTTGAGGGGCTGGGAATATAGCCTAGCAGTAAAGTGCTCGCCTTGTATACATGAAGCCCTGGGTTCGATTCCTCAGCACATATATAGGGGAAAAAAAAGCCAGAAGTGGTGCTGTGGCTCAAGTGGTAGAGCACTAACCTTGAGCAACAAAGTTCAGGGACCGTGCCCAGGCCCTGGGTTGAAGCATCAGGACTGGCACAATAAACATAAATAAAAGGGAATAGTCCCTTGTTAGGGTATTGCTCAATGGTTGATCATATGCTTCGAGTGGCAAGGACCTAGGTTCCAGCCTTAGGACAGCCAAAAATGAAAAAGTAATAGCTCAATATGTTCATTTGGGCTAAGAAAACTTCCAAAGTAGTATCCACATAAATTCTAGCCTTCTTCCTATAACGTACCTCTGTAGATGATAATCCCACTGTGGCTGAGCAAAAGAACAAGAGGGAAAATGCAATCAAGAAAAGAAAGCAAGGTAACAAACAGTACAAGAAATGTATCCAATGCCTAAAGTATGAAACTGTAACCTCTCTGTACATCAGTTTGACAATAAAAATTAAAAAAAAAAAAATAAAAGAAAGCAGTTGGACAAAATCATTTATTACATAGAACAGTGAAGTGATAATTTTGACATGAATGTTCACAGGCCCCTTCAGGAAGAAATCAAGCTAAACACATATCTGACAGAAAAAAATATACACAGATGCTAAGAACCTAGTAATAATAAAATGGAACAAACAACAATATAAAAACAATTATTTCATTCATTATAGAATGTCTGAATAGATATATTAATGTAGCAAAGTAGGAAGTGCAGCGTATATGAATCTTTCCGTCATTTCGTGTCTTGCTTTGCAATACTTCCATTGAACCTAGAGCCTACACCTAGCTACACCCCCACCAGCTAGGACTTCATTTCTAAATTGGTTAATGGATTTGAATGCTTTTCTCTCATTAATTTGTCTTTTGTCATCGGAGATTTCAACCGTGAACCTTATGCTACATGAGGAAAGAATTTTATTTTCTTCTCCTTAGCACCAAAGCTCCATTTCCTATTTTGAACAAAACACTTCTCCAAGTCCCTTGGTGGGCCCTGGAGTGATGGGGGTGAGGGGAACTCAGCCCCTGTGTACTTGTGAGGAGGAAGAGGCCCCCAGTGAAGGCTTGGATTCAGAGCCACCTCCTGTGCTATACACATTTGGGTGGATTTCTTGTAGTCTTATTTTCTTGGCAGTTTCTCCTCCCTAGGAAGCATTTGTCTGCAGGCAGCCTGCGAGCGTGAGGTGCCAGATCTTTATGGAAATGAGCAGAGACAGAAGGAACAACCAGCATTTTACAGGAGAGGCTGTCACCAAGGAAGCAGTGGCTACTGCAGATCCCAACATGATTTAATCATAAAAGCCAGAGAACAAAAGCAAGAGCATTTTTTGGACTACCACCTATTTATTGTCATAGCAGAGAAGAGCCTTGTTGGAAAGAGACAAAGAAGGAACAGTAGCTTTTCAAGGGAAAACAGTAAGAGATTTCAATCATGTGGTTGCATATACTTTCTGCCTAGATGACGTTCACGAGTCTTGCACGTTATGTGAGATGTCTACCAATTTCTTGTCTTAGGTTTGTGCACTATGAGCTCATTCTGTCCTGTTGCCCAAAAGGCCACCCTACTGGGACACTCCTATTACCACAGCAAGAAAATTCAAGGCTGGCTGATTCTCCAATGAGCCTGACAAGCCCAAGAGGAAAAGTGTGCATTAGAGACTGGAAAAAGCTATTTTAGTCTCTTTGATGGGATATCACTAGATATGGAGCCTTCCTTCCTGGGGAAATAGATGAGGCTAAGGAGAAAGGCATGAAAGATAAAAACAGTCACCAGTCTCTAATCGACTTGAGAAACATGGGGAAAGCACAGGAGAAAGCTAGCAGACTGTGAGGTTGTCCCTCCTGGAAAGAAGCGAGAAGATTGCTTCTGGTGTAAAAGTGTTACTATTTCAGGCAACAGGCATAGTCCTTCATGCTTCAACATAGATGAGCCACAAAGACATAGCTCGGCAAGAGACAAAAGACCACATGCCCTTCAATTCCATTTCAATGTAACATCCAGAAGAGGCAACTCGATAGAAGCAAGCAGATTTGTGCTTGCCAGGGGCTGGGGGGGGGGAGGTTCGGGGAGAATAGGGAGCCAGTGCCTAATGTTTCGGGTGAAGTAAAGGTTCTAAAATTAGACTATGTGGGCTCCAAATCTGGAAACATATTAATAACTATCGAATCATACATGTTAAATGAGTGAATTAATGGTATAGAAGTTACATCTCCATAATGCTTCCTTTTACGAAACTCTGCAGTTCTTGATGGCTGCACACTTCTCAAGGTGTCGCTAGAGAACCCTTTTTGCTTTTATATAATAAACCTGACTATGTAAGGGATAAATCATTATCAACATAGACTCTAAAATGTGAAACGTGAGATAAATAGAAGCCTGACTCTGTTCTGTGACATAGTCCCCATCTTACTGTGATGGTGTGTGGATTCCCATGTAAATTTTCATCCTGTATGGAAACAAAATCACTCCCTTTACCATAGCTCATGGAAGAGCCAATACTACCAAATAGCAGAAATAGCGCTGAAGAAAAGCAGATCAAGAACTTTGATTAGCTGGGCACCAGTGGCTCACACCTCTAATTCTAGCTGCTTGGAGCCTGAGATCTGAGGATTGTTGTTCAAAACCAGTCCAGGCAGGAAAGTCTATGAGACTCTTATCTTCAATTAACCACCAACGTAACACCCCCCCCCCCAAAAAAAAAAGCACCAAATAAACCAACCTGGAAGTTGATCTGTGGCTCAAGTGGTAGAGTGACGGCTTTGAGCAAAAATAGCTCATGGACAGTGCCCAGGATATGAGTTCAAGCTCCAGTAACAGCACAAAGTCAAAACAAGACAAAACCAAACAAACCAAAGAAGCTTGTTGTATAGGTTCCCAATTGTGTTACTGAATGCTTCTTTCCCTATGCGTGTCAACTTTTTGTCTCTATCTGGATTATAAACTGATTAAGTGCCAGCATACACAAAGACTTGTAAATTAAGAGTATCCGGTCCTCCATGCCTCTCAACAGGTGTCTTTTGTTACTGACAGCCGTGGAATGTCCAGATGTAGATTAGAAACACACTGAGACACTTTTAGGGGACTCTGTCCCATTTGGGGATCATGGATCTGTGTTGTTAAACTCAAAGATATGCCCTCGGTTCAAGTTCTTCCAAAATGTTCCTCTTGGTACTGGGGCTTGAAATCAGGGCCTAGGTACTGTCCCTTAGTTTTGTTGTTCAAGATTGGCACTTTATGACTTCAGGAGCCATAGTTCTATTTCTCATCAAGTGACATGTTGAATTGAAACACATTTGTACAACTGCTTCAAGATAATTTTAAAAATGTTTGTCCGATTGTGGATACTCAAGTATAGGTTCTTGAACCTAGGATCAAGGAGTAAGTGAACCTTTCTGTTCTGTATTTCGTGACAGGGTATCAAGATGTAGCCCAGGGTGCCGTCTTCTGCTCATGATCTTACTCCTGACCTTCCCTTTCCAAGTGCTGGGAATTTGTGCATGCAGTCACCCTGCCTGACAAGCAAGCGGATTCTGGAGACAGATCCTGGGCTTGAGGACAAGCAAGCACTCTATTGCTGAATTCCAGCCCAGCCAGCGCTGCAACCCATTTCCAATGTCTAAAAAGAGCCTGAGAAGGAATTCTGAGTGGATGAGTACTTGAGAATTGAAAGAGGCATAAAAAAACCTATTTTTTTTCTAAGGCTCAGAGCATTACAAAATCGATTTGGTCAACATTATAAAGATTTGAATTTAATGTTTCCTTATTTATACAGGTCTCTCCTACTAGGGCCATTCTTAGAAATTTTTAAATGGTGGAGTAAATTTACTCTTTAAGGTTCCTGATTCACTTGGATTATCCTTTTTTGTTGTTGTTTTTCAAGGTTTTTTAATCAGCAAACCTTAACAGTGTGAAGCGATTTCATTATAATAATTCCAAAGATGCGTACAGTGTGCTATGAACAAGTTGACTTACCTCCATTATATTCCGCTCCCCTTTCAAACAATGTTTGGTGGGTTTCACTGCACAATCTTCATATATATACACACACACATTTTATACATATATACATTTATACATTTTATGCATATATATATACATATATGTAACCTACTTTGATACTTTCACCCTACTTTAGGGTATATTACTGAAGGAATACAAATCATTATACAGGAGAATACCTGCATATTCATGTTTGTTACAACTCTGTTCACAATAGCCTAGCTGTGGAACCCCCTAGGGGGCCAACAAGTGACAAATGAATAAAGAGAATACCATATACACATATCATAAGAGTATTACTCAGCCTTAAAAGAAAATGAAATAATGGCTCTCTCAGGAAAATGGCATGAACTGGAAATCATGTTAAATGAGATAAGTCATGTTCAAAAAGCCAAGCATCTCAAGTTTTCACTCAGAGAACTTAGACCTAAAGTGATGATGATAACAGTAAAGGTAATGAGACATGAATGGAAAAACAGAAACTGTTGGGAGAGACAGTTGGTAGGAGAAAGGGAGAAAGGAAAGGTTTATGCTATTTCTTAGACTCCAGTGGCTAGTTACATTAATCCATATTTAAACTAGGATGACCTTTTGCCCTGCTATGCCTGGCATAGTCCTCATTTACACTTGTTGTCCCAACAGAATTATTTCTTGTGCCAGTCCTGGAGCTTGAACTCAGGGCCTGGATGTTGTCCTTGAGTGTATTTTGTTCAAGGCTAGTGCTCTACCACTTGAGCCACAGCTCCACTTCCAGCTGACACGCAGATCTCAGCCTCCTGAGTAGCTAGGACTACATGTGTGAGCCACAAACATTTATAGTCCAACAGAATTATTAATAGCAGTATCCTCCATCATCAGTGTTAGCTAATATTGGAAAATGAAATTCTCCAATCAGTTTTGATTTTGACTCTAATAGTGTTCAAGAGTGCTTCATGCTTTCTCACTAATCATTGCACTTATGAATTTTCCTCTTTCTGTTGGATTTTAAGCATAGTTTGAATTTTCAAACAGTCCGTATACAACCTGAAAGTTTCTGAGAAAGTAACAACAATTATATCTACTCAAATTAAACATTGGTCATAGGTAACACATATAAACTAAGTAACATGTATCATTAACAGTTGTTTTTTGTTTTGCAAGTTACTTTTTATTTATCAACAATATTATGACTCAAAGTGTGATATTAAGCATGCAAAAATAGCAATGGCTGAATTATACATACCTTCGTAGCCAAACAGAAGTAACAACAAGAAGCCTTGGATCTTGGGTGGCATTTTCCTCTTGTCCTTGGCTGCACCTCTGTCTTCCTTCAATGGAGAGCTGGCCCAGGAGCAGGGATTAACTCAAGCGCTGGACTCACTAAGCATCTTACTCCGTTTAGTTCTTAGGTCTCTGCCTGAGCCCCATCAAGTTAGCCCCCATAGTTATTGCAGCAACAAGGAAGTCTCAGACACACTAATAGCAGCTGAGTTGGCTTAGCAAGAGAGTTCGTGTTCTTGTACTATCTTTAAATGCAAGGTGACAATGGAGGGAAACAAATAGTATTGAAAGACTAAAGCCTGGCTTCCTTCTCTGCCATCCTTTTCTGGGTGGTCACTTTGAATGCTAACGTTCTAATTTGTATGGACATGCCCTAGTCTTCCTGCTGACATCATGTTCATTCCTTTCCACTGAGGAAAATACTGTGCAAAAAGATGTGCAATAGGAGTGGCTTGTACCTGTAATGCTAGCTACTCAGGCTGCTGAGATCTAAGGATGGAGGTTCAAAGCCATCCTGGGAAGACCAACCCTAGAGCCTCTTATTGCCAAATTATCACTAAAAGGCTAGAAGTGGTGCTGTGTCTCAAGTAGTAGAGTACTAGACTTGAGCAAAAAAGCTAAGGGACAGTGCCCAGGCCTTGAGTTTTAAGCCCAGTATTGGCATGTGCATGCACGGGAGGGGGAGAGAGAGAGAGAGAGAGAGAGAGAGAGAGAGAAGAGAGAGAGAGAGAGAGAGAGAGAGAGAGGAGAGAGGAGAGAGAGGGAGGGAGGGAGGGAGGGAGGGAGGGAGGGAGGGAGGGAGGGAGGGAGGGAGGGAGGGGGAGGGGAGGGAGAGGGAGGGGAGGGAGAGGGAGAGGGAGAGGGAGAGGGAGAGGGAGAGGGAGAGGGAGAGGGAGAGGGAGAGAGGGAGAGGGAGAGAGAATAGGAGGGAAAAGGGATTGGTAGATCGAAGGGTACATTTTCACTTTTGCAAGATGAAAATGTCCTGGAGATCTGTTCATATCAGTCATTGTGAATATATGTAGCCTTATTTACTAGTTAAGATGGTTTAAAAAGAATATACTTGATTGTTAATCTGAAAAATTATATGTTACACTGTTAGAAAAAGATGCAAATTTATACACAGTCTAATGAAAATTATATTGGAACTCTGGGCTCCAACAACTTCCCTTCATTCCTCATCTCAAATATGTGAAAGGCCAATGCTAAAAAAGAAAAGACCCCCTAAGCAATGCTGTAATGCAGTGCTGAAAAGCAAAACAAAAACCAAAACTAAAACACAAAACAAAACACCTCAAAAGAAGCAAACCATCCAACAACTTCAGACGTTTGGTCATGTAAACAGCATTTGTTGGATGTCTGTAAGCCTGACATTCTACTATATTAAAAAGGAAACGATTATATTTGCTTTCTGCTGTGTATTTTAGAGTTTAATGCAATATCAATCTTTAATCACAATCATAACTAGATCTGTAGTCAACTTTTAATAATTCAAAACCCGGTCAAAGTGCTGCTGTGGTCATACATTTTGGTTAAGGTTTGGAGCAAGCGCTGCCCAGGACCTACAGGATTCTCTGAGGCCACCGGCGGCTACTGGGCAGCGAGCAGGAACTGAGGTGGTCCCGCCTCCATCTTCAGTGATTTCTCGGATCACGGCAACCTGGGGGGTTAACGAAGTGTCATTTAGACCCTGTGCTAAGGAAAAAAAAAGAAAGAAAGAAAGAAAGGAATTCACATATGTTTAAATTAACGAAAAAAGAGGAACGAAGAAAAAGGTTTTTTTTCCAATCGGAAAGCTCTATGGGTATTTAGGATGAAAAATGACTACCGTAAGTCATGGTCCCACTGGGGCTCGAACCCAGGACCTTCTGCGTGTAAAGCAGACGTGATAACCACTACACTATGGAACCTTCTTGTAGAGCGGGCGCTCAGGCAGCATTCTTAAAGAGTTACCTCACATCCCGCGCTCCTTGAAACTGCCCCACCCTCTCGGCTTGCCTTAGCCCCGCCCCTCCCCGCCTCTTAGGCGCCAAATTCGCAGGAGGATTCGGATCCCAGGCTTTTGTCACCAAAGGGGGCGCGTCTTCCTGGCACCTCAAGAGTCCCCCACCGCCGCCGCCTGTGACCAGGGCCGGCTCTGCCCGTGGCTCTGCCCCGCCCCCCTGCCCTCCTGCTCTCCTCCCCAAACTTCCCCTCAGCCCAGTCGTCGGGAAGGGCTGAAGTGTGCCCGGCCAGGCCCGAACACAGCTCCTACTGCAAGCTTCGCCCCCTCCTGACCGACCCGCGCTTTTCGTGTTGCCCGGGAGCCAACTGAGCTGGGCCCGGACTCCACGCGCGTGGGGCGCCCGACGTGAGGAGGTCCCGGGGAAGACCCACTCCCCGCGGCCGTGGTTGGAGGGGTCAGTCCGGGGCGGGGAGGCCCCAAGCGCCTAAGGGTGTTTGTGTGTGTGTGGAAGGTTCCCGAAGCGGAGGGGGTGGGCGGCGTCGAGTTGGGGTAGGCGGCTGTGTTGCCCACGTGGGGAAAGGCCGCTGGGCGGGCCAGTCGGCCTCGGCTCAGGCCGCGGGTCCTCCTGCGACTTCCCCGGCTTCCCACCCCTCCGAGGCCGCGCGGGGCACGGGGGCGGGACAGGGGGCGGGGCAGGGGGCGGGGCAGGGGCGGGGCTTGAAGGCTGGGGCCGCGCAGTCTGGCCCGTGCTTGCCTAGGGCAAGAGTGAGATTGGGGTGGGCGTGGTGAGGACCCTTTCATCATGGTGGCCAATGGAGCAGCAGCACAGGCCACGTCACTCGAGGGTCCCTGGTCCTGTAACAGGCCCTGTGGTCACTCAACCCATCGCTGGCCCTGTGTGACTGCATAGATGGATATTTCTAACCCCGCCTGTGCTTCTGGGGCTCTGGTCTCAGAGGTTTTTTTGGACTCTCACCACAATGGTTTCCTAAGTGAGCTGCTGCTTACTTCTCATTTCAGTGTCATTTTGCTTTCTCCAGGGCTTCTGGATGGATCTTGGTCGCTATCCTAGGATTCATCATCATCCTTAATCTTGAAAACCTGGTAAAAACCATTTGGGTTTTGAGTACCCAGGCCGACTTGACCTCACTCAGAGAGCAATTTTCTGGCATCTCCCCAGTAGGACAATTGAGAAATGGCACTGATTGAAGAAAATGAACTCCTTTCAGCCAACTCCTGTTTTTCTGAGAAGGGCCCTGGAGGACACAGGTGGGTGGACTGAGCACTAATGTGGGAGGGGATAAGGGGGGAGATCCGGATCTGGATTTATTCCTGTTGTATCTACTCATTAGTGGTGTACTCTTTGGCTGGCCAGTTCACATTCCAACCCCTACCCCTCCACTGTGAAATACAAGGATTAGATTGATTGGACCCCACCTTTTTTTCTCTGTGGCTAAAAGTTATTCCTGTTTTCCAGGTAGAAAAAAATGGAGGTAGTTATCTGCTGTGTGACTTTTTCCACAAAACTAGTTAGAGGTAAACCAATTGCTGATGTCTGGATTTTTGAGTACTCAGTTTCCTATGTTCTCAGGTAGTTCCCTAAAATATTCATCTCAGGGCCTCTTTCAAGACAGAGGGTCCATGGGGCTGGGGATATAGCCTAGTGGCAAGAGTGCCTGCCTCGGATACACGAGGCCCTAGGTTCGATTCCTCAGCACCACATATACAGAAAACGGCCAGAAGCGGCGCTGTGGCTCAAGTGGCAGAGTGCTAGCCTTGAGCGGGAGGAGGCCAGGGACAGTGCTCAGGCCCTGAGTCCGGGGCCCAGGACTGGCCAAAAAAAAAAAAAAAAAGACAGAGGGTCCTGTTGGTCTAGGAAAGACAGATACAAAAATGGAGGCAGTTTTGCCAGTTTTTCTGAAGCCACCTGGAATGGATTTTCGGAAACTTGGAAGAGAAAGTGTCCAAATGATCTATGTCTAATATGACACAGTAACTGACAGCGGTTCTCTGGCTCAAACACTTGAAAGTTTTTTTTTTCTTTTCCCAGAAATGGGCATATGGTTAATGGTCATGGCCACTTGTGGTAGGATAGGATTTTAGTTTCACAGCAGTTCTCAGAACAGGGCATTTGCTCAAATGTGGCACAGTATCCAGGAAAAGTACAATTGTAAGACTGTGCAACACATTTGTGGCAGGTACTTACTGCTGGTTGTACAGCAATACCCATCTTTTCCTTGATAATAACCATAGAACAAACACATAGGTTTGCTATGTATTAGAGGCTGTAGTAAGCTCTTATAGTAACTCATTTAATCCTCACAAGCACCCTGTGGGAAAGGTAGTGTTATTATTCTTAGTTTATAGGTGGGAAAACTATAAAGTAAATTAATTATATCATAGAGCAAGCCTTTTAGCTTTTAAACTCAGACTTTAAGTCCAGACTATCTGGATGTGTTTAACATCTACACTATACTGCCTGACTTTGTTTGACTGCAATGAGTCTCACTAAAGCAGCTTGATTTCCTAGGCTCCTCATAGCTAGGAGCCAATTCTGGCCAGGAGTGTATGAACATGTGGGTTTCTAAAAGCACTTCTTTAAAAGGAGTGTTTGATTGCTCCATTTTGACTTTAGTCTTTCACCACCTTCTACCCATTTGCTACTAGAGGTAGAGGAAACATTTTGTGACCATTATGTAATATGTTTTGTGTGTGTGTGTGTGTGTGCGCGCGCGCGTGTGTGCCAGTGTGCCATTCCTGGGGGCTTGAACTCAGGGCCTGAGAACTGTCCCTGATCTTTTTTGATCAAGGCTAGCTCTCTGGTGGTTCATTGGAGATCAGAGTCTCATGGACTTTCCTGTCCGGGCTGGCTTCAAACTGCAATCCTCAGATCTCAGCCTCCTGAGTAGCTATGATTACAGGTGTCAGCTGTGGGCGCCTGGCCCATCATGTGATCTTGATGTGACAATTATGAAGAAGAAAACTATGCAGTTTGGTCAAAAGAAGGAGTTTTCCCCAATTCCTACTTCAGATTCTTGGTTACATGTGAAAAATAAAACCCTTGATTTTAACTTTCACTGTTAAGTAGGAGCTTCAGTTATGGGAGGGAAAATACAAACTACTGATTTGATGTTTTCACATTTCTCACCTATAGCTAGCTGTCCCCAGTATATTTTGACAGTATTTTAATCTGCTGACCAGCAGCTGAAGGATTGTTCTGTATCCCAGTTTATGTCATAATATATCTAGGATCACAGTGTTGTGATCCCACAGTGTGGGATTTTTTGTAAGTTCCTGATGTTCCATTTCAAGAAGTTTGAAGAACATTAAGGAATAATTTGTTCTAAGATGCTAATGGAAGATAATGGCTTGATGTACTTTTCCTAATGTAGGATTGTACTGGATTTTAATCAGGGCTCTGCTTCTCTATTAAGGAAGAAACTCAAAGAGAAGAAGGCAGATGGAAAAAGAGAGAGTGTGATTGATATACCAAAGCCTGAATAATAATAATGGAGAATGCCTCTGTGTGGTGCTCCTCTCGAGACCATCTGTCTATATAATCTTTGAAATCATCCACAGTTACATTGAATGAGATGGGATTTTATGCAAACAGCCATTCTAGAGAGAAATAGATTTGCCCAGAATACTTTGTCACTGTCTTGAGAGATTCCTAGTTTCTAGACACTCTTGAGCACAGAACAAATTGGCTACTGCTTAGGGTTTGTTGTTGTGGTTTGTTTGTTTTATGCCAGGACTGGGGCTTTAATTCAGGTCCTGGGTGCTATCCCTTCGCTTGTTTTGCTCAAGACTAGTGCTATATCACTTGGGCCACAGCTCCACTTCTAGCTTTTTAGTGGTTAATTGGAGATAAGGGTCTCATAGGATTTCTTGCCTTGGTTGGCTCCAACTTCAGTCCTCAAATCTCAGCCTTTCGAATAGCTAGGATTTACAGGCATCAGCCAACATGGCCTGTCTTACTCCTTAGTTCTATAGTGCATTACTTTGACAGCAACATTTTGAGAACAGCCAATGAAAAGGGGCTGCCTCTATGTCCATAACACTGTCTCATTTAGATGTCTTTATGGATCCAGCTATGTACACAGTCAATCCCGCCTCTAGACTGTTGTTTGTAGTTTGATGAAGAGAGTTTTAAAAATGGTATAGGTATTAAACTAAAGCCATGTGCATATTTTTATTAATAATTCTGAATATTTGGGATCTTTTTGTATAATTGGAGTATAGTTTGAAGAGATATGTACAATAATAAAATCAAAATCAATTAGTACTAGCAGTTTCCCTCTGCTAACTACTGTTAAAATACAGTGGATTGTATTTTGTGCAAAATGATCAGGCTACCATGACAACTGTCTGAATATTATTTCATTGTTAGTAATAGATTTCCATTATCTGCCTCTGGGCCCAGTATTCTAAAGCCTAGCTGCATGGTTGTCTTATATGGAGCTGTCATGCACATGTTTACAAAAACAAAAATAAAACACTTTGAACCAGCTGACTTTGTAAAAAGAAAGAGAAATTAGAATGAATTCACAGAATTTCAGGTTGATTGTGGTTTTTGCTATTTTTTCTTGTGGAAAAATGTTTTGGATAATGATTTATATTGTATTTTAACTGTAGATTTTTTTTTGACCAGTCCTAGGGCTTGCCCTCAGGGCTTGGACACTGTCCCTGAGCTTTGTTTGCTCAAGGCTAGTGCTCTACCATTTGAACCCCAGCTCCACTTACAGCTTTTTCTTTTGTAATTTGTTGGAGAGGAGTCTCATAGGTTTTCTTGCCCAGACTGGTTTTGAAGCACAATCGTCAGGTCTCAGCCTCCTGAGTAGGATTACAGGTCTGAGCCACCGGTGTCTAGCTTGACTCTAGATTTTGCTAAATAGATGTACCAGATCAGAGTTTGGAAATTTCCTCTTCATTTAGTTGTACATGATAGAAGATCCCATCCAGACTAGATCTGGCCTAGAGATTTATGGTTCAGCTCCATTTCTCTGACCTTCTTTTGGTCTACTCTTTTTCATGTATCAATTTTGGCCTCTAGACAGACTTCAGCATGGTGACGGCCTGACTCAGAAGACCATTCTTGGGGGAGATTAGTGAAGTCTGTGTAGCAACACTTTCTCCAGGAGCCCTCATATTGCTTGTTTTTATGTGCTCATACCTGAATACTGTTTTTCCAGGAGAAGAGGGTGTGCTGGTTAGTTAGCACTTAGGCTAAGTAAGGTACCTGCCTATTTGAGCAATCACTGTTGCTTGAGGAGAGGGCTGTGCTAGTTGATTTAAATTAATCAGGACTCATATTCAAAGTAGTGGTTAGTATCTGTCCCATCTAAAACACACCCTGAGAACTGACTTTGGGGAGGGTTCTTGGTACCAATGGCTTGAATTCAGGGCCTTGTACATGCTCAACCATTATACTTAGCCATGCTTCAGAGCGTGGTGATTCAATAAAGGAAAGTTGAGGTTCGATTACAAAGAAGTTAAGGGAATATTTGCTAGTCACCTGGTTAACTAACAGAATACTGGTTCCCCTCTCCCCCACATGCTCAACTATTTGTTGAATGAGTATACAAATGAAAACAAGACAAGAAGAGTACCCTAAACCAACATGCTACAAAAACTTCCCCTAAGACTTTCCTATGAGGCAGTAGTAGAACGTTGTTTTTTTTTTTTTTTTTGTCCAGTCCTGGGCCTTGGACTCAGGGCCTGAGCACTGTCCCTGGCTTCTTCCCGCTCAAGGCTAGCACTCTGCCACTTGAGCCACAGCGCCGCTTCTGGCCGTTTTCTGTATATGTGGTGCTGGGGAATCGAACCTAGGGCCTCATGTATCTGAGGCAGGCACTCTTGCCACTAGGCTATATCCCCAGCCCCAGAACGTTGTTTTTGTTTTGTTTTGTTTTAATGAAAGCTATGGATCTTTCCTAGGCCGTGTTTTTGTGGTTGGTTTTTTTCCCCCAGTCCTGGGGCTTGGACTCAGGGCCTGGGCACTGTCCCTGGGTCCTTAACACTCTACCTCTTGAGCCACAGCACCACTTCTGGCTTTTTCTGTTTATGTGGTGCCGAGGAATCGAACGCAGGGCTTCATGCATGCTAGGCAGGCACTCTACCATTAAGCCATATTCCCAGCCCCTAGGCCATGTTTTAACTAATAGTTTAGACATTTTTCTAAGAAAGAAACTGTATTTTATATGTTTATGAACACAAAAAATGATTGACAGAGAGTCAGTGGTGGCCAAAAGAAAAGGTGAATGTAGAATCTGCCTTTCAATAAGCAAGAGCTACTTCTCTCATCTAGATTGTGTTGTTCCCCATCCGTTGGCAGATGCTATCATGTCTACATCCTACATTGTTTGGTTGTCAAGGTAACTTATTAATGAATGGTTCTAGAATTCTTCTCTATAAGATTCCAGATGAGAATGAGGAAAGCCCTTTAAGTAAGACCTGTAAATATGGGGATATTTTGTATCCTGAGCCTGCGGGTCAGGCCTGAAAACTCATCAAACAGAAATGTGAAGATCTAGGAGTCCCTTTCCCCATTGAGCCTATGTGGAACTGGCAAAACCTACAGGAAAGGGTAAGAGCCTTTAAATGGACCAGTTGCAGTGAATGAGTTCTGTGTAGGCATGGGATCATATTGGTGAAAGTTAACCTGCTTCTCCTGTTTGCTTAGTTGGTTGGCCCAAATCTTGTGGAATTTTTTTTTTATGTATGCAGTATATAATACATTAATATATATTTACAAAGTAGAATAAAGCCCTTTGATGGAACAGAAAGTGTCCAGGACACAGAATACAATGACTGTAACCTTGGGAAGGCCACCTAACTTTTAAAAAATGGTTTTCATTGTATTATAAAGGTAATGTATAGAAGGGTTTCAGTTACAGAAGTCAGGTTAAGAATACATTTCTTTTTTTATTTATTGTCAAAGTGATGTACAGAGAGGTTGCAATTTCATATGTTAGGCCTTGGGTACATTTCTTGTACTGTTACCTCCTCCCTCATTCCCCCTTCCCCCCTCCCCCTTTTACATTTCTTTTTGAACAATGTCACCCTTCCCTTGTTTCCCTCCCAGTTTTTCCCTCCTGTCCCTATGCACAAGTTATATAGTTCATTTTCAACATAGTGTTCAGTGGGTACCACTGCTGCATTTGTTCATCCTTTGTCCCTCAGTATCTGTACCCCCTTACTCTCCCAAAGACATAAATGAACCAACACAACAAAAAGAAAGAAAAAATAGCAAAAAAGAAAATAAAACTCTTGTTTCCATTTCCTGGAGGTCATTTCAATAAATATTATTTTGTATGATTAGATGCACATAGACATTGTGCCTTTGTGTTCTTCTCCTAAAAGTGTTTGTCTCACTGTGTGTGAATGCCGAGAGACCTGTATAAAATTTATTATGTCCCCCTATATTTTAGATCTAGGTTCTGCATATGAAAGAAAACTTGCACCATATATCACCTTTGCAATAAAAATTTAAAAATAAAAACAAATTTTATCTCCGGCTTTACTCTGAGCTTGGCTTACGTCACTTAATATGAATTGTTTTGGGTCCATACATTTCCCTGGCACCTAACTTCTATAGTCTGTTTGTTCTCTCTTCTAACACAGAATCCTGAGGATATTTCTGACTAGACCGAAAGACCAGAGTATCCTAACACATCACAGGCTCACCTGTTGCAGGGCTTTGGGCCAAGAACCTTATAGTGACAATCTTGTAGTTTGACTCTTTCTTTTGCCCTTGATATCAGAGGGATTTACATCAACACATTTTCCTTTGATTTGCTTTTGTCTTGGAATGGCAGATCACTGCTCCTGCTGAAGGCAAGTAAGAAGAAATAAGGAATTACCATTCCCATGTCATTGATTCATATTATGCTCCATGTCAGAGTGAGATAGATCCATGTAAAAAATGCAAGTGCTTACAAGATAAAGGAACAGATGGTAGCAACCCTTAAGAATATCACAACTCTAAATATTTAAGGAAACAGTTCTGATGAACTCCTATTTGGAGTTCATACAAAATGACTGGGAAAATTTTGAATTGTACAGTGCCAAGGTAAATTATTTTTATTTATTTATTTGCCAGTCCTGGGCCTTGGACTCAGCGCCTGAGCACTGTCCATGGCTTCTCTTTGCTCAAGGCTAGCTAGCACTCTGCCACTTGAGCCACAGCGCCACTTCTAGCCACTTTTCTACGTATGTGTTGCTGGGGAATCGAACCCAGGGCTTCACGTATACGAAGCAAGCACTCTTGCCACTAGGCCATATTCCCAGCCCAAGGCAAATTATTTCTGTGTAGAAGGTAAAGCTAGATGTGGAGTACATGGAAATATGAGCTTCCTTTGATTTACAGATAGCTGCTTTCCTCAAATTCCTGTAGATTGCTCTTTTGGTAGCTTCCTTTGCTCCTTTTCATTAACTTTCTGTCTGTTCCCCAGAACTCTGCTCTTGCCCCATGTAGCTTTCTTAGTCTATAAGCTCAACTTGTTGTTTTTTTTTTAATCTTCCATAATCACTTCCGGTATTGTTACTAGCTAGATGACCTCCTTAATCTGACTCTTTGGAACTGGTCAATTTCCTAGACCTGAAGGCTTATACTATCTGTGGTATAGTTTAACAGTAAAGTCTCACAGGCACTCAAATGCATGTCTGTTCTGTCCACCACTGTACCCCCAGCATGGTGTAATGTACTTAGCACAGGGTAAACACCGAGTAAATAATGAACCTATTTAAAAAACAACTGGAAACCTTAGAATCCTCCATGAAGCCTCTGTCTCCATCACTCTCCGTTCTTACTCTGAGACTTGTAGGGTTTGTTATCTAAAGCTCATCTTCATCTCCTGTGTCTTGGCTTTATTTCAACCCTTCCCTTCTATTCTTAAATTATCGAAGGAACCTTTTCATTGGTCTTGCTATTGTTGTCTTTCCCCATTTCGTTACCAGCTGACACCTTGATTGAATTTAGTACAGCTTGAATCTAATCAGATTACCCTTGGCCTCCCCTTGACTTAAATAGTTTGCAATCTGGCAGCTTCAAACTGAATCCATTCAGTCTGTAGGGTATTTTAAGAAAATTAGAAGTTCTGTGTTTCATTAATTTCTGTGATGCATATTTTTTCACATTTTGGAATCTCCAATTTGGAAATTCGTCTAAAAATTGATAGTGCCATGATTTTCTCTCATATTCATACATAAAATAATGTTGTGCCCTGTAATTAACGATACCTTAATTTTGGTGAACTACACTCGTGCAAACATTTAGAGAATAAGAAGATCTTAGAAGAAAGTATGCTTAGCTTCCCTTGAAAATTTGTATCAGCCAACACTAGGCCAGGATCTCTAAGACTGATAGCCTGAGATGGAACTACCAGTGTGTAGCTGCTGCCTCATTTAGACAAAAAAATTCTCTGTAATACCCCCAAGTTTCTAACCAGACCCCTTTATCTGCCTCAAACCCATTAAACATTTAAATTTTTTTCCCTGATTGGCAGGCTAAATCCAAATTCTTTGTTATAATTTAAGAATACTCCCAGTTGGCACTCACTTAACCTCCGCAGGCCAGTGTCTCTACCCTCTGCTTTATACATACACCCTTTCTTTGTTAGTCTCTAGAAACAATATTCGGATATGAAATGTTCCCATGATCCCTGGGATGCATGTCTTGACCTTTTATCTTTGATGAAACATTCCTGGCTTTCTCAGGAAGAGTTCGTTTCTTTCTAGGCTCTAGTAGTAGCATATGTTTTTGCTGACATCTCTTGTCTCGAAATTGTTTATATACATGCCTGAGTCCTTCATCACACTGTGAACCAATAGGGGCCTGTACCTTAAATTTATTCATCATGGTCTACCTGCCCTGTAGCAGGAACATGTTCAGAAAGTATGTCTGTACCTTCTGAATGAAATCTCTGGTTTTGAGTTTTGCCTTTGGGTAGAAAGCTAAAATAGGAGTCAAGGGGAAGGGCAAGTGTTTTCCCTTAGTGCCGAGATTATAGCAGAAGATAGTATTTCTGACTGTGATTTACAAAGGTCTTTTCAAGTCGTACTTTAGACTAAAAATTTATAGACCCCAAAGCAAAAAAGCACTGCCAGCTCTATTAAGTTTTTAAAAGATACACATACACACACACACGTACAGACATATATAAAACCAGAACTTGTGGCTCACACCTATAATCCTAGCTACTCAAGAGGCTGAGATCTAAGGATCGAAATTCAAAGCCAGCCTGGGCAGGAAAGTCTGGGTGACTTACCTCCAATCAACCACCAAAAAACCAGAACTGGTACTGGGGCTCAAAGTGGGTAGAGTGCTAGCCTTGAGCAGAAAAGCTCAGGGGTAGTGTTCAGGCCCTCATTTCAAGCCCCACTGGAAGTAAAATGTTAAATCAGTGTACAATACATGACTTGTACAACTTAATGAATTTTGATATATGAAGGGATTAGGGTGACGACCATATATCAGTATATTGAATATAGTCTTTCAAAGTTCCCTCCTTCCAGTATTTTGTAATCACTTAGCACCCACAATCCTATAACCACTAATCTGTTCCCTACCAGTGTAGTTTTTATGTTTTCAGATTTCATATACATGTCCTTAACCTTAATGTCCTTATTAATAGCAACAATGCCTTTGAGATCCAAGTAGGTGTTTATATCAAAAGTTCATTTTTATTGCTTGGTAGTATTCCAGTTTTATAGATGTCAAATTTTAAGGATGTTCCATCCTTCAATGGAAGAATAGGTACATATTTTGGCTTTTTTCCATATTTACTATGTGAACCTATATCAAGGCTTTTGTGTGAATAGAGAATTTTATTCCTTGATAGCCACTCCTCAGGAGTTAGGAGTATATGGTAAGTATGTGTTCAGTTTTATAACAAATTACCAAACTTTTTTCATACAACTTTGCATCCCTACTAACAAGGTATAGGAGTTCTATTAGGTAACATTCTAGATAGCGTTGACTATGGCTGATATTTCAAAATTTTTGTGCTGGTTCTCGGGTTTGAACTCTGGGCTGGATGCTGTCCCTTAACTTTTTTTGCTCAAGGCTGACACTCGCATTTGAGCCACACCTCTGCTTGGTTAATTGGAGATAAGAGTCTCATGGACTTTACTGCCTGGGCTGGCATTGAACTGAGATCCTTAGATCTCAGCCTCTTAAGTAGCTTGGATTATAGCCACCTGAACCTAACAGTAATGAAGTACTTTTTTTTTTTTTTTGCCAGTCCTGGTGCTTGAACTCAGGGCCTCGTGAGCACGGTCCCTGGCTTCTTTTTGCTCAAGGCTAGCACTTTGCCACTTAAGCCACAGCGCCACTTCTGGCCTTTTCTATATATGTGGTGCTGAGGAATTGAACCCAGGGCTTCATGTATTCGAGGCAAGCACTCTTGCCACTAGGCCATATTCCCAGCCCTCAGTTACTTTTTTTTGCCAGTCCTGGGGCTTGAACTCAGGGCCTGAGCACTGTCCCTGGCTTCTTTTTGCTTAAGGCTAGCATTCTACCACTTGAGCCACAGTGCCACTTCCAGCTTTTTCTGTGAATGTGGTGCTGAGGAATCGAAGCCAGGGCTTCATGTATACGAGACAAGCACTTTACCACTAGGCCACATTCCCAGCCCCCCTCAATTACTTTTTAAAAATTGAAAGTAGATGAACAGTGGTATCTCAGTGTGGTTTCAGTTGAAATTTTGCTTCTTTGAATACAGTGTGAAGGGGTAAACTCATTGCCAGTTCAGAGGTGTTTCTAATCTCATTTTTAAAATCTGTTTTCTACCATTTTTCTACTTAGAGGCCTCATGTAGCTTATTTATTGCTATGTAACATTATCAATAATGGAAGCTTAAAATTTTGAACATGTTTGACAGCAGTTTCTGTTAGTTAGAAACTCAGGCATATCTTAACTAGGCCTTCTACTTTAGGATCTGTTGTGAACTCTTTGTTTTCAGGGAGTTGACTGGGCTGTAGTCTTCTGAAGGCTTCATTAGGGAGGACTCCACTTGTAATTTCATTGATTTTTGTCAGAATTCAGTCCTTCACAGGTGGACTGCAGCTCATAATCTACGAAAGATAGCCTTTCCTTGGTTGTTGGGGACAGCTACCAAAGCAGAGACCTCTTCCCAGTTCTATGCTTTGGTAGCTGTCCCCAACGTGGGATTTAGCTCAGTTGAAGAGTGCTTGCATGGCAAGTGCAGGGCCCTAAGTTCGGTCCTCAGCTCTGGAAAAAACAAAACGGTGGAACATACTTCAAACTATTACAGTTGTGTTAGCCAGTCGTGTTTCCTGACCACATGATTCCAACAGATAACTTCTGGTCTACACTGACCTTTGTGAATTTGTTCCAGATGATATTGTGTCATAACTCATCTCTGAGTTCTTTCTTTTTCTTTCCTTTTCTCTTTTTTTCAGTATTGATATTTGAAGTCAAGGCTTTGCACTTATTAGGCAAGCCTTCTCCCACCTGAGCCATGCCTTCAGCACTTTTTGTTTTATTTATTTTTAAAGTAGAATCTCACATTTATGTCCATGTTCCCTGTTTATGATTTGTATTTAGCTGGGATGACAGAAGTATGCCTCGGTTTTTCTCGGTTGAGATGGCAGTCTGGAATTTTTTTTCCTATGGTGGCTTTTACTTCTGATCCTCATAATGAGGCGTCTCCACACCCAGCCCTTTGTGTTCTTTTAGTGACTTCTATACGACCTCATCAAATCTGGCTCATCTCTTCTCTTAACATAGTTTTTCACACCCAGAACTCACCCTTGGAGATATGCTTATTTTCCCCCCTTACATATATATATACTAGGTGTTCCTTTTCTTACAAAGGAGCAAGCAAGCCAGGGGCTGGGAATATGGCCTAGTGGTAAAGTGCTCACCTCGTATACATGAAGCCCTGGGTTTGATTCCTCAGCACCACATATATAGAAAAAGCCAGAAGTGGCGCTGTGGCTCAAGTGCTACAGTGCTAGCCTTGAACAAAAAGAAGCCAGGGACAGTGCTCAGGCCCTGAGTTGAAGCCCCAGGACTGGCAAAAAACAAAACAAAACAAAAAGGAGCAAGCCCTTTAGATCAGGGTTCTTTGAGATTTTTGGATCAAGACAACTGAAATAAAAGATTTTTAGAATGGACCTTTGATACTGGCATATTCACTTATTTATAGCAAATACTAATGAGCACATATTGTATCCATGATCAAACACATGGAAGTGGGAAACTTAAGAAAATAGATAAAATATAAGTTCTAATGTTTTATTTTCTGCTTTGACAGGTTTTTGTGCTTCTTCTCAGGTACAGGTACCACAATTTGAGAGAATACTAGAAGTTGGGAAATGGTATGTGTGTTTGATGGCTTATTTTGGCCCCAGCACCATAAGGGAAGTTAAGAGTTGCTAGCACTGGAGGCCTGCTTGTGCTATTAGACTATGAGGTGCCGGAGGCCATGAATGGACAGACCTCTTAAGTACTTCCCATCAAGCATTTTAATGCACATTGCTGTCTTCTCATTCTGTTCTTTGATCCAGCTGCTCTGCGTATGTTATATTCATTGGCTGTGTCATGATCAATAATTGCAGTTGACTATTAGAAGTACCTTGCCTTGGCAGCCATTAGAGCCATGGCTAGTTCCAGGAAGTATGTGAAATAGAGTTTGTCTGCAATGGCCGCTTGCCCTCTTTGTGAGGTAGCCAGCCTTTTCCATTTGTATTTTTCCATAGTTTGTTGCTCCAAGAGATTAACCAAATGCCCTGGGTTGGGTTTCCTCTGGAGCAGAGCCTGTAATGAGAGTTTTAGGATGAGTTTATTTGGAAGGTGAAGGCAGAGCCACTAGAGGTTTAGGAAAGTGAGGGAAGGGAGCAAGTGTAAGAAGCAGCACTTCAGTCTTCAGAAGCAGCCAATGCAGCCAGTTTTCAATCTTAATGGGTACCTTCCTCCACCAGCTTTTAGTCTGATTTCAGCATTACCATTAGGGCACTTCATTCTGCTTTTAAATTCTTCTCTCCCTTTCTACATCCTTGTTAAGTTCTGGAATGTGAGTGCTCATGAAAACAACCTCTTTTTTCACCTCACCTCTTTGCTTTTGGCTTAGGTCTGCTCAATTGTAAGGTTTCTTTGCCACTTCTAGAAAGCTTTCTCTTATCCTTTCTAGGTTAGGACTCTTTCTCTGTATCCCCATAGTGTCTCCTACCTATCCCATTAGAGGTTACTTTGTATGGTATTTTCATTTATTCATGTAGTTCATATTACTTATGTCACTGGCACTGTTATAGTTACCTGGAGGTCTAATAGAGGAGACATTGACATTTATAATTTTACTGCCATTTCTAATTTACTGTGTATCCAGGGAGAGATAATTTGACCCACCTTGACTGTTAGGGCAACAAATCTGTTAATATATGGTTTTAGAACTTTTTAAAATTAAGTAGCTGTACAAAGGAGTTGCCATTTAACAAAGCAGATTTTTTTCATCCATTGAGGGGCTTCTGGGCTGATTCCATACCTTGGCCATGCTGAATAGGGCTGCAGTGAACATGGTTGTGCTGGTGGCTTTATTATAACCTTGTTTATATTCTATTGAATAAATGCCCAGGAATGGAATTGCTGAGTCATAGGGTAGTTATATGTTCAATTTTGTTTTTGAGGAGCCTCCATTCTGCTTTCCAGAGTGGTTGATCAAGTTTACATTCCCACCAACATTGTATCAGGGGTCTCTTTTGTTTACATCTTCACCAGCATCAGTTATTGTTTGTTTTCTTGGTTTTAGAACTGTTAACATGATATTACTGATTAAAGTTTTCCTTTTCAGACTGGAAAACACATCCATGCTCAAGTGCAATAAAGCCAGCGAGAATCTGCAAAGAGGCAAAATTCTGAAAACCCACAAGGTGCTGACCTATGCAATATAATGCAATGGTTATAAGGAGAGATTGCTGGCGTCAAAGTGTCCAGGGCCAAATCCCAGTTCTGCCCTTCGTCTTTTGTCTCACTTCACGCTATCATTGCTAGTGTGTAAGTAGGGATAATATTACTATATACCTCATAGGATGGTGTTTGAATTAAAGAAAATTAACACTTGTAAAATTAGTGGGTATGTAGAAGATAAGTGTTCAATAATTTTTATTACTATCATTGTGATTTGTTTACCTATATTAAATATTGGCTCATTTAGCAATTGGAAGTTGTCCATAGGACTTGTGCTCAAAGTAACATTGCTCTTTGTGCAATAAAAAAGTGAAGTTTTTCATTTAAAGCAAATTTTAAGTTATAAACAAATTATGTGAAGGGCATAACCAATCGGATTCATGGTCCAGAACCTGGCCCTTGAAGTAACTACCTAAATTCTGACTTCTTTCCCTCATTTCCTTTGTGAGTAAATCTCTTATGTTTGTGGTGGTAGGAGTGTCAAGAGAAATGGAGTGGGTCCTTTCCTTTTAAGGATTCTGTTGTAAAAGGGTAAATTATAGAACATTATAGGAAGCTCAATAACTGGACATGCACATGGCTTTGAGAGCCAGGAGACAGAATGACTAATTCCTATTTGGTGATTTGTGAAAGGAGTCACACAGAGAAAGTGACATTTGAATGACTGTATCTTGACATAGCAATCATTTAATCATTATGGGTTGTAGAGGCATTTGGCTGGAGATCTGGCCTTATAGCTACATTGTCCATTTTTTCAGGAACCTGGGTCATTATGCTATTATTTACAATGTGTCAGCCTCATCATATCATAGATAATAGCGACCTCACAATGGAAACCTCTGTGGTTGTATTGTCTCATAATGAGATCCTCTGGTAATACTTACTATGTTAATAAAGTACTAAAGCCCCAAACTTTTTTCTAGTTATTTTTAGGGACTCTACTAGGTTAAATAGCAAACAATAACTTTTACTACATCTCCTGTGGCTCTGAGTTGTTGAAAAACATTGTGATAAAGAGCAGCTTGGATGGGGTTATACAGTAGTAATAAGTAGCTGATCAACAGTGCCTCAGACCTGCAATCCTAGCTACATAGGAAAGTAAGATTGGGAAGATGACATTTGGAGGCAATTCCAGGAAGAAAGATTCATGAGTACTCCTCAGTGAAGAGCTGGATTTAGTAGTGTATCTATTATACACATGTGCCTGCCCAGGCAAGAAGCAAGACTATCTCAAAAATAACCAGCTAAAATCAGGGCTGGACACTTGGCTCAGTGGTAAGAGTGCATGCCTATCAAGTACAGAGCCCTTAGTTCAAACCACAGTACTACCAATAAAAAGAAAGAAAAATTAGAAATGTTTATTGCTAGTGTCCTGTAAATCCAGGTTGGCAAAACTTAGGGATAAGTAAGCATGAAAACATATATACTGTGTAACTAGCTGGGAAAATATTGGGAGAAAAAGTGCTAATAAATCTCTGGGAACAAGATTGCTTCCAAAGTAGTAGAACTCTGGGCATTGACATCCATTACTGATAATGGCATTTTGAGTTTTCAAGTGTATCTTCCTCTCGAAACCCAGAAAAACTATAGACTAACTTTTCCTTTTCTTTATTGATGATGAAGAGAAGCAAATCTTTTCATAGGTAGGTTCTCTAACAAGGAGCTAGTTAAATGGGTTGGACAATACAAAGGTTACACAAACTAGTTTGTATCACCCAGATCTTTTAAACCCAGATCCAAGAAGTCCTAAGGAAAAAAAATTCACTTTCTTAATTATACTCAAGTTACCGCAGTGTTGTCTAAAAATCATTTCACTTGCCACAGAGTGATTTTCTGTCTTTATTTGCTGAATTTCTCTTCTACTTTGTATTGATGATTATTTTTGTTTTGAAATCGTAATGAGGTTCTGCCTGCACAGAGTGTGGTCCCCTTGGAAGCAGTCATGTGACCACTAGCATTACAGCCCATTACTTGAGCACATCCCTTTATTTCCTAGCCAGGAACAGAGCAGAGCTGGGGCAGACAGTTGGCTCAGGGACCAGCTCAGTCTCACTTGGATGTATGGCTCTGGATTTGCCTTCCAGACTGAAATCCAAAGCAATCTGGCATTGTTGTAATTATTTCTTTGTGTATGTATGTGTGTATATAAGTGCTCTCCATGCAGAAATGTGAAGTGTGTGTGGGGGGGGGGGTGGGTATGGGGTGTGCGGCTGCATAAAGCCAAGACTATACTTTTTTTTCCTTCAGGCTTCTGTATTCTCAGACAAGGCCTTTTCTCACATTTGTCTCTCCTGAAACACCTGGAGTGAGGAAAATCTCTGTGTTGGCCAAGCAGAAGACACAGGTAATGTTTGTTTGTTTTGGGGCATTATAGGGCAAGCTGAATTCTATACTATAAACAGATTGTGTGGCAACAGAAGAAGAAGCATGTACTCACTAGATTGTCTTTTATGGCTCTGTAATTTCTTAGAATGATTTTTCTCAGAGCTGCTGGTTGTAAACCAGTTGTTATTTAAAAAAGAAATAGAGATGACTGCAATGTGGAGGGTTATAGCCTATTTGAAATGAACTTGATATTGGAAAAACTATGCTCATTTGGCAAGAGCTAGGAAATGAGAGAAGGAATACTTTGGGAAATCCTTCTGGTAAGTCCTTTATGAGGGTATTCCCTAACTTCCACTGTGTAACTTCATCTTAAGAAATCCTCCTTTTGCTCCTTTGGCCTTTTGTAATCTTCAAAAAATGCAGTGTTTTCATCTGTGTATAAGGAATGAAACTAATACCATGTAGTGTACATGAATTACTTTTCATAATTGCGCTCTTTCACAGGTGATCAGAATGGATCCTGAAATTAAGGCATAGTTTTTCGGTGGACAGACATTTTTGTTTTTCAGTGATTAGGCAAAATACTGTTTCACCTCTACCACTGATGGACTATGCTAGGGAATATGATATTTAATTTAAGCCTCAATTTGTTCATTTGTAATATGGGAGTGACGATATTGTATTGATGGATGGCTAATGAAGATGTAATGAAATAATAGACTTATAAGCAACTACTGTGCTGGGTGCATATTAGTCCTTTAATAAGGAGACTATAAGTGCTGATTGTAGCTATTTATTATTAATGACATAGCATTCTTTTAAATATTAGAAATATAGTGGGGAGGAGGGAGCCCTTTTTTGTGTGAATCTTTCATTATCCCAGAACCAATAAATATCCATGTGGTTTGGTCTCTGGGAAGCCCCAAACCAAGCATCCTGAAGGAAGTGATTTGAGTAAACACAGTAGATAGGTATCATACCTAGCCCTTCTAACTCATCCATTAAGAAGAGCTGCTCTTTGTTCAAGCCAGTGTTTTTAAACACCACTGAGCTTCTCACTATGTTAGCAAGTTATGTGCTATTAGCCGTTTTCTTATAAGGAAACTGTGGTACAGAGGAATTAAATACAAACTGAGAATTCAAACTCTGGTTTGTCTGATTTCAAAACTAAGGCCCCTCTGAGCCAGCATAAAGCAGTTAGAAACAGTAGTTTCTTGAGATGCTACATCCTTAAAAGAGTCTTTTGATAGGCTCTTTGGAAAATTATTGGCAACTCTTTCTTAGAGATTCATGATGCCCATTACTTGTAGAAGGCTTTGCAAAGTCCTACAGTAAAGAAAGCTGTTTACCTCTCCCAAACTTCCCTGATGGTGAGGCCTTTTTTGCCTTATTCCTAGAACCATAAACTTCATAGGCAGACATACTTTGGAAAACCTGACATCATTTCAAGCTGCTTCCTAATTACAATAATTTCTGACATGCCAATAGATATCCCTAGGTACCTTGCAGTAGTCAGTAGACTTTTCTCCCCATTCCTATCCTTTTCATATGTTGCAACTCAGAATCACCAGCTCACTTTTACACACCTGCCTTTATTCATTTAAGTCCCAACATTCTGTATAGGTAGAAGGGAGTTGTAAAAGGGACCTTTCTGGTGATGTCTACTACAGATTTCTTTGCCTCACTTTATGCCTCTCATTTTATTTAATATACAGACAGCAGGCCTCTGTTTCAATAAGTACCACTGGAAATGTAGAAGGGTGAGCCTGACAAAGGTGTCTGTTCTTGTTACTGTCAGCACAGTCCAAGGTGGAAGAATTACACCTACTGGACTCTTACTGTAGTAATAGAGATATGTGGGCTGGGGGTGACAAATGAATGGCCATGGGGTCTGGATTTGAGTTTCTCAGGATTAGGTCTTGGGTAGGAATTTCTCACAAAACCAATATCTCTAGGAAGAGCTGGGTTTTTGACATGGAGATCTGCACAATTGACATCTACAGTATTTGCAGAAATAGGTTTATGGTGAGGTAACTAAGCCAGGGTGTGGGAGTGGGATAGGCATGCACTCTGATACCAAATAAGGCTAAGAATGAATACAAAAAACTTGATGAGGCTGAGGTAGCTGTTGAGAACTTCAATTCCCAAGGTTAGACAGGCTCCAGGATCATATTTCTTCTTTCTTTGTGTTTTCAGCTTTGGAAATGGAAGTGGTTAAGATGGAAAGAACCAAGCAGCATTAACAGTTCCATCCTCTCTACTCTTCTCCCCCTTCCCACTGTCTTGAATATAATAACCTTTTAGTGGAAGGCATTTCCTTTGTGGATTCTGAATGAGAACCTCTGATGAGTCACTGTTTGATGCACAGTCTTAAAACCATTGTTGGTATGGACCTAAAGGAACTTGCACAGTGCAAGTTTCAAGCTGTCTCTTTTTCTTTTGCCAACCTCCATCCCATTGGTTTGTATATGTGTGTGTGACCAATGCATCCATGAGTCTTTGGAGACCCTAACCTCAGACCCGAGATCCCCTTTCAGCATTAGCAAACACCTTTTCCGAGACTTTGTTAGTGGACTAACTACTCTCCTAATACTGACAGATGGTGGGAATGGAAGATGCTTAGGTTTTCCCAAGGATTAGAAAATTCATGAATTGTTTTTATTAAGCTTTAGTCAGTTGGAGGTGTCCTTAGAGTCACCACACAAGCTGCTTACAAACCTACTTGTCTTGTCTTTGAGGTCCTGGTTGGGCAGTGAGAGGGAATGGTAAGTAGCACCTTACCCATGCTAATAAAATAATACATATAATAATAATATATGTCATAATATAAAAGTTCTAAGAGTCAAATATTTTTTTCTAGGACAACCATAGGGTTCTTTAGAATAATTATTTCTTCCCACTCTGAGTTTAAAATGTGCTTTAGCAAAGTGAATATAAGCACTGCTAATTTATGCTTTAATAAAAGGTATTTGTATAATCAAATAACATGTATTTGTGCATGGAGTGATACATTAATAATTTCAGTACTTTATTTTAAAGGACCCTGACTTAGAAATGTGCATTCCTTTGTTTATTAATCTATTCAGCATTAATCAAACATGCTCCATAAAAAGACACTATGTAGGTGCCATAAATTCAAAGGATATTTAGGAAGAGTGTTATACATGGAGCTCACAGTCTAATAGTCCTCAAATTTGATGCTTTTAAATTTTCTAGTGATCCCTTTGTTGTTGTTTCTTTGAGCTCATGATCCTTATCTTGTTACTTCATGAGTGCTGGAATTGCAGGTGTGTTCAACCATACCTAATATCCTAGTAAATCTTCATTTGGAATATTGTCTGCTAAATGATGAATTAACTGAGAGGTGGCATAGAGCCAAATTTCTTTAAGGAAACATTGCTTTCTTTTATTGGAAAAAGAAAATCAAGATTAAAATGCATTATTTCCTATTGTCCAGTTAGTTTTTGCTACTTACTAAATGCTAAACTTTTATGAGTTATACATAGTGGTATGAAAATAGCTTAAGGATGTCACACAGCTCAAGGAAGGCTGGGAGAGCAGTCTTCCAAATGGGAATACAGGTACTGGTTATATATCAAAGTCTCCTGATGGGTATACTTCATTTATTAATTTTTAAAAAATACTTTGGATAGTACTAGGATTTGAAGTCAGAGCTTCATTCTTTCCAAAAACTTCCTACATATGCCTTCTCATATGGCTAGGGTGGTATTTGCATGCCACCATGTCCAGCTTGTTTTGTCGAGCTAGAGACTGTCTTACTAACTCTTAGCCTGGGTTTGCCTTCAGCCTTGCTCTTCCCCGTCTCTGCCTCCTGAGTAATTGGGATTACAGGCACACCTGGCCAGCTTGGCTATCTATTTAGACTGAGAGCTTGGCATATTTTAGGCAAGTGCTTTACAACTCATCAAGATCTCCAACTTAATGCAAATTTCCAGATTAAAAGCAATAATATCAGTAAGTCCTAGAAGTCTCAACCTCCCTATGGCTGGAGAACTCTTATCTAGGCACTTGGAAAATGTAGCTCGGTTGAGATAAATTGGAAGAACAGCTCTTTTCCTTTTTGAAATATTTTTATTTTCTGAAAGTAGTTGTACAGGGGAGTTCCATTCACCAAAGCAGTTTATGAACACAGTGCATCTTAATCAATGTCACCCCTTTCAGCATTCTCACCCACCCCTCTCATCCCATTCCTTCCCTTACTTATCTTAATTTTAGGTTATGTATTTAATTTTTTCACCTTTTAACAAAGCAGTTAATGTGTACAGTGCATCCTGACCTGTGTCCTAACTTTCAAATCTCCCCCTTCCCTTAATCTGGTGAAATCTTGCTGCATTCTTCTCACTTCCCAGATTCTTGTATCCCTCTCCCTTTGGCTCCACCCTCCCCTCTTGCAGGTACACATTTCCTGGTACTTATTTTGTTGAACTTTGACTTAGTTGTTTGGCTGTGTGTGTGTTGTGGTGTGTGTGTGTGTGTGTGTGTGTGTGTGTGTGTGTGTGTGTGTGTGTGTGTGTGTGTTGTTTTATGCCAATCCTGGGGCTTGAACTCTGGGCTTGGGCACTGTCTCTGAACCTCTTTTGCTTAAGCCTAGTACTCTACCACTTGAGCCACAGAGCCCCTTCGGGCTTCTTCTGAGTAGTTCTCACAGACTTTCCTGCCTGGACTGGCTTTGAACCTTGGTCCTTAGATCTTAGCCTCCTGACTAGCTAGGATTATAGGCATGAGCCACCAGTCGGCAGCCAGTTGTTCTTGTTGGGGGAGCGGGACTAAAGAATTATACTGTTTGCACTGGTAGTCACTGAAGATGATCTTTGAGAAATTTCCTGAGTTAGAGATGGTCAGTAGTTCCCAAATTTTATTAGAAAATGGAAGAAGCCAGAAGCTACAGGCTTTTAAGTCTAACTCTGGAAATTTTCAACTTCAAATGGATGGATTCAAGCATTTTTGGAAAAATTATATCTAGGCAGCATCATAGGTTTGCTAATACATCATCTCTATTAGACATTGTCAAACCTGGCTGTATGTTAAGATCAGCTGGGAAACTTTAACATTATCATGATGTTTAATCCCCATCCAATACCAACTACATCAGAATCTGGGCATCAGTAGTTTTTAAAATTTTACTCTAAAGGTGAAGTACAGAGAGGTTACAATTACTTAAGTCGGGTAATGAGTACATTTCCTTTTGAATGGTGTTACCCCCTCCTGCATTTTCTTCCAATTTTTCCTCTCCCGGCATCAGTATTTTTTATACCCTCAGATAATCTGAATTAATGGTGCAGGCTGAGCATCGGGAGTTTAAAAAGCTCCTTGATGATTGTAATAGGCATATGACAACCATAGGACTGTATGGCATTAGGCAAGTTTCTTAGCTTTCTCCCACATTGTATAATATTAGGGAATTTTACTGGTCTCTTCACCATTAAATATCTAAAATCTTTTTTATTAAATATCATGCCAAAATTATCCATTTCCTTCCTCTCTACTCTTCTTCCTTCCCTTCTTTGTCTTCTTCCTGAACAAATATGCTCCAGAATGTATATAGGCATATTTGTAGTGACACTGCGTGATCTAAAATGGACTGTCACAGGCTTCTTTGCCTTTGGACTTAACCTTGTTAACATTTTTATATGTGATATAGAGAAGAAAGACATGATAGAAATACCTATCAAATTTAAACATAATCCAAAGTATAACAGGGTCACTTGATTCAATGCATAAAGGAATCAGGCCAGGTTCTGATCAGAAAAATTGGTTAATGAGGTTTATTGTTTTAACTTTTTTCCAATAGTGTGTATATACACACATATACAGACCACATGCATACATATATTTGGTCCTAGGGACTGAATTTAGGATATCAGACATGCTAAGTACATGCTGTACTAAACTATGCCTTTAGGCTTATTTTTGCTCATTTTGTTTCCTTTCCTAGAGCTTTTAATATAGTAGTAATAGAAAAACAGACATCTGGTGGTCTCTAGAGTCAGTTGTTCCCTGACTTTGTTTATATTAAGATATTCTAAAACTATATGCTTTGTTTATATATATAATACATGTGATATGTACTATATATAAATAAAAATATATAATATATTATAATATATTAAGTTAAAGTACTTTGGAACATCCCTAAATAAATAAAATATCACTCTTAAAAAGGCATGGAGTGGGCTGGGAATATGGCCTAGTGGTAGAGTGCTTGCCTTGCATACATGAAGCCCTGGGTTAGATTCCTCAGCACCACATATATGGAGAAAGCCAGAAGTAGCACTGTGGCTCAAGTGGTAGAGTGCTAGCCTTGAGCAAAAAGAGGCCAGGGACAATGCTCAGGTCTTGAGCCCAAGCCCCAGCTGCAAAAAAAGCAAGGAGACAGTCAATATTCTAGAGAAATTTTGATGAAAACCCCTATCAAATGGTTATGACAGCTTCCAGTTCAGAAGACTAGGCCTATTGTGTATGAAGGGAAACTTTCAGAATTTGGAGAAGCTTTATAATGCCTGTAGGAGCTTCACAATATTTGCTTTAGAAGGACAATCTCATATGATAACATTTCTAAATTTAGAGTGAAGTTCTTTTTTTTTTTGCCAGTCCTGGGGCTTGGACTCGCTGTCCAAGCACTGTTCCTGGCTTCCTTTTTGCTCAAAGTTAGCACTCTACCACTTGAGCCACAGAGCCACTTCCGGCTTCTTCTGTTTATGTGGTGCTGAGGAAATGAACCCAGGGCTTCATGCATGCAAGGCGAACAATCTACCGCTAAGGCCTATTCCCAGCCCTGTAGAGGGAAGTTCTTGAGCCATCCTTTTCTTTTAAAGAAACACCCTGAACTTATTCTGTCAAATATTATTAGATAACTCACTTTGATTTGAATTTTTGTCGTAGTTGTTTAAATATGTTATTTTGACTCATAGCCTTCAATTTGTATTCTTAAAAACCTAGATTATGTTGAATTCAAAGCCAGACAACTGAATTATGTCAGCTCCCTCATGAGCCATTCCCTGTGTTTCAATTAGAAAATTGTACATCCCTTCTTCCCTCCTTGCTTCCCGCCTCCCTTCCTACTTGCCTTCCTTTTCTCCTTCACTTCCTCCCCCTCTCTCCCTCCCTCCTTTTCTCTTTTGAGAGAATGCCTCTATGCAATCCCAAGTGAGCTTGCAATCCCCCTTGTTCTACTTCCTGAGTAAAAGGATCAAAGGCATGTTCTACCATGTCCAGCTTCTTAACTAACCCAGACTTGGGAAAATAATTTATGTGCAGCAGAAAAACAATTTATAGCTACTCTTGTAAGCTGCTGCTATGGTTTAGAAAATACCAAGGGTCAGATTGTGTTTGATCACTTCCCATATCACATGATGAACAGGGATTCAGAAGAAGCATAAATGAATCCTGCCCAGCAGTCCCTTAGCTACTATGTTGTTAACTGGTGCTTTTCTCTCTCCCTCCCTCCTCTGTTTTCCTCATTAGTGTCTAAGACTGAAGGAATCAGCTAAGAGTAGCTCCTTGCAACATAAAGGGAGGGGAGTTTTCACCCTCTTGTCTTGGGATCTGAAGTCAAATTCATGAACATAATATGATTTAGAAGTCATGGGCTGTGGCACTTCTTCATTGGGAACCAGGCAACCTGAGAATGGTGAGTGCTGGGAACAAGCCTGTGTTTATGAATGAGAAGGAGGGAGTGTACTGGACTCACACACTGCTTTCTCATTTACTCCCATAGTTCTCAAGCTGTGTGGTGTGATTTTGTATAAGGCACCATCAGTTGGTAATGGCTAAATACTGGGGGAACATGAGAAAATACCTGTAGAAAACATAAAGTACTATGTAAGAGATAGGTTCTATTTGATTTCAGTTGAAAATGTACCAATATAAAATCTCAGTGTCAGAGAGCAAGAAAAACACTGTAGTTGCTATCTATTTCTTCAATACTCTTATAAATAGATATATGATACAGTGTCATACCTATATCCATACTTAGGTGACACTTAACATCATTGTTGCAATTTATTAGATTTTATACCTCAGTGATCACTCTTTATATTTATTCAACACAGAACTTCATGAGATTTGCTTCATGTTTTTAAAATATCTTTGGGACAATTGGGAGAACACTAGATTATCTGTTTCTCAAAGTAGTATTTTGTTTTTGTATACATGATATGCTCTTCTCTATCCCCATATAATTAGAGGCTTAAATGTTTCCCTTTATTTGTGCTGGGGTGCTTTTCCATGGTTACTGAAATCTGGTTGAAATTCACTGGAATGTTTAATGGATGTAGTCTGTACAATTTTTTTTTTTTTTTTGCCAGTCCTAGGCCGTGAACTCAGGGCCTGAACACTGTCCCTGGCTTCTTTTTTGCTCAAGGCTAGCACTCTGCCACTTGAGCCACAGCGCCACTTCTGGCCATTTTCTGTATATGTGGTGCTGAGGGATCGAACCCAGGGCCTCATGTATACGAGGCAAGCACTCTTGCCACTAGGCCATATCCCCAGCCCACTGTACAATTTTTTTTAAGCTGGGACAATTATATGAATCCTTTTCTCTTGTATTCCTTTGTTATGTATGATATGGATCGATTCCCAGTTTTGGTTCTACATCTTGGTTTTGGACATTTACTCAGTCTTCTGAATAAGATAGAGAATGTAGCATTCAAGTTATTCTAGCCTCATCTATGTGAAATGTTTTCCTTTGTGGTGCTATGTTAGCAAGCTAGTCTCTGAAAGTAGGAAGGAACTCTTTCAAACCTTTAGGCATACCATGAAAATAGATCTTTAAAAAACACTTAACTTTTGGGCTGAGAATGTGGCTTATTGGTAGAGTGCTTGCCCAGCATGCATGAAACCCTGGGTCCAACTCCTCAGTACCACATAAACAGAAAAAGCCAGAAGTGGCGGTGTGGTTCAAGTGACAAAGCACTAGCATTGAGCAAAAAAAAATCTCAGGAACAGTGCTCAGGCCCTGTGTTCAAGCCCCAGGGCTGGCAAAAAAAACTAACTGAATTAGCACAGAGTGAAGAGAGTAATTATCTTTTTATATTTCTAGAATTAGACGCAGTTCTTTAAAAGTATCCAAATTTCTTAGGTTAAAGGAAAAAAAGACTAAATCCAACCTAAAATGCAAGTTCTATCTATTTTTAAAGTGTTTTTTACCTTTTAAAATATTATACATGGGCTGGGAATGTGGTCTATTGGTAGAGTGCTTGACTAGCATGCATGAAGCCCTGGGTTCAATTCCTCAGCACCACATATACAGAAAAAGCCAGAAGTGGCACTGTGGCTCAATTGGTAGAGTGCTAGCCTGGAACAAAAAGAAGACAGGGACAGTGCTCAGGCCCTGAGTTCAAGCCCCAGTATTGGCAAAAAAAATTATACATAAAAATTATACATAAATGTATAATTAGGTTAGATTTTTTTAGATTACTGTTCTTTTAAGTTAATTTTTTAAGATGAAATTTACATAATGAAAGTAACCACCATAAAGATGAACAATGCTGTGGCATTTGGTACATTCATTCATAACCTTGGGCATTAACCACCTGTCTAATTCCAGAAGATTTGAATATTTCAGTTATTATAAAGTAAAACTTTGTCTCCACTAAGCAGTTTATTTCCCTTTTCTCTCAGTTCCTGACTACATTCTATCTAAATTTATCTATTTTGGACAATTCATGTACATGGAATCATATATAGTGTGGTCTTTTCTGAATGGCTGCATCCAAGTTGTAGCATGTAACTGTATTTCTTTCCTTTAGATTGTTGAATACCCCATTGTAGAAACATGTCATATTATGATATCCATTCATTAACTGATGGACATTAGGTTTTACACTTTTTTGCTTTTTTACTATTATAGACAATGCTACTGTGTACATTTATATGCAAGGTACTGTGTGAAAATAGGTTTTTAGTTTTTTTTTTTGCTTTTTCAAGTATTTTATTAATTTATTTTTAAATTTATTTTTATTGTTATTATAGAGTTGATATACAGAGGGGTTACACGTACGTGAATCAGGTAATGGGTATAATTCTTTTTTTTTCAAGTTTTTATTATCAAACTGATAGGTTTTTAGTTTTCTTGTACATATATGAGTAGTATTGCTGGATCCTATGATAGCTCTATGCTTAACATTTAGAGGAACTTCCAAAGAAGTTGGACTTGAACTTATAAGTAACCTGAAGAAACATCTTTGCTGTCCTGTTTCCTTATATGAATATTGGTGATAATACTTTCAAACAGTTAATATTTTCCAGTAGGTCCTTAATACATGGTAGTTTGAATAAAAGGAGGCAGCTATTGTTGATGGTTCTTTACTCTAAAACTTGACATTTTTGTATAAGAGAGTATAATTTAAATCTCATCTCTCATTTGATTGCTTTTTTTCAGTACTGTGAAACTATAGCATGTCTCAAAAGCTACCAGCCCACTGGGGAATCTGCATGGATAGTCCACAGGCAAAATACAGAGTTTTGGTTTATTAGTATGTGTTATACACCGGACTAAACATTTAGTGTCTCATTGTAACTTCCTTAGGGAGACAGGTGTGTTTATTCATCTGTCTTTTGTCAAATGAATTTCAGATGCAGAAAATGTGGTGTATCAAAATTCTCAGTTCATTGTATATTGACATCATTAGTACATTCAAGATTCTTATTTGATACCATGTCCTCTTTTATCTGTTTACCCCATGTTAATTCTAGTCATCTAGAAACAACTAATCTCTTATGTACAGTATGCATCATTTCCTTTGTATTTGTGCTTATAAGAGGTATAGTGTGTGTTTTTGTGTATATATGCACATATATGTGTATATATTTTTTGTGCCAGTCCTGGGGCTTGAATTCAGGGCCTGGGTGCTGTCCCTGAGCTTTTGTGCTCAAGCCTAGTGCTCTAACACTTGAGCCACAGCTCCAGTTCCAGCTCTTTGGTTGTTAATTGGAGATGAGTCTTACAGACTTTCCTGCCCAGGCTAGCTGTGAAGCAATCCTCAGATTGTAGCCTCCTGAGTAGCTACGATTACCAGTTCCTGGCGTATGTGTATGTCTATTATTTTCTTTATTGTCAAAGTGTGATACAGAGGGGTTACAGATTCATATGAAAGGCAGTGAGTACATATGTGTATTTTTAATTGATGTGAAATGGTATTGTGTTCTATTCAATTTAGTCTCTGACTTTTTAGTAAGTGTTCTAATGAAAGCACTGCATTTTTAAGACTTAGCATATTACTGTGGGTTTGTTTATTTTACCACTTCCAGGGTGTGTTAGCATAAAATTTTCTACAGCCACAAAGAAGCAGTTATATCGCCTATACACCCTTTGTGAACTGTATGGAAATTACTTGGGAGTATATAGTGAATAGAATAGAATCTTGCTAAGTGATGTAGAGGTAGGTGCTGTTATTAAACCCATTCTGATGGGGAAACTGAGGCTTTGAATATTTTAATATCTTTACCAGGTCACTTAGTAATTAATTAGCAGGGCTAGAGTTCAAATTTAGGTAGTCCTTTTACACCACACTTCCACCCCTTAAAGGCTGTGCCATCATTATTTTTTTGAGTGTTTGAGACTTGAGTAAATTCTATGAAAAGACATCAAGAGCAACTCATTGTTTATAGATTTTTTAAAAATCCGTATACTTAGGATATGGAATCTAGGTGGACTGATTATATTTTTTGCTGAAGTACTTGTCTGTACCTGGAGCTACATAGTAACTGTATTTTTCTGACTTTCATACATATCCTGTGGATCTGCAGTGGTGAAAGCTGCATTGGTCATCCAAAACTGGTATCGAGGTTACAGAGCTCGATTGAAGGCCAGACAGCATTATGCCCTTACTATCTTCCAGTCCGTCGAATATGCTGATGAACAAAGCCAAATGCAGGTCTGTTTTACAAGACTGTCTCTCTCCTTGTCCCCTACTGCTAAAATGCTTCTCTTTACCTCCTGTTGTTGAAAGAATGGAAACTTGGGTTCATTTTAAGCTGAGGAAGCTTGGTCACAGTCTAGCAGCAACATTGTCTTGAAACTAGGTGTTAAGGGACTGTCATTTGGGAAGAAAGTGGTGGTTTTCAATTTTTAAGTTTACATTTTTCAAAGGGCTGCAAAGTAGCTAAGTAATAAAGATAACTTTATTCTGTTTGGAGGTATGTGCCCTAGTGGGAACTAAAGTTGCTATTTTATGAAGGGAAAGAGTACTTTAGGAGTTAAAAGAATTTCCTGAGAATAAACTTAAGCAAGTTCTGTAAGGAAAAAAATATATATACATATATATATAGAGAGAGAGGGGAATGGCCTTTAAAAAATTTATTATTATAAAGGTGATTTGTAGAGGGGTTGCAGGAATGGTGTCTTTAAAGCTTGAAACATGAATTCAAAATTTCCTCTTTAATGCCCACTGATAAAAATGGTCAGGCTGGGAATATGGCCTATTGGCAAGAGTGTGTTTGCCTCGTATACATGAAGCCCTAGGTTCGATTCCTCAGCATCACATATATAGAAAACAGCCAGAAGTGGCGCTGTGGCTCAAGTGGCAGAGTGCTAGCCTTGAGCAAAAAGGAAGCCAGGGACAGTGCTCAGGCCCTGAGTGCTCAGGCCCAGGACTGGCAAAAAAAAAAAAAAAAAAAAGAGATCACTTTTTAACAAAAAACGGTCTACGAAAGGTCTTCAGTACAGTCATTAATGAGAAATCAAGTTGTAGACTAATACATAGTTTATCCTACACATATGAAAAAACAGCAAAAGTCTGGAAAGAGATATATACTAAATGTGTTTACTATGGTTAGTTATGGGGATAGGAATATTGATGGGTGGACATGGATGTCAGGAGGAATTTATCACTTATTTGGTGTAGTTGGTAGTTTTTTTTTTTTTTTTTTTTGGCCAGTCCTGGGCCTTGGACTCAGGGCCTGAGCACTGTCCCTGGCTTCTTCCCGCTCAAGGCTAGCACTCTGCCACTTGAGCCACAGCGCCGCTTCTGGCCGTTTTCTGTATATGTGGTGCTGGGGAATCGAACCTAGGGCCTCGTGTATCCGAGGCAGGCACTCTTGCCACTAGGCTATATCCCCAGCCCCTGTAGTTGGTAGTTTTAAGCAATCATACTTAAGTATCAGATTCTAATCTTTAAAAATAATTAATGACATTTTATTTTTTTTTCAAATTTTTATTATCAAACTGATGTACAGAGAGGTTACAGTTTCATACGTTAGGCATTGGATACATTTCTTGTACTGTTTGTTACCTGGTCCCTCATACCCCCTCCCTCTTCCCCCTTTCCCTTTCTCCCCCTGAGGTGTTCAGTTCACTTACACCAAACAGTTTTGCAAGTATTGCTTTTGTAGTTGTCTTTTTTTTTGTAAAACAGATTCCCAGTTTTATTTTAAATATATGATTACATTTCATAAATGTTATTTATAAACAGCTCTCCTCTGTTGTTTGTCTTTTTTTTTACCCTGTGTCTCTCAATTTTGGTATTCCCTTTCAATTTCCTACTTCTAATACCAGTATACACGGTTTCCAATATACTCAGATAAGATTACAGAGCTAGTGTAGGTACAACCACAGGAAGGTGATACAAGAACATCATCAATAGTAGAAGCTACAGATACAGATGGGACGTTGAAAGTAGTTACAACTGTGATATAACAATCGTTTCCATAACATGGAGTTCATTTCACTTAGCATCATCTTATGTGTTCATAAGGGTATTAATGACATTTTAAAAGAGTTAAATGGGTTATTTTCTTCTTGTCTGCTCTTAAAAAGATTGGATCCAGTCCTATGGTCCCCTTTCCCTGATTAGGAGCTCACAGTGTTGGCTGTCTTTTTAAATACTACATAATCTCACCACCAAAGAGAAAAGAAGCACAACTAAATAATTATCTTAGGTTAGATCTCCAAGAGACAAAGTGTCTTAGGTGAGAGACTGAGTGTGAGACAGGGATTCTGATATAAGAGACTTACTGAGACTGAAGGAATGTTCTCAGGAAAAACCTTTAAGGGAGTGAGGAAACCAAGATAGAATAGCAGAAGAAGCTTTCTGGAGAAGTATGACCTCAGCCTGATCCAATGAGGAGACCTCAAGTGTGAAATGAATCACAGTTTGTCTGTGGGGGAAATGGCTGCCATGCTCTTACCCCACTCACTTATTGTGTCTGGCCATTCTGCCAGCAGAGATGAACATGCAATACCCTATGCTGCCCATCTGCAAGGGCAGAGGTAAATGTGACACCCGAGCCCCTGTAGTAGCAGGTAGGCAAATGCCTCAGAGTAGAAAACTTGCATGGAACTGGCAGCATTTATCACAGTAGATGTTTGGGCTTTATTAATATGCTGTTTTTATTTTATCCAGCTATCCAACTTCTTTTCCTTCATGTTGGAACATTACAAACATATACATAAGGAAGATACAGGTAAGCAAAAATTTTATGTTTTGAAGTAACGATTAGATACGGAATTATTCTCATTGAGAAATGCAAATAGACATCTTTTTAATTTCTCAACTTGGATTGGATTTCTCAACTTGTTGGATGTCTTTGTGACATCCAACAAGTGGTAAAATTACTTTGACTGGATTTTTTTTCTCTTTGCATGTGAACTGCTTTGATATTTTCACTTTTCCAAAAGAACAGATTTCATTCAGCATTCATTAATTGAATACCACTCTTGACCCACCACAGTCTGTGAATGCACAACAGTAGCTTAGTAAAGGTGATCTCATTTTTCCCTCAGAAATCTTGTGCTAGGAAATGAAAATATTTTGAATATATCATACGGTGGGTCATGTTAAGAAACTGGCAGATTAAATGCAATTGGCCTCAACAGGCTTCTGTTTTCTTTTCTCTTTCCTATGTGCATCTGTCTGTCTTGTGTAGTTTGAATATATTCCTCCCTCCCAGAGTTCATGTGCTGCAACAGTATAGAAAAGTTGTACCTTTAGAAGATAATTAAGGTATTAAGGGACCCTGTCCTCATGAATAGATTCATGCCATTACCATGAGAGTATATTTGTTACCTTGGGAGTGGTGTCCTTATGAAATAGGAATTGAACTACCATCTCTCTTTCTTATATATGCTGCTGGCCATGTTCTGGCTTATTACATAGAAAGAAGGCCTTCACCAGGCATTGCTCCCTTTGCCAAAACCCATAGCTAAATCAATTTATGTACATTGTAAATGATCTAATCTATAATATCTGTAATTTCATCATAAACCAACTAAAACACTATTATAATCTGTTTTTTTTTTCCTTTTGGTGCCTATCCTAGGGCTTGAACTCAGAGTGTGGGCATTGCCCCTGAGCTCCTTTGCTCGACTAGTGCACTCCCACTTGAGCCAAAGCTCCACTTTGACTCTTTTTTTTTTTTTTTGGTCTTTTGTAGTTTTTTTTTTTTTTCCAGAGCTGAGGACTGAACTCGGGGCCTTGCGCTCGCCAGGCAGGCGCTCTTCCACTGAGCTAAATCCCCAGCCCTTGACTCTTATTTTTTAATTGGTGATAAGAATCTCAGGGGGGGGCTGGGGATATGGCCTAGTGGCAAGAGAGCTTGCCTCGTATACATGAGGCCCTGGGTTCGATTCCCCAGCACCACATATACAGAAAACGGCCAGAAGTGGCGCTGTGGCTCAAGTGGCAGAGTGCTAGCCTTGAGCAAAAAGGAAGCCAGGGACAGTGCTCAGGCCCTGAGTCCATGGCCCAGGACTGGCAAAAAAAAAAAAAAAAAAATCTCAGGGACTTTCCTGCCCGGGGCTGACTTTGAACCCTGATCCTTAGATCTCAACCTCCTGAGTAACTAGGATTACAGGCTTGAGCCTGGATCTAATCTTTTTTTTTTTTTTTAATAAATCATCTACCTAGTCATTCTGAAGGAAAGACTGACAATATTGATATAGTTCAAATACAATTTTAAAATTATAACTTCAAAAGGCATGCATTTTTCCTGCAAATTAAGATCCATTATCTCAGAAGTGGATATCAGACCTTACAGCTCATTTTACTTCAATCTGAACTAATGATTTTTCTCTAAATGGTAGTGTATCTAGGTTTATCTTTTAAGTAATCTTGTACATACCCTTCAGCTGCAAAAGAATGACATTCTAATGGCATAATTTAAGCTAAGTAAATATGTACAGAGCTAAATGAAGAATATAATGACCTATAGATGCATTCTGAATAGTGAACTAGCCAAATATTACGGAAAAGTAGGTAGAAGTGGCAGCTTAGCCGTTTTCATTCTTGTAGGTGATTGCAACTTAAAGAAAGTTGTTTGTTCTTTGGCAGAACTATTTTAGAGAGGAAATACAGGATGATGAAATGAAATTATACTTTCTGTTAATGATCTAATATTTCAGTGAAGCCCTACTCCATCAGAGTCACTAATGGAGTTTCAGAGCCATAGAAGGCTGAGTTTTAGCCCAGAGATCTTCTCATGGGGGAGGGAAAGTGGAAGAAAAATGAGAGAAGGGTAACAGTGTTCGACAAGAAATGTACTCATTACCTTACTTATGTAACTATAATCCCTCTGTACATCACCTTTTCAGTAGAATAAAATAAAACTCTTCAGGTGATTTTGAAATGTAACAATATTTTTAATTTGGAAACTAATTTTTTTTTTTTTTTTTTTTGGCCAGTCCTCGGCCTTGGACTCAGGGCCTGAGCACTGTCCCTGGCTTCTTCCCGCTCAAGGCTAGCACTCTGCCACTTGAGCCACAGCGCCCCTTCTGGCCGTTTTCTGTATATGTGGTGCTGGGGAATCAAACCTAGGGCCTCGTGTATCCGAGGCAGGCACTCTTGCCACTAGGCTATATCCCCAGCCCCCGTGGAAACTAATTTTTTGAAGTATAACATACTTTACAGGAATGTCCAACAATTGTATGACATATTATTGCTTATTATTCTATGGGTAAGGCAATTGAACAAGGCCCTTTGGGGATAGTTTGTCTCTGTTCTATGGGTCATTGGTTGGACTCAACTCATCTAGCTTAGATGAGCAAGGAAGTCCAAATGGTTTTACTCATATGTCTCGGTTCTTAATTTGGTTAAATGTATCCTTGTCATGTAGCCTCTCTGTTCAGGAAGATTTCTAGAATTCTTTACCTGGTGGCTGGTTCCAAGAGGGCACAGGCAGAAACTGCAAGGTCTCTTAAGGCCTTAGTACTGGAACTCTGAAAATCAGTTCTGACAAAGGGTATTGGTCAAAGCAAGTCAAAGGCCAGACACAGACTCTTAAGTCTAAATACTTCTTTCTGTGTGTTCCTTCTTGTAAATTTAAAAGGCCCTGAAAATGTTGACTATTACAACTGTATTGCCAGATGTTTTTATGATTTAACTTTATAAAATTGAACAGTTCTGTTACATTTGGATTTTTCATATTAACTGAACAAGAAAAATAGAATAGAATATCCAATGCTTCTGAATAGTTTGAAAACACAGCTACATATTTCCAAGTAGTTATCCAATTTTGCTATAAAATTTATTCAATGATAGATATATTCACTACTGATCTGTGATGCCTCCCTTCTAACATACTCAATTAAAATTTGTAATTGGGTATATTTCTGGTTGGTCTGTTCCTTTATATATCTCTTTCCTACAGAGTCCTAATTACTGTAGTGTAGCAGCAAATGTGACTTACAGATTATTATTTATTTCTAATACCCTCTTTGGTGTAAGTACTTCAAACAACCTCCATCTAGGCCTGTTTATTTGAAGTGCTGAAATCTCTTAAGTAGGATATTTTTAGTGGCCAGGAAGTTATTTGACATTGCCAGATAGTCAGGCCAGATTGGTTAATGGGTTAAATTCTGAGGCACAGAGCATTTCAAGACTTTTAGCGTTTGAACATGAGAAGTGACCTAGAGGCAGTTTTTTTCTGTACATAAGAATCTCACCACCTCTTTTGAAACTCATTTATGCTGGTGCATACCTCTGTTAAGTTACTTTCAAAGCTCAAAGCGAACTCATAGGATTTGGTGGGGACAGAGACTCCTCATGAAAGTTTCCAATCTTCCTTTCCTGTCAACCTCTTCCATAGCCAAAACTACAATACCTAGCAATAGGTTTAAACCGAGAATGGTGGGAGTAAGATGGTGTATGTTGTATGCAAGTTTTGATTTCTTTCTGTTTCCTAGAGCAACCACAATGTCTTTTTAGACAGATATGTTACATATATTCATTATCGTAGGTTTTTAATGATGTTGGCCACTATGTGCTTTAAAAATTGTTTTTGTTTTGCCAGTCCTAAGGCTTGAACTTAGGGCCTTAGCACTGTCCCTGGCTTCTTTTTGCTCAAGGCTAGCACTCTACCACTTCAGCCACAGTGCCACTTTGTGCTTTTTCTATATATGTGGTGCTGAGAAATCAAACCCAAGGCTTCATGTATGCAAGGCAAGCAATCTACCTGCTTTTTCTAAGTAGTTTATTGAAGGTAAAAGTCTCATGGACTTTTCTTCCCAGGCTGTCTTCAAACCATGATCCTCAGATCTCAGCTTCCTGAGTAGCTAGGATTAAAGACGTGAGCCACTGTGCCCAGTCCAGGTTTAAATCAAGGACAGTCCTGAATTTTATGAAGTGACATCATTTTGGCATCTGTTAAATGTATTATATAGATGCCAGTGGTTTTAATCCAAATTTATAATTGGGAAGTTAAATAACTACAAATGTAGTTCAAATTTTACTTAAAATTTTTTGTACTTGTGACCTATGGGTTGTAGAGGCAGAAATTGTTTGCTTGTTTTTACTTTTTTACTTCCTTTTTTCCCCTTGTGTTCAATGCTAGGGATTGAACCAGGGTCTTTTCATGCTAGGCAACTATAGCGATAATATGCTGTATCCCAAACCCACAGAAATTATATTTTTAAAAAATCATGGGCTTTAATTTTTTTCATCGTCCAGATTTTGAGTCTCTACTGATTAAATGAAAAGATTGTGTGTAGGAGTATTTTTGGGGTATTTTGTTTAGAACAACTTGGAAAGGTATCATTTGGTTGTAATTCAAGATTTTGTTATACTTAATTTGTTTAGATTTATTCCAAAAATAAGTCTATAGCTATGGATTAATTAAATGTTGCATGAATTTTCATATACATTTTTCATGTGTTAAATTATTGTTGTTAATAGTAATAGCATAGAAATGTCAACACTTTGGATTGTTTTTATACATAAAACAATTAAGCTATTAAGGCAATATATATATATATAGTATTTTTTATACTGCTAGAAACTACCAAAAAGATAAATTATTTGATGCAAATTAATATTTCATAGTAAGTTAACTGAGAATTGTTTAGGAGAATGATACTTTTTCATGTTTTAAAAATACATTTAGGCTGGGAATGTGGCTTAATGATAGAGTGCTTGCCTAGCAGGCATGAAGCCCTCAGCACCATATAAACAGAAAAAGCCAGAAGTGGCACTATGGCTCAAGTGGCAGAGTGCTAGCCTTGAGCAAAAAGAAGCCATGATCATTAAATATTTAAATAGAATATTTACATCACTACCTACATAATGAATCTGAAACAAAAGTCATCAGGATGCTTTGCATTTTTAGGTTCTAACAACTTGAAATAATTTATAGATTTCAAACAAAACTTAAATGAGGAAAATTATCTCTGACAAGGTTGAAGATAGACATTTTTTAATCCTAATGTCTGCATCTTATAAAATATGAACTATCACCAAAAATATATTTTGCTATGCAACAATTTAGAAAGCATTTTAAATGTTCATGTATGACTTAACTTTAGAAAAAGTTTTCCAGGGCCTAGGAATGTGGCTTAGTGGTAGAGTGCTTGCCTAGCATGCATGAAGCCCTGGGTTCCATTCCTCAGTACCACATAAACTGAAAAGGAGTGCTAGCCTTGAGCAAAAGAAGCTCACACAGTGCTCAGGCTCTGAGTTCAAGCCCCAGGACTGGAAAAAAAAAAAGAGTTTTCCAGTTTTTTTTTCTTAACGGATCTCTGTCTGCATAGCTGGATAATGAAGAAAAATGTATGCTGTCTAATTTGCTAACATCCTATGTTACAAACATGACTTCTTTAAGTTTTCAACAAGATAGAAACTTTTCAAGGGATGTCTTAATAAGAAGTTAGTGTTAAAAAGTGTCATCATCCTTTGATTCAATTATTTCTTGCTGTAGTAATATTGTGTATTAACTACAATGCTTCAGTGACACATAATAAATATAAATAAATATAGCCATTAAATATATTAGCTAAACAATTCTGTTGATCGTGGCAGACTTGATTTGGCAGCTTGGGAGTTCCTGGCTAGGGTGCACTCATGATCTGAGGTTTTCTGGCCAGGTTAATGTAGGATGGACTCAGCTAGAATGATTCATCTCTGCTCCACAGGGTCTTGACCTTTTAGTAGGCTAACATAGGCCTAGAGGCAAGATTCCAAAAGAGCAAACAAGGAACCATACATGGATTCCTGAGACCTGGGCTCAGGTCTTAGAGCTGGTAGCTTTTACTTCTTCCACATTCCTCAGGCACAGGCAAGTCATGAGTCCAGCCTATTTTGAGGGATGAGCAAATAGACTCTTGATAGGAATTTTTTAAATAAGTTCAAGTTGGAATAGAGAATTGGAGCTAATTTTGCAGCCAGTCAGTCACTTCCCTTTCATCTTTCTCTGCCTAAATTTTCTCAATTTTTGTTCCTGGGCTGTTTCATGGAATCTGTCAAGAAATGACTATAGGTCTCAGCATTTACTAAATTGGGCAATGCAATGATCTGTTACTCTAGAGAAATTTCTGAGAGAGAGAGGTTTTTGGGGGGGTATTTTCTGCCTATACTTTTGTCACATTATCTGCTTTATTGCCAAGAAAAAAAAAGAAAATTATGTAAGATGATTTTTATCTAAAAAGACAAATCAATACCAACTAATAAGAAAAATCCTTTATAGTTTAATTTTCTGTAGAGTTTGAGTAGCAGCCGATGTTTGAGCTAAGTACAGTGCACCATTATGTTTTTAGCATTATTTGCTTAAAAAGGAGGGATGGGAGAGAGAGATGTAACTGATGGCTAAAAAAATGAGACCTCCGGTATCAGAGCTTCAGTTATTTTAATTGATGAGGTTTCACTGTGCTTCTTAGACTCTTTTCCACTATATGATCTCACTGCTCTGGCAAAACATCAATCTGGGAAGGAATGGTGATGATCTATGTGAATGTTCCCACCGGTCTCAGAATCAGTGGTTCCTCAGATGGGGTATCTTGATATTCATAACATTTAGCACAGTGCCTTACATGGCTTAGGTATTTAAGGATGACTTTGTTAAATTGAAGTACGGGAATAATTATTCTTTCCTTTTCCAGTATTAGTGAATCGACTTCTTGAAACCAACTTGCAGGACCTCCAGGATAAACAGAACTATCTGGAGTTGGTAGAAGTCCCCAAGTCCTATGATGGTCCTCAACTACAATTTCCTCTCACTTTTACTGATATTGAGATGCTTATTGAGGCCTTCAAGCAACAAAAGGCAAGTTGAACAGAAGCTGTCCTGATTCTTGTGCATTGTAGGTCTTCAACAACATTCCAGTGAGTGAATGAATGAAAATACTGTAGCAGAAATGTATTTCCATGGAGAAGTGCTTCACATTCTGTGAGAGTTGCCTTCTGTTTTATTGAACCTATTAAATAGAAGTTTCCTCAGGCACATAGCAGCCTCTCAGTTTGTAGGCCTAAAGCCTTTCCTTTTTCATTTTGTTAGCTGTAAAAACTTTCTTTTTACAACACTTGTAACATAGAACAGAAACTTTCAATAAAATGGTAAATTTCCAGTGCATGGAAGCATAATCCATTAGTCACCATACATATATCACCCAGAAAGAAAAGCAAAATGGCAAATTTACATAATTCCTGTAACAAAAATGGTCTGATTCTCAGATGCTTATTTCATGTGCCAGTGTGTTCAACTGGATCCAGAGCACACCATGGCTTCTGAGGTCCTATTCAGCAGAAGCTATAGCCCACAGAGCACTCAGCTAGTAGGACTGTTGCAGTGGCATCTCTGCTCAAGAAGCAATGCAGTTACCAGTACATTACAAGAGTATAGTGGACATTCTTTAAATACCAAAGGGAGTAACAAGGAAAAGCAACACAATCATGCTATCAGAAGAATGTTAGCTACTGAGGACAGCAGTATAAAAAGCTTGAGGCCTCTTCAGTTTCATTTCTTTGTATTCTTGCTGAGTGGCTCTGGAACATCAAGTTATGAGCCTGTGGTTCTTTGTTGATTTGTTTGGAGTTTAGTTATTTGAGCTCTCTACATATTCTGGTTATTAATCCTTTGTCAAATGTACACCTGTTAAAGATTTTTCTCCTATAGGCTCTCATCAGCCTAGTGGCTATTTCCTTTGCTGTTAACTTTCTGTACCCATGTCTTTGCTAGCGTTTGTACTTGTCTGTGCTCTTGATGTTAGCTAGCTATTCTGACTAAAGAAAAGACAACCTCTTCAACAAATGGTGCTGAGAAAACTGAGTCTCCATATCTAGAATCCTGAAACTAGATGCCTGCCTCTTACCCTGTGCTAATATCAATGCAAAATGGGTCATAGATCTTAATGGAAGACCTGAGACTTTGGATCTACAACAGAAAAACATGAAAGAAAACCATGAAACATTTAGGCCTCGGGGTTAAATTCCTCTATGGAATTCTTTATTTTATTTTATTTTTTGCCAGTCCTGAGGCTTGAACTTGGGGCCTAAGCACTGTTCCTGGTTTCTTTTTGCTCAAGGCTAGCACCCTACCACTTGAGCCACAGCGCCACTTCTGGCCTTTTCTATATATGTGCTGCTGAGGAATCGAACCCAGGGCTTCATGTATAGGAGGCAAGCACTCTGCTACTGGGGCATATTCCCAGCCCCTGGATCCACTTCCCTAAATGTCTTCTTATGCTTCATTTTTAGAATTTTCTGTGTACTCATGTCTATGTACTCATTATATCTATTTCGTCTGGCTTCCCCTCCTAGATAATTCATGCTCACTATGTCATAGAGGTGCTATTTGAAACCAAGAAAATCCTGAAGAGAATGCCAAATTTCACACATATATGGACTTCCCCCTCCAAGGAGATAACAGTTTGTGGTAAGTTTTAGAGGAAAGTTATCAGATTCATATTTAGAAGCTTTTAATATATCTGACTTGAAAAGTACATCATTTGAACTGGGTTAGGGAAAATGCTAGTTTAGAATTATCTATCAGGGTACTATTGTTACCTATCTTGTCTTTGTTTTGTATTTATTTCACCAGCTGGTAGGAATTAATTATGTGAGAAATGAAAGGATGGATAGCTTTTTATAAAGGCAAATAACATTTAATATGGAAAATAATTCATGAGTGGAATAAGCCTCTTTTCCCGTGAGTAGCTCTCACGTTCATTCCATGTCACTTTGTGGGGTAGAGATGAAGTTCTTCTCTGCCCTTGACTACTGTTTTATATTTTTTTTCTCACTAGTCTCTGTAGCTTTTGAAAGAGTGGGAATATCTCAGAAATCTATTTCTTGTTCTTCTACATAACAAGATTTATCACATAGTCCAGCCTGGCAGGATATTGCTTGAAGAAACAGTACACATTGAAATTCCTCACAGTTGGTACACATTGTGCTTGCAACTGTTTAGGAGTGGGGTGTGTACAAGGAACAATTCCCTCAACTTCTAATTAAACCTTTAAGTTACTAAACAGTTGTTGTTATTTTCCAAATTAATTTGACTTCCTCCTTTACTCTGGCAGGTAAAAGTGAATTTGATCATCTAATTAAGCCATTTCCATGTCTAGCATCTGATAATGGTGATAGTAGCAGTACATCTTTATGACATGTCAAGACTCAGATTTTTGAAGTGTCTCAAGGTTCAGCTCCAAGCTAATGGGGCCACGACACCTCTCTAGTATATGGTACATCTCAACCTGATGGCCTAGGCTTCTGCAAGCCTTCTTTTCATAGGAATAAAAAAATTGGATGCCATAAGGCTTAAAGAAACCATTCCATTTTGTGATGCCTCTGAAGCCAGTTATCCAAGTATGTACATAACAGCCACAACACAGTAGGATCTGCTCCCATATGCTTCTATTATACCTTTAGTTGACATCACAGACCCAGAAGGAGACATATTTTTTAGAAATATTCATCACAAGTCATATAGTCACTCTTATTATTTTTTTAGTTTTTAAATTTTTTTTTCCAGTTCAAACATGTCCAGAAAGCTTGCTCCTGGCAGACTAACCTCCAGTGCTAATGAAAGGGCCCCAGAATGCCACAGGTTGGTGCTGGGAAGAGGCGAGCTGCATTCCCTTCCATATAGTCTGACAGGGTCCCAACTCTTCTCGTTCACTTCTTCCTGACAGCATCTAAACTAGATAGTGCCCCCCCCCCCCGCAAGAGCCCTGAGCCTTCTGAACCATCATCCCTTTCAAGAGACGCTGAAAGCACCTGGCAGGAACTGCCTTCCTTGCTGCCTCTAACTCATTGTTTATATGCATCCTGGAAAGAGAGAGAGAGAGAGAATTATAATGTAGATAGTGTATTGTAAATTGACCTAGGATTTGGGTTTGTTGGTCTTGGGAGGTTTTCTGGTGGTTCTAGGACCTAATCTCAGGATCTTATGCTTGATTGCAAGGCCTCCACTACTTGAGCCAGCCATTCCCCATTCTTTTTGCTTTAGTTCTTTTTCAGATAAGGTCTCATGTTTTTGCACAAGTACTCTCAGATCCTACCTTTGCTTCCATATACCGGGGATTTCAAGTGTGTGGCACCATAGCAGGTTTTTTGTTTTTCTAGTCCTGGGGCTTAAACTCAGGGCCTGGGCTCTGTCCCAGGCTATCACTCTACCACTTGAGCCATAGCACCACTTCTGGCCTTTTCTGAGTAGTTTATTGGAGATAAGAGTCTCTCAGACTTTCCTGCCTGGGGTTTGCTTTGACCTGTGATCCTCAGATCTCAGCCTCCTGTGTAGCTAGGATTATAGGCATGGACACCAGAGCCCGGCTTCATTACTGGCATGTTTTATTTCAATGAAGTCTTGCTAACTTTTTTCCTAGGCTACCTTTGAGCTTCAGTCCTCCTGAACTCCACATCACAAGTAGCTGGGAATACACACATGCATTCCACACCCAGCCTGTGTTTGGTTTTTTTCTGTGAGTCAGTGTCCTATTATGTACCTCAGCTTCACCTTGAACTTGTCATGTTTGTTTCAACCTCCCAACAGGTTATATAGATGTGCCACTGTTTCCAACTTCTAAGTGCTTGGATTTTCAAGTGAAATAATGTTGGGTTTGAATTCCAGCTCTGATATGTTTTGGCTTGGTAGCTTCATACTTTACTTAGCTAATCTGAGCCTCATTTGGAAAATGAAAATGAAAATGAAAATAGTGGTCATCTTATAAGTATTGATCATGACCATTGTTAGCATAGTGCTTAACTCAGTGTAAGTGAAACCTGGCATAAATGACTGGAGTGAATAGCATCATAAATTGCCCCACTTATGTAGGAGCGGAAGAAAATAGTACTGTGAAAACAAATTTCCTTCTGAATTAATATAGTGTAAACCCCAATGCCCTGGGAACACTTGGAGTATTTAAGGTTTAAAATTCTATAACAAAATAAACATTGCATCTTGTTTCCTACCGAATGGTGACTTGATTTTTTAACCAATCCTAGGGCTTAAACTCTGGGCCTGAGCACTGTCCCTTGCTTCTTTTTGGCTCAAGGGTAGCATTCTACCACTTGAGTCACAGTGCCACTTCCAGCTTTTCTGTTTGTGTGGTGCTGAGGAATCGAATCCAGGGCTTCATGTATGCTAGGCTAGCAGTCTTACTGCTAAGCCACATTCCCAACCCCAAATAGTGACTTTTTTCATTGTCATTTCAGGTGATTTGCATGGGAACCTGGAAGATCTTTTGTTGATCTTCCATAAGGTAAATGATTATCTTGCTAAGTGTTTGTGCTTCTGTTGAGGGAGGGCAGTCTTAAGGAAAATGGCAATATTGGTTTTAATGGTATATAAAAATACAGGTATGATAAACAGATACTATTCTTTATCTTAGAAAAGATTTGTTGAGGCATGTCTTGATTTTTTTTTTGCCAGTCCCTGGCCTTGAACTCAGGGCCTGAGCACTGTCCCTGGCTTCTTTTTGCTGAAGGCTACCACTCTACTACTTGAGCCACAGCACCCCTTCTGGCCGTTTTCTATATATGGTGCTGAGGAATTGAACCCAGGGCTTCATGTATATGAGGCAAGCACCCTTGCCACTGGGCCATATTCCCAGCCTGCGTGTCTTGATTTTTATGTGGTTCAAAATTTGTTTAAAATTTAATTAGCCAGTGCTGGTAGCTCATACCTGTAATCCTAGCTACTCAAAAGGCTAGAACCTGAGGATAGCAATTTGAAGCCAGCTACAGGTCTGTGAGACTCTTATTTCCAGTAAACTACCAAAAGAGCTGGAAGTAGAAATATGGCTCAAGTGGTAGAGTGCTAGCCTTAAGCAAAAAGGCTCAGGGACAGCACCCAGGCCCTGAGTTCAAGCCCCAGACTAACACAAAAAATTACTTAGATTGCATTAATCAACCTGTTTTGCTGTTTATACATACAATATACAATGCACCATTAGCAATTTGTATCTGATTGTCTTTATTGTCTTTAGTATGTCATAAATAGGTTCTGTAAAATGAAGAGAGAATTTTTTTTATTAATTGTACTCAAATAAAAAAATAAAATGATGTTTGAACTTAGGGCCTTGCACTTTCTAGTCAACATCTTTCTACTTGAGGCATACATCTAGGCCTTTTTAAATTTTAGTTATTTTTCAGATAGGATATTGCACTTCTTCCTTCAAGTCAGTAATTCATCAAGAGGATATAAAAATTGTCAAAATATATGCAATGAACATTGGCTAATCCAATTTCATAAAACAAATACTACCAAATATAAAAGCACAGCTACAACTCAACAGAAAAATAACATTCTTTTAACCGCTTGGTTTTCTCCCTCTCCTTCCACAGAATGGTCTCCCTTCAGAGAAGAACCCATATATTTTTAATGGTGATTTTGTAGATCGAGGCAGAAATTCCATAGAAATCCTAATGCTCCTGTTTGTGAGTTTTCTTGTCTACCCCAATGACATACACTTGAACAGAGGGAACCATGAAGATTTTATGATGAATCTCAGGTAACATTGGCCTTTAGATTTGCCTCTTTTATTTTCCACTCTAGAAAATACCACAATGCTTAGTTCCCAGCAGAGTCCTAGGGGGAAGAGTAAAGATAAAGAGGCAAGGGAAATCTTAAGGAAGGCTTCAGTTCTTACCCCCATTTACCACCCCAGTCTTCAGTGAGGTGCATATAAATTACTCTGAAGTCTCCATCCTATCTTTTCTTCCAGTCCTGTTCTTATATCTTCCTTTTATTCTGTTCTTTATCTGCTGGCATGCCCACCTTTCAGAGTCTAAATGGTTGTTTGGGGTATTTATGTTATGCCAGGTTTGCAAGTGTGGCAGATTCTATGAGCAGACCTAGATGGAATCATTCTGTTTTTTGGGTTTTTTTTTTTTTTTGCCAGTCCTGGGGCTTGAACTCAGAGCCTGAGCACTGTCCCTGGCTTCTCTTTGCTCAAGGCTAGCACTCTACCACTTGAGCCACAGTGCCACTTCTGGCTTTTTCTATATACGTGGTGCTGAGGAATCAAACCCAGGGCTTCATTGTATATGATGCGAGCACTTTACCACTAGTCCATATTCCCAGCCCTGATGGAATCATTCTGTTGCTATCTGTTCTCTTGGTTTGCTTTAAATGTTATCCTAGAAATTGATACCATTTTGCACTGATGTGTGTGCTTTTAGAAATGATCATTACTTATAGCGTAACAGTTTATAAACATTTTCAAGGTTAGCTTTTTTTTTTAATTTTAAGGAACCACTCAAGAGATTAGGGAACCAAAGATTAGCTTTCATATAGCATTCTGGAGGTTTGAGGGATAAAGATTCACTAAAAGTTTTACTATTGTTTCTGATAGGCATAGGAGGTGACAGATGTTCCTTTAACATTTGTTTTTTTTTCCTTTTTGTCATTTTGTTGAAAACAGAAAATAGTTTGTTCTACTGCAATAGTAGAAGGTGTGATAAGTCTCATGCTTTTGCTACTGGGCTTTTGAATATCTTGATCAAAGCTTAGTAGTTAATTTTTAAGGTGATTTTTGCATTTTAATGCTATTGTAAAGGTGATGTACAGAGGGGTTACAGTTATATAAGTCAGATAAAGAGCACATTTCTTTTTGAACAATGTTACCTCTTCCCTTGTTCTTTTACCAGATTTCCCTTCTGTCCCTACCCTTTTGTTTAGTGCATTTGCAACAGAGTATCTAGGAAGTATCACTGCTGCATTTTTTTTTCACCCTGTGTCCCAACATTTCTTTTTTTGCCAGTCCTGGGTCTTGAACTCAGGGCCTGGGCCCTGTCCCTGAGCTTCTTTTTGTTCAAGGCTAGCACTCTACCACTTGAGCCACAGCACTACTTCCAGCTTTTTCTGTTCATGTGGTACTGAGGAATCGGACCCAGGGCTTCAAGCATGCAAGGCAAGCACTCTCCCTCTAAGCCACATTTTTTATTATAAAGGTGATAAGCAGAGGGGTTCCAGTTACAGAAGTCAAGTATTAAGTACATTTCTTCTTCAACAGTGTCATGTCTTCCCTCAGTTTTCCCTAGTTATTTTCCCTCCTGACCCTCCTTCCCCACAAGTTTTATAGTTCATTTTCAATATAGTGTCTAGTGAGTATCACAGACTTCATTAGTTCATCCTTGTCCCATCATTTCTGTGCTCCCCTCCCCAAACCAGATAAACTTACATACAAGACAAAAGGTACAGAAATAAAAAAGTGACAAGTAGGGGGTGGAAAACAAACAAAGATAAATAAAACCACAAAAAGTAAAATAAGAAAAACTTTTTTTCTTCTTTATTGTCAAAGTAAAGTACGGAGAGGTTACAGTTTCATAGATAAGGCAGTGAGTACATTTCTTATCTAACTTGTTACCTCCTCCCTCATTTTCCCCCCATCCCCTTCCTCCCTGTTTCCCTCTCCCCACCATGAGTTGTACAGTTGGTTTACACCAAATGGTTTTGTAAGTATTGCTTTTGGAATGGTTTGTTTTTCCTTTGTCTCTCGATTTTGGTATTCCCTTTCCTTTCCCTAATTCTAATACACGTATATACAGTATCTAGGGTACTAAGTTCCAATGCAGTGATAGCAGGGGTAAAACTACAGGAAAGGAACATGAGAGAAATAAAAGGGTACAGTTGCACATGGCATGATGAAAATAATTGCAACAATGATATACCACTTGTTTCCATAATGTGGAGTTCATTTTGCTTAGCATCATCTTATGTGGTCATACGGGCATAGCTATTGGGCTATTGTGATCTTCTGCTATGACTAACCTAAACATGTACTAATTATTCCCTATGAGAGAAACCATAGACTCCATGTTTCTTTGGGTCTGGCTCACTTCACTTAGTATGATTTTTTCCAAATCCTTCCATTTCCTTACGAATGGGGCAGTGTCATTCTTTCTGTTAGAGGCAGAGAATTCCGTTGTTTATATGTACCACATTTTCCTGATCCACTCATCTACTGAGGGGCATCTGGGTTGGTTCCATATTTTAGCAATGACAAATTATGCTTCAGTGAACATAGTTGTGCTGGTGGCTTTAGTGTGGCCTTGCTTGTATTCTTTTGGGTAGATGCCCAAAAGTGGGGCTGCTGGGTTGTAGGGGAGCTCTATGTTTAGCCTTCTGAGGAACCTCCATACCGTTTTCCAGGGTGCTGTACAGAGGGATTCCAGTACTACATATTTCTTAAGTTGCCTTATGATTGTTTCATGAAAATCTGTTTTCTTTTCTCAACTATCCTATAAGCTGATTGTAAGTAGGGACATGCCAGGTAAAGATTCTGGTAAGTAATAGTTCCAACTCAAGTCTAGTTGCTTATGTTCCTAGTGCTGGTGATAGTCAATGGCTCCCCTTTTTATAAAGTTAGTAAGAGTTATTAACAGTAAACAGTTTAAAGTTCTCATTGCTTTCCTTAGGTATGGCTTCACACAAGAAGTTTTATATAAATACAAGGTAAGACTCACTTTTTTGCATTGTTTTTTGCTGTTTATACATAGACTATGAAAAGAGAGCCAGTAGTGATGTGCTAACTGTTCAGAATCTTTTTTTTTTTTTTTTTTGGCCAGTCCTGGGCCTTGGACTCAGGGCCTGAGCACTGTCCCTGGCTTCTTCCCGCTCAAGGCTAGCACTCTGCCACTTGAGCCACAGCGCCGCTTCTGGCCGTTTTCTGTATATGTGGTGCTGGGGAATCGAACCTAGGGCCTCGTGTATCCGAGGCAGGTACTCTTGCCACTAGGCTATATCCCCAGCCCTGTCTTTTTTTTTTTTTTGGCCAGTCCTGGGCCTTGGACTCAGGGCCTGAGCACTGTCCCTGGCTTCTTATTGCTCAAGGCTAGCACTCTGCCACTTGAGCCACAGCGCCCCTTGTGGCCGTTTTCTGTATATGTGGTGCTGGGGAATTGAACCCAGGGCCTCATGTATACTAGGCAAGCACTCTTGCCACTAGGCCATATCCCAGCCCCTCAGAATCTTTTAATAAAATAGGAACACAGCAAGAAGCCCTGGTCATGGTAAAGTCTTATATTTTCTTTTTCATTGTGACTTTTGTGTTGGCTTCAGCAAAGCTGAACGTATTTCATTGCTTTGAAGGTTCCAACCTAGAATTTGTCTTATTCAGCTGGATTCCTAGCTGGCATGATTATTGACAGTAAAATCCTGGTAAAGCCAGCAGACAAAGAAATGACTGTCATAAAGAAAGAAACACTGCTATATGGCACCAGGGAGAATGACCTGAGAAAGTACCAGAATCAGTTAGAAGGCAGATGGAACTAGGTGGCATGGTTCAATTTGTAGAGTGATTGCCTCACAAACAGAAGACTCTGAAGGAGGGAGGGAGGGAGGGAGGGAAGGAGTGAGAGAAAAAGAGAGACACAAAGAGGGGAGAGAGAGAGAGAGAGAGAGAGAGAGAGAGAGAGAGAGAGAGAGAGAGAGAGAGAGAGAATAGGAAGACAGGGAAAACATGGACCAGAACAGAGCATATTTATTTATTTAGATTTTATTATGATTTTCCTTAGAAGTTAAGGGCAAGTTGCCTCAGACTCATCAGGCCTAAGATTAAAAAGTTTGAATAATGTCAGCTTGCTCAGACTACAAGAGTTGCCTCTAGTGATCTGGTACCTCGTCCTTGGTAAATGGAGGAAAAGAACAGTGGCTGTGAGTGGAGAGTCCTTGGAGGTGTGGACTCTGAACTGATTGGTGTGCATATTCCTATCAGTAGGTATTAGCCAGTTCCTTCAGAGTGGTTAAGACAACAAGAGGTCAAAATATTACAAGCACAGAATTAAAAAAATTATTACGTGTTAGCTGGTTAGTGACTCCTTGGTTACCTCATTCGGTTGGCATGAAAACTCGTGATTTTTGTTCATATATTGCAACTATTCAGTAAGTGAGATATATCAGGAAATCAAAACTTACTAAAGCTCTTGCTTAAAGCTACATGGGAAACAAATATTGAAAGTCTTGGAAGATGTTTACACCTGGCTCCCAATTGGTACAATTATTGATGATGAAATTCTCATCATACATGGCGGGATATCAGAGTCTACAGACTTGAGTTTACTCCACCGAATAGAAAGAAACAAAGTAAGTAGTAATATTTGCATGAATATTATCTCAGAGATTTTAAATAGAATATGTGCATTCCTTTTTTTCATTCTGAATTGATTTGTTGTAATGATTGTTATAAGTGAAAATATTACTAAAAATTTAAAATCTTTGCATGATACAGAATGAAGTAGGTAATTTCTATATCGAGAAAAGGTTTCTTTAAAATATTCATGTTGAAAGTGGGAAAATGAAGAAGACTTGGTATTTCATACTGTTTCTAAAAGTGAAAAATCTTGACTGTTAAAACTAAAATCACTATTTACAGTACATTGTGGTAAAATACATATAACAAAACTGACCACTGCAAACTTTTTTAAGTGTATATATAGTTCAGCTATGTTAGGTGCATTCACATTGCTGTGAAGGTACAGAAATTTTAATCTCCTTAGATTGAAACTGTACCCAGTAACAGTGGTCCTCCATTCTCCCTTTAGCCACAGCAACCAATAATCTCTGTATTTATGAATTTGATTCCACTAGAAGCCTCATCTACACATAATTACCCAACAATTTATAACTAAATTGTATGTGTACACACATATGTGTGTGCATGCATGTGTGTGCCAGTTCTGGGGCTTGAACCCAGGACCTGAGTGCTGTCCCTGAGCTTTTTGCTCAAAGATAGCACTCTACCACTTGAGTCACAGCTCCACTTCTGGCTTTTCAGTGGTTGATTGGGGATATAGTATCACGGACTTTCCTCCCTGGGCTGGCTTTGAATCACAATCCTCAGATCTCAGCCTTCTGAGTAGCTAGGATTATAGGTAAGAGCCACCGGTGCCCAGCTTATGTCTGAGTTTTTATGATTTTCCTTATATTTCACATAGATTGGAATAATTGTTTTTGGACTATTTTAATTCTAAATAATCATATTAAGTACAGCAGAACCGGTGCCTTATAAACTCTCTGGAATGCATCTGCATGGTATGTGTAAAGATTCTACATATAGTGGGTGGGCCTTACATGGTATGGGGATTTATGTTTCTCCTTTGCCAGTCAGACTGAAGCCTCTAGGCTAGGGCCAAAGGAGAATGCCAATAGAAGCTGTGGAGCTAATGATGATATATGGTCTTAGTGAGAAACCTGAACCATGACCACTCACAGTCACCTTCCTACCAAAATGGGAGGTGTACTCTAGAGCTGAAACTGAATCTGAGAGACAGTTGAATCTGAGATACCTATCATACCTTGACGTTTCACAGCCTCTATATTTTAACACATGTGTGAATCATACTATTGTTGCTATTATCTTTGCATCCTTTGAATTAATACAACCTCTAGACCATATCTTCAGCTGTTAAGGAGTTCTCAATCCCATTAAATAAAGAATCTTGGTATTACTTTTTTTTTTTTTTTGGCCAGTCCTGGGCCTTGGACTCAGGGCCTGAGCACTGTCCCTGGCTTCTTCCCGCTCAAGGCTAGCACTCTGCCACTTGAGCCACAGCGCCGCTTCTGGCCGTTTTCTGTATATGTGGTGCTGGGGAATCGAACCTAGGGCCTCGTGTATCCAAGGCAGGCACTCTTGCCACTAGGCTATATCCCCAGCCCCATTGGTATTACTTTTAATATATTTTCTTCTTTAATTCACTGATAAACCCCCAGCACCTGGTATGTAGTGTTTCATACTTGTTGAACTACTCCTAAGAAGTTTAACATCAAAGCATAAAAAACTTTAAATTGATTGGAACTTTTAACTGGATAGACTATAAACTGGATAGAAACTTTCTTACAACCCTTTTCTGAATTCAAATCTGTCATCTTAACCAGCTCACCAAGGAATGACTGCACTTTCTGGTTTTACTTGTTCTTATGTAATTGTTAACAGTATTGCCTCCTACCATAAAAGAATGTCCCAGTTGCAACCTTTTTAAGGCACAATAGCAGATGCTTTGATTATAGTACATTTTTTCTTTGTAGATGAAAACGGTGTTGATGCCCCCGGTGTCAGTGAATAAAGACCAACCTACTGACTTGAAAGGTAAAGCAAAGAAAACCACTTCAGACAATTCCTCATCTGAACAGTTATCAAAGCAGGAATGGGAACAGGTAGGTAATCAGTGTGTTTACCAGAGCAGCAATGAAATCACCAACTTACACGATGTTGTACCTTGCAATATATAATTTAAAATGACTTTACCTTTGTTATCAGATCTTGCTGTTATCTTCTCAGTAGCTCTATTGCTTGAATCACACTTCAGGACCTTTTTCCTCCAGATTTTTTTCTGATGTGGACTGTTGTTTTTCCTCAGGATTGGATTTGGACCTCAGTATTCCTTACTTATGCCTTCTACAAGCTGTGATTATTGACATGAACTACCATCCTGGCCCTCATCACTATATTTTTACTACCTTTATTGAGATGTAACACACATATCATGTAATTCACGCATTTGAAATCAGTAATCCACTAGTTCACAACTGTCACTATAATCTAATATTAAAACAATTTTATCACCCCAAAACAAATTCAAAATATTTGAACAGTCATTCAACTCCATCCACAGTGCTCTCACCATCCTTAGGCAACCATTATGTAATTTCTATCTTTACACATTTACCTATTCTATACAAAATGGATTCAGAAAATATGTAGTCTAGAGGCAGGGTGACAGTGGCTCATGCCTGTAATCCTAGCTACTCAGGACGCTGTGATCTGAGAATTGCTGTTCAAACCCGGCCTGAGCAGGAAAGTCCACAAGACTCTTACTTCTAATTAACTGCCAAAAAGCCAGAAATGGTGCTGAGTCTCAACAGTAGATCACTAGCCTTGATCACAAAAGCTCAGGGACAATGTCCAGGCTCTGACCTCAAACCCAGCCCTAGAACTAGCTCAAAGAAATGTAGTCATTTTTCTCTTGTGTGTTTTACTTAGCACGATGTTCTTTAGGTTCTATCATTTGATAGAAATTTGGGTTGCATCCATTTTGGGGGGGATATAACAAGCAATACTTATCCGAACATTCACATACAGGTTTTTCTATATATCCAGTTTGGTATTACTGAGTGGAAAGACAATTACATATAAAGATAAACATTTTGCGGGGTGCTGGTGGCTCACATCTGTAATCCTAGCTACTCAGGAGGCTGAGATCTGAAGATCATGGTTCAGAGCCAGCCTGGGCAGGAAGACCTGTGAAACTCTTATCTCCAATGAACCACCAGAAAACTGGAAGTGGTGCTGTGGCTCAAGTGGTAGAGCTCTAGCCTTGAGCTGAAGAGCTCAGCAACAGCACTCAGGCCTAGAGTTCAAGTCCCGTAACTACCACCAACAACCAAAAAAAAAAAAAAAAACATTTTGTGAAATCTCTAACCCATTTTCCCAAGCACTATATAATTTACATTCCTACCAGCAAAGTATGAAGTGTTGAGTTTCTCCATTTCTTCACTAGCACTTTTAATCTGTGTGCATGTGCATTTTTGCACATGTATATGTGTATGTGTGCTGGGGATTAAACCTAGGAATTCACACATTCTAATCACTTAACCATGGAGTTCTACCACTAAACACAAGCAAACTAAGAGGGTTACATATATCCATTTGTAGGGAAAAATGTACAGTATTGGAACTCAGTGGGAGACAAGATTCTAGGCTGACTTTTGTTTGGGTACCTTTTATTCTCACATCAATCACTCATCAGAAACTGAAAGTGTATTTTCAGAAAGTGTGCCTTTTACAAGGTTTGTCTAGTGATGACCAGGTGCTGATGCTTCCTTAGTGGTTCTCTTACTAGTTCTGCTTTTCCCACCATACTGTCCTTTCTCTCACTTAACCTGTCGATGGATACACAATCAATTTACTGGAACCACCATTTCAGGTCCTCTTGTTTGGACCCCATAGAATAACAACATTTCAATTGCAAGCTATTTCATGGCCCTAAAATGGACATGTTGGGGCAAAGGGTCTAGAGGTTTATTAGCTCAGTGGAATAGCATTTTCCTGGCATGTGTGAGGCACTGGGTCCATTCTGCAGCACATACTGTCTGTCTTACAAAACACAATGACAACAAGAACAAACTGCAAAATACAGACTTTTAGAACCATAGTTGATTTGAACTCTGAGGTACTTTACAAGCCAGCTGGCCTAGATGAACAATCTTTAAAGTGAGAGGCATATCATTTTCTTGAGGTTGTCACTATCTTTCATCACAAAGATAGTTTCCCCATAGTTCTTTAAGCTCTTACAGGAGATGTGGAAATAAAGAAAAGCTATTTAAATCAGAGCCACAAAGAGCCTGCAGAGCCACTGATTTTCTATGAAAAATATTCTTAGAAACTTGAGACTTCATTTCTTACCATATGTGACCTGCATTTGCCTCTTTCAGCCCCCATAAGAAATGTGCTAATAAAATGCTTGCAGATTTAGACAAAGATCTGGTAGAACCTACTCAGTGGTCAAATGTATTACTGAAATTGAGAATGAAGGGGGCAGACAATGAAGAGATGTGAACTCTGTGCCTGATGCTCATGCCTGAGATTTTAGGATTGAAGTTCAAAGCAAGCAGGGGCTGAAAAGTCCATGAGATTCTTACCTTCAATTTACTACAAAAAGCTAGAAGTGAAGATGTAGCTGAAATGGTAGTTATGAGTCTTAAGTGAAAAACTACAGGAGAATGCCTCATCCCTCAGTTCAAGCACTAGTCCTAACATTTAAAAAGAAAGAGAATGCATGTGTTCATTGTGGGAAGTTACTTTCTCCTCTGAGTATGACAGTGACTCACTTAAGAGGAAAAAAATTGTGGATTCAACAATTGTGAAACAAGTGAAATTTTTCAGGACAAAGAAACAGTACTCAAGCACTGATTCTTTACAATTACCAAATATTTCTACCTTGCACATGGTGGTTTCTGAACTGGTTATTGGGGATGAGCAGAAAAATGAGATATTAATGGGCATTATAACTATGCTGGAAAAGAGTGTACATGAAAGAAATGTGTCTGAAACAATTTTGAGGGAAGAATGATGAATATTCTTTGGGAACCTTGGGTTAAACTTCTAGCAAATAAGTTAGAATATGGAAAGAGATTCTTATTTGTACGTAGTAGCTTAATTTGCTTTTATTGTCCCCAAGGTTATTGACCTTCTGTGGAGTGATCCCAGAAGCAAGAAAGGCTGTTATCCAAACACAAGTCGAGGAGGAGGCTGCTATTTTGGACCAGATGTTACCTCCGCAATTCTCAGTAAATACCACTTAAAGATGATCATTAGATCTCATGAGTGCAAGCCTGATGGGTATGATGTCTGCCATGATGGAAAGGTGAGCTGCCCTCGTTGGTGATACCCTCAGGTTACCTGGTAGTTCCCTCTGCACAGTTGCTTCAGTCTGACCTAGAAGCCCAGGAGCAGATGCTTCCTTAGTGATAAACAGAAACTAAAGCCTGCAGGTTTCACATAGATTACTTGAAGGAGCCTCACTTTGACTCAATTCCTGATGTTCCCTAATCCCAGAAACAAAGTCTGCTACATGATACTATGTACATGTACAGAATGGCTTCATTCTCTACCAACTTCCCACTGCTTTTCCTCAGCAAGCATATAAAAGGCAGCAGTGAAGCCCTCTTTGCATGTTCCCTGTGCAGAACAGAAGACATAAAGCACAGTTCCTTTCCACTGGCTCATGAGGCAGTTTCCATCAAGTTGCTCCTCAATGTCAGTTGAGAGATGGTCACTGAAATGGAGACTGTTATCCTCCTTCAGTGGTTTCAGTGAGGCTGGAAGTGGTGTCCTGGGCTCTCTGTTTCCATAGTAAACAGTAACAGTAAATAAGAATGAGTTCCAAATTGGGTGGCATTTCTTTCCATACAATGCTTTCCTTAATTCTATTGATTTATTTTAGGCTAACACTAACATTGCAAGTTGATTTTAAGATTCCTTCACTATGAGAAAATCACTGGTGGCTTATCTGAAATGATATGCTCAGTAGGACAGAACTGGGTCAGGTTCCCTGTTGTCAACAAGTACTCTGCATTTCTACCATGTTCACAGGGAGTTCTCTCTGAAGATAGTGCCTGGTCCCTTCCTTAGTCTATTCGTTATTTCTCTGCTCTTGAAGTGCTCTAGTCTTGTGGGGCTCCAAACTCAATTGTTCGTACACTGGGGATTTAGATGAGTAGTTAGGAGTTGTATACTCCTGGAGATGTGAGTGACAAGCTTTGCTTTTACAGCTTTTCTGGGCTTAGGACTTGAATTGATAGCCTGAGTGCTGTTCCTCTGAATTTCTTTTTTGGAAGGCTAGTGCTCTGCCACTTGAGCCACAGCTCTACTTCTGTCTTCTTTTGTAGTTTATTGGAGATATGAGTCTCACAGACTTTCCTGCCTAGGCTGGCTTTGAACTACGATCCTCATATCTCGCCTCCCATGAGTAGCTAGGATTATAGACATGAGCCACTAGTGTCCAGCTGCTTTGTGTGCTTTTTAAAAATTGAACTTGGGGCTGGGAATATGGCCTAGTGGTAGAATGCTTGCCTCATAAATGAAGCCTTGTGTTCGATTCCTCAGCACCACATATATGGAAAAAGCCAGAAGTGGTGCTGTGGCTCAAGTGGTAGAGTGCTAGCCTTGATCAAAAAGAAGCCAGGGACAGTGCTCAGGCCCAGAGTTCAAGCCCCAGGACTGGCAAAAAAGAATTTAACTATTTATGAATTTTTGAATGACTTTTTAAGAACTAATTTTATGAAGCTTACCCTCTTTTTCTTTACTCAGGTCATTACTGTCTTTTCTGCTTCTAATTATTATGAAGAAGGCAGTAATCGAGGAGCTTACATCAGACTGGCTCATGGCATGGCCCCACGTTTTTTCCAGTACCGAGCAACTAGTGCATCATTCTTGAACCCTCTTTTCCAAAGGTGTGTATTTCTGAGAATGCCAAAGATTAGATATTGGTGATTTCTTAAAGCACTGCCAAATAACTAAGAGCAGCCATACAAATCAAGGCATAAACAAAAGTGGAAACTGTTCCAGGTATGAGCAAATGGTGATTGTACCTATATTTGATAGCAAAAGGAACAATTTTCAATTCTTAAGCAATCATTACTTACACAACCAAGTTAACCAAAAAGGCCTTCACTCAGTCTCTTTACTTAAAACCTTCTCTGCCAAATAAACATCCCCATCTGGTCTTGCCCCTTTTTTTCTACCCAAAAATGCATGTGACTGAAATATTTATATGTCTCCATGTGGTAATATTCATTGCTTATCCTTTTTCCACAGCAGCATTCTTTTTTTGCCAGTCTTGGGCCTTGAACTCGGCCTGAGCACTGTCTCTGGCTTCTTTTTGCTCAAGGCTAGCATTCTACCACTTGAGCCACAGTGTCATTTCTGTCCATTTTCTATATATGTGGTGCTGAAGAATCGAACCTAGGGCTTCATGGATACGAGGCAAGCACTCTTGCCACTAGGCCATATTCCCAGCTCCTTCCAGCAGCATTCTTTTTTTAAAATAGTTTTATATATTTCAAACTCATGAAATTATTACCAAATGAGAAAAAGAAATGTAAGTAAAATGTTAATTGCCTATTTATTTCTTTTCCAGTCTTTTCCCCACAAGTAATTAAAATTAATACAAAGGATTTCTTCTACCCTTTAAATTTTGCTCCTATAGATAATAATAATCAATATGTTGTTTTAAATAACATGTGAGGGGCTAACAAGTATGACAAGAAATGTACTGACTACCTTACATATCTAACTGCAACTCCTCTGTGTATCACCTTAACAATAAAATAAAATAAATAACATGTGAGCATCTATTAAATGTCTGGTACTGTCCTAGGTGCAGATTTAGGCACAGCAATAGACAAAAAAATGCAAAAGTGGGCTGGGGATATAGCCTAGTGGCAAGAGTGCCTGCCTCGGATACACGAGGCTCTAGGTTCGATTCCCCAGCACCACATATACAGAAAACGGCCAGAAGCGGCGCTGTGGCTCAAGTGGCAGAGTGCTAGCCTTGAGCGGGAAGAAGCCAGGGACAGTGCTCAGGCCCTGAGTCCAAGGCCCAGGACTGGCCAAAAAAAAAAAAAAAAATGCAAAAGTCCCCTCATCAAATAAATATCCTAGTGTGAAGACAAAAATAGTAAACAACATACATGCTATGTGTTGTTTTGTCACAATGCTAGAATTAGTTTTGCCCTGTTGTTTCACCCTACAGGGCATTTGGGTAGCTTATGCCTGTAATTCTAGCTACACAGAGCTAATAATCATAGGTTTGAACCAGCTCAGGAAGCAAATCCAAGAGACTCTTAGCTCAAACACATCAGCAATAAGCTGGAAGTTGAGGCATAACTCAAGTAGTAGAGAGCCAGCTTTGAGCACGAGAGCCAAGTAAGGTGGCAGGGCCTCAGTACCAGCATAAACACACACAAAATTAATTTGTTGTACTCTTTATTTGAAAATTGACTTTCCCCTTAAGTATTATATAATGAATATCACTTCAAGATAGGTTATCTAAACCTTTTAAATAATTTTAGCAGATTCCTAATATTCCATTGTACATATGTGCCATACAGTTATAGAGTTACTAAATCTTCAACTGATGGTATCCAGGTTTTTTCCAACATTTTGCTTTAGAAATAGTGCTATAAACTGGATGCTGTTGGCTCACGCCTGTAATCTTAGCTACTCAGAAAGCTGATATCTGAGGATTATAATTCAAAGTCAGCCCAGGCAAGAAAGTCTGTGAGACTCTTATTACCACTAAACTACAAAAAAAAGCCTGAAGTAGAGTTGTAACTCAAGTGGTAGAGTGCTGTTCATGCACAAAATAACTCAGGGACAGTGACAAAGCCCTGAGTTCAAGCCTAGGACCAGCAGCAAATAACAAAAAAGAAAGAGAGAGGAAAGAGAGAGAGGGAGAGGGAGAGGGAGGAAGAAGAACGAGGAAGGAAGGGAGGGAGGGAGGAAGATAGGAAAGAAAAGTAAAGAAAGAAAGAAATCAAAGAAAAGGAAGAAAGTGCTGTTAAATTATGCCTACCTCTAAAGAAACTTATACAGGTCAAAATGAAAAACCAAAAAAATGTGAATTTACTGGGCGCCAGTAGATCATGCCTATAATGCTAGCCACTCAAGAGGCTCAAGATTATGAGGATCATGGTTCAAAGCCAGCCCAGGCAGGAAATCCCCTGAGGCTCTTATCTCCCTTAAACTACTTAGAAAAAGCCAGAAGTGGTGCTGTGGCTCAAGTGGTAGAGTCCTAGCCTTGAGCACAGAGAGGCTCAGGGACAGAGCCTAGGCCCTGAGTTCAAGCTCTGAGACCAGCAAAAAAAGAAAAATAATAAATATATAAAAATTTTTAAATGTACATATTCTATGAAATACTCCAGAACCTATGACTCTCACATCTGAAATGCTGCTATTCTCATATATTTTGAGTAATGCCTACTCGGTCTGTAGTATGTTTTAAAACTAAGAATTGTGAATTGAACTTCTTTTAAAATTCCTTAGGATTATCCTCTATCTTTTGATTTACATATGAATTTTAGAATCATCTTCTCAACTTGCCAGAAAAGTGTCAAATGGGTATTTATCAGGGTATATCTTTTTGTTGTTGTTGTTGCCAGTCCAGGGGCTTGGACTCAGGGCCTGAGCACTGTCCCTGGCTGCTTTTTGCTCAAGGCTAGCACTCTACCACTTGAGCCACAGCGCCACTTCTGGCTTTTTCTATATATGTGGTGCTAAGGAATTGAACCCAGGGCGTCATGTATGTGAGGCAAGCACTCTTGCCACTAGGCCATATTCCCAGCCCCTCAGGGTATATCTTGAGTCTGTAGATTTATTTGTGTGCATTTTCATTTTATAATATAAAACCAAGCTTAATAATCTGTGGATATGGAATATTGTTTTACTTAGTTAGATCTTGTATAATTATCTTCAATGGTATCTCATACTTTTCAATGTATAAGTCTTGAACTTAAATTTGTTAAATTTATTTCTATGAGTTCTTTTTGGTCCTATAGTGGAGCTACTTTCTTAATTCTTTTCATGTGTGAATCTCATATTATGCAATATTATTGGACATGTTGATTTAGTCTATCCATTTTTAGTGAATTCCTTGGGATTTTCTATCCAGTAGACCTTTGATATCCCTAGTACTATCTATCTAGGAAACCACCATTAGGAAACACTGAATGTTCAGGGAGTTATGGGCTTCAGTACTCTACTGTGGATGCTTGATTCACATTTTCTATATGCTGCCTTTCAAGAAATCTGTCACTTAAATTAAGCGCATTGTAAGCCCTTTTTTGGCCTGGGAGGATTACCATAACTTTGAGTTGTTTTTTTTGGCACCATTTGTTGTTCGGGTGGCTTATTTCATAATTTCAGGGCAGGGAAACACTCAACAGATCACATAATCATTCAAGTACAACTGATGATAGTGAAGGTCTATAACTGACTACTGAGAGCTTCTCCATGAGATAACACATAAAGTTTTACATTTAAAAGTTCATTAATCAGAGCTGTTTTCTCCTTGATTCAAACTGTTTTCCCCTATAACAGAATCCCCAGGAGCCCATAGGATATGTGCATTATTAATTGGATATATATCTAGCTGCCTTTTCTAAACTAGAATCTGATTACTAAGGGACTGGACTCAGAGCTGCTCCAAGGGATGGGAAGCAAATAACAGTGTTCTCAGGGAGAGTGGATGCTGTTGATGCCACCAGGCAGAATTGAATGCTGTACATTGGTCCAGCATGAGTGATTCACCCTGTTCTCTGAGCAAGTTCTGCCCACCACAGATAGTAGAATCCTGGAACACCAGTCTTACTCAATACTACATGTCTATGCTTACATTAATAGTAAATATTATTCTCATACCAGAATGGATAAAGATGAAATTGAAGATGGATTGTGAGTTCCAGGCTTGCCTGAGATACTTAGATCTTCTCTCAAAAAGAAAAAATTCAGGGGCTGGGAATATGGCCTAGTGGTAGAGCGCTTGTCTAGCATGCATGAAGCCCTGAGTTTGATTCTCAGCACCACAAATACAGAAAAGGCTGGAAGTGGCGCTATGACTCAAGTGGTAAAGTGCTAGCCTTGAGCAAAAAAAGAAGCCAAGGACAATACTCAGGCTCTGAGTTCAAGCCCCAGGACTGGCAAAAGAAAAAAGAAAAAACAATTCAGAAAATGCACACATACATATGTATGCATACACTGACAAGTTACATATCTATAAATTGAAATGATTTGTCAGAAACTGCTAAGTGGTAACAGTACAGTAAAACAAAAGACACCAGGATAATTTATATAACTTCTACCTAATTGTGGTATTCTCACAGGGTGGAAATTATGGAAAGCAGTGCCATCAGAATGTTAAAAGAGAGAATACTTGCACGAAAAACTGACCTCATACGTGCTTTCCAGCTTCGAGACCACAGTAGATCAGGTAGAAAAATTGTAAAATGCTTCCATTTGTTAGCATATCAGGTTATGTACCAGATTAGCTTGTTTGCTTGTTGCTTCCTTTCTTCTTTTCCTTTCCTTCCCTTTCCTCCCTTCCCCTCCCCTCCCCTCCCCGCCCTACCTCTTCTTTCCCTTCCCCTCCTTCCCTTCTGTTTTGCTTCTTTGGAATTCCATGTCTCTCTTTCTCCTAGAAAACAAAGTTTCTGAATGAGAGCATGACTCCAAGAGTCCATGCTCCATTTGTGGCATACACACACACACACACACACACACACACGTGCGCACATATACACACGTTTTTAATCTGTTCATTCAAAAGAAGCATATATCTCTTTTTTCTCAGTAAGGTTTTTTTTTTCTTAAATTCAGAAAGCTAATAACCCTGAGTTGGACTTCTTTTCTACAAGAATATTAATAACCAGCTCAATTCTAAAGGATACAGAATTGTAATATATTTATCAGTTTCATAGTATGGTAAATATCCTGGTTGCATCTGTACTTCTGTGAGAGATTATTTGAATCAAGAATGGTGATACAAATCTATAATCCTAACAGTAGAACTAAGGCACTAGGATTACAAGTTGAGGCCAGCCTTGGCTAAATAATGAGACCTAGTATTAATAAAAGAAGACATATTTTTGCCACATGAGAAAGCATAGAGCAACAAACAAGCACAAAAGTCTGAATTGTCCTGTGACAATTGTTCATAGTACTATAGTAGCAACGTGAGCAATAGTAGCAATAAGAGGCTATACTTCAGTATAGTAGAAAGATGTCAGAGCTCTGTTGGGACATCCACATTTTCTCTCTACTCAGAATGTTACTAAATCTCTTGAGTCTTTAATGTTCCTGACTCCTGGCAAGCAAATCTGTCTTTGAGGGGAATATGTCTAATTTTTGGCATTGGTATATCCAGAGTTTGAGATGAACCATTATGTACTGTTCACCCAAAGATTACCAAACAATAACATGAGTGGGAAACAATAACATGAGTGGGAGTCAGAATTAAACACTGTATTTGGTTCCCTGTAGACATCAGATATCAGAGTTATCGAACAAAATATAAATGTCTAGAGAAATAAAAATTACAAAGATGAAGCATTATGGACAGTGAGAGCAAGGCATAGCGACAGATACCTGTAATACCAACTACTTGGGAAGTGGAGGTAAAAGGATTGTGAGTGGAGATCATGTCTCAAAAATAAAAACTATGTGCGCACTGCCTTATGTATGAAACTGTAACCCCTCTACATCACTTTGACAATAAATAAATAAATTTTAAAAATGCAAAAAAATACTTAGAACTAGGGGGCTGGGAATGTGGCTTAGTGGTAGAGTACATGCCTAGCATGCATGAAGCCTGTTCCGTTCTTGAAAAAGCCAGATGTGGTGCTGTGACTCAAGAAATGAGTTCTAGCTTTGAGCAAAAGAAGCTCAGGGACAGTGCCCAGGCCCTGAGTTCAAGCCCCAGGACTGACATACATACATACATACATACATACATACATACATACATACATACCAATAAATAAATAAATTTAATATAGAGGTTCTTCAAAAAAAGTTTAAAAACTAGGCTGGACATCCGTGGCTCATGCCTGTAATCTTAGCTACTCAGGAGACAGATTTAAAGATAATGTGATTAAAAAACCAGCCCAGGCAGGAAAGTCTGTGACACTCTTATCTTCAATTAACTACCAAAAAGCTAGAAGTGGCTCTGTGTCTCAAAGTGGTAGATTGCTAGCCTTGAACACAAAAGCTCAGGGACAGTGCCTAGGCACTGAGTTAAAGCCCCAGGACTGGCAAAAGTAAATAAATACATTTTAAAAAGAGCCAAAGGGCTGGGTGTGTAGCTCAAGTAGTAGACCGCCTTCCTCCCATGTACAAAGGAAGACCCTAAGTTCAATCCCTACCAGTTCTCACACACAAAAAGAGCCTTGAGGGGCTGGGAATATGGCCTAGTGGCAAGAGTGCTTGCTTTGTATACATGAAGCCCTGGGTTCGATTCCCGAGCAACACATATATAGAAAATGGCCAGAAGTGGCACTGTGGCTCAAGTGGCAGAGGTCTAGCCTTGAGCAAAAAGAAGCCAGGGACAGTGCTCAGGATCTGAGTCCAAGGCCCAGGACTGGCCAAAAAAAAAAAAAAGAGCCTTGAACAGTCAGGCCAGACTGAGCTACATAGCCAGACCCTTCCTCAAAGCAAAAATGAAAAACAAGCCAAGAGAAAGCAACAGAACCAAACATCTGTGATGATCCAAAGGATAAGATATAAACAACAAATTTAGCCAAAATCTAAACAGGGCAAAGGTTTACCAAACCTAATCAGAGTGTCAGGGAGAGAATAGAATGTAAGAAGGAATGTATTTAAACTGATGGTGTTTAAGAATATCCAAAAATTGATTTTAAAAAATTCAGAGTAATAGGTAAAGAGAAGTGATGGTATTCAAGAAGGTTAAATAAAATTAAGTCCACATCTATGTGTACTTGGACTAAAGCTACAATAGCAAAAATGAATTCTTAAAAGCAGGCTGATAGCAAACATATTGCTAAAATGACCAATCCCAAAAGAATCCAGGAGACAGTGAATCATACACACACACACACACACACACACACACACACACACACACACACACACTTGGAAGTTGATATAGAAAAACACTATGAGAACTCTAACAAAACTGGAACAACTCCATTAACTCCATGAAAAATAAACTAAGCAAATATATATTACTAGAAATAAAAAGGGATGCTACATGATTTACATATGTCTGTATGTGTCTACACATATGCATATTTATTCTGCTTTGATTTCAAATCTTTTATACTCATAACTTTTTTGTTAAGCACAAAAATGAAAAATATAATAGCCAAAATGAGATTTCTTACATATGATAGGAGGGGTAAGATTTGTAGAATAGGAAAGGCTGTCTCTAGTTATTTCTCCCCTTGGAGCTAGTAGGTAGCACAGATCATGGAGAACACCAGGTTCCCAAGCATCAAAACTTCAGGGTGCACTATGTCTGTGCCTGGCAGCTTAATTGTTTTGGTCAAATTCTACAAAAATAATACATGCTTTTTTGTGCTGTTGTCAGGAAAAATTTCAGTAGCCCAGTGGGCTTTTTCTATGGAAAACATTTTGGAGCTGAATTTACCTTGGAGAACTCTGAGTTCACATCTGGTAAACATAGACAGTGATGGAAATGTTGACTACATGTCCATCTTCCAGGATGTCCACATTGTAAAGTCTGTGGAAACGGTAAGTGTCACTTAGTCCCGATAAAATCTGGCTGGAGGAAAAAAGAAAACACCCTTTGGACAAACTCTAAGCAACTTAGCTCTTTGAAAGTTGAGAGTGGCATCTAGTAATGGATGGGAATCACAGCCTAAGAAAAAACCAAATGGTGTCACCATGGTGCTCTGTTTAGGAAATGTGTGTATTTTCTTTAGAATGAGCAACATGAAAATTAAAGCAAACCCATGTCCAACACATGATACTTATTTTAACTACTGTCCAGCATGAGATCAGATATGGCATTTATTCTTTTATGCCGCACACATTTGAAATATATCACATAATTCCTAACCATATAATAGTCTTTTTTTTCTTTTTCAAATTTTTATTATCAAACTGATGTACAGAGAGGTTACAGTTTCATACGTTAGGCATTGGATACATTTCTTGTACTGTTTGTTACCTTGTCCCTCATACCCCCCACCCTCCTCCCCCTTTCCTTCCCCCCCCCCCCCGGAGGTGTTCAGTTCACTTACACCAAACAGTTTTGCAAGTATTGCTTTTGTAGTTGTTTGTCTTTTTTTACCCTGTGTCTCTCAATTTTGGTATTCCCTTTCAATTTCCTGCATCCAATACCAGTATACACGGTTTCAAATATACTCAGATAAGATTACAGAGATAGTGTAGGTACAACCACAGGAAGGTGATACAAGAACATCATCAATAATGGAAACTACATATACACATAGGACATTGTAAGTAGTTACAACTGTGATATAACAATTGTTTCCATAACATGGAGTTCATTTCACTTAGCATCATCTTATGTGTTCATCCATATAATAGTCTTGAACACATGACCCAGTATATGCCTTAAAGAATTTTAAAATGTATGGTACCTTATTAAAATGACAACATCCCAGGGTGGGTGAGCAGATTCCAGTCCCTGTTAGTGAGCATCTCATCAGCAATTAATTGTAACATTAAGCTTGTTTGAGCTGGACTTGTGAGCATTTGCAGGGAAGATGGGAAAAACCAAGGGAAGGGAAATAAAACGGTGGGGTTGGAAACTAAAATATCCCCCAAGGAAGAAGGTCTTTAACTTCAGTAGCATCTTGACATAGTGATTCAGCTCATAGGGATTGGTTTGATAAAGCTGAGATGTAAATCTCATGTAATAGCTACATGATGTTTGGTAAAGTTATTTTGCCTCTCTTGTTTTGTCTGTAGGATGGACACACAATTCTGTTCTATTCCTTAGGGTTGTAAAGAACCAAATGAAATAGTCCACACAAAGCTTTCTGTAAATGTTGGCAGTAGTTATTGATTGCTGTCTTACTTTGTTCTCCTAAGGAGCATAACAGCAAGGTCTTCAATGGGATTATCAATCATTGGGCCAAAGGAAAGCTTGCTCTCTCTAATTTTATTTAAATCCCCTGCTTGATATTGGTGGACTTGTATATAGCTCCATGCTAGAGCACTTGCCTAGCAGGAACATGGACAGATCTTGGGTTCCATTCTTAGCAGAACCCCCCCCACACACACACACACGAGAGAGAGAGAGAGAGAGACAGAGACAGAGACAGAGACAGAGACAGAGACAGACAGACAGACAGAGAGAGACAGAGCGAAGAATGGATGGGGAGGAGAGATGGAGGAATATAGGTTGGTGGGGATGGTTTGTGTTTTTTACAGTTGTTAAAATTGCTCTGTGGGCTGGAATGTGGCTTAGTGGTAGAGTGCTTGCCTAGCATGCATAATGCCCTGGGTTCAATTCCTCAGTGCCACATACTCAGAAAAAGCCAGAAGTGATAGAGTGCTAGCCTTCAGCAAAAGAAGCTGGGGGACAGTGCCCAAGCCCTGAGTTCAAGCCCCAGGACTGGCAAAAAAAATTGTTCTGGGCTAGGAATATGGCCTAGTGGCAAGAGTGCTTGCTTCGTATACATGAAGCCCTAGGTTCAATTCCTCAGCACCACATATATAGAAAATGGCCAGAAGTGGCACTGTGGCTCAAGTGGCAGAGTGCTAGCCTTGAGCAAAACGGAAGCCAAGGACAGTGCTCAGGCCCTGAGTTCAAGGCCCAGGACTGGCAAAAAAAAATTGTTCTGTGTTGTTACTTCTTAATATTTTATTTTTAGGTGAAATCTGCTGTAATTGAAACTCTGTACAGGTACCAATCTGATTTGAAAATCATATTCAATCTCATTGACTCTGATCATTCAGGTAAGTATGCTTTCACTAGTTCAGTAGTAGTAAATAAAACAAATGCCAGTCTATTTTTTTCTATTTCATTCTTCATCCAGACTTGATGAAATTTGAAAGGAAATGATGAACTTGTGTTTAACATTATTTACATTTCAGTTTGGCCACAAATTCAAGAATATAAAGTTCTACTTGCCTATGTAGCCACTGGTCTCACTGGGACAGATCTTTTTATAAATTACCAGCAGGGATCTTAGAATCTTAGTTACTCCTGAAATAAAAAACATTCCTAGAATAGTATTTCTATTTAGGGGAATGAAAACTGTTTTTGTATTTAGTTCTGATGCACATTTAGTTATTCTCAAACTTTACAAAGCCATCTAAATTAGGAATCAAGTTCAGCGGTAGGGTACTTGCCCGGCCTACATGAGGCCCTGGGTTCCATCCCCAGTACTGTGTATGAAAGTATCCATGCACACACAGATCCTACATTCCTATACTACAGAGATGTTTGGACATCAAAAAACATCAAACAATGAGTAATTAAATTTTCTGCCTTCAAAAAGACCAATTAACTATTGTTTGGAATCTTCTTACTGACTCTCAATATACCTTCTCTCTGTGTTTTGATGTTTTTCTCTGATCTGCTGTCCCTTCTATCACCTTGTGTTTAGTTCTTAGAATTTCTATACCACAGTCTTCATCCCCTGTTTCTTCTCTGTTTTCTCATGGTGGCATTAGAATAATCTTAGGATTCTTCATAGTTAAAAATAAGACCTTGTGGCTGAGAATGTGGCTCAGTGGTAAGAGTGCTTGCCTAGCATGCATGAAGCCCTGTATTACATTCCTTAGTACCACATAAGCAGAAAAAGCCAGAAGTGGTGCTGTGGCTCAATTGGTAGAATGCTAGCCTTGAACACAGAGAAGCTCAGGGACAGTGCCCTAGCTGAGTTCAATCCCAGGACTGGGGAAAATGACATTGTTTCTTCTACTTATGATCTTATTCTCTTCCTTTCAGTATCTTTTTTTTTTTTTTGGCCAGTCCTGGGGCTTGGACTCAGGGCCTGAGCACTGTCCCTGGCTTCTTTTTGCTCAAGGCTAGCACTCTGCCACTTGAGCCACAGCGCTACTTCTGACCATTTTCTGTATATGTGGTGCTGGGGAATTGAACCCAGGGCCTCATGTATAGGAGGCAAGCACTCTTGCCACTAGGCCATATCCCCAGCCCCTCCTTTCAGTATCTTGATGGTCAGTATCTTGATGTTAGAGAACTTCTAATTGGTGCTATTCAGTGTGGCTTCCCTACCTCTCGCTTATTAGGTGGATCTTCAAATAAACATTCAACATCTTTTCCTCTTTTTTAGGCCTGATCTCCATTGAAGAATTTCGGGCCATGTGGAAACTTTTCAGTGCTCACTACAATGTTCGTGTTGATAACACCCAGGTTGATGAGCTCGCCCGTACAATGGACTTAAACCAAGATGGAAGCATTGACTTCAATGAATTTTTAAAGACTTTTTATATAGTACACAAATATGACAAGTTGAAGAAGACACCACACACCAAGTTTGCTAACCTTAAATGAAGGCTCCTCTCAGGCTCTTTGAAAACAGCTGAATCCAAATTACAGTCTTTTCCAGGACATTTGAAATCCATAGTTAATGATAGCAAACAGTAGACCCCAGTTCATACCTCAAACAGATGTATAGTAAATGAGTATTGGAAGTCCTTTACCAACTGTTCTTGTCAATAAGTTAAATATCAGCTGGTAGAATTTGCCCCCAGTGTTAGGGCCCACTCACTGCCAGTAAGAAATGGCTGTTGGGGCTTAATATTGGTTCCTTGGAGGTCTCTTTAAGTAGGAGACAGAGCAGATTTGAAACACTGCAAAAGATCCCACAGAACCTTAGAGGAAACTATTGAGTGCAACATCTGTGATGGACTGAGGGGTGGTAGGAGGAATACCAAGATTAATGGAATAAACTGTTTCCATCTTTAAAGTGTAATCATTCTTGGAGATTCCACAACCCAGTGATCCTCCATTGTGGAGAAACTACAATATGGTGGTGGGCATATCAAATCTTTTGGGGGAAACTGTAGAATCAGCCCTGTTTTTGCTTGTATGTTGAAGATACAAAGTTAGTACATTCAGATTGATCCCTATGATGAATATGGTCTGACAACTTTGTTGATAAGATAGGATCTTGATTATCCACATATCATGTAATTTATTCTGCTATTCTGATCATATATCAAGCAAATGTTTTTGTGTAAAGGGGAGCATAGATATCATTTTTTTAAGTTCTAAATGTCATGCCTGGGAAGGTGGCTTAGCGGTAGAGTGCTTGCCTAGCATGCATGAAGCCCTGGGTTCGATTCCTCAGCGCCACATAAACAGAAAAAGCCAGAAGTGGCGCTGTGGCTCAAGTGGCAGAGTGCTAGCCTTGAGCAAAAAGAAGCCAGGAACAGTGCTCAGGCCCTGAGTCCCAAGCCCAAGGACTGGCAAAAAGAAAAAAAATGTTCTGTCCACATTGTAGACACAGGCCAGATCCTATAATCCTGCCTCTTACACATACTAGAAATCATGGGTAAAGTATTTTAAAAATATATTTTGTCCTTGCACTGGTGGTTCACTCCTGCAATCCTAGCTACTCAGGAGGCTGAGATCTGAGAATTGTGGTTCAAAGCCAGCCTGGGCAGAAAAGTCCCCATGAGCCTCTTATCTTCAATTAACCACTCAAAAACTGGAAAGTAGTACTGTAGCACAGTGTTAGAATACTAGCCTCCAGCAAAAAGAGCTCAGAGACATTGTTCATTTCAGTTGCCTGAGTTCAAGCCCCACGACCACCACCACCACCACCAACAAATACATACAGCATTTAAAAAGCTGTTATTGTATGGATAAACCTATAGGAAGTAAGATATACATAAATTGTGTTAAATATGTCATGCATCTTTCACCTGCATAAAATATAGTCAGCTCATACAGTTCAGAAAATTGTACAGAAGTCATATTAATAGCTATGGAATATTTCATTGAGAACAGATTGCATACATCTTTAACAGTATCTGAAAAGGTTTTTAACTTAGATATTTGATTGAGGGGCCATAATTTTTAGCTAAACTATTATAAAGATGTCCTAGAAACATTTTGTGGAAAGAAGCTACTATTAAGTTCTTCAGCTTCTGCAAGCTGAATAAAAATAAAAAGTACTTTTTAAAATAATAGCAGTTATTGGTAGGGAAAAAGAATAAAAATATTATATATGTATATACATCATTTTATACACATATATATAAGCAGGATAGGCTTTAGGAAGGAATGTAATTGAAGATAAGAAAGATTATTTGTGATGCTACAATAATTCATCAATATAACAAAACTGAATATATATATGTATATATAATAAGATTCTAGGGCTGGGATGTAGCCCTTTGGCAAAGCTCTTGCTTAGCAAGTGCAGTGTCCTGGGGTTGATCCCCAGTACCAAAAAAAGACAAAAAATGCAGTTAAAAAAAACCCAACCAGGGCTGGGAATATGGCCTAGTGGCAAGAGTGCTTGCCTTGTATACATGAAGCCCTGGGTTCAATTCCCCAGCACCACATATGTAGAAAACGGCCAGAAGTGGCGCTGTGGCTCAAGTGGTAGAGTGCTAGCCTTGAGCAAAAAGAAGTCAGGGACAGTGCTCAGGCCCTGAGTCCAAGGCCCAGGACTGGCAAAAAAAAAAAAAAAATACTTTTGAACTCTTTAGAACAACTTTAAGGCTTGTAAATACATAGAACAAATATTTAAAACAAAAAAAAGGAAGAAAGAAATTGACTCAATACTATTTCTTTTCACTTTCAAAATATAAAGAACAAAATAAAGGCAAACATTGCAAGTTTAAAAAAAAAAACAACCAAAAGATTCTAAAATACATAATGCAAAATTCAGTATAACTACCAAGTTCAATACCTACATCTGTAATGTAGACTAAAATTAGTGTACAAACCTATTAATATACCTGATCTGATACTATTTATAAGTATGCACAAATGTGTGTGTACATTTTAAAGAAATTATTTTTAATCCCAAAGACACAAAACATAAATATACCAAGCAATAATAAAGGTAGTACATTCTCCATTTATAATGTAATTAAATTAAAATATTAGAAGATAACTATATTAACAAATGGTAGATACATAACTGTAGATCTACCAGAGAATGAAAGATAAAAATCACAAGAATTTAGTTAGTAAATATATACAAACATTTTTTTGTGTGAGCGTTGCAGTACTGGGACTTCAACTCTAGCCTGAATGCTGTCCCGTAACTTTTATTTTGTTCAATGCTGATATGCTTCTACTTGAGCTACAGTTCCACTTCCAGCTTTTTGATGAATATTCAGAGGTAAGAGTGTCAAATTTTTCTGCTGGTTGTGAATCAAGATCCTCAGATTTCAACCTCTTGAGTAGCTAGGATTGTAGGAATAAGCCCACTGATGCCTGGTTTATTCCAAATTTAAATTTTTATTATTTTCTTTTTAGGTACCAGATTGGGACTTCAACTGGTCACCTGCCATTTTCTCTTATTGGCTAGTGCTCTACCAACTGAGCTGTGCCTCCAAAACCCTAAATTTTAATTTAAGCAATTTAACTTTGGGCTCTGGTGGTTTTTGCTTATAATCCTGGCAACTTGAGGCTGAGAACTGAGCATCATTGTTCAAATCCAGCCTTGGCAGGAAAGTCCATGATATTCTTTTTTTTTTTTTTTTTTTTGGCCAGTCTTGGGGCTTGGACTCAGGGCCTGAGCACCCTGGCTTCTTTTTGCTCAAGGCTAGCACTCTGCCACTTGAGCCACAGCGCCGCTTCTGGCCGTTTTCTGTATATGTGGTGCTGGGGAATTGAACCCAGGGCCTCATGTATATGAGGCAAGCACTCTTGCCACTAGGCCATATCCCCAGCCCAAGTCCATGATATTCGTATCTCCAGTTACGTACCAAAAAGCCAAAAATAAGAGCTATGGTTCAAGTGGTAAGAGCAGTAGCCTTGAGCAAAAAAGTTTAGGGACAGAGCCCAGGCCCTGAGTTCAAGCCCCAGGACTAGTGCAAAAAAAAAATTTCAACTTTGAAAGAAATGTAAAAATTGTATACAATGCCAATATTGTGTGTGTGTGTGTGTGTGTGTGTGTGTGTGTGTGTGTATACGCACCCGTGTGTGTGTGCATCCTGGTCCTGAAGCTTGAACTCAGGGCCAGAGCTTTTTTGCTCAGGGCTAGCTCCCTACCATTGCAAATCCTCAGATCTCAGCCTCCTGAATAGCTAAGACTAAAGGTGTGAGCCACTGGAGCCCAGCAATGCCCATTTTTTAAAATGTAGGTGAATGGACTATTTCCTTGAGAGAAGAATAACTTACTAAAGTGAACTCAAGAACCACGGAAGAATGAAGAGACATTAAGACCATTCATGAATAGGATGGCTTTATAATAGATGTCAGTACGGCCAGAACAAACTTGGTCAGAATTTCCCTTTCTTGCATGTTTCTAATTAGGGTGTCAATGACAGGATACATTCTGAAAAATAGATCATTAGATGATTTCATCATTCTGTGAACCTCACTGTTCTTACACAAACTAAGAGCTGTAATGCCACTATAGTGGCAATATAATCTGGGACCAACATCATATGTGCAATCTGTCATTGACTGAATGTAGTTATGTGCCACATGATTATTGCCTACTGAAAGGATCTGTCCCGGCCATCCCAGAGGACCATGCGGAGATAATCACAGGCAGGAGAAGAAGGTTCATAAGGAGGTTTATTAGTGGGGCCATCGTTCCCATGGGAGAGGGAGCTACCTGGCGTCTGCACCTTATCCAGATGGCAGCTTCTCTCTAGGGAGGTAAAGGGGAAGTAGGCAGGTAGTGAGTAGGAGTGGCTCATTAGGTATGGGTGGATCTGGGGGCTAGTGGGAGGAGCTGAGAACCTGAGGCTAGGGAAATGCTAACACCTACTGGTCTGATGTAGTTGGACCATAACAAATGCAGAATTTAGTACTGGGAATGGGTTCAGAACAACAAACCCTAAGGATGAGTGCTCTGTCTATTTGTCCTGGGTTTTCTGGAGTGAGTTCCCAATAATCATTTGATTTAAAAGCATTTTCCACAAGTAAAGAGTTTTCCACAAGAGCATGTTTGTAGTCCTTGACAGGAAGTAGCAAAATATTTACTCAAATGATCACCTTTAATAATTCACAGAAGGAAAGACACTGAGCTGCCAATTATTTGGTACTTTAGAGCATTTTAGTGAAAATACATTTGGTTGAGTTGATTGATTGTTGCTGCAGAAATTGGGGAAAGAAAATGGTCAGTACAAGGCTTTAAATTCCCAGCTGAATGTCTTCACCCTGAGATTAAACCCTGATTCCTATAGCCAGAGGGCTGAGGTTTCTGAAAGGCAAATCCAAAATCTAAGCCTGTGAATGGTTGAATGATAATACAAATTGCATTCCCAACCCCACCGGGTCTCTGCTGTGATCTGACTGTCCCCTCCAATTGTGTGGAAATGTGATTGCCACCAGAAGAGTCAGGCAGTGGGGCCTTTAAGAGGCGATTGAAAGTTAAAGCCTTCAAGCTTTGCCTGTGTGAGTGTCGGTTAGTGCTATTATGGAGGTTCCTGATTAAAAGGATGCATTTTGCCTGATTGTCTTCTCTATTTCACCGGTGCTTGCTTGCTTGTTCTGCCAGGTTTAGTGCAATACAAAGGTACTCACCAGATGTCAGTGCCACGTTCCTGAACTTACCACTGCTGAAATGATGAGCCTAATATATTTCTATTGTTTATTAGTTATTCAGTCCAGTTTGCTTTTATACCAGCTGAAAGAAGATGAAGTCTCTTTTGTTGACGTGAAGGATCATTCATGGGAAATGAATGAAATGAGGACCTATGGGGAGACTCATGATTCACATCTTTCCTCTGCTCTACCTGTGCCTGAAGAACTTCTCTTTCCCCTTATCAAAGGATCTTAACTCACAGGAAGTCACCTTGCAAGGTATCAGTAAATCCTTCTTGGGACCTATCCTCACCACCTCTCTATTTGGTTATACCATTAAGAGTTAAAGTTTCCAAAGACTAGTAGTTACTAGCGATATATAAATGGGAGAAAAACGAAGGTCAAGTATTCTCAAAACTTTTATAGGCTATAGGTGTGGTGATACATGCAAATAATCACAGCTCCTCAGGAATATAATGTTGACATTTATTTGCATCATAGCATATATTGATAGTAAGTATTCCATTACATATGTACATATGTTTGCCTCTACATCTGCTCACTGTTGGGACAATGGAGGAGAACAAAAAAGGAATAGGCCGGACTCAATCATTAACAAGCGAGGACTGTTTATTGAGGAACAGCGAGGGGCACAGACCTTCCTGCGGGATTGGAGGTTGTGTGAGGGGGTGAATTTGGGACCAGGCTTATATGGAGTCTAAGCAAGGAAGGTTATTGAAAGCGCCACTAGGTCTAGGAAGTTGGGGCCCACAAAGGGTTGTGTACAGCTGGGCCTAGGTGATGCCTGCCCACATAGCAAAGCAGGTTCACAGTTGAGGTTCCGCCTGGTGTTTATATGGGCCTGAGACCATAGGGTGGGGGTCAATCCTTCACTCATGAACCTTTATTTTGTTTGTAGTTATTTTGCTGTTATGAGTAACCTGCTAAGAAGACTCATAGGCCTATCTTTCTTTTTTGGAATTTAAAAATATGGTATTTATTGGGTATTAAATATAAAAATAAAACCACTTAAACAGGAGCCTAGAAAACTTCTTTTCTCCCTCCTCAGACCCTCTCACCCTAACCCCAATTAAAAAACAACATCATTTTGCATACACAATGACTTGTGAAGGATTGACTCCCCTGTTTTCCCAGGTGCGCACAGATGCCAGGCAAGCCATCAGTACAGACTGCCTGACTCCAGCACAGCAATCTAAGCCTGGCTGTAAACATTCCATCCTGTGCCCAACCGCAAAGCCCCCCACGTCCCTGGACCTAGTGGCTTTTTCCTTAACCTCTGTCTCCTTGCTCAGACCTCCTAAAAATCCAGCTCCTGCCCCAGCTCTTACAGTCTCCAAGCCTGCAGGAAGGCTGTGGCCCTCGCTGCTCAATAAATAAACAGTCCTTGCCTGTGGAAGATGGAGTCCAACCTGTTCCCTTCCTTTCGCTGCCATTTTCCTAACAGCTAGCAAAGACTAAAACAATGCAAAGCTTCCAAAGATGGCAAATGCTTAGCTTCAGAGGTTGATGAGTAGAGCAGATGAGACCATTGCTAGAGGAGTCACTGTTCAACCACAGCCTTCTGAGCTAGAAGCTGCTTTCTGGGACCCCTGAGCATGTGGCTGGCCTGACTGAAGCTGCTGGTGGAGAGGGAGATAACCTGGACCCTCATGCCATCCTCCAGTAGTTTCTCCATGCTATCTTCCTTCTGTTCCTCCAGCACCTAATGAAACTGACACTTGGCCTGTTTTAGTTGGTTGTGTTTATCTGCAAAGACAAGGCAGGACCAGCCAGGTTCCTTACACTTGAAGGATTTCCCATGGGATAATATTAGCTTGCTCTCCAGGAAGTAGTGAAAGAGGAGGGGCTCTTCTTCAAATGTACTTGGGTAAAGGTAATCTTTCAGGTTGATCCACACATAGAGGCCAGAGCCACAGGGGAGAAAGGTGATCTTCAGTGCCTCTGGCTTGCTAGTGATGTACTTGTGAGCGTCCAAGAGCTGGGAGTGGTTAGTGAGCAGGTATACCTTATCAATCCATCCTCTGTCCTAGAGCAGTTGACATAGCTTATACTGGGTGATGCAGGCATTCTGTTCTAGATCAGAGCGTAGAACAAAATTAGTAAGAACTAGGAAGTGGACTTCAGTGGCTTAAGGGTTAGCCACGCTCTCTTCCAAAGCATATGAAATAGAATTGTGTTGCTATTACTTTATGTTCAGGAAAATGAGGCAGGAACACAGATGCCTCATGTCTGATGCTACTTTAAAGATCAAATTAAATGCTCCGCTGAAGCAGTGGATGTGAAGAAAATGGAGTCTCAGACCCATATATACACAATTCCTGTCCCATTGTGTCATAGGCAAACCCACCCTTAACCCTGGGTTTGGGAAATCTCTAAATTCTTGGGCAGTGCCTGAATCATTTTTTTTCTGTTCTGGCTGAACATCATTTAGTTGTTTATTCTCAGGGAGTTTTCTACAACTCCTTATGGCTTCTAATTTCTTGAATTAGTTGTGCTTTTGTAAGTTAACCTGGAGAAAGTTGTTACTTTCCACTACATTGAATCTTCCTATCTACAAAGATGACACTGATGTATCCCCAATTCCTGTAAATACGACCACAGACTCAGAAAAACAGGGCAAGGAGCCTTTATTAGTATGCGGGACCACACTCCACTAGTGGGGTAGCAGAGTGCAATGGCAAGCCTTCTTTCATTCGGGCTTATATAGGGAAAAACTATATGCAGGTGCTTTACATGGAAGCTAGCATATTTACAGAAGCAGAGCTAGCAGTTAATAATAACAGGAAACGATGAGTTTTTCCCTGCTATTTACCGAATTCCAATAACCTGGTGTTTTTCTCCTAAGTGACTCTTCCTCAGACATTTCCCTTTAATGACTAGCCTGGAATTTCTCCCTATAAGGGAGTTCTGCCTTTAGTACTTGGCCCTATTCTTTTTTTTTATTATTAATTGGACATAAATTTTTTTACAAGGTGTTGTGCAAAGAGGGTGCAGTTACATAGTAGGGTGCCCCGGCCCGCGGGGTTTCGTCAACAGGAGCCCGAGGGGGAATTGACCTGAATGAGAGACAAACCTGACACAAGGAGGGAGACCAAGACAGGATTCTGATCAAGGTCTCAAACTTTATTTTTGCACGGCAGCTTATATAGTAATCAGCAAAGGGTAACTCACGTAGACAGGGTCATTAGGTTGCTAAGTTACAGAACCATGGGATGGTCTTTCTCAGGACAGGGACTGAGTAAAGTTTACAAGGTTGTTAATTAAAACTAGACAAGATGTTAGGCTTAACAGGCAAGGTTGTAAAAGCATCAAATATTCTTATCAGCTAAGACTTATAGTGTCTTCTTGTTAGAGCATGACAAACAGTGCCAGATTTTCTTATCAGTTAAGTTTTATAGTTTCTTTATGTTACATCCTGACAGCCATTTTGGCTCCCGGCAGTAGGGCAGTGTGTGCATTTCTTGTGATATCTTACGACCTGTTTTTCTATCCCTTGTCTAGGTCAGGTTGACATATATGCAATATACAATGTATCAAGAACATATACAGTATTCACAGACTTGGTCTCTACTGTCTCTCCATCTCCCTTTGTTAACAGTCATATATCAGGGAGATCATGCCCCTTTGTTTTCTGTGTTCTAGGCTTGTCTCACTCAACATTATTTGTTCAAGTTCTGACCATTTCCCTGCGAATAACAGTATTTCACCATTCCTAATCGCTATGTAGTATTCCATTGTGTATAAGTACCATATTTTTTGGATCCATTCGTCTGTGGAGGGGCATCTGGGTTGTTTCCATATTTTGGCTATTGTGAATTGTGCTTGGCCCTATTCTTAATATCCAAGACTTCTGTCTTTTCTCTGATTTTACAACACGTATTTCTAATTATTTTAGATTTTAGTGTTTCTTCGTATCTTTTAATGATTATTTTATTGTCATTCTCATTTCTTTTTGTAGTACTGAACTCAGGGCCTTATGCTTGCCAAGCAAGTACTCTACCATTAGAGCCACGCCTTCTGCCCATTTTTGTGGGTATTTTCAAGGTAGGATCTTATTTTATTCCCTAGCCAGCCTGGGCTGCAGTCCTCCTACTTGTGCTTCCCTTTGTCACTGGGAATGCTTCCAGCCATTTGTTGAGATGACATCTTCCATACTTTCCTTCCACAATCTCCTGATTTCTGCCTTCCAAGTAGCTAGGATTACAGGCTTGAGCTATTACACGCAGCCTACAATTTTATATTTTTAATGATAATTTTATTATTTTTAAGTATTTGTACAAAAGGGTTACAATTCAGCATGTCAGTTTATGCATATAAAGCATCTTGATCAATGTCACCCCTTTTGTCAACTATAAATCCTTTTTTTTTTTTTTTTGGCCAGTCCTGGGCCTTGGACTCAGGGCCTGAGCACTGTCCCTGGCTTCTTTTTGCTCAAGGCTAGCACTCTGCCACTTGAGCCACAGCGCCACTTCTGGCCATTTTCTGTATATGTGGTGCTGGGGAATTGAACCCAGGCCCTCATGTATATGAGGCAAGCACTCTTGCCACTAGGCCATATCCCCAGCCCAACTATAAATCTTTTTTAAAAGGATTTATTTTTCAAATTGGTTTGTTCTTATTCATAGAATGTAGTTCTATTTTTAGGATTTGCTTCATTTATAGTGTACAGGCATTTCTTTTATGATTCCTTTTTGGTTATCTTCATATATTAGAGGTTGGGAGACTATAATTGCATTTTTATTGTGTGTAAAGACAATCAGGTTGTGGTAGTAAAGGAAATGCAAATAAAAACAACCCTGAGATACCACCTCACCCCAGTTAGAATGGCCTATACTCTGAACTCAGGCAACGGCAAATGCTGGAGGGGCTGTGGGGAAAGAGGAACCCTTCTCCATTGTTGGTGGGAGTGCAAATTAGTACAACCACTTTGGAGAACAGTATGGGGGTTCCTCAAAAAGCTCAATATAGACCTACCCTATGACCCAGCCATACCACTCCTAGGCATCTATCCTAAACAGCAAACCCCAAGATATCAAAAAGACATTTGTACTTCCATGTTTATCGCGGCACAATTCACAATAGCCAAAATATGGAAACAACCCAGATGCCCCTCCACAGATTAATGGATCCAAAAAATATGGTACCTATACACAATGGAATACTACATAGTGATTAGGAATGGTGAAATATTGTTATTCGCAGGGAAATGGCCAGAACTCGAGCAAATCATGTTGAGCGAGACAAGCCTAGAACACAGAAAACAAAGGGGCATGATCTCCCTGATATATGACTGTTAACAAAGGGAGACGGAGAGACAGTAGAGACCAAGTCTGTGAAACCAAAAACTGCTTGTCAAATAGTATTCCCCACAGGATTGGGGCAGCGACCCAACAGTATGTAACTAAAACCAAACAAGTACTCAACACATAAAGGTCAAAAATTGACCTCTCAGTGGAATACAATAGCTCAAAAGCTATGTATGTACGTTCATATAAGTCTTCTGTCGACATATTGTCTAATATCGACATTACATTTAAAGCCCTAGGCTTTACATTTAAAGCCTTGGGCTTGGCCACATGGCTATTGTTTATGTTCTTGATACATTGTACATTGTATATATGTCTACCTGACCTAGAGAAGGGAAAGAAAAACAGGGCGTAAGGTATCACAAGAAATGTACACACTGCCCTACTATGTAACTGTACCCTTTTTGCACAACACCCTGTCCAAAAAATTTGTGTTCAATTAATAAATTAAATTAATTTAAAAAAAAAGACAATCAGGTTGGTTTTCTTATTGCCTTTGTTTGGTTTTGGTTTTGTTGCCAGTCCTGGGCCTTGAACTCAGGGCCTGAGCACTGTCTCTGGCTTCTGTTTGCTCAAGGCTAGCACTCTGCCACTTGAGCCACAGCGCCACTTCTGGCTTTTTCTATATATGTGGTGCTGAGGAATCGAACCCAGGGCTTCATGTATACGAGGCGAGCACTCTACCACTAGGCCATATTCCCAGCCTTCTTATGGCCTTTGTATCTGAATGCATCATTATAAGCGGTGTGTGTGTGTGTGTGTGTGTGTGTGTGTGTGTGTGTGTGTGTGTGTGTGTACGGGTACATTCCATGGTATCTGGGGATGTAGGAGCTTCTCTTCTACATATTTGTTTCTCCTTCTTCCCCTTAAGTCTTACTATTTGAGGAACCACTAACAACTTACGTAACCTGTTAGTCCTGATTTTCTGAACCATGTGGGTAGAATGAAAGCAATGAGAATTGTGACCCTGTGGTTTTTTAATTCTCAGGGAGCTTTATTATTTTCCCACCCAAGTCCCAATATCCTGCGGTCTCTCTTGTTTTTAAATCCTTTCATAAATAAAATAGTTCTTTGAGGGTCTTAAATTTATGTTACATTGTTAGTTTAATTTTCGGCTCTCCAAACCCAAGCCTTTTTTATTGTGCTCGTATGGGGCATTAAATCCCAAACCCTTAGGTCCTGCAGACAAATACCCCCTATTGTCTTAAGTACTCACTCTTCTGGTTTTTCATTTCCCTCTTTGTTTCTGATACCTGAGGGGGTTATGCTTGTTATTTGTGGGTCTAGTTGTACATTTAATGTAATTATTTTATATTTTACTCGGTATTTCTGGATGATTATAGCAAAATGGTTTTCAGGTTGTCTGCATCTACTATATTGGTAGGAGTGACAGACTTTATGTACCCTTTACTGTTTATTAGTAAGCATTGTGCTTTACATTTTTTCATAAAGTGACTGAATATTCATAATATGTTGTGTGCCTGAAGTGTATGATGTGTCATTTACTGGGTCTCCACTTTAAACCTTGGTAGGATGTATTTCTGAATTTTAACAATTATTTTCATATAAACGGGATCATACTATACATTAAAAAACCCCTCAAAACCACATCTTTTTCCTTGTACCTTTCCTCCCCCACCTTTCTTTTTTTTAATTTAATTTTGTTGTCAAGGTGAGGGGTTACAGTAGTGAGTAAATTTCTTGTTATACTTGTTACGCCCCCCCCCCAGTTGTATAGTTAATTTCCAACATAATGTCTTGTCAGTATCGCTGTTGCATTGGTTTGCCCTTGGTCCTTTGTCTCACCAGTTTTTTTTGTTTGTCTCACCATTTTGATGTTCTCCTTCCCTTCCCTAATTCAGATAAATGTATATACAGTACCCAGGGTGCCAAAATCAAATACAGTGACAACAGTGGATAAACCATAGTGTTGCATAGTAAATTATCGAAGAAGCCACATATTTAAGGATAAAATCTTGGAGTTTTTATTAGAGCATTAGCAGTCTGCAGGCAGCCAGTTGTTACAAAGGCCTGCAGCCCACAAATAATACAACACAATCAGGAAACAGGCTAGAGATGGAAGAAAGAACAAAAGCCATACCAACAAACCAATCCAGCTCCAATGGAGAGCTGACTTGGGATGCTGTGGTGACCAGAGACGAGACAGGACACAGGACGGGAACACAGAGACATGTGGCATGGCATAATGGCCTCTGAGCTGGCTGAAGGGGCTGGGTCACAGGAAGCTCCCAGTCCTAGGCACTTGACTGACAGGTTCAGTAACCTATAGGCCAAGTGCTGCCCACCCCTTGTCTCTAGGAATTCAGGAATACCCATCACCTGGGGATGGGACTTGTCTTCCTCTAGGCACACCCCTCAAAACAAGATGCTAGATAGTACAACTCACCATGTAGCCAATGATAGAGCTGGCCAGATCTGACCTCCATATTACATTCCCCCCTTCTGTTATATACATCAAAATCAAATCATTGATTTTTCTGCGAGAGAGCTGAATCTTTGCCTGGCCTCCTCCCTCCTGTAATTTAAGGAGTCTCCAGCAGTTGAAGTTGGCTCCCTATGACTGGTACCCAAAGTCAGGGGACTTTGAACTTTCTTTCCCAGGTTGGGCAGGTTAAGGTTTACAAATCTATGTAACACAGAAAGAATGTCCTACAACCAAAATCTTAGTTCCAGCAGATCCAAAGCAGTCTCCCACCAGATGTCATCTACATGTGATGGAGTCAGGCAGAGTCCAGTCCATGTGCTTTCACCTGGGTGGAGGTGGTCATGATGATGTAGTCTCCTCTACATGACTGTTAGGCTGTCCTTGATCTTAACCCAAATGGAATCTCCAGGTTGGAAGGGACGGACAGGAGCAGCAGCAGCAGCTCCCAGCAGCTCCAATACAATGTCACACGTCCTACTGGGTTACCTGCAACTTTCTACACAGACTGGTTAAAGAAGCTTGACCTAAGGCCTGACTTTAGTGAAATCTCCTAATAGTTTCCTGGTTGCCTTTTTAAAAATGAAAGAAAAAAAATAATTTCACAGAATACATTAAAAATAAGAAGAACAATGAAAAGCCTCTTGTTTCCATATCTTGGAGTTCATCTAACATGGCCCATCATGTGTCTTCTCCCTCTTGTAGGGAAGCCATATTTACCTGATAATACTCTATAGCCTTAGATAATTTCACTTGTCTGCATGTAAATGTGTACAGACCCATATGTCCTCATATATGCATATATTTACACATATTAACATAGAATTGCCATTTTTAGGATTCTTTTTGTCGATTGTGGGCCTTGAATTCAGAGCCTTGGAGTTGTCCCTGAGCTTTTTTGCTCAAAGCTAGCACTCTACCACTTTGAGCCACAGTGCCACTTCTGGTCTTCTGAATTAGAGATAAGAGTCTCATGGACTTTCCTGCCCCAAGCTGGCTTTGAACAGTGATCCTCAGATCTCACCCTCCTGAGTGAGTAGCTAGGATTACAGGTGTGAGCAACTAGCATCTGGTTTAGTTTGGTTTTTTGTTTTTGTTTTTGAGAAGTCTATTTATCTCCTTTAATCCTTGATGTTTTACTTAGAATTTATATCTCTGCCTATAAATGAAATTGAGATTTGAAATCTGTTATTATCTGTTGGAATTAGCACTCTTTGTCTTTCTGTCTGGTGGTACCATAGTCTGACCTCAGAGCCTTGTTCTTGCTAGGTTCCCAGTCCTTGTTCCCAGTCCTTCTTGGCTTTAGTTATTTTTCATATGGGGTCTCATATTTTTTGTTCTTGCTAGCATGGAACTGTGATCTTCTTACTAGTGTATTGTGTTCTGCTGGGGTTACAAGTATATACTGTACTTTCTTTCCATCAATTTTTTTAATTTTGTAAGCTATACATTGGATATTATGACTGTATTTTCCCCTATACCTTTCTTTGTTCATTTACCCCCTTACCTTTAATCTCCCCCCCCCCCCACTTTTGAGCACCCAACTCCTGGTATTTATTTTGTTGAACTGTGAGTTAGACTTTCTTGCTTTTTTGTGATCAAAGTTTTTATTTATTTATTAATTAAGTTTTATTGACAAGGTGTTGTGCAAAAGGGGTAGAGTTACATAATAGGGCAATGAGTACATTTCTTGTGATATCTTACATCTTGCTTTTTTTTGCCAGTCCTGGGGCTTGAACTCAGGGCCTGAGCACTGTCCCTGGTTTCTGTTTGCTCAAGGCTAGCACTCTACCTCTTGAGCCACAGCGCCACTTCTGGCTTTTCATTTTATGTGGTGCTGAGGAATTGAACCCAGGGCTTCATGCATGCTAGGCAAGCACTCTACCACTAAGCCACATTCTCAGCCCATGAGTTAGACTTCCTAAGGAATTACCTCATTTGGGTTCTTCCCTGAATCTATCATATTTTGGTTAATATTGGATACCACCCAGACGTGTAGGTTTATATGTTTATAGATTAATTCTAGCTTCCACATATGAGAGAAAATATACTCACTTTGTCCCTCTAGATTTGACTTACTTCACTTAATATAATTTTTCAAGGTGGGGCTGGGAATGTGGCCTAGTGGCAGAGTGCTTGCCTCGCATACATGAAGCCCTGGGTTCGATTCCTCAGCACCACATATATAGACAAAAAAAAAAAGCGAGAAGTGGCGCTGTGGCTCAAGTGGTAGAGTGCTAGCCTTGAGCAAAAAGAAGCCAGGGACAGTGCTCAGGCCCTGAGTTCAAGCCCCAGGACTGACAAAAGAAAAAAAAAATTTCCAGGTCCTTCCAGGTCTTTACAAACAATGTGCTATTAGTCTTTCTAATGGACAAGCAAAATTCCATTGTGAGTATACATACATACATATATGTGTGTGTATGTATATATGTATGTGTGTGTATATCTATATCTATCTATCTATCTCTATATCACATTTTCTTGACCCATTTTTTCATTGAGAGGTATTGGGGCTGATTCCATACTTTGCTATGGGGACTAGCGCTGCAACAAGGGACATTTATCCAAGATTCCAAACTATACTATTTTTGTGAACTTGTTGCTGTATACCTCATCCCCCATAATCTGGCTTGCAAGGGGTTTGCCTCCACTGATAATCTCTTCTAAGCATCAGCATTTGTATTTGTTTTTCCTTTGAGCTATTTGAGGGAAGGTTATTTAATTCTCTTTCACTCATTTCATCTTTTATCTATGCTGATGCTCTGCTGATTTCTTTTGGTTTATTATATTGCTGTTTATATTCTAGTTTATTGACATGTGCATAGGCCTTTCATTTTTAGGTATTGTTTGAAATAATGAACATTTTGAAGGCTATACATTTTTCCTATAAACCTGGCTTTCTCCATAAATATTGGCTTTTGTGTGAGTTTCTCCTTTCCATTAGAATTTAGAAAATGATTTCCCTTTTAATTTCCTCTTCAAGGGTTTTCCAGAAGTGTTCTTTATTTTCCACATTTAAAATAGCCTGTATTTGAATTTTTCACTCTTTTATTATTCCTTAAATTTGTAATACAATTTTCTTGGTGGCCATTTTCCTGATCTATGACTGTAAATGTTTCATAAACATACCAGTTAAATGTATTTTTTTCCATTTGAAGAAATGTGATACTATGAAATATTTATTTGGTTTTTACTTCATTTCCTGGCATAAAAGTCCCCCTTTAAAAATGATTCCTTTATTGTCATAGTGATGTACAGGGGTTATAGTTTCATATGTAAGGCAGTGCGTACATTCCTTATCAAACCCTAAATCCCTTTTGGTCTTCACTATGGTGTTTCCTTTTCCGTGCTTGTGAGTTAACTGATGGCAGGAGGTCGCCTAGATAGTTCGAGATTAGGGGTTGCTTTTTGGGAACATCAAAGCAGGATTAAAGGGATTGGACCTCTAGCCCCATCCACCAACTTATTGGGACAGGAGAAGGCTGAAGGTTCAGTTGTTCATCGGTGCCCAGACTTGACTTATTCACGCACATGTAACAAACTCTCCAGCAAAAAATCCTCAGGTTTGGAGTTTCCTATTAGCCGAATATGAGGAGGTTTTCTTGTACCCATTCCTTCATGACATACTGCACGTGTCTTTTAAGCAATGTGCTTTGTAATAGCTCTTATAATAAACCAGTGTGAGGTACTCTACAAAATTAATCAAATATGAAGGGCAGAATATGGAAATGTTGATTTATAGAGGATTGGCCATGAGTATGGAAAAAACAGCCTTGAGAGTCAGGGCTGGTATGTAAAAGGGGCATTAGCCTGTGGGCTCTGACCCTATCTCCAGGGTAGTCTCAGAGCCTATTGGATGATAGGATACCCAGATGTTGTCTGCGTGGTTCCTTGGTTTGTGGGGAAATCCACATTGGAGTATGGTTCTGTACTGTGAGTACTGTAAGGAGAAAGTGAATTAGAGTAAGGTTGTTTGGGACACACACTAAGATACTGCATATTGTATAACAAATGGCTATTTGTAGCAATTATTTTGCTCATGCTTTCACTGTACTTTTGCTTATTAGGGATAACCAGTTCTTCAATTGAAAGATCCTACTTAAAGTATATTTAAAAATATCCTGTGTGTGTTTCTAGAAGTTTTTTTTTTGCATTGTACTTTGGCACACATAGCTTTATAACTAATGTATACTCCTATTTTTGTTATACCTATTACCATTTTTGTACTATTTAGAGACTTGTGTGTATGTCCATGCACGCATGCACGTGCGCGTGTATGTGCATGAGCGTGTGTATGGTCCTGGGCTTGAGCTAAGGGCCTTAGTGCTGTCTCTGAGCTTTTGTGCTCAAGGCTCAATGGAGTTACAGCTCCACTTCTGGCATTTTGTAGTTAATTGGAGATAAGAGTTTCTTGCCAAGGCTGGCTTCAAACAGAGCTACTTAGATCTCAGCCTCCTGAATAACTGTTTACAGGCATGAGCCACAAGCACCCAGCTCTGTTCATAGAGCATTATAATAGCCTTAAATTTCTCCTAACCTTTGTTCTTCCTGATTTCTTCTTGTTGATATTTTCCTGCTATCTTTTTGACATTTTGTTTTGTACACCTTTCCTCTACAGAGCATATACCTGGATTTTTTAAAACTCTCTTTTAATAGGTAAATTCAGTTTAGTGACCTTTGGTAATTTGACTTTTTGTTTTTTTTTGGCCAGTCCTGGGGCTTGAACTCAGGGCCTGAGCACTGTTCCTGGCTTCTTTTTGCTCAAGGCTAGCACTCTGCCACTTGAGCCACAGCGCCACTTCGGGTTGTTTTCTGTATTTGTAGTTCTGGGGAATCGAACCCAGGGCTTCTTGTATATGAGGCGAGCATTCTTGCCTCTAGGCCATATCCCCAGCCCATTTGACGATTATACTTGAATTATTTAGGGATTTTTTTCCTCTCATGTTTTCAAGTTTAATTGATTCTTTTTCACTTTTTACTAATGTATGTGTGTAACACAATGAGATTTTTTTTCGTTTCTTTTGAGAAAGGGCATTATTCCTTAGCTCAGACTGGCCTGAAAATTTGCGTTTGCTTCCTGAATCCTAGGACTACAAGCATGTGCCAACATGTCTGGCTGAGAAATAGACTTGGAAGATTTACTTTTTATCCTTTCTTTTAAAAAAATGTTTTGTAAGCATACATCAGTTGTATTGGGGGTGGGGGAGTTGATTATGACCTTTCCATGCATGCATCCAGTGTATCTAGGTCCAATGCAAGCCCTTCATCAGTCTCCCTTATCCTCTCCCACCTTCCCTCTTCTAAAACAATTTCAGCGTTTCAATGTTATAGTTTAATATATGCAAATAAATTACTTTAACCATATTCCTCCTCATTCACCCTCTGCCCTCTCTCACCCACTGATATATTACCTTCGCAGAGACGGTTCTACTTTCCTGTCATTCTTTTTTTACATCTGCTTGCACAAATGAGCAAAAACTGGTGATATTTGGCTATTTGAACTTGACTTATCTCAATTTGATGATTTCTTGCTCTATCCATTTTCCTGCAAATGACATAATTTCATTTTTCCTTATTATTAATAGTCTATGGTATATATGTACCTTACTTGCTTTATTCATTTGTTGTTGAGCACCTTGGCTGATTCCGCAGATTGGCTATTGTGCATAGTACTGCAATAAATATGAGGGTGCAAGTATCTTTTTTTTATATACCGATTTATACTTCTCCAGATATATGCCTAATGGCACTATGGCCATTTAAGCTAGGTTGAAGTGGAATCTTAATTACAAATGAGATTTTAAGTGATAAAGTAAAAAATAAATTCATGGAATTGGATAGTCAGGCTGGCATCTTTTGACTCTAGACCCAGTGTTCTTTCTATAATGCTGGGCAAAAGCAGGCATTTCTAGATAAAGAAACAAAGGTAATATTCAGATCAGTTTGTCTAAGATGGGTCAGACTGAGCATATTAGATGGATAAGCATATTAGGTGAGTAGAGATGAGCCTTGGTATCCAGTGGATCTATAAGCTGGGAGTAGGGCAAAGCTAGAACTACAGTCTTGTTGGGTATGTTCCTCAGGAAGCCCGTTCAGAGGCTTCCTGCCTATCTAAGCATACACTCTTCCCAGAAGTCCAGGAAAGTGACATTCTGGAGGCCCCTGTGGCTTTTTGGTTATTACTAAGAGAAGGGGGACCAAAACATACCAGAGTAAGTGTCTATCCTTGGGTACAGTTCCTAGGCCTTGTTCCAGTAGCAGATTTTAGACATTTTCTTTATAGAAGTGCTGTATCTTTGGTCTTTATATGATGTTAACCTATTGTAAAGGGGCTTAGATTGGCTGCCATGATAAGATCAGAGTCTTCCATGGACCCATTCTTTTTGTGTGTGTGCTAGTACTGGGGCTTGAACTCAGGGTCTGAGCACTGTCTTTTTTTTTTTATTGCTCAAGGCTGTCAAGGCTGGCTCTCTACCACTTGAGCCACAGCTCTATGTTCAGTTTTTTGGTGGTTAATTGGAGGTAAGAGTTTTTCTGACTTGCCTGCCCTGTATGGTTTTGAACCATCTGGCTCCAGAGTAGCTAGGATTGCAAGCATGAGTCATCAATGGCTGGCTCAATGGCTTTATTCCTGAGTCCCCAGGACCTCTTGATAGGGCAGTCAGAGTATCAGGCATTTATCAAGTATTATCATACAGCCTTCCAGAGAATGTACTTGTTCCTCCAAAGAATATATCTTAGGCCAGTGAAAACTTCACATTCCTTTCCTTTTGGCAGAAATCCTAGCTCCTCAGCTTGGGAATGCCATTTACCCCATACTGAATGGAAATTTTGTCTATTCTGTTTCTTTCCAATTAATAAATTATAGAAAACTAAAGTAATTTACCCAGTTGGAACTTGGTAGATAAAATCTTTGAAAGCAAAGGGAATATGGGTTAATAAAAGATGCATCCTGGGAAAGAGTGGGTGTTCCTGATGTCACTTATGTATTGCATGTGGGTAGGTCAACTAGTTCTTCATTAAATAGCTCCCAGAGGACATGGCTAAGGCAGAGAACCCCATAGCCTTTTTTTTTTTTTTTACATTTTCTTTTTACTTTCATGAAGTAGTTGTATAAAGGGGTCTGTAGCCTTTTAAGGTTGATGTATCTGAATGAGGGGTCAGTGTTGAAACTTGCTTGTGCCTGGTCACTGTGTTATGGTTGTGGGGACTCTTAATACATAGCACCAGTGTGGTTTCACATGGCAGAAAGCTAGCTCTTCATCACCTCCCTGTGTTACAGATCTCACCTTGCACATCTCTTACAAGTGCAAACCTCCTCCTCTCTTGAAGAATGCCAGTGCCACAGGAGCCCGGGAACACGTGGAATAACTCTCTGCATGCTCCTAATAGGTATGACGGATCTTGCATTTGCTCACTTGAAAGAGTGAATAGAGAAGAAGCACAGGAAGCTCAGGAAGCTTCACCATCTTTTTTTCTTCTTTTTTGGCCAGTCCTGGGGCATAGACTTAGGGCCTGAGCACTGTCCCTGGCTTCTTTTTGCTCAAGGCTAGCACTCTACCTCTTGAGCCACATCACCACTTCCAGCTTTTTCTGTTTATGAGGTGCTGAGGAATCGAACCCAGGGCTTCATGCATGCTAGGCAAGCACTCTACTGCTAAGCCACATTCCCAGCCCATCCACCATCTTATGAATCCCACCCCTGCCCAATTTTCTGTCTGTGAGTGTCTGGAAAGCAAGTGAAGTCCTGCTTCCTCACAGCTCACTGATGCCATTGAAGGTATCGTGACTGTGGTGTGGATGATGAAGGCTGACATGTCAGCACATCGGAGCCAAGCACTTTTCTCAGTAGGTAACACACTTTAACTCAATAGCCTCCACAACCACCACGGGAGAGAAAGAGGATTATTATCTCTCCTATTCCACAAGGTAGGAAACTGAGACCGAGGTTATGTGGGGTTTGGGGCCTGGGTCAGTCACTGGGGGAGGGGGGTGACTAGCTTGTGATAGATGGTGTCTGTCCTGGGAACTCATTTAGCCAAATGCTACACAGGATCGTGAGACTTCATGTTAACCGAGTTTCAACCTTCTTCCCTTTGCCAAATTTTATTTTCCTAAAAACCATTTCACATAGTAGCAATAGTCAAAATGGCCAGGTTTTCTCTACTTTTATTTTTTCTGGTCCCTGACAGCCCAGAAGCCTCCACTAAGGAGGAGAGATGGGTGTCCCTGGTTCTGGTGACATGATTAACCTGGTGCCTGGTCCAGCCCCCAGCCCATCCTCTCCCTCCTGGCTGTCCACTTGGACCCTTGGCCTTGTCCAGCCTCGAGGCTTTGTTCCTGAGAGAGTAAATGGGAGGGGGCTGAAATCTGAGCCTAAATATCAAAGCCCCAAGTACAGCAAATATAAATGGAAACTCTGAAGCTGTGTGCTTCACTTCGCCAGCATGACTCATGTTCTGCTAAGGTTTGCGTGAACAATATGTTCAGTCTGGTTTAATTATAGCTCAGATCTGCGGCTGCCTCGGTGAGTCTCCAAAGTGCACCCAGCCCTGGCCCCCATGTGGCACCACAGGAACTGACTCCCAATGAGAGGGGACATTGGAAATGGTTTCCTGCAGGTGCCCTTTGTCATCTCACACAGTGGGCCACCTTTGCTGTGACCTCAGCCAGAGGGTAGGCCCCTCAGAACCAGCCAGAAAAGCTCTTGCTTGCTGGGTGCTTATGCTTCTTGGGGTTCCCCTTTGTGCAAAGCTGAGATTCACAAGCGCCCAGTGTGGGTGTTTGGAGCAAGCAACTGAGTAAAGGAACTAAGAGTGTAGTCACAGCTCCCTCAAGCGAGGATGGGGGGAACCCCAAGGCTGCGTGCTGGGCTCAGGGCGGCTCACAGGTGGACCTGGTGACACTGGACCAGTAGGAACACCTGTGTTTCTGCATGGACAGGGCTTTAACAAGGGCACAGACGTAGCCACGGTTAAATACTCGTGATGGGACAAAAAGAAGCCCCTCTCTCTGCAAAGCATGAAAGTACCAGTGTGTATTTTCATTTGTAAGAGTGCCTCTCCTCCAGTACTTAGCATCATGTGTCGTTTTTCCCACTGAGCTGTTTGCAGGAGTAACTCCAATGATAGGAGGGAGCCTGATCATACTGGTAAAATGGAGAATGCTGAGTTAAATTTACATTGCCCACAAATGATGCACAATGTTTAGTATATGTATGTCCCAAATACACTGTGAAACATGCTTGAACTGAAAATGAATTGTTTTCCTGACATGCAAAATGAGTTGGTTATCATATATTTTGTTACTTAATTCTGGCAATTATACAAGCTGGTGTTAGATGCTACCTCTGCCACCAAACAGCTATCAAATGCTGGGTAAGGGACTCAATCACTTGGAACCTCCATTTTTTTGCCCTGTAGAATGACTGTAACTACGAGTACCATAGCAAAGATGAAAGAGAACATATGTAGAGGACTTAGAATACGCAGCAGTAGGGCTGGGAATATGGCCTAGTGGCAAGAGTGCTTGCCTTGTATACATGAGGCCCTGGGTTCAATTCCCCAGCACCACATATACAGAAAATGGCCAGAAGTGGCGCTGTGGCTCAAGTGGCAGAGTGCTAGCCTTGAGCAAAAAAGAAGCCAAGGACAGTGCTCAGGCCCTGAGTCCAAGGCCCAGGACTGGCCAAAAAAAAAAAAAAAAGAATACACAGCAGTAACCCAGTAGACAGAAATCTGTTTGTTAATGACCTGGCCAGGTGCCCTGTATTTTCTGCAGAACCTATCCCATGGCATCTGGGAATATTAAACAGCAGCAACTCAGAAGTGGCACCCTTCTCTAGTTACATTATTCTCTTTGCTGTTGCTATAGTGAAGTACCTAAAACTGGGTACATAATGATTTATTTAGCTCATAGTTTGGAGGGTAAAAGTGAAAGATTGAGGTCTTTCCATTCAGACTCTACACAGTAGTCAAAGAACTACTTACAGTAGGTATTACAATTGACCTCGGGACAATATAAAGTACACAGGGTGATGTATGTACACTGGATACAAATAGTATACAATTTGATTTACAGAAGGCATTTGGGTAGTCGCAGATTTTGGTATCCAAGTTGGGGATGGTTTTAGGTCTCCTTGTATTCTTTATTTCCAACGGCTCTAGTCAACTCACTCCTATGCCCTTACCTCCTTACATGGCCCCTTACTTGTGTACTTGCTTCAGTATTGGGATGTTTCTTGGAATTTATGTGGATCAGTTCTGTCCAGTTCTGTACTCTGTCTTCTACAAGCCCCAGTTCTGGTACAAAGAGGCTTAGAAAGATGCTGGGTACTTCAGGAAGCTTGAAAGAGGCCAAGACAATGAAACAGGAAGCTAAGTGCTTCCTGTCAGATTTCAGATTTCTCAACCTCTGCCCTAAGCCCTGCCTGTCCTTTCTTCTAATACATTATATAGCCTAGTACTCTACTCAATCCTTCCTTGCCCAAGGCATGGAAGGAGACCAGGTTTGTGCTGAGCTACAGTGGGACACAGGATGGTTTTGGCTTTGCCTAGCTGTCTTATCCCACACAACATATACTTGAACAGATTACAACTTGAGAAACCCCTACTCCATAGTTCCCAACTATCTGCAAGTGGGGTGGGGGAGCCCATCACCCAGGGAGGGTTTGGAGATCAACCCCAGGATACCCTTGCATCTTCGTGGCAAGAACCAGGTTGTTTGTGTAAGGTTCATTAAAGTAGGTAGCCCATAAAGGAGAGTACCATGAAGTATTCAGGGAGGAGAGAGAAGTTTATTCCCGAACTGCTGGCCTGTGGCCAAGATGAAGCATGGCTGGAGGGAGAGAAGGGCTGAAGCACCGAAGGGCCATGCCTGATCTAGGGTAGGGGCAGGAGGTATGGCCAGGTGGGTTGGATGTACCCTCAGAGAAGGGGGAGGTAACTGCCTCCAGGTGAGCCAGTTACCTAGGTAGCGCCGGTACTGGGCGCAGACTTAAAGAGGTGGGGGGCATGTGCATGGAGCCCTCCCGGGGATGGATGTTACAGTCTGCAGCTTGCCTCTCTCTTCCTGCTTCGGTTGCTCATTGGGTCTTCTCCCGCCCAACACCCTGCAGTGCTGCCAAGCCTGCATGGATCCCGTGTGCCAAGTAAGCCCTTCTTCCCTCTGGGCTCTCGTATGACCTCTCCCCCTGGGGATGTTCTCGTGTCCTTTCTCCTACCAGATTTGGAGTCAAGCCCACCCCAGCCACGCAGGTTTTGACCACCAGCACCAAGTGGTGGCCCTTTCCTTGGGCCCTGCAGGAGCTGCCTTTAGAGGGTGAAAAGCCAAGACCTTGCCGGTGAAATCCAGGCCTGTAGAGCAGCAGCTGAGTCCAATCCTCTTGCAGAGGCAGCACTGATTTAGCTGGGTCGCCTCGTCCTGAAGGACGTGCCTCACCCAGCTCTGTGTGCAATGCCCTCAGCCTGCTGGGGTCTGGGACTCGCGTTGAATGAGGCAGACGGGGGACAGGGGACCTTGCCGGCCTCTGCCTGTGGAGGTGAGGCACAGGCCAGAGGTCAGTGCCCTGGATCTAGGCTGTGCGTCCCTTGAGCCCCGGTGCTTATAAGGAAGAAGGCAGAGAGGGAGCCCTGGAGACAGCTGGAGGAAATTATTCACACTGCCAGGGGAGAGGCTTATCCTATGATTCACTTCCAATTCTTTATTTTTAAATCTCCCAGTTGGCTCAGAAGGAAAGATGTGACAATCATTTACATCTTATTCCAGACTGGCACTCAGGGGCTGTCACTCAGGTTCAGGAAAATCCAACGGGAGCTGGGCTGGGGATCACAGTGTGTGGCCCGTGGTTCACACCTTTCACTGTCTCCTTTATGCCAGGCTATCAGCAGCGCGGGGCTGCAAGGTGGTGTAAGGGGCTGTGTCCCCAAGAGGGCTGGTGATCTGGCCACTACGGCACAGTTGTGCTTCTAACCGGAGCACATACAGCTGTCTTTCCTCCAGCCCAGTGGTGGCTTGCTTGCTTGTGAGCCCCCTCGCTGCTGCTCCCCTGCCTTCAAATGGGGTAGGGAAATGGCGACAAAGGAGTGCAACCAGGACTCCTGGCTGGAGCACACACTTGGATTTGGGTATCTTGCCTTTGGACCTTTCCTGTGTGGACGATCCCCACACGCTGAGCTGGCCCACCTTCCTGTAGGAGGCAGAAGTCTCAGCTCATGGCCTCAGCTGCTCCAGCACTCCCGCCTGGCACTTTCCACTGGCAGCTCAGTAGCTAAGTGGCACCAGGCAGTTCTGTGATTTCTGCTTGGGTTTGAATTTACAAACGTCTTTCAGAAAAGGTACTGTGGAACCATGCAGCTGGCCAACCCAAAGCTATGCCCTTTGTGAAGCTTGGCACCTCAGTGGCACCAGCTGGAGGGACCAAGTTCTAGCAACCACCAGCTGAGAAACAGGCCAAAGCTGCAGGATTTAGGCTTGAGACGTGCGCATGCGCAGATTAGCATGAGGAATGAACACTCACTTCCCCAGCAGGGTAGTGCGAGTCCTTCCTCACAGGGTCTGAGAAGTGTACATGCTGCTCTGTCATGTGCCGCCACGCCATTCCAGGTTTCTGCATGCCCAACAATGCCTGGCCCTAGTGCTGCCAGTTGCGTCCATTTGCCAGAAAAGCATACACACGGAGCAGGCCAGCGGGACAAGCCACATGACTTAAGAGATCACCGAGTTCCTTTATTCCAGTCTTTCTAAGAAGGCATTTGTGACTGGACTGTATGTAAGTTCCTAGAAAAAAATGGGTGTAACGAGTCTTAGGGTCTAGTCTTCTCCCCCTTGAGAACTCTATTGGTAACTGAAGGCCATGGCTTTTCCTGAGTGCTTGACAGGGGACTGGGCTGTAAGAGCGACTGTGGTTTCTCCTTACTCATGGCTAGCACTGGCCGTGTCCAGAACACAAGGCATTCTGGGAATGTGATGCTCTCACATCCTGCAAAGGCAGAGCTGCACACAGTGACTTCAGAGGAGTCACCTTGAAAGAGGCTGGTAATTAGGGAGACTTCTGTACCCTTTGACAGCAAGGAAGCAGAAATGACGAAAGCTCTTTGCCAGACTTGTGAATGAGTCAACAGAACTGAGCTGAATCTACTGTAATTTGCATGGGGAAAGGCTAAGCCTCCTGTCATCTTGTCCAGAAATAAATGACATCAATCAGCCTGCAATTGTTTCTCTTGCCTTCTGACCTGTCTGCTTTCTTTTTTCTTTACATAGGGGGCATTTGCATTCTTCCCACCCAGGTCGCTGACGATCTCCCCTTCCTTCGCCATGCCTGAGAAGAGGGGCGACGCAGTTCTCTGCAGCGAGATGCCACACACCGCAGAGCCTGCTCGCATCTGTTGGCCCAGGTGTGCCAGAAGCAGGTGAGTCCATTCACCCCGAGTCCCGAACCCGCATGTGGGCTTCCTCTTTGTGCAGAATGGCAAGCTGAAGGAAGCCGGGCCAGTGTTGGAGCCTGAATACAGAACTCATGTCAGTGAAAGGGGAAGGCAGTGTGGGCACAGGAAGCCCCTTGCAACTGAAGACGTGACAAGAAATGCTACTTCTGCCTCCACCGGGGTGTCCTCTAAAACAGAATATTCCTATCCACTAGAACTACAAGACAAAAGTCATCCTTGACCAGAGGGAAGGTAGAACCTCCCCCTCCCCGCCCAGCACATGGCTCTTGGGGTGGGGGAGCAGCCAGCGGAGACCCTTCTGAGGACACAGGGGGCCACCAAGCCCACTTTCAAGCCTCCCTCCCAGGGCACCAAGCTGTTAGGACAGGACTGTCACCATCTCCCTCCAACATGAGCTCTTGCACACAGCATGGCCTCAGTGGTTCGCTAAAGGGGCCAGCTCTAAAAGCTTCTTCTCTTCCTTGGAAGCTGACAGCTTGATGCCGATCTTATTTCAGGGTTCATTTTAGTGCATTTCAAAGAGTGACTGGAAAGTTTGGATGAATGGCTCATTTCGGTCCTCTCGCTGTCAGCATCTCTCTGGGTGAGCCCAAACACAGCAGCTGTGGCTTCTCTTGTCATCAGCAGGCAGGAAATGTTGAGTGAGCCCTGGGCTCAGTTTGGAGTGCTCTAACCATTCTGCACCTTCTCCCAAGGAGCAGCACTCTCAGGATTTGTCCTTTTCCTGATTTTTTTCCAATCCTGGGCCTTGAACTCAGGGCCTGAGCACTGTCCCTGGCTTCTTTTTGCTCAAGGCTAGCACTCTGCCACTTGAGCCACAGTGCCACTTCTAGCTTTTTCTATATATGTGGTGCTGAGGAATCGAACCTAGGGCTTCATGTATAGGAGGCGAGCACGTTATCACGAGGCCATATTCCCAGCCCCGTGACTCTCAGATTCTTACTTCTAGAAACCACTTTTCCTGTTGTTCCTTCCCTGCCACGTGAAGATAAGACTTGGAGAGAAACTCCATTCATCAGGACACTGGCTGGCAAATGCCTTCCCTGACCTTGTCATGCCTTATGCTTTCCTACGATCAGCGCCTGCAAGCACACCTTCCTGAGAATGCTCGGGGAAGTGGGTTCAAGTTCTCAGGCTGGCTCTATTTTTAAGAGGGAAGCATTGTTTCTTAGGAACACACCACTACTTTCCATGACATCTACTGACTCTACGGAGCCATCTGCTGACTCACCAAGTGACAGAGGCCCCAGGCATGGAAGGGAAGGGAAGACTCGGCCTTCCCAGGGGACTTCCTTCCTGCTCCAATCCTAAAACAACAGCTCACCTGGCAAGGAGAAAAATCAGAGCCTCAACCTCCCTCATTTCCTCCCTAGATTCTGGAAGATCTGGGCTGTCCGTGAGGCAGAGAAGCCCTTCTAATTCCTCAGCCGCCCAAGCTATAGTCCTCCAACACCATGGGCCAAAGTTAACTAGAAGTAATTTTGTCCATCTTGCCAGCAGACAATTATGATGCAAGGAGGCAGCCATGCTAATGCTAGTAAAATGAGAGGCTAAGGAAGAAAGTATCACACAAAATAGCCAAGACTCCAGGGCTGGGAATGTGGCTTAGTGGTAGAGAGCTTGCCTAGCATGCATGAAGAAGCCCTGGGTTCGATTCTTCAGTACCACATAAATGGAAAAAGCTGGAGATGGTACTGTGGTTCAAGTGGTAGAGCACTAGCCTTGAGCAAAAGAAGCTCAGGGACAGTGCCCAGGTCCTGAGTTCAAGCCCTACCACTGGCACAGACAAACAAAATAGCTAAGACTCCACAGAAAAGAAGAACTGGTATGGTCCCAAACCAGACAGCACCTATTAAATGTCCCCTGATGAAGGTCAGCTTACCCAGCTATTGCCACTGGAAAAATCTCTAGATTCAAGATATGTCAGTAGCTCATCTAACCTATTTGTGAAACTCATAGCAAGAGCCAATTTAAGCGAGCTTCTCAGTTCACACGAGGGAGACCCATTTCCTCTTCTAAACCCAGACAAAGATCCCTGAGAAATGAACCTAGACAGGGACTCCAGGGCGCTGCTTGAGGAAGGCTAGGGCTGGCCAGCTGTATTTGTGCTTGAACATACATTGGATTCAAGTTGCATGCTCCCATGTCCTTGTGTGTATTTGTGGCGAACCATGCCTTCAGGATGACATGGGACCCTGGTGGTGAAGGGAGCCCCCGGGGAGGCTAGCGGGGAAGTTCCAGATGGAGAGGGTGGGCTGTTTAGCAGTGTGGCTCTACTGTATCTGGCAGCCTGAGTTGGGCAGGAATTCCTGCAAGTGAGAAGCCACTGCTTTGGTCAGGTAAGTCATTGTCCCATAAGCTCCACTTGGAGCACTGTCATAAAAGTAATGGCATATTCCTGTGGCTTCGTCTTTCTCCAGAGTGTCTGTGGCTCCAGTGGACACCTGTAGCCAGAAAGGCAGAGGGAATATGAGCAGAGAGAACTTTTCACCACAGGTGATTCTTCACATGGTGAGCTCAAGTGGGGGTGGGGGGGAGGGAGAGCCTGGACCAGGCCCTACAGCCGGAAGCCAATGCCCCCTGGGGGAGGTGCTGCCTCTGTTCTGAGCACTGTTCTCTCAGACCCAGTTTCAAACTGAGAATTGTACGCTTGAGGATGGTTTCTTTGCCTTAGTTTGGGATACAGTGTAAGTACCTCATATGGGGACATGTATGTAGCCAGTGCCATGCTGCAGCTGAAATCCCCACTGACAAGTCTATCACCACAGCTTGCTCCATCTCTCTAGTGGCTACAGTGCCATTCCCTAACCAAGTGTTGCACACCCACCTGGTCCTGCAGGAAGAGCTGATTGGCCTGCTGCACAATCTGGTCCACATGGATAATGCCCCCAATGCTGTCAATCTCTGTGTCCGAGAGTAGAGTCAGTACCATGATGGCTTCTACCAGCAGTTGTCGATACTCAGGCTGGGACACATGGTTCAGCACTGACTCCACGTGCACAGCAAACTTGATCTCATGTGGGGTCATCTGCAAAGGGGTCAGAAGGAAGCCAGCAGTAAGAGATGAGCCAGAAATAGCCCTAAAACCAACTCTGTCGCAAGCACTGACAGGACTCTGCTCCGAAGCTGCCTTCCTCCTGGCTACTGTGTCGATTCTGCAGTGGGAGCCCAGTAACGCAGCAGGCCGAGTGCTCTTCTCTGGGCTCCAGCTGGCCTTGACTACTCCCAGTCTTTCCTTCTTTTAAAAAGAAGAAAAGAAAGCCCCATGTGGCATAAAGCAAGATGCCTGGAGCAGGATAAAAACTTAAAAAAAAATCTGTTATCCAGAGAGTGCACGGGGAGAAATAAACCAGGGGAAGCAAGTTCTTTGGCTGGAAGAGAATGAGCTGAGGAACCTGCACCCGGGTCTAGCCAGTGTGAGCTGAGATTGGCCAGTTGGAAGTGGCCGAGGGGCAAATGGAAAGAATGTGGGAGTCCAGGCACATTGTAAGAGAAATGAGAGCAAGATGGCTAAAAAGAGCAGACTTGCAAATGGCCTGTCCATACGGAACAAGCTGGAGAGGCAAAGGAGCGGTCCGAGTCCACAGAGTGAACACAGGTTTGGGGTTTGCTCACCCTACCTCTCGGGTGGTTGATGACGGGAGGACGTAACCATCGATGGAGAGGCCATGGCACTGGAGGAAGAATAGATGTCAGTCAAGAGTCTGTTCCCACACATGCTCACATGCACGCACGCGCGTGTGCACACACAGCTTTCCCGGCCCTGCAATCTGCACGCGGGTTGGAATATGCCAGACTGCCAGAGCTATCTTTAGAATAATGTTCTCACTGCCCACGGGCTGCGTTCTGCATGGAAGAATTCTAGGGCAGGCATCTTTGAGATCACGGAGGAGCAGTGCCTTTGGGAGCTGCCCGCCATGTCCCGCTCTCGGGAGGCTCTGCATTGACTTGGCATCCGAGCCCTGGTACCTGCCAGGCCCCCTTCGGTGCCATGATGAAGGGAGGCTTTCCTGCTCCTGCTGCTTCTGTGCTTCTGCACGAGTCTATTTTCGAGATTCTATAATGAGCTCCAATCACAAAAGACTGGAGCACATGCCCAGACAAGCACACCCGCGTATATAAATACCAAGTGGGCTCAGTACAAAATGCTGCTTTTTCGTAATAAAAGTGTCCTGGTTCCGTGTCAGTGGGAGTCTGGACGGAAGTGTGTGCTACCCCAGGAAGAGTGGGGAGATTTTCTTGGAATCGATAGGCCGAGAGTAATTGCCCAATTTTCACCTCCCCACGTCCCAGTTGGCAGCAGCTACGCTGCTTCCAGCACATTCTAGGGCTCCTGAATAAATGTGGAGAGCGGTGGACCGGGGCCTCTGGAGCTTCTGAGGCCTCCACCGCCAAGGCACCCGTGGGGAACAGAACTGGGCTGCCCGTGGGCCCGGCCAGCTCTGCGCTCCACGTGGCTCCGTGGACACTGGAGGAAGATCTCGGGGCGCCAGGGGCATTGGACACCGACAGGGCACAGATGAAGTGGTTATGCTGCTGTGCAGAGGAGCACATTGTCACTCGGGATTATTTCTGGCCTCATCTCCTGGGGGGCGAGCGGGAAAGGTTTAGGGAAGAACATCTCTTGATCTGCATAGACAGTTGGAAGTGGAGTGAATTCTGTGCGTGGCGAGGCAGGGCAATCTCAGTCGGGCTCCTAGAGCTGCCTCAACACCCTGGAGCCAATGTGAGTGGAGACGGAGTGGGGGTACAGACGACAGAGGAATCCCCTTGGCACCCGTTGGCAGCCATGTTTTCTCGGGCTGCGAGGGCGGCCTGGGCTGTCACCTGGCTTGGGGAGGGCGAGGGCGCGCCGGCTCCTTTCCCCGGCCGCCTGGCTTCCCCCCAGCCTACCTTCTGCAGGATCTTCCACACCTTCTGGTAGAAGCCCACCGGGACCCTGTTGATGGCGCCATCCAGCCTTCTCCTGCGCAGCCACTGGCCCTGCTGCTCCCCCCAGCCGATGTGATGGCCTCCCGAGTCCGAGGACGACGTGCCTGTGGGGGAGGATGGGCAGCTGGACCTCTGCAAGACACACACCACACGGCCCCTCAGAAGCCTCGTGGCCACCCAGCCACTACCCTGCGCGCCCTCCGGCCAGCATGAAGCCGGCCACAGAGAGCTCAGCCCGGTGACCCGCTGCCCCTTACCCAGAAGGAACCTGGTTCTTTCATTCCATATCGAGTGCCACCTGCTGCATGAATCCTCCATGCTCTGGTTTGGTGACTTAGCCCCTACGCGCCAAGGGGCACAGGCCCTCAGGACTGTGGGCTCAGAGGGCACAGAGCAGGCAGAGCTGGGCGCGGCTTGTGAGGTCACATCATTGTGCTGCAACTCCCCACTCAACAGCAGCTAGGTCAGGGCCCCACCTAGCACCATCAGTTACCTGATGGCGACCCCGACAACCTGCCCCCAGGGAGCTCGGTGTGGGCATTCACCTAGAGAAGGGGATCAAAATCTGCTGAGAGCATGCTGGCTTGCGTTGTGTGCTCAGGGGGGCAGCTGGCTCATCCTAAGGTGGGTGCTGGGTGACTCATCTGGGACAGCCTCTGCTGCTGGGAGAGAGGGGGGCATCTCCCCACCTCCCTGCCTGAGGCTGCTCTCTGGCCTCCACAAGGGAAGCACCGCTGCAGGGCTGCCCAGGACCTAGAGCAGCTCAGAGACCCCTGCCAGGAATGGAGACCAGGCCTCGAGGGCTCACTGGGATCCATTCTTGCCCTTCGGCCTCCATGTCAGGGGAGGTAACCTGCATCCTTGAGCTCTTCTTTGTTCTCAAACACGAGCTACTCCTCAATGTGGAACACCAAATTCAAAGGCTTCAAAAGAAAATCCAAATAGAAAGTACCCGAACAGGGTGGGAGGTAAGACTCTCCTCTGTGTACTCATTTTGACTGGAATCCATACTATTTTGAACTGAGTTATTCAGGCTGAGTTATTCAGTTGGGCCTGTTAGTGCCATTTAAACAGCAATCATTAGCTACAAATAAAAGCAATTACAGCTACACTCATCAATGACTAAGCTGATTTCGTTCCCCGTCTGGTTGAGACGCAGATTCTAACTCTCCTTGGCAATTAGGACATCGCTAGGCCTCCACTTGAGCTAAGGCTCCATGTGGAGCTGGGGCAGGCGGGCGCCGTGTGCCGGTCAGTGCTTCCCTGCCCCAGGTCAGCGTTCGGCCCAGAGCCTGAATACCAGCGCACCTCGCTAGCATGCCCGAGGCCCAGGGGCCATCCCCAGCTCCTCCAACAAATGAGAAGAGCCAGGTGCGGGCGGCTCGTCCTGTGATCCTAGCTACTCAGGAGGCTCAGCCTGGGCAAGAAAAGCCCCCGAGACTCTGATCTCCAATGAACTAGCAACATAGCCAGACGTGGAGCTGTGGCTCTCAGTGGTAGAGTGCTGGCCTTGGGCACAAAACAGCTGTGCCAGGGGCCCCGCGTTTAAGCCCTAGGATTGGCACAAAAAAGTGAAAAGAAACAAGCTGGACTCTAAGGCTCCAGAAACTCCTGTGGAGGGGTGAGGTCGTTCTTCACCCCCGCGCCCCGTACTGAGGAGCACAGATATCGGGGAGTTAGGATGAAAACCAATCTCAATTCAAGCACATCTTGACTTTTCTGGAATTTCCTCATTACAGGAGACCTTCAACACGAGCCGAAACCCCTTAAACCCTGCTGAATTCTTCAGAAGTCAGGGTGTGGGCTGGAGTGGGCTTGCTTGATGGGTCCAAGGCCCCGGGTCCCATTGCCAATAGCGAGCCGGGGATGAGGAGGGAGCACGATGCAGCGCTAGAGGATTCCCACCGCACACACATGGAGGAGGAGGCAGGGAAGCACGCGGTGCCCACGCACGCTTACCGCAGACTTGGAGGAATGCACACTGCTGGACGCCGTCTGACCCACGGAAAAGAACTACAAAACAAAACGAATTGACTCAGGCATGGGCAGCGACACCCAGAGACACCAGGAGGGAGAGGACACGCAGCACAGCGGAAAACATGCCCCAGATGTTTGCTGAGAGGGCAGTGAGCGGCTCTCCCTTGCAGCACGCAGGCCCTGTGTGTTCCACAGTGGGCTGCGGCATGACTAGCGCAGCTCTATGGAGCCAGCGCGCCCTTGTCTGTCTGTCTGTCTCTTTCTTCCCTTTTTTGGTGGTTATGGGGCTTGAACTCTGGGCCTGGGTGCTGTCTCTGAGCTCTTTCGCTCAAGACTAGTGCTCTATCACTTAAGCCACAGCGCCACTTCCAGTTTTCTGGTGGTTCATTGGAGATAAGAGTCTCCAGTGACTTTTCCGGCCCAGGATGGCTTTGAACTGTGACCTCAAATCGCAGCCTCCTGAGTAGTTGGGATTACAGGCATGAGCCACCAGCGCCCGGCTCTTTCTTTCTTTCTCTGTCTCTCTCTCCCTCCTTCCCCCCTCGTTTCTCTCTCTCTTTCTCTTTTGTTGCCCAGCCATGGGGCTTGAACTCAGGGCACTGTCCCTGAGCTTTTTTGCTCAAGACTGGCACTCTACCACTTTGAGCCACACTTCTACTTCTGGGTTTTTGGTGGTTCATTGGAGACAAGTCTCATGGAATTCCCTGCTCGGGCTGGCTTTGAACTGAGATCCTCAGATATCAGCCTCTTCTTTACTAGGATTGCAGGTGTGAGCCACCGGCGCCTGGTCCCACTCTTGCTTTATTTTTTTTTATTTATTTTTATTTTTTGGCCAGTCCTGGGCCTTGGACTCAGGGCCTGAGCATTGTCCCTGGCTTCTTCCCGCTCAAGGCTAGCACTCCGCCACTTGAGCCACAGCGCCACTTCTGGCCGTTTTTCTGTATATGTGGTGCTGGGGAATCGAACCTAGGGCCTCGTGTATCCGAGGCAGGCACTCTTGCCACTAGGCTATATCCCCAGCCCAAGGTTTTTTGTTTTTTTTTTTTTTGCCAGTCCTGGGCCTTGGACTCAGGGCCTGAGCACTGTCCCTGGCTTCTTTTTTTTTTGCTCAAGGCTAGCACTCTGCCACTTGAGTCACAGCGCCACTTCTGGCCGTTTTCTGTATATGTGGTGCTGGGGAATCGAACCCAGGGCTTCAAGTATACGAGGCAAGCACTCTTGCCACTAGGCCATATCCTCAGCCCCCACTCTTGCTTTAAATAGCAGATGGTACCAGGTTTGGTTCCTTTGTGGAGCATGCCTAAGAAAGCACATTTTCCAAAGCCGCAGCTCTAAAATGTTCATGTGTTAGGGTGAGTTGTGAAAATCTACAGGGATCCACAAAATACCTGTAACTGCCACGAACACATTACATCCACCTCCCAAATTCATGAAATAAACACACGATCAGTCTGATGATGATTGGACCCAAGAATTTCCTCATCTAAAAATCTACCTTGTACCCTCAACTTGCATGGGTAGAATCTGTATGCATGCTATTCTTCAAAAAGTGAGTAGGCACTGAAAATGGCATGGTATCTATTACATCTTAAAACAGTTCTGGAAACAGCCCATGTTAGAGCATGCGCGTATCGCTACAGAAAGGAAAATGACAACTCAAGTGCTACCTAAAAATCAGAAATGGCCCTGCCTGTACTACACTACTCTTATCTTCCCAAATTAACAGTATTTCCCTCGTGTGAAAGTAATTGTAATGATATTGTCACAATTATCAGATTTTTTTTTCTGTACTATTTGCCAATTTTTAACCCAAGTATATTTTGCATGGCTGGGAACTAAGGAGTGACTCCAATTTGACCTGTAAAACCATGAAGAGTTTCTTTGAGCCTCAACAATTTTGAGTTCTTGTTTGTAAAAATAAAGTTTCTATGTATTTTCCTCTACTCTATGAATTGATTTCTTCATTAAGCTCATCAAGATTTAATTAAATCTTGTAAATTTCTTCAAGCAGAGAATAGTATTTCGGCATTAAGTATGCAAATATGAAAGTGGTATTGGCTGCCTGGATCCAAACTCACCCATGAAGAAAGGTTATTTCGACCCTGTTATGTACAGACAGCAGTATTAAATGGAGGAGGAAGGAACCATCTATTTCCATCCACAATAAGGCAACCAGAGCAACAGTGCCATCCGGTGGTAGCAAAGGAAGGAGATTCTAAAGTGGGCTAATTACTTGGAAGGAGCACAAAAGCACGTACGTGTGTGTGTGTGTGTGTGTGTGTGTGTGTGTGTGTGTGTGTATGGGGGGTGTTAGGTACTAGAGCTTCAATTCAGGGCCTTGTATTCTTGCCTAGATTTTTTTTACTCAAAGCGAGTGCTCTATCCCTTGAACTACATCTCCACTTCATGTTTTTTACTGGTTAATTGTAGATAAAAGAGTTTCTGGGACCTATCTGCCAGGGCTGGCTTTGAACCATGATTCTCAGATCTCAGACTCCCAAGTAGCTGGTATTACAGGTGTGAATCACCAGCACCCAGGTCAGAAAGAGCATAAATTAGAATAAGAGATCAAATGTGTTGTCTCCTTGGACAACAATGTACAATCTACATTTGCATGTCATTATGCTTCCACTGTGCTGGTTGGTCATAGAGACATCAAGTAATTAATGACAAATGTGATTCCAGAGCCAGGGATGGCAATGTATATCTGTACCAGGTACCCAGAAGGCACTATCCGGATGTTGTTTTTCCTTCTGTGTTTAACCCCATCCATGTGATCTAAGGATAGAGTAGCCTTATTCTCCTGATATGATCATTTTGCTCTATTTAACCGCTCCTCCCTCAATAAGAAAGCTCAGGGAAGTAGAGCTTGGACCATGTCCTTTACAAGATATCCTTCAAAGCCCATGAAATTGATACATGGATTTTTGACACCAGGTACAGGGTAAGGTCATTTCTCCGGCTTTCAAGCCCTGTTTCTCTTTGTGCCCCTGGGACTGGTCAGTCTGAACCACCATTCTGGACAGAGCCGCTCCTCCCTGTCCTCCGTCCACACATTCAAACCAGAAAGCATAGAGAGCTCACAGACAAGGTTAAACCAGGCAAGATGTCTCACCTGCTCATCAGCACTAACTCGCCTGGTCATCTGAAAAGAAAAATGGCAGGACATCAAAACCAGCTCCAAGTCAAGTATGCCCGGACACTCCCATCACCCTCCGAGAAGCCAGGGCGGTGCTGGTCTCACCTCACGGGGTGACCATTACAGTCTCACACTTGAGCCAGTGGATCATGACCAGCATGTGACTTGCATTTCTCACTGCACGTCACTGTCAGGAGGAAACTATGTTCTCCCGTGGGTCATGGTCCAGTCCTAGCACAAGCCTGGCCCATTAGGACTGAACAGAGATCCAGTTGCAGTCCTGTGTGGGATCAGTTCAAAAGAATTTCCATTTCAATTCAACAAAGCTGAAGTAAAGAGGCATCTCGGGGCGGTTGAGAACGCACGTTTCCCACGCATTCCGGTCTAGTTTGAAACCTTGCTATTGGAGTTCCAGGGCATGGTTCATGGGGAATGGTGGTTTGTTTTTTCACAGCCCCACTTTATAAATGCAGAAGCAGACAAGGAGGAGAGCGTATTCCAGAATATACATGTAACATCAGATGAAAGGTTAGGGTTAAGGACAGGTGTGTGTGTGTGGGGGGGGAGTGTAACTTTGAGTGGCTCTGGGTCTCTATGTGGGGGACAGAGCAGTGTTCAGATTTCAGGCAGAAGGAGCCTCACATTGTTTACACCAAGAGTAGGCTCAAGTGTCAGGCTTTGGGTTTCTGTAGGTTTCCGAGGTAAGCCCAGAGAGGGGGAACTGTCCCCTACTTACTGCTGCCACCACCGACGTCTCCTTACCTGTTTCATGTCACTCCGCAGTCTGGTGATGCCGCTCCTCTCCGTTTTGGTGACTCCAGTATGGCCCACCTCATGGATGGAGATGGCTGGGCTGGATGCACAGGAGTGGATGGGGCGCACTGCAGGGAAAACACACGTACACACACACACACACGTGGTTCTTCCACTGTATAGGGCCCACCCTGAGTGAAGAAATATGGCCAACTGCACCTGTCTCTCTACATCTGTCTCCCTTGCTTGATTATAAACTGAGCCAGGGGTGAGCTTTGCCCTCAGATTTAACGTGTCACATCTGACATGCGGCTTCAATGGGACATACAGAACAGAGAGGCAAAAAACCCCAAACACCTTAACTGATTGTGTTTACAAAACTACTTGGTTTTTAGGGCTGGGGATATGGCCTAGTGGCAAGAGTGCTAGCCTTGAGCAAAAAGAAGCCAGGGACAGTGCTCAGGCCCTGAGTCCAGGCCCCAGGACTGGCCAAAAAAAAAAAACTACTTGATTTTTAAATGCCAGTCCTGGGGCTTGAACTCAGGGCCTCATGCTCTCCCTTATCTTTTTCTCTAAGGCTGGTGATCTGTCACTTGAGCCACACTTTTTTTTTTTTTGGACATTTTACCGGTTAACTGGAGATAAGAGTCTCACAGACTTTTCTTCCTCTCAGCCTCCTGAGTAACTAGGATTACAGGCGTGAGCCACCAGTGTCCAGTTTTGAAAACTATGTTTTTACTTATTTTATTTATTTATTTTATTTATTTAGTCGGTCATAGGGCTTGAACTCTGGGCCTGGGCACTGTCCCTGAGTTCTTCAGCTCAAGGCTAGCACTCTACCACTTGAGCCACAGCGCCACTTCCAGTTTTCTGGTGGTTAATCAGAGATAAGAGTCTCATGACTTTCCTGCCCAGGCTGGCTTTGAACCAAGATGCTCACATCTCAGCCTCCTGAGTAGCTAGGATTACAGGCGTGAGCCGCCCGGCTCTATGTTTTCACTTATCCCCAAAGACATCTTCCCTGGAGGAAAACAGACTACCTAAGGGAGCCAGAACTCAAGTCAATGGATATAGCCAACCCCCTCCCCCACTATGGCTGTATAATTTTTTTCCTTATAAAACAGAATCATCACCTTCATATGCACAAATATACGATCTATAGAGTATATATCATATGTATATATGTCCACAGTGAGCTGCCTTATTTGAGGATTTAGTTTACATACTTTTGATCATGTATGGTTAAAAAAATAAATGAAAAAGAATCAGAAGAAATGTCCAAATCAACACCATGATGATCGGGAGGAGGGGTCCCCGAGAAGTAGAAGCCTGGAGGGAAAAGGGATCTGGGGAGCTCTACAAGGGAGGTTTGGGGGAGTATTTTCTGGAAATAATAATCTCAGACATTTCAGGATATAAGCAGAATTCTAAGTCTATGAGAGCTCCCTAATTGATTAAAAAAAAAAGCCCAACCCAACAATTACAAAGGACAATTAAGAGATGATGTTGCATCTAAAAAGACAGCATGTCTTCTATCCTTACTGGCAATTAGACATATTTATGGCTTACAAATGACACTTCTCAGTTCCTGATTTCATAAGCATCTATCACTTTACATCTAATGACAACTATCCATGTCAAACCATGTACACTATTATAATGAACAGAATACATTAAATATGTATCTTTCACATTTACATTTCAAGGACTGTGTGTTGGAAAGATCTAGAAATTGCTTTTAGACAAGGATTTGCAGCATTCCTCCCCCAGGGAAAGGAGAAACACTACCTGCAAATCTGACGTGTGGTCTTTAGCTGACAGACCCTCAGGAAAAATGTACCCTATGTCCTTCTGGTTACAGTAAAGGAATATCAGCCAAGAGTACATTTCTTTGGCTTGATGAAATAAATTCACCAATATTTCTGCATGTCACTTAGTTCTGTTTAAGGGAGGAGAAATGACCGCTCCTATTATAATTAGAGAACATTTGAGACTATGACTTTGGGATTGTATTTCCTAGTACAACAAGCAGGGTTCCAGGAGAGATGAGGAGAAGTTAGTCACACTGGGATAAAGCAGAGGAAAAGGATCAAGGGATCATAGATTTTCTCACTGCCGCGGGGGGAGGGGGGACACGGGGGCCTGGTTGAGAAGACTCTTACCCAAACCAAAGGCTGAGCCATGCAGGTGAATTAAAAAGATGGCCCTTTCACCTGACAATGAAGTGACCCGAGCACTTGTTCATGAGGTATTATACCTGGCTCTTAGGGCCCTGGGGGGTGCAAGGCACCCAGGTGTGTGACATAAAGCCCCCTGGCAAACCTACGAGGATGTCCTCCATTCCATAAAAGCCTTTGGGACTGGGGATGAAAGCCGAAGCTCGCTTCATTCCACTGAAATCCCGTGGTCCACATGCTTGGCCCACAGTACGGATACCTATTTGCACACCTAGGAGGCCATTTCCCCTGAGGTGGCGAGACCACTGACTCACCGCTTCTTTCTACCCCGAACTCTTTTCCACTCAGAATATGGTGCAGGAGATTCTTCATGTCAAAGGGGCTGAGGTTCATCAAACTCTCGGAAGCTTCTTCTCCTGCAAACAAACATCTTGTAATCATCCCAGACTTGGCGGCAGGTGAAGGCAGAATTGAGTGGACCTGGGGGAGGGGGGGCAGGGCACAGTGACAGGTTGTCCTTGCTCATGACTCCTTCCATGGCGATGCAAGCTGGAAGGCACTGGTGCTTAGGGGCTCGGAATCCTATGCAAGTCAGGACACAAAGCGTGGAATGTATAGCCACCTGGTGTTAGCATATGTCTGGCAACTCATGATTGTATTTCAATTAGTAGCACTTCTCCCAGTGAAGATATTACAAAGCGATGGAGGATATCTCACAGTAAGAACTTCAGTGAGAACTGGAGGTGTCAGGCTGTGCAAAGTTCTCATGGGAAATTGCCACTGTTCCCTTTCCTCTCCTACTCAGGAAGGTCAGCATGCGGTGAGGAGCCGCCTGCCTGCCAGGAGCTACGTCTAGTGAGGGAAGCTGAGGAAACGCGAGCTCCGCCGGAGGAAGTCAGCTCAGGAGTGCCTGAGCCAGGGATGGCCTGGAGACTCTGAGGGCATAGGTTGGGGCTGGGGCTTGGCAGGCAGGAGCCGCGGGAGCACAGCTTCCTACCTGAGCAGTTCAGGCTCCTCGCCAGCTCTGTGGCCATCACTTGAATGATCAGTCCAATCCGGAGCCTGAGCATCTCCATGAAGAGGCTGGGCTGGGCCCGCACGTACATGGCCAGGTAAACCACAATCTCCTGAAGCACACACAGAGACACGGAAAGAGGCCTTCAGAGGCCTAGCTGGGCGGCAACGAGGACCCCTTTCATTCTGAGGAAGGCTGGGGCGCAGCCCCTCTTCTCCCGGGCCTGACCCTGACCTGTGTGAGGACCGCGATGCTGATGTCCTGTCCACTGGCTTCGTAGATGAGTTTTGTGAGTTCTTCTGGGGGCAGGGGCCTAGGAAAGAGAAGTCAGTCACCAACTCCGCAAGCGGCCCTGTCCTCCATGGAAGACCCCTCTCTGTTCTGGTCTTCCAGGAGCCCCCCATTCTGCAGAGCGCAGGGCGCTTATGTTTTCCCACTGATCCCACTCCTGAAGTTCCTGGCCCAAGACATACGCAGCGATGGTCTTCTCGCGAGGCTCGGGTGGCAGGCCCACTGTGAGCTGTTTCTGGTGTGACAGCAGGTCTGCGCAGGCCTACACAGTCAAGCGAGATGGGGAGGGGGCAGAAAAAGAGAGAAGGTCAGCGATTGGACAAAGCCAACTGGGGAGGAAGATTAAACATTTATCTGTACAAATTTTATAATTCATCTTTCCCGTGTTTGCAAAATACTGAGCAACCTAGGGAGGGCTGAAGCCCTGTGATCTTTCTTTTTAAAAAATGTATTTTTTTGTCTAGGAACTGGTGGCTCACACCTGTAATCCTAGCTACTCAGGAGGCTGAGATCTAAGGACTGCAGTTCAAAGCCAGCCTGGGCAGGAAAGTTTGTGAGACTCTGATCTCCAATAAATTACAAAAAGTAGCCCAAAGTGGATCTGAGGCTCAATTGGTAGAGCACTAGCCTTAAGGAAAAACGCTGAGGGTCAGTGCCCAGGCCCTGAGTTCAAGCCCCAGAACCAGCAAAAATAAATAAATGAATTAAAACATATATGTTTCTTTAAGTAGTTTCACAAAGCAGTTGCCATTCAACAGAGACGTTTATGCATACGATGCATCTTGATCATTGTTACCCCTTTTTAACATTCTCATCCACCTCTTCCCTCATTTTTCTTAATTTCTAGGTTATGTATGGGATTTTTTTTTGCCATTGAAGCATTTTATGTATACGATGCATCTTGACCAGTATCATTGCTTGATACCACCCCTTCCCTTATTTTTCTCAATTCTGTGGTATAAACAGTGCATTCGTGCCTAAATTCTATTCATTTCTCTACTTCATTCTTCTACCCCATTTCCTGGTACTTATTTTGTTGGGCTTTGACTTAGTCTTTTAAAAGAATTATACTATTTGTGTTGCCCATAGGGTCCATTATACTTCAGCAAAGATATAGAAGTCCTGTGATCTTTCTATTGCCTAAGTATTACACAAGGCCTGGCTTTGCGGGGCCCTTGAGTAGGAATGTAAGGTCCATCCGCTAAAACAAATGCCTTGAACTGCCTGGCATTGAACAAGGTAAGGGCAAGTCCACAGATGGTGGTGGCAAGAATTAATCACCACATTATATCCTTAACCTACCAGTTGCCTCATTATCACTCAAGGCTGGCCTGATCAAAAAGTGTGAGGAGCTATCTGAAAAATAACTAAAGTCCAAAGGGCCAGAGGCAGGGTCTAAGTGAGGACCGCTTGAGTCCAAACAAGAGTTCTGGCAAAAAAAGGTGGTTCTGGATTGTGCAAAGCCTTGAGGTAACAAATCTTCATGAGCAATGTACTGTGGATATACCGAAAAATCAGAGCCTTTTCATTTGGTTACCTGGTAGGCTTTTCTGTGACTGAGAGAGAGCTAAACTGGTTGACTTGAATTTCCTTCCCTCTGCTCTCATCCCAGGGTCAGGAGAGGAGGACCTGCCCCAGCTCTGCATTTAGATAACCACTTCCCTTTACAGATAAAAGGGGTTTGCCTCTAGCTTCCATAACCCAGAGCTTGGAAGAGAAGAAGGCACAGAGCTTGAGAAGACAAATAGGTAGCCCTGAAGACCCACTTGTTCTGACCTCAGCCAGGACTTCTACTTTCTTCCTGAGCAGGCCCGAGATGTAGCGAATCAAACCCCACTCCTGGTTCAGGCCAGCTTTGCTATAGAGCTCGCTGAGAAGATGGTGAACAGTGACTCCATGCTGTCCAGAGAGATTTGTGTCCCAGTTGGGACCCCTGTCAAGACGTAGAAGAACACAGAGATATGATTGGAAGACATCATACTGAGAAAAGCCAAGCTCAAATCCCAAAATATCTTGTTGCACGCATATTTGGAAGCTAGACCTAAAAGAAATACATATTCATGGGCATTTACATATCCATTTACATAACTATATATAGATAAAGATACATGAACGCAGAATGTGAATCTAACAAAGGGCCTCTGCTAAGCAAAATGAACTCCAAGAGAAGGAAACAGGAGGATTTTATTGTTGTCGTTATGTTTAATGTTCTAGGTGAATTTCCTTTGGCATACCCCATGTGGTTACTGTATATGTGTATATGATTTTGGTACACTGTATATAGTGTATATATACTTACCTGATCTAGTGAAGGGAAAGAAAAATGAGGGAGGGTATAACAAATATGACAAGAAATGTTAAAAAATTATGATAAAGGTGATATACACAGCAACTTCACCTTTGATTTAAAAAATAAATAAAAACAATAGCCAGCCAAAAAACAAACAACCAAAGGCCTCTGTAGGAAGAGATGGGAGCAAGGAGAAAGGGGAAGAATTAGAAGATGAATAATTTTGAAAGAGGATGAACATGGTGAAATAGATCGTTTGCAACTATGAAAGTACAAGAAAACATGTAGAAAATGTGTTGGGGAAGGGGAGGCGAGAGTGATGGAGGAGGGAGGGAGATTGATTTTGGAATATGTTGTAAACCTTTGTAGAAATGGAACAGTGAAATCCTTGTCTGTGTAACTAATGTAAGCTACTGAAAAATACTAAGAAAAGAAAAATGCAGACACAACCTGGAATGCTAGGACATGAGTCACTGCACATTTTTCCAAGTCCCTGGATGTCGCACCCCGAGCTTCTGAGCTTTGTCCAGCAGGCTCGGTCCTACCAGAGCCGTCCTATGTCCTCTGGAATTGAAATCTAACATCCAGACCTTGTTGCACCTTGCTCTTGCCCAGTCTTCCCATTCTGGGAGGCCAGCATCAGTAGGCAGAGAAAGAATTGGGAGTCTCATTCATGCTTGGGTGAATATAATCATGGCCCAGGGTTGCTGCAAGGCCAAGGGACTATAAAATTCAACATAGTGAATAGTCACAAACTTACTGCTATGGCCAATATGCCTGTGTCCTCCATCAAATTCCTAAGTTACAATTTGAACCCTAGGTCATGTGAGGAGGTAGGCCTTGAGCGTAGAGCTGGTGGCTCATGCCTGTATCCCAGCGATTTGGGCTGACCTGGGCACAATACATGGTACCATATCTAAGAAAGAAAGCAAAAAGAGCAGGGCTGGGAATATGGCTTAGGGGCAAGAGAGCTTGCCTTGTATACATGAAGCCCTGGGTTCGATTCCTCAGCACCACATAAATAGAAAAAGCCAGACATGGTGCTGTGGCTCAAGTGTTAGCCTTGAGCAAGAGGAAGCCAAGGACAGTGCTCAGGTCCTGAGTTCAAGCCCTAGGACTGGCAAAAAAAAAGCAAGCAAAAAGAGCTGGGGGGTGGTGGTTCAAAAGGTAGCATAGTTGAGCAGCAAGGCTTGAGGAAGCCAGTGCATTCTTTCTCCACTGTCAGGGCACAGTGAGAAGGCACCAGCCATGAGGGGGGCCCTCACCTGACAAGGGGTCTGCTGACCTCTGGATGGATCCAGCCTCCGGAAGTGAGGAAGAACTCATGTTGTTCCTACTATTGGTTGATGACATGTCATTATAGCTGCCCAACGGGATTCAGACACTTACTTTACAACATAGAGAATGTAGAGAATGTCTGCTTGATCCTGTAGGTTTGAGCAATCTTTCAGCTGCCCGACCAGCTTCTCACAGTCCATGTCCCCATGGTCGTCCCTGGGCCACTGGAAGTTACTTTCAGGAGCCTGGCCACACAAAAGTCAAGAAGCAGGGGCTCAACATAGCAACCTTCAAGATGATGAAGCAGAAACATTACTTTGGCCTTTCAACTCTGAATGGTACCAGGCTCTGTCTGTTCAGAAAATCTTTTTCAGCTTTTCAGTCATGGGCTTTCAGTATTATTGGTCAGATGAATTACTGTGTTAGTCAATGTTCACGAGAGACCAAACAGAGCAGGTTAAAATAAGTATAGGGTTTATTTATGCAAGGTTTAAAACTTGGAAAAAATTTGTTATTAGAAATCATACAAACCATTTTTTGGTGCCAGTCCTAGGGCTTGAACTCAGGCTTGGGCACTGTCTGGAGCTTTTTTGCTGAAGGCTTAGCTAACTCTACCACTTGAGCCACAGCGCCACTTCTGGCTTTGGGAAGCTAAGAATCTCACAGACTTTTCTGTCCAGGCACAATCCTTCCATCTTAGCCTCCTGAGTAGTTAGGACTACAGGTGTGAGCCACTGGAATCAGCAACAACGATTTTTTGACGCCCACCCTCACCGTGGATGGAACGCAGGGTCTCATGCATGTTAGGCCAGGGCTCTGCCACTGGTCCTATGAATTCAAGACATCTTGAGCCCTTGGCAGTTCTCTTCGGATCACAGGAGGGGGAGAAGGTGACAGGAGGCACGGAAGATGGCCACTTCGGGTTGGGGATATGGCCTAGTGGCAAGAGCGCTTGCCTCGTATACATGAAGCCCTGGGTTCGATTCCCCAGCACCACATATACAGAAAATGGCCAGAAGTGGCGCTGCGGCTCAAGTGGCAGAGTGCTAGCCTTGAGCAAAAAGAAGCCAGGGACAGTGAAAAAAAAAAAGAAGATGGCCATTTCCTTTCCATGTATGTATTTCTTGGTCAAAATTCACTGTTTTCTATACTTGAGCTTTATTCACTGTTCTGTCTAAATGTTCTACTTCAATAACATATTTTTGCAAACAAAATAAAAGCAACATTTGTTTTAAACAACCAAAAAAGAGAAATGAGGTTAAAATAGTTTCCAAGAGGTGGAATAAAATCAAAGTGCCTTCTGAATAAAATAATAAAATATAGGAACCAATGGGCAACACCCTGCGAGTTTACACTGTGAAAGATTCTTTTTTTTTTTTTTTTTTTGGCCAGTCCTGGGCCTTGGACTCAGGGCCTGAGCACTGTCCCTGGCTTCCATTTGCTCAAGGCTAGCACTCTGCCACTTGAGCCACAGCGCCACTTCTGGCCTTTTTCTGTATATGTGGTGCTGGGGAATCGAACCCAGGGCTTCATGTATACGAGGCAAGCTCTCTTGCCACTAGGCCATATCCCCAGACCCCTGTGAAAGATTCTGTTACTCAGTTTCATTACATTAAGTGTGTGAGCTACAGTGTTTCAATACCTGTTCTGTAAGCTGTGTGTCTGGACTGGCTGACTCAGTGCGAGGCAAGGCAGGTAGCAAGCTGACTTACTCCAGTGCTACTTGGGTTCTCTTGATTAGGCAGAAAGGAAGTAGCCTTTTCTTCCAGGGAAAACATAAAGATTTGCATCAAATTCAGTATACAGAATGATGCAAATCAGACCCGGACAACAAAGTGACTGGATTCTCATCAAACCCCAAAGTGTCGAAACCACAAAGTACTGGCTAGCAAGAAACATGCTCTTTGAGTTCCACTACTGACAGACTTCTAGAACAAATCGAGGTTCATAGAATACTACACTTTTTAAAGCTATTCCAAGTACTTTACCTTTTTTAGCAGTGGTTGAGGAGAGTCAACAAGATTCAGAGATTTACGATGGACACTTAGAACCTTGGTTGGCAAAATCATGGGAAAGACTGGAAAAGAAAATAATAAAGAGAACTCATCTGAGGAAGAGCAATAATAAAGTATTCTTTTGAGAGGTACAGTGTACTTTTTATAGGATACAAACTGTTACAATTATTATTGAGATTAACAAATCTCAATGAGAACGGTCATAGAGCCATATCTTATGCCAAATCTGAGAATGAGAAGTGAGCAGAATATGGATTTTGCTTTCAGAGCTGAATTTCACTCACCCCATGACTTGGGAAAGTTACAGAGACCTAAGGAATGTAAAGACACTTAGAAGAGATAAAGCAGGGCCTTTGTTTTTCTTCAAGAGACTCACAGAGGGCAGTGCCCTTGTCCAAGGTCACAGGGGTTACACAGTCAACATCTGGGCTGCCTATCCAGTTCATACTTCCTTCTGCTATTGCTATGTGTTAGGGATTGTTATCTATATGCATTCAGAAAGTCCAGGCTATATCATGTCATCTCAGGAGACTAGGACATTTTTATGGTAAGGCTGATACACATTTAGAAGTATTTATTATAAAGTCAGGTATATTGTCACATGTCTACAATCTCAGCACTTGGGAAGCAGAGAAGTATCATAAATTCAAGGCTGATCTGAGCAACATTGGAGACCCTGTCTCAAAGAAAAAAAACAAAGCCAGCCAAGTACCAAGGGTCTCAGTTCAAAGCCATCCCAGACAGGAAGTTTTGTGGGACTCTTTTTTTGGCCAATCCTGGGGCTTGAACTCAGGGCCTGGCCACTGTCCCTGAGCTTCTTTTACTCAAGGCTAGTGCTCGACCATTTGAGCCACAGTGCCACTTTTGGCCTTTTATGCTTATGTGGTACTGAGGAATCGAACCCAGGGCTTCATGCATGCTAGGCAAGCACTCTTCCACTAAGCCACATTCCCAGCCCAGTGTATGGGACTCTTATCCCTAATCAACCACCAAAAAGTGAGAAGTAAAGCTGTGGCTCAAGTGTTACAGTCCTAGCTTTGAGCACAAAATCTCGGGGGCAGTGTTCAAGCCCCAGCATGGGCACACACACAAGACAAAACAACAGCCAAGAACCTGGGAAAACAGGAGAAAAGATAGTAAGATTTCATATGTGGAAAGGTAATGGCTGAAAGTTAAGGAGATTTAGAAAACGCAGAGCCACCAAATCCCACATATGCAAGAGGATAATCCAACACCCAGTCAGATTTCTATCAGAGGATCCCTGGAAAGTTTCTGTTAAGTTGCAGTAGTAGCAAGTACCTTTGGGATTGGGCACTCAGTGAGACCAAAGTAAAGAAGATTGGTGAGAAACGGTGTGAAAAGTTGTGTGAGAAGTAGTGAGCACCCTAAATGCCCTCAGGTGCACACAGCACAGTGACTTCCTTCACACACGCACAGGCCAGAGAGCTCTTTGGACAGGGGAGAGAAGGAAGAGGTCTAAGCAGGGCTGACTAGCACAAATGAAGGGCAGAATACACAAGATTACTTAGGGACACTTCGTAACTGTAGAGATCCAGGCAACTTTTCCCCTTCCAGTTGGAGAATGACCAGGAGACTATAGAATATAGATATAGATATAGATATAGATATAGAATATCTCTGTGAAATCTGAGCAGTCACACTGTGCAAATTCCACCACAGGATAGAATGTCTACATGTATGGAGATTCTCCTTTAAGAGATATGGAGGAGAATCCACTAGTCACTGGAGGACTCAAATGTGGAAAATAGAAATCTAACAGAAGAAATGATCATTTGGAGGAAAATGGAAACCTTTAAGGAGAAGGAAACATAAATACAAAGATAGTCATGCCACTTGTATTCTTAGAATAATATGAAATTGCTTTACATACATGAAATTGTTTTACATGCTGATGAGATCTTGGAACAAAGATTTAAAACATGATCACAGATGTGAAAAACCCTTTGAAGGGTCAAAAATTAAGGTAATTACAAAAAGAGCCATAAATGTGGAAAACAGAATAGAAACAGTAAAAACTTCTCCAGAAATCAATCAAAATACCTGAAAGACAGAACAGTGACATCTAAAAAGAAAATGAGTCAAGAAGATTGACATGTAAGGAAGGAAATGAGTCAAGAAAGTTTTTTTTGGGGGGGGTTGGGGAGGAAGGAAGGTGGGAGAAAAGTGAGGAAGGAGGTAACAAGTTTGACAAGAAATGTACTCACTACCTCATGCATGTCACTGTAACCCCTCTGTAAAGAGGGAGAAAGGTTTTAGAAATACTTTACACAATTTAAGATCATGAATTTCCAAATCAAAAAGGCCCTCTGTATTCCTAACACAATGGATGAAAACATGCATAGATCAAGGTGCACCAGAACCTAGAGCAGAGAAGATCTTAAAATGTCTCAACACAAAAACCAATTTACATTTGAAGGGTCACACACACACACACACACACACACACACACACACACACACACACACACAGAGGAATGGGTTTAGCTTTGTCAACAGGAGCACTGGAAGCAAGAAGACAACGAAGTCATGCTTTCAAAAACACCTGAGGAGGGGCTGGGAATATGGCCTAGTGGCAAGAGTGCTTGCCTCCCATACATGAGGCCCTGGGTTCGATTCCCCAGCACCACATATATAGAAAATGGCCAGAAGTGGCGCTGTGGCTCAAGAGGTAGAGTGCTAGCCTTGAGCAAAAAGAAGCCAGGGGCAGTGCTCAGGCCTTGAGTTCAAGCCCAGGACTGGCAAAAAAAAAAACAAAAAAAAAAAAACAAGAAAAACACCTGAGGATAAATGCTTTTTTAATCTAGAATTCTCTACCCAGGCAAACTCATATGGGTATAGAATAGCTATAGAAATGTTTAAACCTGTTAGGTTTCAATGTACTGTATCTCGGACATTTGTAAGATGTTCTCTACCAAAACAAGAGAGTGAGCCTAGAAAGAAAAATAGTTTGAGTACAGAAAATAGGAGAGGCAACTCAAGAGACAAATAAAGACTCCTCCAGGACGATGGTGAAGGAAGAGCTCAGAATAAAAAATCTCATCCCAGACCTGGGACCCGGGACTACACAATCAAGCAAGTTGAGGGCTGTCATTACCATGGTCCCTTCCAATGTGTCATTTTATTTAACCTATTGAAACTATTGTAGAATATGCTCCAGAAATGGAACGTATTAGATGGAGGAAAGAAGGAATACAACTAAAAAGATGAGCCAAGGAAATTCCCGGGCTGACAGGTCTACAAGAGGCCTAGAGTACGACTGGCCCAAAAAGGAGAATTTTGGCCCCAAAAGGAGATTCGTGGTATGACTAACCTTGGGGAACTTTGTTTCGTGAGGGTCACTGGAAGATGTAGAAAAAGAAGAAAGCAAAAGGAACAAATGGGCAATTATTAACTTTAGAAAAAAAGAATAACAAGTAAAAATGGTGCTATAAGTGTACTGTAATACAATGTTTGGCCATAATATTTGCATACGTACAGAAATATAAGGAATGACTATGGCTTTAACTACATTGCAACTCCTTTAGAAGGTTAGAGGGATGTGGAGGAGAACAGTGATTTAAATCTGAAAGCTGGAGATGTGGTTCAAGTGGTAGAATGTCTACTCAGCAAGTACAAGACTGGTTTCCAACACCAATACTTCCCAAAAATCAGTTAAATCCCTACCTACATAAAAAAGCCAGGAGGTACCAAATCAAACAGATCCATCAAGAGTCAGAACATGCACACATTAGAGCTATGGAGATATGTATCTGGCAGAGGAAACAATTTTAAGTGTTGAAAGTACTAGCCTCGAAGTAGATAAGGGGGGAGGAGCATTTTTTTTAAATTTTATGTCCATTCATCATTTTGATAAAAGAAAGCATTTTAATAGGCAAGAAAGAGTTTAATTAAACGCACATGATGTTTCCAAACCCTTTGCTTTTGCCATTACAGAAAGTATGTCCCGAGTGGAGTGGATGGCACTGAAAACATGGCTGTCTTCTGTCTTCTTACAAAGAGGGGGCAGATAGCACCTCAACGATGTGTTTTGCAGAAGGTGGTTGATATACTGATCAAGTTCATCAGGGTTTTCTGTAATTGGACAAGGAAAAAGCCAATAGAAAGAAGCAATGGAAATATTCTAAATGCAAAACAGTAACTTATGGAGAAGGCAGCATTGAGTAGGTTTATTGCAAGACAACAATGATACAGATATTTGCATCTGCAGCCACACCTGAAGAGTATAAAGATACTTGCAGATATAAAATATGTGTGTTCAAATTTTTTGATTGAAAATCCTCATCCCAGAGAAGGAAAAGAAAATGTAGGTCAATATAGTAATACAGGCCAGGCATCAGTGGCTCACGCCTGTAATCCTAGCAACTCAGGAGGCTGAGATCCGAGGAATACTGTTCAAAGCCAGCCCAGACAGGAAAGTCTGTGAGATTCTTATGTCCAATTAACCACCAGAAAAATGGAAGTGGCGCTGTGGCTCAAGGGGTAGAGCACTAGCCTAGAGCTGAGGAGCTCAGGGACAGCGCCCAAGCCCAGAATTCAAGTCCTATGACCAATAACAACAAAAAAACACATAGGCCGTATTTCTATCACAGTTGTCTTGAGTGTCAGTGGACAAATGAGCTGTATCTAGTAATAACAGCAAAAACAATGATAACAACAATAATAATGCATTTTGTGAGAAGTTCTGCTGCCTGTGAGTATTATTGGGGATCTGAAAAGCTCCAATTTCTAGGGCGTCATTTGTAGTTTAGATTCTTAAACTGGCATCCCATGTATTTTAATAATGCAGATTTTAGCTTACTTGCCATTTATTTCTTGTACCTGACTTGTAGGGCAATTTTATCATAGTGCTTAGGCTTCAATAAACTCAGCAAACCAGCTGCGTTCCATGTAGTACCTTGATTACTGGTGCCTTCCAAATATCCTCCCGGTTCGGAGTCACTATCAGGACTGAAGCTCCCTTCGCTGGTGTCATCAAACAACTTCTCATCGCAGCCTGGATCCAGGAAGGTGAGGTACGTGTAGAATGATGTGGTGAGAAATTCTGACAGGTTCCCTAGTTTTACTCTGCCAAGAACACGGTATGTCAGAGCTGCAGGTGGAGTGTAGACAAAATTCTATGGATAACTCACTGTTCAATGTTTTCAACAAGCAGTGGTACTTGTGACAGAATCAATCCATATATACTTAGTAGGTTGCTCATGTCATAAAATGAAGACTAAGACAAAACCAAGAATATACTGCAAATGCCCAATTAACTGTAAAAGACATCCTTTGAACAAAGATGAGATATGAAATAGAAGAGTTTATTTAGCAAAATGGCTCATTGTGGCCTCTATCCTTTTCACCATCTTTCTGACACAACTGAGAAGTCAGGAGTGTTAGGTCCTCCTTTTTCATAACTATTAAAAGGCTGGAATGTTAGGTCCTCTCCCTGAGGGCTCCATGCAGATGCCCCCACCTCATTAAGTCTCCACCCAGTTACCTGGGTAACCAGCAGACCTGGAGGCAGTTACCTCCCCTTTCCCTGAGGTCACCTCCTAATCCACCTGGCCACACCCCTTGCCCCTGCCCTAAATAAAGCAGGGCTGGGTGGGGGTTGCTCTCTCTCTCTCCCTTCTCTCCGGCCATGGATCATCTTGGCCACAGGCCAGCAGTTCGGTAATAAACGTTCTCTCCTGCCTGAATACTGCGTGGTGTTCTCCTTTACCGGCTACCTACTTTAAAAACCTAACATATATGGTGCCATGACTCGGATGGGGCTTAAGAGTCAGGACAGGCGGAATTCCCATCTATTTTTCTCCTTTTTCAGGGCGTATCCCCAGTCCTGACGGCCCTTTTTCCGCAAACCGAACTGCTGTGAGTTGCCACGTGGCACTTTTCACTAATACCATTGCTGGCCTCCACATCCACCTCCACCTCCACACCACTTGTCTACCCTGGTGAGTGAAACTGCTGCTGCTCGGGTTCTCTGCCGCTCCGTCCGCCGCTTCTGCCGCTTCTGCCCGGTAAGCTCATCCACTCACCAGGCGCCTCCCTCCCATGTTTTTTGGGTTTTGCATCACAGTCACACCCGAGCCGGGACACTGCTAGCACGCCTCTTGACAGTGCAATGAGGCCTGCTCGAAATACTCGCTCACATACAGTTTTTGCCACTGCAATGGTAATTGGTTAGAAGTCACTTATATTCAGGCTCTCTCTCTTTCTCTTCCTTTTTCTCCCTCTCTGTCTCATCTTCCTGCTTCCTTGCTTACTTTATAAAATTCCCAAGTCGTACCATCGTTGTGTGCCTTGCTCACAAAGCTGCCTCTTTTCACAGACCTCTGAAACTGAGGCTTGACCACTAATGTGCTTTGTCAGCAAAGATATCTAAAAGTTCTTTTCTCTAGCATTGACCACGTGGTGAATGTTGGGTTTAACAGGCACCAGCTCAGGCGCCATTATGCCATGCCACCTGTTTTCTGTCAGTGTTTGTGTCCTGCCACCCCCCTCAACATGGCATCCCACTGGAGTTTATCAAAATATGGTTTCTTCATTTGATAATCTGAAAATTGTTGTTTGCTAGCAAAATTGTTTTTCTAACTGACCACGTGGTTCTAAAATATTGGGCAAAAAAAGGTCATTTACTATTGGAATTCCAAGAGTCTACTGCTGAAATTCATTTTTACATGCTGTAAAAACTATGTGCACAGTGTGTATGTCCGTGTAAATGTCATTTGTTAATATGTCCATTTAGCTATATATCTGTGCTAAAACTCATCACATCTACTGAGTTTTGTCATTGCAGAATTCTGGCAAGTATTTGGTCAGTTCTTGACAAGGTACAGGTAAGCTCTAGTCCCCTTGGTCTCCTTGTTGTTTTAATTGGAAGAAAAAAAGGGCTTTTGTTGCAAAGACTCCTTGGATTGCAGTTCGAAGCCAGCCAGGGCTGAAAATCTCTCTCAAACTCCATCTCCCAATTAATCAGCGAAGAGCCAGGCTGGAAGCATGGCTGAAGAGACTGATCTCTTACCAGACAAATGCCGGAAGTGGAGCTCAAGTGGTAGAGTACTAGCCTCGAGCAGAAGTGCTCAGGGACAGTGCCCAGGCCCTGAGTTCAAACCCCGTGAATGCCAATGGGGGCAAGCCATCCCAGCAACAAGCACCTAGACCCCTGGGACTCAGCCAGTTCAGGGAACAAGGATCATGGAGAAGAGTAAGAGAAGGATGTCACATTCTAAATGGAGTCACTTTGTCTCGCCCTTTCAAAATTAATCAGAGCCGGGGGATCAAGAGATAGTAGCTTGTCCATCTAATGTCCATGCCTGAGTATAAGAACTGTCCAAGTAATCCAATTTTTAATTTTGTGCCCTAAACCCTTCCTTTTGCCTTAATATTTTTTTGTCCAGCCCCTGCCTCATGAGACTTCTTCCAGGCTTCATTCAAGGACTGGCATCTACCACCAAGGGACCCTGCTGCTCGCCTTCTCCAGGAGAGGCCACATTCCTGCCTTTTACCCCTAATGCCCATGCCCCTTGCCAGCAGGAAGCAGCCAGAGAGTCTTCATCCTTTTTCATTACTATTAAAAGGCTGGAATGTTAGGTCCTCTCCCTGAGGGCTACATGCAGATGCCCCCACCTCATTAAGTCTCCACCCAGTTACCTGGGTAACCTGCAGACCTGGAGGCAGTTACCTCTCCTTTCCCTGAGGTCACCTCCTAATCCACCTGGCCACACCCCTTGCCCCTGCCCTAAATAAAGCAGGGCTGGGTGGGGGTTGCTCTCTCTCTCTCCCTTCTCTCTGGCCATGGATCATCTTGGCCACAGGCCAGCAGTTCGGTAATAAACTTTCTCTCCTGCCTGAATACCGTGTGGCGTTCTCCTTTACCAGCTACCTACTTTAAAAACCTAACAAGGAGGAGTAAGCCTTAGATGCTATAGCAAATTGCCCGAGACTGGGGGTCTGCCCTGTGAATCCTTAGTTTAGCCCAAATGAGAAATTTCCCCAAAAGACAAATGCTGTGTGATTCTACTCCTATGAGCTATGTACTGAATCTCATCAGGACACAAAGTAGAAAGGAGGTGGTGGCAGGAACAGGGGGAGGGAAAATGGCGATTTTTTTCATGTACATGGAGTTTTACTTCAATATGAAAAGAATTCTGCTTTACCACAACGTGAATGCAAGTAACCCTACTGCAATGTACACTTACAAATAGAATAAATGGTAATGGCATATGCGTTTCACAACAATTAAATAATGACCATGCTTTTCCTGTGGTAGCAGAGACTCTGGGGTGGGAGGATATGAAAAGGGGGTGACTTCAACTTCCAAACTCTTAGCATTTGACATTCCATGGGAACCCAACAGAAGCCTTTCTGTGTCTGGGAGGCTGTCCAGCTGGGGTTCAACGTAAGGTTGTCTTAGGGGCTGTCTGGCAAATCTCAGGCATTCAGGCAGAGACCATAAATGCTAGAGAGAAATCCTGTGGCACTCAGAGGTTACAAAGCAGGCCCAGTTGCCCCCATTCAAGGTACTCAAACACCTCACTCTTGGACTCTAGACTCAAATGCATCCACTAAAGCTGGGGGACAGTGAACTATGCAGACACAACCAGGTGTGCCAAAGGACTCCAAGGACTTAGGTTCTGTGAATTGTTCTTAAGTTGACAGCACATTCAAGTATGTGGGCTGCACATTTATTCGGCACCTGCTGGCTACATGCTGAGTGGTTTTGCCAGTGTCTTTTAACATACACACACACACACACACACACACACACACACACACACACACACTGCACATACCTTCCAGGAAGGATGGCACTTCAGACAGAATATCACCATGTTTTCTTATCTGCCTGAGTCCCGCGTCCCCCCCACCCCAGCCAGCACAGAGAAAAGCTTAACAGACATCACTAATCACCAGTGTTGGTTCAGATCTGATTCAAGATCTACACAGGAGATGGAATTAGGATTGGCTAGGTATGTTTTCTTATTACCTTAAAACTGTGCTTTTTCACATCAGCAAGTGATAGGAAAAATGGGAGAGAGGTAGCAAAAGCCTTTAAGAAAGGTAAATGGTCAGGGCTCCTCTTAAACAGAACTACACAATCAGATGTGCACATACATATATAAATTACCTAGCTCCTCCGAAATATCCATCTTCCAGTTTTCTAATCGTAGAAAGAACTGCAGAATGAATGTCTGAGCCATCATTTGCTAGAAAACAGAAATGATCCAAATGTTTGTATATTTGGGAATACATGTTGGAATTTCCAGCTATGTACTGAAATTGTTTCATCAGTTTAAGCTAATTAACATTCTTACAGCATACAAGATTCCTGAGACAAAAAAAAATAAAGTCCCCAAACTGCCAGGAAGTCCCTTTAGTACTCAATTCTGCCCAAGGCAGCCATTTTTACATAGCTTGAGAAGGACCTAAGCCATGGCAGGCACAAGGCAGCATATGGAACTGAGGGCATTACTGAGCATGGTGTATGTGACAGGGAAGGTGAGCGTAGGTCTGCCTGTCATCCGCCAGCAGGTGCACAGGTAGGCCAGCTCGATCCTCAGCATCTCCACGATCATCTCATTGTCCAGGGCCAGGTAGAAGTGATGCTGGTCGGTGAACTGCAAGTCAGAACGGGCCAGGTCAAGAAGGGCCATCCTTCCACTCTCTCCACAACACACCTGCTCCCCCTCAGGGCAGCTTCCTCCTGAGTGCTGTTGCAGGAAAGATGCTCAGTGATGGCCGTCATTCACCCATGCTGGCACCTCTCCCCTTGTCATCAGCCAAATCAATCTTGGCGTGCCTAGGCTCCATGGCTACTTTAGTTTGGAAGAGTAAAGGACACTGCTATTTTTCAGCTCAAGTACCTTGTATAAACACCAGTGGTTCCGAGAGTAAATCGATAACTCCTTAATTACTACTCGGGCTGCAGGGTTTGCAGATGTTTCCCAGGTAAGGGCCCTCAGAGCTGGCAAAACAGAGACTATTTACCCGACGGATGGCAGCCTAATGTCAACCAAACTGCTGCTGCTTGATGTTAATGAATATCCAATTGTCCCCTTGGCCTTGGGACTAGTTAGGGCATGCTCAGCTGGGAACTGAAATTTGGTGCTGAGGTAAGGGGGATAAATCGCAGTAAGGAAGGAAAAGAGCAGCGTGTAGCCAACTATGTGCCCAGCTAAGTGGGGGCCCATGCTACACCACACACTGAAGTGACTCCAACCATCCTAAGGAATGACAAATAGTTGGTGTGTGCACCGATAGGCTCATTTTTAGTGTACTTTTTATCTCAGTAAGGGAATCAGGGTTACACAGAAAGTCTGATAATAACTCCCATTAGGGGTTTAGGGGTACAAGTGATATGCCACGAGCAAACTTGCAGAGCAGTGTGGATTTCACTAGCTGACACTCATAAGTGAAAGTGACTTTGAGTTTGATTTGATCAACAATTATTGAGCATCTACTACAATGAGCAAAGCCTGCTTGTATGAGGTACTAGGTATTATTTTCTGTGCCCTCATCTGAGCTTATACATGCAGAATTTTGCCACATTCACAGTCGAAAAGCTTACCAGATGGAAAAGAGAACTTAATAAGAAGAGGCTGGAAGGTTGGCCACTGGCCTGCTCTTCTTACCTGGGGCGTAAAAGTAAAGATCTGGTTCCTAATCACATAGAGTTTAGAAGTTCCAAGAACACCAATGTGCCGATATGGTCGCCCACTCAACTTCATATTCCTATTCCGTCCTATTTGAAATGTAAGATAGAAACTGAGGTTACAGGGAAAAAGAGTTATAGTTGTAGTTTAGGTTAAGGCTGGGCTTATGTTCATGTTAGACAATCCACTTTGGGGTTTATTCTTTTCTAATACCCTTCTCCTTTTCCTGTGGGCCAGCCCTGGGGCTTGAACTCAGTCAGGGCCTGGGTGCTGTCCCTGAGCTATTCTGCTCCAGGCCAGTGCTCTGCCACTTGAACCACAGGTTCCTGTCTGGCTTTTTGGTGGATTAGTGGAGAAAAGAATCTCATCATCTTTTCTGCCCAGGCTGGCTTTGAACTATGATCCTCAGATCTCAGCCTCCAGAGTTAAGAATATAGTCATGAGCTACCAGCACTTAGCCCCTTCTATTTTAGTAAACAGGACACAGTTGAATACAGAAACCAAACCCTACCCCTTTCTCTTTATGTATGTGTATGAATAGTACCAATCTAATTCACATGGAACTCTTAAAAGGGTTTTACTAATGCTGACTTTTAACTTATTTAGTATTCAGCCATTAAACTAAACAAAGAGTCTAGAAAAGTAACCAGAACCACCTCCCATTGGAACGGGTAAATAAGCATCTTTGTATATTACAGATAAAAATCAAGTATTATTAACAAAACGATGCCAGTTTCAAGTATGAATTTTCAAAAAGGGAGCTCCTTAGTTTACAGCGTATCTGCAGAATGTGCAGCCAGCCTACGGTGGTATCAGCTGTCCAGTCTGAGGAGAATGAGCTTATATGTTCATTCTTCACCACAATGAAGCAGTGCTAACACCTGCTTGGTGCTTTAGCCACTTTGGACTTTTCATACATCTCAGCGCCCACAGATCCCAAACCTAAAACAGGGATGTCCCCTTGCCAAACATACCCGGATACTTCCCCAACCTACCAAGCTTTGCATAGATGTGACTAAGAATCCGGCCCGGTTGTACTCGAATTGGATGAATATCTGCAATGCTCTGGACATTCACTCCATGTTTCTTCAACAGCTCCTTGATATGATCGTCTTCTGCCAAAACGGTGACTTTGAACAAAAACATATAGTCAGCATCAGATTGTGCCTGCTGTCTCACACACTGACGTACACAATTTACCATCCATCTTCCCTCTGTCCACTAACAGGCACATTGGCGTGTTCCCTGGACCCTTCTGCTCTTCCTGGTTCTCTTCGCCCTTGTTACCCCTGAACACCCATGATGTGTATTTATTTGTTAAGTGCCCTCAATGGGCAGAGCAGTCATAGATACTTTTACAAATTGTTTTCAGGAGGTCCCATGCCCCAAATTACCCACTGTAAATAATGTCTTGCGTGTGCATTTCCTCTAAACCTATCCTATGTCCTCTTCACACGAGAACAGAGGAAGCCTGTGCTCCTGCTCTGAAACGTCAGGGGAAAGAAGAGCTATGTGATGGAGTCTGCGTAGAGTCTGCTCTGAACGAGGGGGAGGTGGGAGGGGACATCTTTCTTTCCAGAGAAAGGTGAGTATGTCTGCTTATGGGGATACCAGCAGCCTGGCACACTTCTAACCACACCAAAAGACCCCCACTGGTGGGAAGAAACCTCCAAACTGGCCTGAGCCCCATCTCAAGTGGGTGAGGCTGAGTACCAGGCTCTCTGGCTGAGTGCCTGGGCCACAGGGAAATGTTCAGGTGGGAAACTTGGCTTGGTGTTGCATCAGGAATTGTCTGGGCTGCACCTGCTATGCTATTGCTGTTGGCCTTGGTGTGCAGGGCAGCAGGCTAACACAAGGAAGAAGTCTTGACTATGGGCCTAGGGAAGGGGAACAGATTCAGAGAGAGGCTGGTGTCCTTTTTGCTGCAGCAGAACCTTTGAGAATGAAAAGGGCTCAGGCCAGGAGATGAGGGCTCAGTGACTATGAAAGTGAACCCTGATTTCCACCACTCTATCCATGGGGTAGGGTGGGGGGCTGGCCATGACTCATATACATGCCACTGTGAGCTGAATGGTACTGCCTAAAATAGATACGCCTTCAACAAACACAGTATTCAAAAGCATTTTAAAAGTCTGTTAACTTCTCTGATTGTTTACACGTCTCTGAGAAAAGCCTCTCATACCAGCTATAATTGAAATGGACTGGAACCTAGTCCCCCAGAATCTCAGCAAATGAGACCATGGAGCATGCAGGACTGGCCCGGGGCTTCTTTGAACACTTGCCTTGTCTGATGTTTCCAAGAACATGCAGAACATGCATCAAAGCCATGCATCAGGGCTGGGAAGATGGCCTAGTGGTAGAGTGCTTGCCACATATAGATGAAGCCCTGGGTTCAATTCCTCAGCACCACATACATAAACAGAAAAAGCCAGAAGTGGTGCTGTGGCTCAAGTGGTAGATAGAGTGCTAGCCTTGAGCAAAAGGAAGCCAGGGACAGTGCTCAGGCCCTGAGTTCAAGCCCCAGGACTGGCCAAAAAAATGCCATGCATCAGTCACCATTGCTGAAGTAACTTTCAGAGAAGTAGTTTTGATTGTGACCGGCAATCTCTGATATGATGCAGCCACCTATGTATGAGTTTGAGAAACTACCCAGCCCCAGCTCCATGCCACACACAGTGGTAATTTCCACTCTCTTCTACTCTGTTACATTTTTTAAAAAGTTGGTTGTGACCCCTCAGCAAGTCCTAGAATATAGATGACAAAAATAGCACTGTGGATGTAAGCGACTAGGAGGTATGTTCTGGTTAAGCACAGGGAGCAGGAAGATGGGTTGGATCAGACTATCTGGAAATCAGAAATGGCTTTGCATCACCAGCTGTCAGCTGTGCATCTTTGAATGAGAGTAACCTCTAAACCTCCCATGTAACATAGAGGTGATGACCATAATTGTCACAAATTTTACCTAATCACAATTTTGTCATATGCAGATGTGTCCCACACATGGTGTCAATTGAGTAGCAACCTGAAGCTTGTTTCACCACATTATTGGCATGCTTATCAAAATGTGCCACGGGTCACAGACAATCTAGGAATGCTTTCAATTTTTTTTCAATAAATAGGGGTCTCTCTACCAAGTACCAGAGAAGCTAATATGAGGCTTCAACTTAACAAGTATACAGCATAATCTAGAGACAATCAGTTATTTTCACAGTGGACTATGACATTCAATGGTGTTTGATGAGGCACAGAAAAGGTGATGGCGTTCCCAGAAGGACCTCAGGAAGAAGCAGCAGCACGAGTCCTGCTCTGAGAGCATACTACAGGCCAGCTCTGCACCAAGAGAGTCCTTCATGGCCATCTTATCCTTCTCAGGGCCATGTAGGTAGAGACAGGACTTCTAATTGCCCAGAGACAAAGATGATGGTGGGTGGGGCAGCACTTTTGGAAGAAGAGCTGCCTAGAGATGTGGGAATGAAATGGGGAGAGGCAAGTGGCAAGCGATTAGAGCTCCAAAGGAAGAATGGAGGAACCCAACTCACTTGGGTTCTGAGTGTTCACCAGGTTCAGAAATCTACTGGTAAAACAAAAGCTATGATTCATAGGTGTCCAGTGGCAATCAAGGCTTAAAATCAAGAAACAATTGCTTTGTAGAAAGTAAATTTGTGGTTGGGAAGCATACTGTTCTATTGGGGTAGAAAGTAGCTCATAAAACTGCTCTATGACAAATCATGCACACATACATGTACCCCTTCCCTTTTTTTGAGACAAGGTCTTACCCAGACCATCCTTGAACTCTCCATCTTTCTGCCTCAAACACCTGAATGCTAGGATCACAAGTGTATATAACCATATCTGCCTACTACACCCCTTTTTCTTAAAAAAGAAGCCAGATATTATTTTCATGACAATATTCATTTTACAGATTAGAGATGTATAGTAAACATAGTCACAAACCTTGTACTACAACATCAGGTTTGACAGCAGTGGAAAATCTTCTATTTAACGGATCAATTTCACCAGTGGCAAGGAATCCCTAAGAGAGGAATAGTAAAACTGTGACATATTGATCAACTAAAAAATCACCTCATGACAGTGACATATTTAGGGGCTCAAAACACACAAGAAGCTTTTTTCTATTTTTCAAGTCAATCACTTTTTCTGAAACAGGGTATACTACTCAGATTGCCACAGGTGCATGTTTGGTACCTGGCTCTGCAGGGCCAGTCAAACATATTCCCATCTTTTATGAATGGTAACTGATACTTTCTGAACTGTTACTAGTGCCAGGTACTGGCTAAGGGCCTGCATATACACCATCACATTTAGAACTTCTAATAGATAAGCTCTTCCTTCATCACTATTTTATGAGTGGGGAAATTAAGGTACACATGCTTCAGGGAATAGAATAGGGATGACTTCTTTGAAACATAAAGCTGTTTTCACTCTTGCTAAATGTTTTTTTTTAAACACTTCTCATCACAGTTTCTAGAAATGATCAGAGTACCCACAGAGTGCTTAGAGGTGTCCTGGGAGGAACACCTGCTACAAAAGGCCTTTACCATGGAGAGGAGGAAGCAAGAGAATGGAATGAGTCATTTCCCATCTCATAGATACAGAAATCAGAGCTGGAAGGTATCATAGAGATGACCAAGTCCAAGCTTTTCATGGCACAGATAAGGAAACAGGCTCAGGGAGACTAACAGAGTGGCCCAAAGTCACATGGCTAGTTAGGGAGATGGATGCATTTTCCCAGATATACACAAGGAACCATTGTTCCAATGCAGCAACTATAGCACCCAAGGGATGTTCCTGCTGTGCTATCATTCATTTGGTCTCTGACTAAGTGAATGCTAAATGACAAAGTGGGAGTCCAGTGGCATTCTGACTGTCACTTCTGCCATTTTAGAGCTAGTAGAACATACAGCTGACCTGAACTGGCTTATTGTAAATACGAATACACACAGCCAGGAGTCAAGCCTTGGAGTCAACACAGCATGAAGGCATGAAGATAAAAAAGCATTCAACAATTTGGTGCAGACAGCCCCTGTGCTCTTCTGAACCCCCGATTGGATGGTTTCTAGCCTGGGAAATCAGTAAGCCCATACCTCGGCTAACAGTGAGCTGAGGATGTACAACGACTGTCCCCAAAGATGGGGGAGCTTCCCCAGTGGAATCCGATCCACTGTGTGTGGATTCTTATATTCTTCATCCACCTGGTGTAGAGACAAAAGCCAAAGGTCAGAACATCAGAGGACACAAAGGACACAAAGGTCGGTGACACTTTACACTGGCAAGCATGTTGAGGATTTACAAAACGGTTCTCACGGGCTGGGGATATAGCCTAGTGGCAAGAGTGCCTGCCTCGGATACACGAGGCCCTAGGTTCGATTCCCCAGCACCACATATACAGAAAACGGCCAGAAGCGGCGCTGTGGCTCAAGTGGCAGAGTGCTAGCCTTGAGCGGGAAGAAGCCAGGGACAGTGCTCAGGCCCTGAGTCCAAGGCCCAGGACTGGCAAAAAAAAAAAAAAAAAAACAAAAAAAACGGTTCTCACATTGTGTGAGAATTCTGTACCATGTAGAATGTGGGACCAGAAAGGCAAAAAGCCCCTCTCTAGGGGCTGCATGGCCATAAACAAGAGGACGATTTTGACTCTTGGCCTGGTTTCAGGCCAGTGTGCTTCCAAAAAGCATAATCAGTGCCAAGAAGTGCTAGAATCCTGGGCTTCCCCATGCACGTTCCTGAGTATCAGGCCGGTTCACAGCTCATGCCTTTGTCTATATTAGGATGGAAAACAGCAGCCTATAACTGCTGCATTGCATGGCTACACATCAAGCCTGTGACATTTGCCTTCCCAGGTCTTGTCACCCACAGTTGTTTAAAAATTGTGGGCTCATGCAAGAAAATGACCAGGAGGTGGAACTATTCATTGAAGAAAAACAACTGGATTGCTAAAACACTCATCCTTTATCAGGGCCTCAGAAAGCAGACTCTATTAGAGTTCCCTTGTCATCAGTACAAGTTTAAGAGCGCTTTCTGATGGGCAATGCTGGCTACACATTTTGAGTTAGCTGGTGAATTTGCCTTCTGAGGTTCAAGTCATTGTAACAGTGATTGGTGGTAATGCCACTGGCTACTTTTTTCCTCCAGAAAACGTAAATCAATCAAAGGAACTAGGAAACATATCAATATGCTCAGGACAAATTTCACTTTTAAATGACAGTAAAGTTAAAAAAAACCAAAGTTTTGCATAAAGCAAATGGAATTAAATGTTAGTAATCAATCAAGTAGAATAACAGTATGGAAGGAGATTCTCTATCAAGTCATAGTGGTTATTTGAGAGTATTAGGATTAGTAATAAATACAGTTTCTTTCTAAGGAATCCTGTATGACTGGGTATTGTATGTATGTTTATCTGAGTTAGGGAAGGGAAAGAAAAATGTGGGAGGGTGTAACAAATATGACAAGAAATGTACTCACTACCTTATTATGTAACTGTAACCCCGCTGTACATCACCTTGATAAAAAAATTTTTTTTAAATCCTGTATGGTTTACAGTGTGCAGAGCTACTGTTAAAATGAGATAGTACATTAAAGTATCTGAACTATTCGGGGTGTTAAGAAAGGCGGCACTCGCAGGCACCAAGCCTTTGCCAAAGGCTTGCCTACAGCTGCTTCCATCTCACAGCTGAATTCCTCTAGCTCCAACTGGCCTGCACACTCACCAGCACAGAGCTAGTATGGGAACTATTTTTGTATGCCAGATCCTCATCTTCACCTGCCACCAAAGCAGCTGCTCACTACACATTTTTTACAGACACTCAGTCCCCACTCCGTGGAAGGGCCCAATGATAGGGGCACCATTCTCAGGCAGACTAGGCTGAGGACATGCAAAGTCAAGCTGCAGGCTACCCTGGCACAGGGATTTTTCTAATTCACCACATGGGCCTGTGGTGGCCTTAGCTAAAGGGTTCCTTCCCAGTGGTCTCTACAGGTTGTTGGTACACTTGAGGGGCTTTCCTAGCTGTTATTGGCAAGCAGTTGATACAAAATGAGGTCAAAGTGAAACAGTGCCCAAGATCGGTACCTAGTAGAAACACAAGCATAAGTACGATGAGTAAAAGAGAACGTTGTAATGACAAGTAGAAACCTAAAGGTCAGTATGGAGCTTAGAAGACATAGTGGCAGACTAACATTTTAGGATGCATAGTCTCTACTGTCCATCTGAAAGCGCAGCGCAGCTTGTAATACCAAGCATTTAGTACGGTCAGTATGATGTTCCTTTTGGTAGAACAGGGATGGTCATTCTCTTATCAGAAAATAGGTAAATACTCCTGAGGTCATTTCTTTTCTTTTGTTTTGTTCTAGGTTACAAATGACATTGCTAATTTTGTTCTGTCAAATGCCTCTCAACCAAAATAGCACCAATTTCAAGGGAAGAAATAAACACGGAGCTGCTGGAAAGTGACCCAGCTTCCACTCACATGTCTACAAATGTGAAGTGATTGTATTTGCAAGAGACCCAGCTTTACGGCACTTAGAAAAGAGCCTGTGCACGTTCTATATCTTAGTCTGTATAGTGAGGAAGGCAGGTTCCAGGGAAGACATTCTCAACTATCCTCTATTCAGGCTTCTCTTCTGCAGCAATGCATTAAGTACATGGCACACAGCAGCATTTTCCATAGACTTGCTTCTGCCTAGTGTTGGGGAAAGGACAGACATGCTTTGGAGGTAAGTGTGTGCCCTAGGACATTCATGGTCAAAGTATGGTTCCATGAGCTCCTCAAAGCCAAAAACCCATAAATAGACAGGAATACTATCTAAGGCTTTCGAAACCAGATGGTGAGAAAAGGATGAAGAATCCCAAAAGGCCAAGCACCAGCTCGCTGAGTTCTGGATGAGCAGCATAAAGTGCCCCAGCACTAGCACGTTACCTTGTCGGGAGGGATGGCATAGAGTTCTGGTACCAAGTGGATGCCATCCTTGCCTCTGATTAATATTCCATCAAGGGCTTCCCGGTACTCTTGGACCTAGAAAGCAAGCCCATTGTTGGTGTGAAAGCGGTCTTGTGATGAATGCTGAAAAGGCAATGAAACTTTGAAAACACTCAAAGTCAGCCAGAGAACAAAACAATGCACAGCTGTTTGGCTGGAGACATGAAAGAAGGGCTCTTCTAGATGGCACATGTTATGAGGAGCTAATACTATGGGTTGCTCCTCCCTAGGCTCAGCCCTATGTGTAAAGCTTCTAGAAAAAGGGACAGGGCAGTCCTTCATGCAGTAGCTATTTCTTCCTCACTATTTGCCTAATACGTGAGTGGTGTGACTATAGTGCATCATTGGATGCGAAGCCACACATCCATCCAATACCGTCTTTTACTTAGCTAAATATTTTACTCAGAACTTCTCACATATTTAAAACTTTTCTCATCAATGAGATTATAAAATTCTTGGGATGGAAGTATTCTATCAGGCAGTATATCACATTTCTACAGGGAGTTTTCCAAACCATTTATTGCTTCAGAAGTATTTGCTGGTTTGGGGAATGTGCTTCAGTACTAGACCACTGTACAAAGCTCTGAGTTTCATACCCAGACTCACACACATATGCACGCGCATACACATACACACTCTAAAGAAAAGCTGGGTGCTAGTGGCTCACACCTGTAATTCTAGCTACTCAGGAGGCTGATTTCTGAGGTTTGTGATTTGAAGCCAGTCTGGGCAGGAAAGTCTGTGAGACTCTTATCTCCAAATAACCATGAGAAAACAAGAAGTAGAGCTGTGGCTCAAAGTAGTAGAGTGCTAGCCTTGAGCAGGAAAGCTTAGGAACAGTGACCAGGCCCTGAGTTCAAGCCCCATGACAGACAAAATAAAGTAAAATAAAGACAAGCCAGACTCCAGTGGCTTACACCTGTAATCCTTGCTATTCAGGAGGTTGAGATCTGACGATCATGGTTTGAAGCCAGCCTGGGCAGGACAGTCTGTGAGACTCATCTCCAATTAAGCACAAAAAAAGCCAGAAGTAGAACTATGGCTCAAGTGGTAGAGGACAAGCCTTGAGCAATAAAAGCTCAGGGACAGTGCCCAGCCCCTGAGTTCAAATCCAGGACCAGGGCAAAAAAATAAAGATGAAAAGGAAAAAGGAAGGGAGGGAAGGGGATGGAAGGGAAGAAATATTTGCTGCTCAAATCTAATGTGAGGAAAAGGAAATGTATATACTGTGATCCATGTACCATGATCTTAGAATCCAGTACTATTGAAGCAAGTGTCTCCACTCAACTACGAAGGTAGTGACAAACAAAAAATTACTTATTAAAAGAGGAGAGAGGGCTGGGGATATGGCCTAGTGGCAAGAGTGCTTGCCTCGTATACATGAGGCCCTGGGTTCAATTCCCCAGCACCACATATACAGAAAACGGCCAGAAGTGGCGCTGTGGTTCAAGTGGCAGAGTGCTAGCCTTGAGCAAAAAGAAGCCAGGGACAGTGCTCAGGCCCTGAGTCCAAGCCCCAGGACTGGCCAAAAAAAAAAAGAGGAGAAAAAGAAAAGAAAACTTAACCAGCCATTGGCTGTTTAACACATTTCTTCTTTGGAAAGCAACAAACGTTTCAGATCTCACTGTTATTTAAAATTGTGGATGGAAAAACACAATCAGGATTTGTATCACTTACAAATGATCACAAGAGCCTAATAGCTATGCCCCTATGAACGCATAAGATGATGCTAAGTGAAGTGAACTCCATGTTATGGAAATGAGTGTCATATCACTGTTGTAATTACTTTCAACATGCCATGTGAAACTGTAGCTTCTTTTCTTGATGATCCTCTTGTATCCCTTCCTGTGGTTGTACCTGTACTATCACTGTATCGCATCTGATTACACTGGATACTGTATATACCGGTATTAGAACTAGGGAAGTGAAAGGGAATATCAAAATCAAAAGACAAAGGATAAAAAGACAAACAACTCCAAAAGCAATACTTGCAAAACCATTTGGGGTAAACCAGCTGCTCATGGGGGGAGAGGGAAAGGGGGAGAGGGAGGGGGGGAATGAAGGAGGAGGTAACAAACAGTACAAGAAATGTACCCAAGGCCTAACGTATGAAACTGTAACCTCTCTGTACATCACTTTGACAATAAAATAAAAATAAAAAAATAAAAATGTTCAAAAGTAGAAGATACAACAAGCATGCGTGTAGGGCAGTTGATTCTGTGAGGCCTACAAAGCAAGCTACAAAGCACAGTCTTTTTTGTCTCCTTAGCTTTCTTCTCCTTGATAACTGTTAAGCTAGTTTACACCAAAATTCCAAGTCAGTTCTTCTGAGATGTTTCAATACTGGGATAAAAAGGTAGAAGATAGATGACCTAGGATATTGGCCAAAGCATAAGAGTAAGAATGAACCACGAGGCTGACATTAACATATTAATATTCATTGGTGGATCACACCTGCACTCCTAGCTACTTAGGAGGCTGAGATCTGAAGTCAGACCTGCCTGGCAGCAAAGTTCATGAGACTCTTATCTTCAATTAACCACCAAAAAGCTGGAAGTAGAGCTGTGGCTCAAATGGTAGAGCACTAGCCTTGAGCAAAAGAGCTCAGGGATAGTAGTAGCCTGGCCTGGAGTTTAAGTCCCATTATGTGCTGGTGCGTTGGTATACACACACACACACACACACACACACACACACACACACACACACACACACACACACACACAACAAAAAAAAACACATTAAAACTAAACAAAAGCTATGTCACGTCTGAGATTGCTCGTGGCTGTTCCTCTAAACCCATGAGCAGAATAGACTGATGGGACAGCACAGGAGTGAGTTTTGGAACCCTGCCAGTGAGCTTCACAGGTCCAACGAAGCTTGTTCATGCCCCAGCACAAGGCCTGCCTGGTACCAAGCAGAATCTAAAGAAATAGGTCTTTAAAAAGGCAACATTTTGCCAGTTCTGGCCTAAGACTTTTCATTCTGGGAAGAAGACAACCCCCTATGAAAAGATCTAAAGACTCAGAGACTGTAAGAAGCCCACACTCCGCACGTGGAGGAGAAACAAGGCCCCAACAAGGGCCAAGCTGAGCTCTCAGCACTAGTGGATAACCAGCATCACCTCACTGGCTGTGTGAGTGACACTACGTTAGGAGTGGATCCTCCAGTCCTGTGGAACTTTCTATCCATGATAACACTACAAGAGGCAGACAAACAGTCCCTACTGGTCCTGCTCAAACTGCAGTCATGGACAAATAAATGAATTACTGATCTTTTTTGCCAGTTCTGGGGCTTGAACTCAGGGCCTGAGCACTGTTCCTGAGCTTCTTTCTTGCTCAAGGATTGCACTCTACTACTTGAGTCACAGCGCCACTTCCAGCTTTTTCTATATATGTGGTGCTGAGGAATTGAACCCAGGGCTTCATGCATGCTAGGCAAGCACTCTACCGCTAAGCCACATCCCTAGCTCCCAAGAGTTACTGCTTTAAGTCACTAAATTTTGGGGAAAAGTTTGGAAGTGGCAACAAATAACTAAAACAGTAATCTAAATTCTTGCTTAACTTTGTGTATTAATAATAATCAGCACACCAGGGGGTCACAAATATCCTTCTCAGCACAACATCCAACATTTTCTTACCTGAACAATGTCACCATTAAACACTCCATCTATAATGAAATAGGTCCAGAACACAGGCCATTCACATTCAATGTTTTCAAAGAGCTTGAGTTCAGCAGGGTCATAATGCAACCTGTTTGGGTCCTGCAATGACATACGTAAAAGTTGTTTTTTTTTTTTTTTTTTTTCTAAAATGATGTCTGCTTAAATGCATAATACCATTAGGCCTCACAGGTTTCCCTTGTTTTGTCAGATTCAACGTGGCTTTGAGGTTGGTATGAGTAACAGTCTACTGTAATGGCGAGGAGTTACTCTTGGTAGTTTTCCATGATAAAAATTTAGTAAGTTAGAAGTACACCCAAGGCTCTTTGGTAGTTTGCTACACTATTTTACAAAGACACGGAACCTTTTTTCTGCCAAGGGCCATTTAGATATTCATAACATCATTCATGGGCTTAGACTGTTGAATTGTGTTTTGAAAAAAACTCCTGGATTTGTTAGATATCAAGTTGCATCTGCAGTTGCCCCAGCACAGCCAGACCAAATAATCTCTTGGGCCTTGTATGGCACAATCATTCCCCACCCGTGGTAAGGCATCCTATGTCTTAATTTTCCTATTACAGTGCCTCATTATACTAGTCACCAAAGCAAAGAAATCTAAGAGATGGTCACAGATGATCTTTTAAAAAATATGTGCTGGGCCAGGTGTGGTGGTTCACGCCTGTAATCCTTAGCTACTTAGGAGGCTGAGATCTGAGGATCATGGTTCAAAGCCAGCCCAGGCAGGAAAGTCCCTGAAACTCTTATCTCCAATTAATCACCAGAAAACCAGAAGTGGTGCTGTGGCTCAAGTGGTAGAGCGCTAGCCTTGAGCTGAAGGGCTCAGGGACAGCGCCCAGGCCCAGAGTTCAAGCCTCATGACTGACCAGGAAAAAAAAGAAAGAAAGAAAAAAATAATGTGAGCCACCAAATGGTTTGTCCTAACCAGAAACTGACTTTACACTATTGGCTTCTTGTCCTGATGACCTACTATTCTACTGCCTTGAAATCACTACTATCCTTCCAAAATTCCAACATACATTAATAATCAATGAAAGGAGAACACAATAGCAACTTAGATATGGACACGTTAAGGAAGCATGAGTAACAATATTTAAATACAACCTCTCTTGGAGTTTTATAACCATCTCGAAGGAAGCGACAGCATCCATAACGTCCCTAGTAAGATAAAGAAATAAAGTGCATTTGATGAAAGCAGAAGAATTTCTTTATCTTTTTCTTTTATTCAAGTCAGTCCTTCTCAAGATACGTGGTAATCATAAATTCATATGTTGAGTTGAAACCCCTTTGTATAACTAAAGACAATAAATGTAATAAAAACATTCAAAAGTCAACCTGTCACCTTCTTTTCCCCATGAATCATTTAGTAATGAAGTGTGTAATCAAGTATTTTTTGCTCTTAGTATACAGTTATTTTTTTTTAGTTAATAAGCAAAGAAAATTGAGGCATGACCAGTACTTGGAAGAGAATGTCAAAACAGCCACTTAAGTATCAGGGCTGCAAGGGTAATTACTGAGAGTTCAATGAATGACTATTCTTTCATTCTGATTTACTGTATTACACAAGCATGCAAAAAGACCCTATTTGATGAAGCCATCAGCCAGATCCTAATGCCTGTAAGGTTGTGAAGCTGAAAGGACCCCCAACTCCAATCCTTGAAATCAGATTGTGCATGCAAAAGAGGCTATGACATCAGATGCCCACAAACTGTGGCATGGAGGGAAGGCTTTCTGCATTGAAGACTGTAGCTACAAGCTGCCCTGCTTTAAGCTCCAGATCTTTCTCAGCTTCCTGCCAAGAGAGGAAGAGAGGCATAGCACTTGACATCTGACCCCTGATCCCTGGATGACAACTGGGGTTGCTGTTCTCTGGTTTCTTCAGAGTGTATGGTTGCTATGGCAGACATGCTCTTCTACTATCTGTAAAGGGCAGAGTGGCCAGGTCTGTGTAGTCTGGGAGTCATCCTGGGGTGACCTAGTCTGCAACCCCTCATCTTCACAAGCACCTTCATTTTCTGTCTTCCTACTTCAGCTGCTCCCCCAAATTCCATTTTCTCTACAAATCTTGATCACTCTAGCTGCTAAGTTTTCAGAATATGATTGGACATTCTAAGTTTAGTATCTTTGATTCCAAGGGATAACAATCAAGAGTAAGATAGACAATCAAGATACAAGTTTTGGTTTAGGCAATTCACATTCTTTGATTATTTTACTGAAAGTATCAGCTGGCTAGAAAACATGTTAAATACAAACTCTTAAGTCTCTATCTAATGTGATGTGTCAGTAACTGCATCTCACTGTAGGGATGTTTAAATCTTCCCTCAACTTGGGATCACCAAGTCCCATGAAATTTGGTGTAAAGTTTCAGTCTATAAAGACAAACATGTTCATTTTTTTTCTAGAAATGATTCCATGAACAACAAATGCTGGAGGGGCTGTGGGGAAAGAGGAACCCTTCTCCATTGTTGGTGGGAGTGCAAATTAGTACAACCACTTTGGAGAACAGTATGGAGGTTTCTCAAAAAGCTCAATATAGACCTACCCTATGACCCAGCCATACCACTCCTAGGCATCTATCCTAAACAGCAAAACCCAAGATATCAAAAAGACATCTGTAGGGCTGGGGATATAGCCTAGTGGCAAGAGTGCCTGCCTTGGATACACGAGGCCCTAGGTTCGATTCCCCAGCACCACATATACAGAAAACGGCCAGAAGCGGCGCTGTGGCTCAAGTGGCAGAGTGCTAGCCTTGAGCGGGAAGAAGCCAGGGACAGTGCTCAGGCCCTGAGTCCAAGGCCCAGGACTGGCCAAAAAAAAAAAAAAAAAAAGACACCTGTACTTCCATGTTTATCGCGGCACAATTCACAATAGCCAAAATATGGAAACAACCCAGATGCCCCTCCACAGACGAATGGATCCAAAAAATATGGTACTTATACACAATGGAATATTACATAGCAATTAGGAATGGTGAAATATTGTTATTCGCAGGGAAATGGTCAGAACTTGAACAAATAATGTTGAGTGAGACAAGCCTAGAACACAGAAAACAAAGGGGCATGATCTCCCTGATATATGACTGTTAACAAAGGGAGACGGAGAGACAGTAGAGACCAAGTCTGTGAATACTGTATATGTTCTTGATACATTGTACATTGCATATATGTCTACCTGACCTAGACAAGGGATAGAAAAACAGGTCGTAAGATATCACAAGAAATGTATACACTGCCCTACTATGTAACTGCACCCTTTTTGTACAACACCTTGTAAAAAAATTTATGTTCAATTAATAAAAAAAAAGAAATGATTCCATGGCTTTCAAAAGAGTCTCAAAGGAATCTGTCTCAGCAGTTCATTATTGGTAAGAATTTCAGTTCAAGATGCCCTGTTGAATGAAAGTTCTCCAACTTAAGAAGAGAACCAAATAACTTACTCACTCTGATGGTTTTCCAGCCTGTAGACATAGGGTTGGACACTTAACTCTGGAAGTCCACTTTGATAAACCAAGCCATGACCCTGAAGCATGTCGTAATGTGAAGGTGGCATTTACACAGCACAGAGGGTTGCCAGCATGACCAATGATTACCTGGAGCTTAGAGATAATTTCATTTTTGGTTACATTCACAAGGTTCACATCTTCTACTGCAAAGGCCGGGAAAGAAATGATGGAGAGAAGTCCAGCGTCAATTTCTTTAGATGTTGATGCTCTTGGCAACATGGAAAACAGGATAGACTGAATGAAAAACAAAGGGGAGGTTTAACCTACAGAAGTAGTAATGGGTAAAATGCACTAAGAGCCAACACCTAGCCCCAAGAGAACATTTACCTGAGTTTACTAATTCGGAATTCAGAGTAAAGCTTTGTCCTACCACCATGGCACTTGCTGGCCAACTCCAACTTTACCTATCCAAGTCAATGCTTCCTGTTCATTGTGAATGGAGAGGGGCTTAGACAGAGCATGCAGTATTACTTCTGGAGCTTATGCTGAGAACTGCTCCTCTCTTCCTTCCATGTTCTCTATTGAGTTGGACGGATCTTTAGGACATGTTGGAAAAGAAACTACAGAACTATCCATGTCAGCAGGCTAATTTTTTTCTATGAAGATACAAACTAGAATAAAATGCATATAGGATCAACAAAGAGAAATAACTGTTTCTGTAAGATGGGACCAATTCATTCAAATGCTTAAAGGAGTCAAATTCGGAAGACCTTATGAATGCTTTGGCAAAATGAGGAACAACAAAATTAGTTTAGCTCCAGAATCTTTCACAAGAGGAGGGCCTCAAGTATAAGTGGCTGGATTAGGCATTGTGAACATGGAAGGCCAGGTGGTATGATAAGGAAACGTCGGGGCAGGGAAAAGAACCAGTGCTGAGACCTAACATGTACAGACATGAGACTACATGCCAGCAAAAACAGCTAATGAAATCTTCCATATGAGGAAGGAATTAAGGTATTAGACCCAGTTCTTAAACTATAGTCACTTAACACCAAGAAGACATTTTGAAAAATGCAATATTAGGTGATTTCATCATTAGGCCAACATTGTAGAGTATACTTACATGAACCTAGATGGGATAGCTTACCATAGTCATAGCTTGTATATATGTAGTCCTTCATTGACTACAGTGCCATGGTTATACTCATTCCTTTCTAGGCTTTCCCTGGCTGGAAACACAAGCTTCCCACCATAAACTCTCCATTGACAAATGTTTATGTATGAGGCTGACTTTTGCTCTAGCACATAGTGGAGCCCCATTAGGTGTTTGATGATCGACTAGCAATTGATGACTCACTGTCTGCTTAATGGAGTCCCCTAATGTCTATCATTCCTTTCTGTAATCTGTGCTTCAGGGAGGTTTTATTAGTGTGCATGTCTCCCATCTCATCTCCCTTCCACTACCCATTCTGTTCATCAAGCCCTGCTACCTCAGATAGAGCTTGGTGAAGTGTGAAATAAACCTTAGTAAACCACTTGAGTGCTCAAAGGACAAGCAATAGATTTTGCCTCCAGCAAAATAAAGTTGCTTTGATTGCTGACTTGATACACACAGCAAGACTGTGTCTTGTCTGAACAGCACTTTTGGGTGCAAAGTACTTGGAAAAATTGTCTGGGTTCATCCACTCTAGCCTAACAACTGTCTTGCAAGGCAGCAGACCAATATGCTCATTTGTTGATAAGAAATGTGAAGCACAAAGAAGTCAGTAGAGCAAGTTAGGAAGGCCTTTCCTCTAGGATTCTCCTTCCCTACTCTCTGGAATTCAATGGGTTGACCTGTTACCTGGCAGTGCTGGACTTCATCAGGCAGGACGTGGATCACTGACTTGCGTCCACCATGCGCTCCAAAAAGATCCAGTTCATCGATTGCCTCAAGTGCTGCCTAGACACACAGATACAAATGATTATTTTTTCTTTCTAATAAGCATAAACTCTAGTACTAAAAAAAGAGATACTAACAAGTACATAAGATGATGTATGTGTGGCACTGAATTCATGGCTGGCTTTTCTTTTTTTGCCAGTCCTGGGGCTCAAACTCAGGGCCTGAGCACTGTCCCTGGCTTCTTCCCGCTCAAGGCTAGCACTCTACCACTTGAGCCACAGCGCCACTTCTGCCTTTTTCTATATATGTGGTGCTAAGGAATCGAACCCAGGGCTTCATGTATGCGAGGCAAGCACTCTACCACTAGGCCATATTCCCAGCCTGCATGACTAGCTTTTCTTTTACCTACTTTACTGGTTAGCTTCTACCATGAGCTCACTTGGCACACCAGAAACTAAATTCTTTAGGTAAAAGTATATTTTCTAATAGCTTCCTTAAAGATTGTATTGTTGTCAAGATGCACTGTACTTGTAAATTGACATAGTAATTTGAAACCCTTTGTAAAAAAGAAAGGAAATAAAAATAAAATTCTGGCTCTGGAGCCTTGATTTTGTCGGCAGGCTGAAATGGCCCCACAGGTGCGCACTGTTCACTTTAAGAATATTTTCTTGCTGGGAACAAGTTGTTCATACTTGTTAATCCTAGCTACTCAGGAGACTGAATTCCAGAGAAAACCATGGTTCCAGGCCAGCCCAAGTAGAAAAAATTCTGTAAGACTACATCTCCAAAATAACCATCAAAAAGCTGGGCGGTGGGCCAGGAATTTGGCCTAGTGGTAGAGTGCTTGCCTAACATGCACGAAGCCCTGGGTTTGATTCCTCAGTACCACGTACACAGGAAAAGCCGCAAGTGGCGCTGTGGCTCAAGTGGTAGAGTGCTAGCTTTGAGCAAAAAAGAGCTCAAGGACAGTACCCAGGCCCAGAGTTCAAGCCCCAGGACTGGCAAAAAAAAAAAAAAGGCTGGGCTGTAAGCATAACTCAAGTAATAAAATCCAAGCTGAGCAAGGGCCAGGCCCTAAGTTCAAACTCTTCCCTCCCCTCTTCCACTGGATTTATTTTGTTTAAGAGATGCACACCTAAATATGTTGCTCAAGTTGTCCCTGAAATCCGAGGTTCAATGGCTTTTTCTGCCTCAGTCTCCTAAAGAGCTGTGATTAGAGGCTTATGATAGCACACTAAATTTGAAACCTATTTTCTTTTCTTTTAGTTTTTGTCATCCAGGGGCTTGAACCCTGAACGTGGACCCCGTCCCTGAGCTCTTCAACTAGAGCTCTATCACTTGAGCCACAGCACCACTTCCAGTTTTCTGGTGGTTAACGACAGATAGATTCTCTTGGACTTTCCTGCTTGGGCGGGCTTTGAACCAAGATCCTCTGATCTTAGCCTGCAGAGTAGCTAGGATTACAGGCGTGAGTCACCATGCCAGCTGAAACCTGTTTTCTTTTGAGTTGGAATACCTTTAAGCAAAGTTCCCAGTGCCCCCAACATCCCCCTTCTCCATTCAATAAATTTTATTTGACCAACCCTGCTGGTTATTACTTGTCCAGCCTTGTAGAGCTGAATATGTGAACTCAACATACAAAGTGATCATATTCTCCATCTGCTCTGTGACTCAGAAAGGAAGCCAAATACAAACCTGCAGCTTCTTAACAGTAAGAGCTCTGTCAGATTGACAGGTGATCACAATGGATAGTCAAAAGAGAGAATACATTTTCTGTCACATGCAGATTTCAGTATACTCCATTTGCTTGATCTATAACTTCCATTCTCTGGTATACAAGTGCCATGTGAATTTCACATAATTTACTGACTTTTGAAATGCGCGAATCTGATGAAACCCACTCTTAATGAAGGGAATCCAAGCAAAGCAGTAACACAGAGAAGGGAAAACAAACAGAAGGGTCACCTTGGCCATTCCCACAGAGCTTGCATTCAATTCTGGAATGCCCTGGTTAGTCTTATCGCCACGCTCCCACATTCCATAATCCTGGGAGAGAAAAAGGTAAACTTTACAGGGGGAGAAGGAGGTATATGAGAAGTGCTATGGAAAAACGATTTCTGTGTGTTATTGTAGGCATAATGAAACAAGAGTTATGGTTTCCCAAAGGCTCCCAACTCCATGGCTTTGTACATTCACATTCTGGTCTTCCTTAGTATCAGGTCATCATCAGTGACCTTTGTGCAGAATTTTAGAAGAAAATACTCAAGTGGAATAAAACTGCATGCAAAAATACTCTTAGATTTCTTATTTCTAAAAAAGGTATTAATTTGCAGGAAACTCTTGATTTATAGTAAAGTACCTGTGTAGAATCAAATAAAGTGCTGCCCTCTCTTTAGCCAATGCTTTTGAGAACTGTAAGATAGAATTAAGCAACTTGAACTCATTGCCATCAACAAATCTATCTCAAGTATTTATCAGTACTTCTTGGCTGCAAAGAATACTTAGCTAGTAACTGGATCTAAAGTAAAAAGGCACAGAAAAATGAACATGAATTATGAATTAGTTTTTTTTTTTTTTGCCAGTCCTGGGCCTTGGACTCAGGGCCTGAGCACTGTCCCTGGCTTCTTTTTGCTCAAGGCTAGCACTCTGCCACTTGAGTCACAGCGCCACTTCTGGCCTTTTTCTGTATATGTGGTGCTGGGGAATCGAACCCAGGGCTTCATGTATATGAGGCAAGCACTCTTGCCACTAGGCTATATCCCCAGCCCCTATGAATTAGTTTTGAACGTTCTGTCACACAGAGGACTCCATGCATGTGTATGGAACTTTGGTGAGCCATAATGTCATTTAAAAATCCATGTAATGCAGGGCACTGGTGGCTCAGGCCTGTAATCCTAGCTACTCGGGAGACTGAGATCTGAGTGAGGGTCACAGCGACATACATAAGGCAGTGAGTATATTTCTTGTCAAACTTGTTACCTCCTCCCTCATTTTTCTCCCACCTTCCTTCCTCCTCAAATCCCTCCTCCCTGAGTTGTACAGTTGGTTTACAGCATATTGCCTTCTAAGTATCGCTGTTGCATTGGTTCACTTTTTACCTTTTGTCTCACCATTTTGATGATCCCCTTCCCTTCCCTAATTCAGACAAACATATATAAAATAACTACCAGAAAACAAAGTGGTACTGTGGCTCAAAGTAGCATAGTGCTAGAAAGAGCTCAGGGACAGCACCCTTGAGTTCAAGTCCCACAACTAACACCACCACCACCACCACCAACAAATCCGTAACTACATGCTATTTCAAAAATTCTATGTGTACTCTTAAAAGATTGCAATCCAATAAGAAGATGAATGTCAAAATGTTAGTCTAATTTATGTTCCAATCTCCAAATAGGAGTATTTGAAAATCTGAACACTGAAATTTAAGCCAGAACAGAACCATTATGGACCCCATCCTGTGGGTAGTACTTGCAGCCTAAGCCAGGAAAGTCTTTCCTGTAGCCCTCTTCCCTTCTTTTGTTTCAATTCATCTCGACTTCAAGTCCATAGCTACGTGGCTCATCATAAAAAAGTGATCAATTCATTCTCTTGCTTCAGAGTCTAAAGTGACACGCTTTTAAACCTAGTTCATCATATCTACATTTCTTTCTGCATGGCCATATCCTCCACAAATCTGGCCTCTAACCCTTATATTCTCACAAACTAAACTTTTTTGGGGGGTGGTGGTGGTGGCAACAGGTGGTGTTTCTTGCTTGGTTTATTTGCTCATCTGGCACTCTACCACTTAAAACACGCCTCCAGCATGTTGTTTTTTTGCTAGTTATTTTGGAGATGGAGTCTCAGACTTCTCGGCCAAGGCTGGCTTCAAATCTCGATCCTCTGGATCTCAGCCTCCTGAGTAGCTAGGGTCACTACTATGAGCCACCAGAGTCCACTGAATTTATTTTCTACTATTTTCTAGTGTCATCTCTGACCATAAGTCTGCTCCTTTATTCTGTGCAAAGTGCCCCCTACCTATCCCCTTTCCAAGAATGCCATTTGCAACTCAGAACCTATTCCTGACTCTGTAACAGTTGATGTTACTACATGATACTCCTGAACCTAAACATCCTTTCTCCTCCTTTCTCCTTATCTAAACCCTACTTAGTCCCCAAAGTCCAATGAAAGGCCTTTCCTATATACAATGGCTTCTCAAGTTTCTTTAAACCAGAGTTTGTCAACTTTAGCACTAAAGACATTTTCAGCCAGATAAAACTTTTTTGGGAGGAGGTCAGCTGCTGGAGGGGGGGGGGCTTGAACTCTGGGCCTAGGCACTGTCCCTGAGCTCTTTTGCTCAGGCTAGTGCTCTACCACTTAAGCCACAGTGCCACTTCCCATTTTTGGGTGGTTAATTGGAGTTAAGAGTCTCACAGACTTTCCTGCCCTGCCCAGGATGGCTTTGAACCTGATCCTCATATCTCACCCTCCTGAATAGCTAGGATTACAGGCATGAACCACCATATCCAGCCAGATAAAACTCTTTCCCTGGCCTTGGCTTACTAGGTGCTAAAAGCACCTCTTCTCTGTGTGACTACCAAAGCAGTTTCCAAATACTGCTAAATGTCTAGTCAGAGAGAAAAATTACCCTTTGATGAAAATCATTGTCTTAGATGTGTGGGTCAGAAAATGCTAGCCCTTGGACCAAATCGTACCATCTATTTTTATAGTCTATTTGGAACATAGCCACAATCATTGGCACAGAAAGTATGCTGACCTTTCCTTAGGGTACAGTGAATTATTTCTTTTTTACACCAACCACTGCCCTTTGCTTAGCTTTGCAGTTCAGTTGTCTACAGTTACTCCAGGCTCCACTTCCAAGACAGGCATGTCTTCCTTCCATGGTGGGGTACCCTCTACCTATAGGGTCATTATGATCATCCCCATGGTCCTTCAGCTCCCACCAAGCACCAAGTCTCCCACCTCTTCTGATACATCCCATGGAACATTTCAGGGTCTTATTTAAGATAAGCATAAGACAGAACATTGGTGTACTCCAAAACATAAAGCTCCAAACTGTACCCCAGGACAAGAAATGTGCACTTTGTATGAGAGGTGACACAATCTCAAAGCTCCAGTCTTTTAAATCTTCTGGGCAGTCCCAAAGAGACTGGCTCTCAAAGAACAATATGGTTTTTGTTTTTTTTTTTTGGACAACTGGCAAGTGGTACACCTGTAAAAAACAAAAGCACTGATACTTACAGCAACTTTATAGGCAGCTTCTATGTAAAAGACAAGATTCTGTATGAAGGCCACCTCATCAAGGGTGAAAATAATACGTAAGCCTAGTAAAGAAAAATAATGAGCTTATAAAGTATGGCTTTAAAGGTAGCTGTCCATTACAAATGACAAACAGCACACTAGGAAATAAGTCCTTCTACCCTCATTTTCATTTTTCTTACAAAGGCATCTTACAAGAGTTGATGAGTGACTTCAGAAAGAGGTTGGAAGGCTGGCTATACTAGCTACTTTGCCACTTATTTTTCAGATAAGAACTAATATGTCGAATGTACAAAGAGCCCCAAACCAAAGACCAAAAGAAAACAATCCAGTTATTAAATAGGCAAATGAACAGTTTTCAGCAGAGGTATGGCCAGGTGCTGGTGGTTCATATCTATAATCCTAGTAACTCAGGAGGGTGAGATCTGAGGGTCGTGGTTTGAAGCCAGTATGGGAATGTCTGGGAAGGGACAGGTAAACCCCTGAGACTCTTATCTCCAAATAACCACTTGACAACCAGAAGTGGAGCTGTGGCTCAAGTGGTAGAGCAGTTGAGCAAAAAAGTTCAGGGACAGCGCCCAGGCCCTGAGTTCAAGCTCCAGGACCAGCACACACACATAAAAATACAAGCAAATCAGAATAACTTGCATGAATGTGGGTATGCCTAGAAGAATGTGACAAGGGTGGTGAGTGGAAGTGACAGGCTTAGGACCAAATAATCTAAGTGCAGAGATTAATGTAACTGCAGGTTTATGACTGCCTGCGGATCTATGAAATGCTTAATGAATGAGATGAAAGTTAACAGGAAGGAGTATGTAGGCTCCAAAGCATAAAGCGAACAGTGGGCTCAACAGCATAATCCTGCATGTGCCCAGGGGTGACTGGCCAATCCTGGGGCTTGAACTCAGGGCCTGAGCACTGTCTCTGAGCTTTTGCTCAAGGCTAGCACTCTACCACTTGAGCCACAGTGCCACTTCCAGCTTTTTCTGTGTATGTGGTACTGAGGAATCGAACCCACGGCTTCATGCATGCAAGGCGAGCACTCTACCACTAAGCCACATTCCCAGCCTCAGAGTTCCATTTTCTGGCCTTTCTCTTCAAAGGATGCAGCCCTCACCAGAAAACTGAACCTTAATCGTGGAATTCCCAGCTGGTGTTAAGATAAAACTTTATTTATACATTTATAAATTTCCCAGTCTTGAGTATTTTGTCAGTCATACAAATGGACTAAGACACTACCCCTCTTCCCCAGTCCTTTTCTAGGTGGTCACACCATGTATAATGGGCTCAAATGCCCTTGGCTTACCTGAGGCAGTCATTTGAGCCAGGAATAAGAGGAAGAGCGAGGTGGCATCTACCTGGAGGTGGCCCCATTGGTCATCGCCCACCACAGTGCTACAGGTAGCAGTGTTATATTTGGCATGCAGGCTGTCTTTGGTACTCTGTGTGTGCTTGAACTTCTCCACTTTGTCCACCTGAGGGAAGAAGCAAGTGGATTCCACATAGCTACACAGGTTCATGGCTGGTAGAGGTCACATGGAAGGCCAGTGTAGGCTGCTTATCTGCTACTTTTAAGAGCCAGAGGGATGAAAGACAGCTGCTAGGAAGCAGTTTACATGGGGACTGTGTTAAGGATTCTTCCCACACATTCACTAGAAATGCCTCACCCCGGGGCTGGGGATATGGCCTAGTGGCAAGAGAGCTTGCCTCGTATACATGAGGCCCTGGGTTCGATTCCTCAGCACCACATATACAGAAAATGACCAGAAGTGGCGCTGTGGTTCAAGTGGCAGAGTGCTAGCCTTGAGCAAAAAGAAGCCAGGGACAGTGCTCAGGGACAGTGCTCAGGCCCTGAGTCCCAGGACTGGCAAAAAAAAAAAAATGCCTCAGCCCAGCAATAGGGTGGGAAAGTTGGGGGGCAGGGAGAGTAGTTATCAAGAGCCAGGCCAGACTGCATGCTAAGACTAAGGAAGGTACTTAAGGAGAGAGGGAAGGATAAGAGTGAGAATATCAAATTAAATTAAAACGGTTTTCCTAGTGTTGAAAGAAAAGCACATTATGCCTTTGTACTTGATGACTGAAGACAGGGACTGTATCACATACATCTTGGAATTTATGCAGATGCTAGTATGAGTTCTGTGTACAATATGGGTTCAATGAATTATTTTATTTACTCCCTACTGAAAATATCAGTAAATGGTAATAGTTTTTGAAACTCAAACATGTAGCCCCAAATGAAAATATATCCTTTTATATAAGCTTGACAGAAGTAAAAAAAAAAAATCACACATAATTTTCTAGGAGTGCTCCTTTCACACATGTGACTTTTCAAAAGAGAGTCTTAGGAATAGTGATCTTTAAGACTGTAGATTCTACAGAATAATGAAGTTGAGGATAATTTTAAAAAGAGAAAATAAGCAGAATATAATTTCTCTTTCTCTCTTTTTTTGCCAGTCCTGGGGCTTGGACTCAGGGCCTGAGCACTGTCCCTGGCTTCTTGTTGCTCAAGGCTAGCACTCTACCACTTGAGCCACAGCGCCACTTCTGGTTTTTTTCTGCGGGCTTCATGCATGCTAGGCCAGCAATCTACAGTTAAGCCACATTCCCAGCCCCTAATTTCTCTTTCTCTTGAGAAGAAAACTTGAAAACATGCTAAGCATGTTAATTATTCCCCTAAAACGTCCACTTGGATGCCGTGCAAACACACGTCTGTCACATCCCACCTACCTGTCTCATCATGCACTGGAGAAGGCCTCGCATCAGCTTCACCACGTTCTGTGGAAATAAAATGGCATATGTAACAAAGGCCACGCTCCTTGCTCCCACAAAACCATCTGCTAAATCCCAAATGGCCAATAGGCCAATACTGTCCAGCATCATCCCTGAAGAAGCAGATCCCAAGCACACGAGTATTATGATTGCTCTAATCCATCACAAGGAAAGAGAAGTGTTGACAAAGCTACTTCTTTCTCATTAAAGAGTAGGACTGGATGGTATCTTCTTAAAATTCAATAATTCCACACATAGACATTTTCATAACACAATTTTTATAAGCCTAGTAACTCTGCAAACTTATGTCATGGAGTTTAGTAATTGCTTTTTGTTATACTCACGATGGATTAAGTCTACCACACTTACTCGAAAGTCCTGATATTTTTCTAAAAGACATTTGTGCTATCCTTGGTGGACTACTGAGCCAAGTTCTTATCAAAAGGGAGGGGCTCTGGATGTTGGTGGCTCACACCTGTAATCCAAGCTACTGAAGCTGAGATCTGAGGATTGCGGTTCAAAGCTAGCTTGGGCAGGAAAACCTATGGGATTCTCATCTCTAATTAGCCACCAAAAAGCCAGAAATGGAGCTGTGGCTCAAATGATAGAGCACTAGCCTAGAGCAGTTCAGGGACAGTGGCCAGGCCCTAAGATCAAACCTCAGAACCAGTGGGAAAATAAAATTATGTGGTAGCCAAGGTTTCTTAATAATGTAATATACTGCAACCAATTACTATTATTCTTATTGCTATGAATTATAAGAAGAATGCTATATTAGTCATTAGACACTACATCCAGGCATTACTTGGATTATCTTGAATTCTTGCAACAGTTTTATGAGGCAGGTAGTATTTTTACCCCACTATAGACAAGGAACCTGAGGCTGTGATGGTTAAGTCTCTCGACTGGCAAGGAATGGGACAAGGCTAGAACCTAGCCAATCAGACACCAGAGTATAAGCTCTTAACCAGTGTATTATTTTTTGCCTTCTGTTTTCTTCCATAATTCAGGCCAGTTAAAAACTGGCCTTTTTACTACCACTTAAAAACACTATACAAATGACTTCACAAGTGCTGGGAGATTAGGGTGTATACTTTGGAATGTGTAGCACTGATGTTATTTTTTTTAAACAGCACATTAGGTTGTAATGATGCCTTATGTATAGATACGTATATAATTGATAAGAGGATGTGTGAGTGAAATGTAGCTAGTTAGACAGATGGACACTTTGAGGTTAGAAATTTAGATGCTTTTTTATTCACTATTTGGCATGATTTTTGATGCTGTCACTGTTGGATGGACTTTCAGAAAATTCTCAAACATAAAGACAAATGTGAGACTGACACCATCTAAATGCCTCCCCAAAATATTTCATAGCAGAAATAGAGGACAAGGCTGCGTGCCACCTTTAAGATCCAGTCGTCAGTCACCATTACCTGTTCCAACTCATAGGCCTTTGCTTTATCCTCATCACGGTCAGCATTCTTGCGATAGGCCATTCCCAGACCCCAGACAGCCAGGATGCTGTAAATGTTGTCTCGCACCCAGGCATCCTTTTGGTCATGGCTGGCTGATAATAGCCCAGTGATGGGGTTCTGATAGAAAAGAGACACACAATGACATGGCATCACCATTCACGAAGCTTCCGGGCAACAGATGCTTATCTAAAATATCAGACATAGACTAGGACAAGGAGCTGAGAAAACAGTATCAGTCCTTGCTCTGCCACTCACAGGGCGACTTTGGGTAGGAAATCATATCATGTCTCTGCACTTCAATTTCCTCACCTGGATAACTAGGAGATGAGACTAGAAAAATCAAAGGAACCTTCTAACTCTTACGTTGCTTTTTTTTCACTTTCCAACCAAAGCATACAGTTGTGACAAAACAGAAATAGCAAATAGAAAAAGCCTGCAAAGGTTTACAGTTGTGTATACTGCAGGCTCTAGGTCTTTTCTAACCAGCATGTTTCCATATTGTTGCTAATCTCTGGAAGAAGAGACGTGGAGTGAGCGCCTTTTAGTCTACTCGTTGACTCTGTGTGTCCAGAGAAGCCATCTTGCCTATCATGACCGTGGCTGTCTCACCTGCAACTCAAGTATTTCATCTATCTGAACAGAAGGTACCACACAGGGAGACATTTGGGAGTCTTACTTCACGTGATGTCTCTGGTATTTTTTTAAAAAGCAGTGAGCTTGCTAAAAGAGCCAGATCTTTGCATGAAAAAATTTTGACAAATACTCATAGCAGAAGTATTCATAAATACTGAAAAGTAGGTACAAATATTTATTGACTGAACAAATAAAGAAAATATAGTCTCTACAATGAAATATTACTTCACAGTAATATTTGCTATAGTAATATAAACTATATTAGTAATAGTATTATAATAATATAGGTTACGACATGAATGGACCTTGAAAACATGCTAAGCAAAAGAAACTGGCCACAACATGTCATATTGACTGATATTTATATATGAAATATTCAAAAATCTATACAGCAGAACAGTCAGTGATTGCCTACAGCTTGAACTAGAGGTAGAATGAAGGAGTAAGTTGGTAAGTTGCTGCTTTTGGTTTCTTTTATTTTGGTGCCAGTACTAGGGCTTGAATTCAGGGTCTGGGCACTGTCCCTGAGTTTTTATGCTCAAGGTTAGCACTCTACCACTTGAGCCACAACTCTACTTCTGGCTTTTTGGTAGTTAATTGGAGATAAGAGTCTCAGACTTTCCTGCCCGAGCTGGCTTCAAACCTTGATCTTGAGATCTCAGCCTCCTGAGTGGTCAGGATGATAGGTACAGGCCAATGGTGCCCAGTTTCTTTTTTGTTTATGAGATGACACAGGTGTTCTAAAATTGATTGTGATGCTGGATGCACAACACCATGAGTGTATTAAAAACTAGTAAATTACATGCTTTAAACAGGTAAACTGAATGGTAAATAAATTATACCTAAATAAACCCAATTAATCTTTGAAAGCCAACTCTGAGCCTAGAAATAAAATGGCTAAGATAGGAAATGAATTACATAAAGGCAAAGTGCTATTGACTTTCTGTGAAAATATACTAAGAAGTAATAAGCACGTCTTAATCAAAATTTTGCCAGCTTAAAAATACTGTTAAGGGCTGGGGATATGGCCTAGTGGCAAGAGCGCTTGCCTCCTATACATGAGGTCCTGGGATCAATTCCCCAGCACCACATATATGGAAAAAGGCCAGAAGGGGCGCTGTGACTTAGGTGGCAGAGTGCTAGCCTTGAGCGGGAAGAAGCCAGGGACAGTGCTCAGGCCCTGAGTCCAAGACCCAGGACTGGCCAAAAAAAAAAAAATAATAATAATACTGTCAAATAGGGCTGGGGATGGAGCTGAGTGAGTGACAGAGGGCATGTACTAGCCCCTGGATTTCATCCCAAGCACCACAAAACAAAACAAAACAATATGAAACAACAATTACTATTTCAAAGGGGACTATATTATTTACAAAGAGGCTTGTGAAAAAATTCCATTGGGACTTTCAGAGTGATATTGCCAAGGTTACTAGGTAAAAAGACATTGGCAGCTTTGCACATAGTCCCATGTAAGGAATGAAGTATATTTGACTTTGTCCTTTAATTAATCTATGCCTTGTACATGCATGAATACAGAGCAATGAAATTTGTCAGAAGAGTTTTAAGAAGAGGGGAGGGTAAGGGAGATAAATTTGATTGGGGTACATTGTATAGATATATGGAAATAAGCTCATTTTGTATAACTAATATATGCTAGTAAAAGTGCAAAAAAGTCAATAAATAAATAAGTCTAGGAATGTGCAAAGGATAGACAGTATAACTCTTATTCTAATAGTAGAAGGTTGATTCCTAAAAGAAGAATCACTATTTGCCAACAACCTTTATCCTGATGGCTGTTGGATAAACCTGGGACAGAAAATCATTAGACATCCAGAGTAAGAACACGGGGGTGTTATTATACTCAGCAAAAGCAATACTTACCTTGTGGCCTGTTTGTCTCTTTAAATCTATGAAACACAGTGCATTATGTTGAAAGCGAATATGAGCAATTCCTTTTGACGTGATTCATAAAAAAACTTAACCAGAGGCTCATGCTTGTAATCTTAGCTAATCAAGAGGCTGAAATCTAGCAGGGCACTGGTGGCTCACGCATGTAATCCTAGCTACTCAGGAAGCTGAGATCTGAGGATCGCCTGGGGCAGGAAAGGAGAGACTCAAGTGGTAGAGCCCTAGCCACCACCACCACCACCAACAACAAAAGAGGCTGAGATCTGAGGATCATGGTTTGAAGCCAGCCTGGGCAGGAAAGCCTGTGAGACTCATATCTCCAATAAATTACCCCAAAAGTAGGAAGTGGAGTTGTGGTCAAGTGGTAGAGTGCTAGCCTTGAGCAAAAAGCTCAGGGACATAGGCCTAGGTCGTGAGTTCAAGCCCCAGGACACCTCCCACCCCCACCCCCATACCCCCACTCTTTTCTTTCTAATAAAGACGGCCCAGTCGTTTAGTCATTGTGCTCTTCTGTAATTGGAGATAGGACTGTATGCATTGTCTGAACTAACCCCGAGGGGTCCATCTTCTTATGGAGATCTGGGGCCTTTGGTTGATATTCATATGAGAGTGGAAGGGGGAACAAAATCCTGCATATCTGATGCCATTCTGTAAACTAAACAGGAGCATGGGCAAAGCAGACCAAAGGGAGAGAGTGGGTAGAATTTTTCAGGCCAAGCCTATGGTTTCAAATATAAGTGTTACCCCTTCCCTTGCTATCTCCCAGTTTTCCCCTCCTATCCCCACCCACAAGTTCATTTTCAATATAGCGTCCAGTGAGTACCATTGCTACATTGGTTCACCCTTTGCCCCTCCACTGATTAAATTTTTAAATTGACTGAAACCAACATATATTGGAGCAAGATAGAGATAAAAGGTAACCCTACTTAAGAATGCTCAGAGAAGATGACAAGACTACAACAGGGAAGAATTGTGGTTTGGGGCAAGAGGAGTACAGGTTAGGCTTAGATGAGGAGGTATGACAATTCTGTACTTACAGTTAACTTTCCCCAGCAAATGTGGACCTGAAATATTCTAGCTAGCTAGAGAAAAAGAAGGCAAATAGAAGGGCCTCTTACCAGCTACCCCCAAAATAAATACAACAAAAGGCTCAAACACCTTTTTTTTAATCATTAAAATGTTGGGGAGGAAAGTCCACCTTGCAGAATTTCTTCAGTGATAGTTCTTTTGTTCCTAACAGAAGGCAAGCCTGAACCAAGATCATTAGAATGTTTCAGAAACTGCAGAAAGATTTTGTTCTTTTTTATATTTATGTATTTATTTATTTATATTTTTATTGTTGTGGGGCTTGAACTCTGGGCCTGGGCACTATCCCTGAGCTCTTCAGCTCAAGGCCAGGGCTGTGGTACCACTGAGCCACAGTGCCACTTCTGGTTTACTGATGGTTAATTGGAGATAAAGAGTCTCATGAATGTTCCTGCCCAGGCTGACTTTGAACCACGACCCTCAGATCTCAGCCTCCTGAGTAGTGAGGATTACAGGTGTGAGCCACTGGTGCCCAGCTTATTTTTGCTTTTGAGACAGGGGCTCATTATGTAGTCCAGGTTGGTTGTGAATTTACGATCTTTCTGCCTCTGCTTCCCAACTACTGGGATTCCAGGTGTGTACCACTGTGCCCCACTCCTGCAGGAAGTATTTTATTGACAAGGATTAAATGATATCTTTCATGTGCCTAGAACACAGCTTGATGCAAAGGAAGGAAATTGACAAGGTCCCTGTATGCAAGATCTCATTGCATCAACGGGAAGCTATAATAATGTTCAAAGGCCTGACCACTAAATACTAACATGTAGCCTCTATCAAAGTCACAATAATACCTAGAGCACCAAATATTTATTGACTGACCATGAGGTGCTAGACAACATATTGCACACTAATTTTTTCCTTACAATAACTCAATGGAAGTAAATATTTTAAACCCCATTTCACAGATGAAGGCATAACTCAGAAAAACTGAACAAAGGTTACACGTGTTGTTTGAGAAAGAGTTGTGGATTCAAATCCAGGTATGTCTTAAGAACCAAGCTTCACTATTTTTCCTTACAGCTCCTTCCACTATAGCAATGAGGAGAAAAGCTTTCAATATGGACTAAAAAAAACTTGGTAAATGTAATTGTAATACATTCCAAAGACAAAAACAAAAATAATCACCTTTTATCTGCCTACTCCATATTCAGCTCTCAATTTGAATATAATTTCTTGCAGGACTCTTCTACCCTACAAATTGGGTTCGGGTTCTTCCCCAAACTTAACACACTCTGGAAATTTAAAATATTTCCCTAAGTTTGTGGCAAACTAGTTTGGTGGTAAATGACCTGAACTAATGTGAAAATATTTTTAGTGCTGATCTTTCTCAATGTAAATATTCATAATACTCATATTCTGATGTAGGGGTGCTACTTAACATCTGCTGTAGTTACCATATATATATATATATATACCATATATACCTATATATACATATATCATATATATATAGGTATATATGGTATATGCACAGTACTTCCTGAAATTCAGACATTTTTATCTTGCAAAGCACATCAGAACTGAGTAATTTCAGGTAGGGGACTTGGGACCTATACACTATGCATAAATGCCACCCCATTATTATTTATTTATCTATTTTTAATGCTGAGGGGTCCAGCCCAGTGAACTGAGAAAGTACTCTGCCACTCTGAGTCACACATACTCTAACCATGTCTTTTCTGGAAGCACATCACTGTGAACAATGCCTTGTATATAACAGATACACAATGAATATTTCTTGAATGAGAAACCGAAGGCTGAGAAATTCGATAAGAAGGAGAAATGATCAGTGGCTTAAGAGTGACTATGGTTCCCCAACTTTCAGGCCCAGGCCTCTAACCACCAAATGCCACTTCCTTCTTTGACTCTGAAGGCCTTTAAAAATAGTTACTGTTGAGTGAAGACAAGCAATATAGTAACTGCTTGTCTTCACTAGGAATAAAAATAGTTCAGTGGTCTTACACTAAGGACCCTATATAACTTTAGTCCAAGAATCTACATTCAGTGACCTTTCTGGCCCAGTAGTTTCCATTCCTTTCCTTTTCTTTTTGCCCTGCTAGGGAACAACTCAAGATCTCATGCATGCTAGGCAAGTGCTCAGCCACTAGTAGTTTTCTGATGTATGTATGTATGTATGTATGTATGTATGTATGTATGTATGTATGTATGTATTTATTGCCAGTCCTGGGGCTTGAACTCAGGGCCTGAGCACTGTCCCTGGCTTCTTTCTGCTCAAGGCTAGCACTCTACCTCTTGAGCCACAGCACCACTTCTGGCTTTTTCTGTTTATGTGGTACTGAGGAATCGAACCCAGGGCTGCAAGCATACTAGGTGAGCATTCTACCGCTAAGTCACATTCCCAGCCTCACCAGTAGTTTTCTTGTCCATAAAACAGCCACTTGAGTAGGCCCCAAGGCCCTCCCATGTGGATCACTAACAAGGTGACTTATAGGAGGGACAGTAACAGTTGTCCACACTCTGGTCTACAGTTCCCAAAGGCCCAGAGCTCACCATCCTCACTCAGTGTGCTCTCAACCTGCACACACCTCCTCTCTCACCCCAAAGAAGCAGGAAACACAGAAAGACCTTTTTTGTGTGTCCAGAACACTTGGGAGGAACTCATTTCATTTCCTAGCACAAACAATAGTCAAAGAATCCGGTAAAGCGCAGCCTCGGGCCCTGCTTAGTCTCTGATCGGAGAGTTCAAGGAAGAGGGTGGTAATCACTAGCTAGCAAGGTCGAGGGGAGCTCTTCACGGCAAGCTTGTCAAGTCACATGAGCGGACAGAGGCCTGGCTGGGGAACAAGGGACCCAAGCGGCAGCCCCAGGCGCTGGGGACCAGGAGGGGGGGGGGAGCGGCGCTTCTTACCTGGTAACACAGAATGGTTTGCTGCACCAGCCTTGCGTACCCGTCCAATCGGACCCCAGAATTGCTCCTGCTCCTCATGTCCTAGATGTTCCAGGGCCCCAGCGGCCTCGGTCTCAGCTTCCCGCAGTTCTCAGGCCGGGGCTGGGCGAGGCGGGAGCCGCTCCGGGACTTTTCGAAACGCTAGAACCCAAGCCCAGCCTGGAAAACAAGCCCGGCCCACTTTCGCAGGGCTGAGCGCTGCGGAGCGGGGGGCGGGACTGGCGCGCCGGCGGCCCCGCCTTCGCCAGGCCCACCACTCCGGGTGTCCGCGAGGCCGGGTGTCCGCGAGGCCGGGTGTCCGCGGGGCTGAGGCTTAGGCGGGAACTGAGAACTGAGCGGGCGCCGCCGCCGCCCCTGCGGTCCCCACGCGGTTGCGAGGACGCCCTGGGGCCGGGGAAGCAGGCAGCAGGCTCGGGTGGGCGGGAGGCCCGCCCCGCCTCCGCTCGGGGCTCCGCCGCGGGACGGAGTTCGCCGGTCCAGGCAGGAGCTGGGAGGAAGGGGCCGAGCCGGGGTGCGGCCTTGAGCCAAGCCCGGGGCAGGAGCCAAGCCGGGCCCCTTCGGTCCTCGGGCGCTGCCGCCCCATCCCGGCCCCCGCCCCTGGGACTGGAACTCCCCATCGCGCGGCCCGGGGAAGAAGGGAACCTGGGCCTGCGCGGGAGCCCAGTGGCCCCTTTGGCCCCCGGCCTTTAGGCGGCCGCCTGTCTCAGGCGAGGGCCGAGAGGCGGATTCTCCGGTCGAGACCACCGGAGTCCCCGCCTTCCGCTCCCTTCACACCCGGCCGAATGGGGTCCCCAGCTGTGGCCTGAGGGTGAAGAGAAAGGGGAACCGCCTGCGGGTACAGCCGAGAGCCCGGCCTGGGGCAAGACCCACTTAGCCTCCCCGAGCCCCTCGTGCCCAAGCCACAGGGAGAAGAGCAGTAGTGGACCGCGCCCGGCATTTCCTGAGCCCGCCTCGCGCTCCGCCCTCCCCGCCTCGCGCTCCGCCCTCCCCGCCTCGCGCCCCGCCCTCCCCGCCTCGCGCTCCGCCCTCCCCTCCTCGCGCTCCGCCCTCCCCGCCTCCAGGCTGCCAGGGGAGGAGCCCCGGCCCCGCCCCCGACCCCGCCTCCACCTGGAGCGGAATTCTCAGAGGAGGTGGCCTAGGTGAGTGGGTGGGGCATAGGGCGGCCAGCCGGAACCTAGGAGGATCCACCTCCAGGCACTGGACAACCGGCTTCCTAGAACTGTAGTGGGATGGGCCCAGAGACTGGCTAGCTGCTTAAAGCACCCAGGACTGAAGAGAGACATGTCCACTATGGAACCCAGGCTGGGGACCACACCTCCCCCTAGACTGTGACCCTGGCCCAATCCCTAGTCTCAGGTCCAGCTGCCCGCATGGAATTGAGTAGTGGAGCGCACCCTAGAAGGCAAAGGGAGGCCAGGACAGGGTTCCCCAGCTGAGGTGTTGGTGCCCAAAGCTCCTTCCCTAGCCATCTGCTCCCTGGGCTCTGCATGCATTTCATCTGCAAGACTATAACTTGGAACTTGGGGATAATTAGGTTCTCCTGTATGCGAATTATCTACTCTCCACTCCTAGGCCCAGTATTGCTTGGTTTCCAAAATTTAGCCACATGTAAATTTACTGGACAATGATTGTAATGTAACAAACGTTGTTTCCATCCCATGTAGCTAGGGAAAGAGAAAACAAATGGATCTTCTTTGTGAAGTTCATCAAATTTAAGGAACTTAACTGCAAATTTATTTCATTCAATTTAACATTTTTGTCTATTGTAACACACAAATGCAAGACAATTAAATAATTCGGTAAAGAAAGATTGCGAAGACAAACCAGCACTCACAGAAATGGATATGATTACTACGGTTAGCTGGGCTATAACATTCAATTGAAATATATACAAGGGAGCCTTAGTGAAAGGCCAAACTAGAAGGTTTTTAAATGTTCCTAATACTTGAGGCATTGCTCAAGCAGGTGTAGGGGGGAAAGCAGGATAGTCCCTATATTACTAGGAACAATTAGGTTTTGATACATATACAAAGGACAGCCTCACAAGATAGTTTGTCGTTCCTACCAGTTGTCTCCCCCCCCCCCCCCCGTTACTATATACTCAACATGTTTGAAAAAAAGTAAAGTATAAACCTGGCTGGGCCAGAGTGTACCAATTATAACAATCAGCAATGTACCATACAGTTGTCTTTTATATAACAATATGATTTATTTCCCTTTATTAAAAAAAGGTAACCCTACTCTATTCTCTTCTAAAAGGCTCCAAGGATTTGGGAATTTGACATGGTCTAGATTACAGTGTTATTCCTCTCTATGACCAAGGTTTTAGGCTAAATATCTTTTTCCATACTCTGATCGCGGTTCCTGGTATTGGATTCATGTATCTTTGCACAGGTTGTACTCTGCATAAGGATACACCCACAAGGGTAACTGGGATAAAGTATGGTGCCCATCCTGTTTGCCAACCATGAGCCCCTGACACTGTGTGGGCCCAGTGAGGGTACCTTTTCCTAACTTTCAAAGGTATTCTATGAGTTCATTGTGGCACATCTGTTTACATTTGGCTAGCATGGCTGTCTCATTATTTTTCTTGATTCCAGTGAAGTTTTCCTATTTCCCATCCCATATAATTTCCAAAAGGAGCTTTAAGAAGTCACAGAACCAATTAGGGTTTTCTAAGTTATCACATTAGACAAAACAACACGACCATGATTCTATAAAAGAATAAATTTACACAGTAGAAAATAAATACAAAAAAGTAGAAGATTTTGAACATGGGGGTCACTAGAAATTAGGTTATATACAACTGATGCATGCACAACTAAACTCACCAACAGGCTGATGTTAGCAGTTGTTTTCTCAGATGTTATCAAGGATAACTTAACCTCTGAAATGTGACAGCAAATTAACTATTTTTAAAACACAGGGCTTATTGTGATGTGTAAAACCAGTCTTCTTTCAAATGAAGGATAAGGAACAAAATCACAATTGTGATAATGTCTTGATTTCCTCTTTCACAAGTATCCATTGCCTTCCATTAGCTTATGTTCCTCCGAGGTTGCTAAGTATAAAATAAGATGATTTTCGTACATCTCACATTGTGGAAAAGGTAAAATTGGACATTTCACACTGTGAAGCATCATGCTTTGATTTTAGGGGGGAAAGGCATCACATTTGTTCAATAAAATGTAAGCTTCCCCGCTTTGAAGTCCTTCTAAGAGCCATGCGACTTTTACCATTGCAAGAATCTTCTTTCTCACTATACATGTGCTGTTTGCCAGTTAGATCATGCAGGCACACATCTCCATTTTGAACACTGAAAGAAACCCCATTTCTCTCTGTAGAAGCATTACCTGTGTAAGGAAAACCAGAGCTGGTGTCATAAAGAATCCCCCCACAAAAAGCATTAAAAAAGAAGGCATAAGCTAATTTAAATATACATAGGTACATGTGAAACATGTTATGATATGTATTTCATGTTTATTTTTTTTCATTCCTTCTCTAAGGCTACTCAAAACCACAAATTAGAGAGACAAGTTTCCTGTGTCAGACATTTCTTTTTTTTTTAAATGAAATGGCCAAAACATGAAGCAAATCAAAAAATGGTTATTTTTCAAAGGCTCATTCCCTAACTTTGATTGAACATCAAATTATGTGTAAGAAAACCTATGGGAATGGGGGAGAAAGGGAAGGGGAGGGGGAGGGGGGTATGAAGGAGGAGGTAACAAACAGTAAAAGAAATGTATCCAATGCCTAACATGAAACTGTAACCTCTCTGTACATCAGTTTGAAAATTAAAAAAAAGAAAACCTATGGGAATACTTTGTCCATCCCAAAAGGTTAACAGAGATACTCTTCTGTAACTGTAAAAGGTCCTAGCTTCTTAGTTTTCTATAAAATGAAACTTTGTACCAGTATAATAACCCAGAAGCCACCAGCTACATGGCAAGAGGAAATCACTTCTCTCCAGGACTTCTTTTCTTTTTTCTTTTTCTTTTTTGTGTGTGCTGTTACAGAAGCTTGAACTCAGTACCTCCTGCTCTTTCACTCAGTCCTTGCCCATTCAAGGCTGGTGCTCTACCATTTGAACCACATCTCCACTTCTGGCTTTTTGCTGGTTAACTTGAGCTAAGAGTCTTTCAGATATGTCCACCGAAGTTAGCTTCAAATTTGATCCTCCGACCTCAGCCTCCTTAGTAACCTCCTTAATAGCTAGGATTATAGGAGCAAGCCACCAGCACCTGGCTGTCTCTAACCATTTGTTAATCATCCTAACTAAAGCAAAGCAAGACTGGCTCTCAGGAGGAAACCATGGGTTCCAACATCAGATTCTAGGCAGGGAGAAGCTATACGTTCAATGGAACCTGTGGTTTGGACTTAGGCTTCTCCCATCTAGATCAGGCACTGGATTGTGGGAGACACAGCTGCTGAGATCTTCTAGCTTCTTGACACCATTCTTCTGATCATTGTACCATCAGGAGCCAAATAATAAGCCCATGGGTTAGTTGTTGGCATAATTTTAGTAACAATAATGGCCATACCATTGAACAGTCAGTAAATATCTCATGATAGTATTTATAATGCTAAGGGATTTCACAGATGATGAAACTAAGGTTGCAGAAATAAAGTTCTCAGCCCAAGATTCCATGGGTTTGCAGTAATGGAGTCAACAGATAAGGAAGTTGCTTTCTAACTGTGAACTTGTGGCCCCATGTTAATTGCTATGGCTTTATGACAGCTTAAAACTGAAATGTGTCATATTCATGCACAAGAGGTGGTAGATATGGTTAACAGTTCCATCTATGACACATCTCAAACAGGGCATGTCACTGCTTGAAACAGCTGTTCTCACTTAGGCATTTGGTCTGAGGACATTTTGATGTAGGAACAATTCGGCCCTGGTATAATAAACCATTCAGCTTCCAAATTCTTTTTATGAAATTACTAGTTCCATTCTTCATCCATTCCAGATCCTAATAGGACTGACGTATTGGGGATGTTTTTCTAACAGACATATTACCCAATCTGAAACACTTAAACCTTTCTGGTAGCCTTAAAAAGCAACCCCACCATTAGCCAGGCATTTCAAAAAAAAAATAGCCGTGTTAGAACATCTGTGTCAAAATGTACTGCTTTGGTCAAATCTGCCCCCAAAGAATGCCAATACACTGATAGGTCTAGGATTCATCTCTGAGGCATTTCTACAATAGGGGGAAAAATCTAGCTATGGATTAAGAATCCCAAATCCATCTTAAAGGTTCCTGGAAGAACCAGCATACTCTAATTTTTCTCCTTTTGACAGGCTATTTCTCCCTAACTTATTAACCAGCCTTCATTCCCACTGTCTCAACTCTATTGCCTTATCCTGAATCATTCCTGAAGTAGCTTTTCAGCACAGAGCCCCAAATGTTCCTTCTGGTACTGACAATAAAGATCCAAAGCCACACAGAAGCAGTTTCTTATGGTATACTGTAGATAATATTCTCCATCTGGGGCAAATTTTAGCCCTCTAGGGGATATCTGGTATTGTCTAGGGACATTTTTGGTTGTCACACCTGGGGATGGACAGTAGTGGGTCTACTGGGTAGAGGCCAGGGATGCTACCCAGCATCCCTCAATTTCATTAAAAAAAAAAAAAGTTATTCAGCCTCAACTGTTGTGGTTGCCTGAGGTGAGAAACCTTGACATCAAGGCACTCTATTGTATTGTCAAAGTCGAGGAAAACCAGCAGGGTCCTTCATGCTTAGGAGATCAGCAAACTATTTAGTAGACATAGGAACTTTCTCGCAACTTATTTGAATTATTTATGAAAAACTCATACCCTAACATAATGAATAAGGGCAAATTCCTCATGGAAGGAGAATGTATACTGGAAGGATGTATTTTTTACTATAAAAATGCACAAGATATATTAAGAAGCAGAAGGTGGCAAAATAGGTAAGCTAAGCTTTTTTATAAGTAACAAGCCAGCCTCAAGAAGAAAGAGAAATGTAATGACATTTTAGCTAGAAATGTCAGAATTAATGAGTAAAAGAAGCACAGCAGCAATAATATGTCCATATATTGGTTTACAGTCTGCTTCTTTAAACCATTAGTAGCAGTTTTATTCCAGTCTACAGCAGAATAAGCATGTTTTTGGGGCTTGGGCTCTGTCCCAAGGCAGCTACAGTGTGGGAAAGAATTAATAAACAAAAAAAAGGGAAAACCAGGAAGGTTTAAAAGTGTTGAAGAGGGGCTGGGAATATGGCCTAGTGATAAGAGTGCTTGCCTCACATACATGAAGCCGTGGGTTTGACTCCTTAGCACCACATAAAAAGAAAAAGCTAGAAATGGCGCTGTGGCTCAAGAGGTAGAGTGCTAGCCTTGAGCAAAAAGAAAGAAGCCAGGGACAGTGTCCAGGCCCCGAGTCCAAGCCCTAGGACTGGCAAAAAAAAAATGTTGAAGACGTGTATGCTTATAGATATAGAAAAATATGGTCTCTTTGATCATTTTAGGTACTGTTCTTACAGAAATAGCACAGTACTGAAGTCCTTAGCAATGTTTAAATCGGGATTGGAAATATTAAGCCTTTTAGGTTATCATGAATTTCCATTATGAAATCTAAATCTTTCAAAGGTCATTCTAGTATTTTTTCTGAAATAATTTAGGATTCATAAACGTACTTATAAGGGAACTCAATTTTGATCCATTAGTCATAAATGTAATTATCCAATTTGCTTTACCAAAATGCCACTGAAGGATAACACTACTTTAAAAAATAAACACTAATCTGAGAAATACTATATTGAGACATACATACATACCATTTATGCTTGCGTGTACTGAGCAATCATTATTCACTAGCAGTGTGGTGGAGTTAGTGGAGTTACTGCTTGACTGTAAGGAATTTGAAGAGCTGGATGATACGCCTTGGTTTACAGTCTGCTTCTTTAAACCATTAGTAGCAGTTTTATTCCAGTCTACAGCAGAATAAGCATTACAGAAAAACAGGGCAGTATATTGAAGCTCAAATGCAAGAGACAGATCCCAGTGTAACAGTTCTAGCAAATGATTTCTAGCTGGAAGGTCTTATAGTAAAGTCACATATGTCATAAGTCAGTGGGGAAAAAAGTATTTTCACTTATACTATGTACATCTAGCCAAATGACTGTCTAGTTAAAAGTAACTTTTACTATCCTAGAACTAAAAGCCAACACGATGGACTGTGCCTAGAAATACCCACTGGTAATTCACAGGATATTTATAGGCACGGTCCAGTCATGTAATATAATGATCCAGATAGTAATTCAGAGCCTCACACTGCTTACTAGGAATATGAATTAGCTGTGTTGGGATGACTTGTGTGATGGATTGTATTTGAACCCATAGCGTTGACTGACAGATATATAAAGCCTGGTGCTCTCAGGTACTGCTAAGGTGGTATTCATGCACAATAAATGTGTTTTTAATTAAATGGTATTTCTTTCTTTAAGCTATTTACCATACTCCCCAACAAGGCATATGTGAAAATAACTTCAAAATAATCAAGTGCGTGCCAGTGTTTGTATGTGAATGTCTGACCCACTAACAAATAAAGCCACTAACAATCAGGACCTGTGGAGAAAAGGTTGAGTCAAGCCTTAAAAAGCTGGGAAGGAAAATATTCAAACTTTGGGAAATGAAAAACATGAAGTCAGTAGGAAATAAACTAAATTTTTTACTGTTGCTTCATTCAAGAGGAAGTCAATATGCCAATTTGATTACTAACAAAATTGCCAAATAAGACTAGCTTTTCTTGGTAGTTTTGAGGATGAACTCAGGGTCTCCCATTTGTTAAACATTAATAATAATAATTATTCATAATTATAGTAATTATTATTAATGTCAGTTGTGGAGCTTGAACTCTGGGCCTGGGTGCTATCCCTGAGCTCTTCAGCTCAAGGTTAGTGCTCTACTACTTTAGCCACAGCGCCACTTCAGGTTTTCTGGTGGTTAATTGGAGATGAGTGTCTCATGGACTTTCCTGCCTGGGCTGGCTTTGAACCACGATCTTCAGATCTCAGCCTCCTGAGTAGCTAGGATTACAGGCATGCACCACCAGCGCCCAGTGACATTAATAATTATTTATTACCTCACTAGAATTTCCCCTGTGAATTTTCACAATATTTTCTGCTGTATAAGTTCTATTAATTGATTTCCAGATCCAATGGTCCCTTGGCAGTGATTGCTTTGGATCTTAATGTGCATATTATTTCCTTGAAATTTAAGGGGAGAAAAAGCAAGGTAGATCCTTACCAGAATTTTCAGCTAATCGCAATTTTCCACAACAAAGATACCGTCTCCATTGCTTCCTGACATTTTCTTTTGCTACACAGTAAAAGATGAATATGAAAAATCCTAAACAGGGCAAAGAAAAAAAAACTCAAAATGAATTCCAAAGAAGACCTAAGTGTAATGAGCTTACTTTGCACAAAAGATAAAATCTTTGGCAACTGTGGCAAAGTAAACATTTGTAAATTAAATAAGATTTCCAAAGTCCAAAAGCTTACTATAAAAAGGCCTCCAAGGGATGCCCTTTTAAAACCATCTTTGAAAGGTAAAAATGCTTATAAAATGATAAATTTGTATTTCTAAAATTAAACTCATTGTTGTTCCTTTCATATCCTGTCTGGGTCTTCCTTGTCTTGAGGGCCTAGCTGGGACCTTGGCATCTATCTCTCCTTCCCTTGGATTCATAATCCATTTTCAAATTTTGTCAAATGGCCCTTCTATAGTTTCGTAGCTCTCTTTCCTGTTCTCCTATCCATTGCCATATCTATTGCTTGGTCCTTACACTCTGACCCTCAAGCCTGGTAAGTGTGGTGATTTTACTCATCTACCTGCTTCCTACTTCCTGGCTCTAGTAAATTCTCCTGTGATGTCCTGGCAATCAGAGCGAGGTGGAGACCAGTCAAGGCCCCATTCATCTCCTGACCATCTCCACTCCCATAGAGCCCCATCTCTGCCAATAACCCAAGGCTTTTGCCAATAAATATTTGCAAATGTATCTGTCCTCAATGCCCAGTCTATCTACTTTAAAATTCTTCATTTAAAAATATCACATTTTGCCAGGTTCCAGTGGTTCATGCCTGTAATCCTAGCTACTCAGGAGGGTAAGCTCTGAGGATCACATTTGAAACCAGCCTAGGCAGGAAAGTCCATGAGACTCATATCCAATTCACCACCAGAAGCTGGAAATGGAGATGTGGCTCAAGTGGTAGAGTACCAGCTTTGAGCAAACACAGCTAAAGAAAAGCACCCAGGCTCTGAGTTCAAGACCCAGTACCAACATACACACAGACACACAATACCAGATTTGCTTCTAACACACACACATGTTAGTATGGTGTGCGTGTGTGTGTATGTATGTGTGTGTGTGTACCATGTATATGGTATATATTCCATATATTACACCTTATATACCATATATGGTGTATTAGGGAGAAACATGTATCAGAGAGGTCAAAACAGGATAAACACAACCAAAATCAGAACTTAACACTATCTTTTCTTTATTCAACTCAAAAGCACTATCAATTACATCTGAATTCATTTATATAGAATAAGCAGCAAATTCTATTCATGTTCGAAATAGAAGCTATTCTAGATAAATAGACAGTTTTACTTTGTACATTAACCTCTCAAGGGGAGATAACTAATGTTCATGTTAATGATTAGTGTGGCTTTGGCATATATTTATTATTTCCCTACTTGAAGTATCTACTACTCTTATTATGACACTGTTGGTAAATAGAACGTTTTTCAAAAACTCAATGTAATTTTCTCATTTTGATTTTGTACTTAATACTATATAGTACAATGAGTAGATATACCAGTTCAGGAGCTAGTACATTATAGGCAAAAATTCATATTCATACATAATGAAGAGGCATTTTTACTGACTTCCTTCAAATAAAATAGGAATGGATGGCCAAATTCAGTATCTGAATTTCACCTCATGGTTGGCCTTTTCTCTTCCATTTTTAATATCTATATTAGGATATATTGGTCATATAGTGGAGGTTTGTTATACTATTTCCATACATGTGTACAAGGTTCTCTGGTCAAATCTGCCCTCTCTATCACTCTCCCTTATTCTTCATTTCTTAAAGCAATTTCAACAGGCTTCATTGTTATATTTTTGAATGTGAATATAAAGTATTTTGGCTATGTTTTCCCTCTTTCCACCTCTTAGTTCACTCTTCCCCTTCACACTGATATCCACCCCCCCCAACAGAGCCTGTTATACATTCCTGTCATTCATTTTCTTTTATGTATATTCCTTTGGTGTATATTTAACACAAGCATGTATTAGAATTTAATCAAATAAGACCTTTCTATTGATCTCTCTTTCCATGTCCCCATTAACCTATTATTCTACAACTTTTAGTGGCTTTCCTTATGCCATCTTCATATAGACACAATATATTTTTAATATTATTAATCCTGTCGTTCGCTTATCTTCTCTGTGCCCTCCTACGTCCCTCAAATAGTTCCACAGTTACAATCCTGTTATCTCTCTCTCTTCCTCTAGATCTGTATATATGTGTATCTCTATGTATCTATTAAGACTAGATTTCACACATAAGAGAAAGCATGCAGCCTTTGTCCTTCTCAATCTATTTTGTTTCATTTAACATGAAAATTTATTTTCCTGAAAATGATATGATTTCATTCTTTATCGCTGAACAATACTCCATTGTGTATATGTAGCTTGGTTTCATTGTTATCTGTTCATCAGTTGAAGTTATTCAATCTAGGCTGCTTCCATAATTTGGTTATTGAAAATAATGCAAGAGATATATTGAAATCATGTATTGACTAACAATCCTTTGGATATATGTCCAAGAATGGTATCTCTGGATCCTATTGTAATTCCAGTTTTAGTGTTTTGAGGAACTTCCATACTATTTTCCATAGTGGTTGTACTAATTTCCATTCTCAGGGTAGGTTCTGAGACTCTGCAAAATTATCTATTGCTGATAGAATTATAGGAGGGACTATAGGAGTTAAAAGCAGTAGTGATAACTCTACTCTAAAACATATCTTAAGTCACTCAGTAGACTACAGATACTCTTTTAGTAGTCATATTTTTATATTTAACTGAGAACATTTGCTTTGCATTTAATGCTGTAGAGATTACCTTGTAAGGTGTTAAAGATGGCAAAGAGATACATAAAGGTGACATTAACTGGTCCCCAAGCAAAGAACGCAAAGCCCCAAGTAATTCCCAGTAAAAATGTGAGGCCAGCTATACTCCTGAGGTCTTGAATACTGGTTTTTCGCTGGGCTCCCAGTTGCTTCTTCTTTTTAATTCGACAGAGCTGAACCAGGACAACAATGAACATGCTGACATTCAGCAAAAATATCACACAGAAATATCCCACAACTGTAATATAGAATACCGCATTGCTGTTGATCCAGCAACTAGAATTGGCGGGGAGGGAGAAAACGAAAGGAAGACATATTATGAGGATAAAATAATATTCCAAATGAGATGCTGAATCTATAACATTTTACTGAAACATTTTTTAGAAATCCAAGAGAAACAAAATGCTAAAACCATTGTTCTCTAGAACCAATTATAGACCCTGGGAAAAGAATCTAAGAGTTTATCTCATGATTAAAAATATTGATTTTTTTTTTTTTTTTTGGGCCAGTCCTGGGTCTTGGACTCAGGGCCTGAACACTGTCCCTGGCTTCTTCCCGCTCAAGGCTAGCACTCTGCCACTTGAGCCACAGCGCCGCTTCTGGCCGTTTTCTGTATATGTGGTGCTGGGGAATCGAACCTAGGGCCTCGTGTATCCGAGGCAGGCACTCTTGCCACTAGGCTATATCCCCAGCCCCAAAATATTGATTTTTTAATCAGGGCTCCACTCACGTAACTCCTAATAATTCTGCTCCACAAATCTTTATTAATATGACACTGGTGTTTTATTTTTTTTTATCAAAGGCCAACAGAAATATTTTCATTATAACTAATTCTAATTCATCTATTTTCTCAAAATAGTTTCTTCTAATTCATGAAATAACAACATAGTATTTTCAACTAGATTATTGCATTATGTGTGATAGTGAAAGCTGTTGTTACATATGACTAGATTTTTGTTAAGATGACATCTGGAGCCAATACATTCTTTAGACCCTCCATTTTCTGGAGAATTTAATTTTTTAGCTTGCTCAATCTTCCCTTGGGGAGGGCTTCATACTTACAAGTCATCAGGTGTGCCATTGGGGAATTTTCCATAGGATCCAAGCCCATAATTATCTGTGGATATAGTCAGGACAATGGCCACAATCACAGCTGGCACCCCTGGAAGACAGGAAACATCAGTCACATATAGTTCTGACAACTGGATGGAACTTAATGAAGAAAAAAATGACCATAAACCTCTGGAAAATGGCCAATGACCACCCATTAAGGTATCCAAGCAGCAGCCCAACTATTGTTAGATAGCAATAATCAAGTTAAGTTGAAGAGGTGCTTACATTGGGTAGGGAGTTGAAGGAAAAAGCCTGGAAGATCTTTGGGAAATATAAGGCTCTGTGCATCAACTCCAACAGGTCATACAATACGAACTACTATGTGTGATAGTGAAGATACATTGATTTACAGGTACGTTCTGCCTGGCAGAGCACACTGTTGTCATACAAGTGTCTGACATCTGGGAGATTCAAAGAGAATGAGGCTGGGTGGAAGCTCAGGAACAGTCTGGCTTCCCTACCATACCAAACTTACATTTTCAACCTATCAAACACCTTCCATGACAGCTCTGATTTTAGTTGCTAGAGATACACTCATAACAAATCAAGAGGACATGCACTATTCTAGAAAAAGACTCAACAAGGTTGTTCTGTAGCCATGAAGGAGTATAAAAGTTTTTGAGATCTGTCAAGTGGGATCTGCTTCTTCATGTGTCTCTACATGTTTAAAAATCAAAATACTAGAGGAAAAGGAATGAAAATTTGTAAACCAAATGTATACATACCCCAGCCGACAATGCAGAATTTAAGGATGTATTTTCGGATATAAGTATTAAACACTTTGACAAGGGCCAGGTACATATGAAATGCTTCCAGGCCCATCCATGTGAATGAGACCAAGAGAAAATAATGAAGAAATACAGCCACTGAGATGCAAAGGCCTCGAGTGTTATAGAGTGCAATCCATGAGTCTAGGAGGAAGACTAGATTCAGCAGCAGCAGGGCAGCACACAGCTGGATCAAGATTTTAGAAGGGTAATCCCTCCGGATCTTTCTAAAAGGAAGGGGTAAGAAAAGAATTAGCATTACATTCTGCGAATCCTCATGTAAGCATATTTATCATGCTATCTCTGAGTCCTACACAATTTGTTTTTAGTCTTTGGTAAACATCTATATGTATACCTGTCCTTTTGAGGTGAGTGTGTCTATGAGGGCATTAAAAAAAAAGAAGAAGAAGAAATCTAAACAGAATTGTTTCCATATGGAAAATGTGTATCTGTGTTTCTGTGGCATCTTTTATGCTGACTGTTGACCCATGCTTTTCAGTAGTTTGTAGTAGAAACTACTGAACACTCACCATATTTCTCCCAAACTATTTGCACAAGGATTTGCTTCTGCTTCTTATACAACTGCTGTTATGTTCAGATCTTCAAAATATGGCCATAATATATGTTATTAATAATATCTGTTATTAATTATGGTAATTTAGTCTTACTAAATAATATATCCAAAAGTCTACTTGAATATCTGTATGAGCTCTAATCTGGCACTGGAAATATATTTGTACATTTCCTGACTAGTGTCCAAAATTTAAATTGCAGAACCCACATAATGTTTCATTTAATTTAATATAAATGCCTCTATTTATTTGTTTTCAAATATAGTTTATAAGAATTCCCTCCAAACGGTGACCAGACAGATGAGCTTTTCTGGTGAACTAAGGAGGAGATTCTTTGTAATGTCATTCTTGCTTTGACTTACAAAGCCACACTTACCAAACATCTACTTTTATTTTTGGCAGTAGTGGAGATTAAACTTGGGGCCTTGTGCTTCTTAGGCACTCTAACGCTTGAGTCACCCTCCCAGTCCTTTTGCGTTAAATGTGCTTTTCAGATAGTATCTTGTGCTTTAACGTGGACCAGCATTAGACAGCAATACTTTTATATCCAGCCTCTCTCTCTCTCTGTCCCTCTGTGTCTCTCTGTCTCTTTGGTTCTCTCTGTCTCTGTCCCTCTCTCTCTGTGTCTCTGTGTCTCTGTCTCTGTCTCTGTCTCTGTCTCTGTCTCTGACTCTCTCTCTCTCTCTCTCTCTCTCTCTCTCTCTCTCTCTCTCTCTGTGGGTCATGAGGCTTGAACTCTAAGCCTGGGCTCTGTCCATAAGCTCTTTAGCTCAAGGCTAGCACTCTATCATTTGAGCCACAGTGCCACTTCTGATTTTCTGGTGATTAATTGGATCTAAGAATCTCATGGCCTTTCCTGCCTGGGCTGGCTTTGAACCATAATCCTCAGATCTCAGCCTCCTGAGTAGCTAGGATTATAGGCATGAACCACAGGTGCCAAGCTCGTTTTTTTTTTAAAGATCTTTATTGCTATTAAAAAGGTGATGTGCATAGGGGTTACAGTTACATAAGTCAGGTAATGAATACATTTCTTTTTGGACAATGTCACCCCTTCCCTCGCTCTCTCTCAGTTTTTCCCTGCCGTCTCCACTCACAAGTCATTTAATTAATTTTCAATATCATGTCTAGTGAGTACCACTGCTGTATTTTCTCACCCTTTGTCCCTCCAATCTTTCCATGTAGTGTTGAGGTTTGAGAGTGGGGGCTGAATATTATACACCCAGCTTCTGATACGGGGGATCATAAACATGTACCACCAGACTGACTATTTCGTACTCTTCTTTTGCATTATCCCTATACCAGTTGATATATTTAATCTAATTCCTGCTCAGTCTAACTTATAAACTTAATTCTGAATATTTTTTTTCTGCTGTCCATGCTGCTATAGTTTACTTTACATTATAACCTTTTAGATGTTAAGGTCGATATCTATCTTTCATTTCTGGTGAACAGATGATCATGAAACAACTTATGCCTTTAGTGAGCTCACAAACTAGTTGAAGGTAGCAAGCATATCAACTCAAAAGTCTTATCAAGTTTTACATCAAGATGTTCCATCAGGTGGTATACAAGATGAAGCAGGCCAAGAAAAGTGCTTAATTAATACAATTTGATAACAGAGATGAACCGTTAGTCCTAGAATCCAAATTTCTAGTTGTGGATACTTACTCAAAGGCTATATAGGTTACAAGAGTAACTGACAGAAAAATTGATGACAGTCCACAGCCAATATATGTGATAAATGTCAGAGCCATCATTTGACTAGGTGGTAAGGATGTCCGAGATAGGTCCTGAAAAATAAAGCACTATTCTTTAATCAAATGTATTTTTATGAGGGAGGGTGTAACAAATGTGACAAGAAATGTACTCACTACCTTATTATGTAACTGTACCCCCTCTGTACATCACCTTGTCAATAAAATTTAATAAAAATGTATTTTTAAATAAATCATAATCACGATTTATGTTTCTTGAATATGCTAGGGACCCACTCATAGTCAGTTGAATCAATCTATGAGGTTAGGCCAAGTATCATTGGGTAAAGATAAGGAGAGTGAGACCCAAAGAGAATAAGTAACTTGCCCAAGGTCATAAAGCTGAGAAGTAGAGGATCTAAGACTCAAATTCAGATCTGGCTGACTCTAACGTTCAAGTATTTGATCATTATATTGTAGTGCACTGGAAACGAGTTTGAGTAGGAATATATACACTTTCATCTGGCTCTCACCTTTCTTAATTCTATGACTATAGACCATGAGTCTCAATCTTTATTTCAAACAACAATGCCACATTCTACCTATCTTGCAGCACTGTTGGAAAGATTAAACAAGATCATGTTTGTCAAATTATTTCATACTACATTTATATGTCACTGAATACTAATTTTGTTGCCCACTCTCAGCTGAAATTTTTAGTCTTCCTAGCTATTTGATGGAGAAAAACTTTAATGCAAAAATAGAATATGGAAAAATATTTGTATTCCATATTCACATCTTTTCCCTCAGATGCATTTGCTCACTCAAAGAGTAATATTGTTGTATAACTTTGCCATGATAGCATACTCTCTGCTCATCTGTTCAAGTCATCCATCAGGATGGACTTTTTTTTCCAAGATAAGGTCTCACTACATAGCCCAGGCTGGCCTCAAACCCCCAATTCTCCTGCTTCTGGCTCCTGAGCGCTAGGAGTCTGGGTGTGCTCTACTATGTGTGGCTCTAGAGTAGGGATTCTGATATGATGACAAGCTTCCCCTCAGACACCGAATCAAAGACCACAGAGTACATGTTACCAATAGGACACCAAAACTTGTAAGGTGGCTGCAGGTACACATAGTTTCATTCAGCCTTCTGTCTTTGACGGAGCAACCATTGGATGACCAGCCTCCTCTGCCACCTGTTGGCATTGAGAAGAGTAGCTGTACCATCAATAAATCCAGTGAATGCCTACCTCCCCCACTTATCTACTTACAACCTTGTAGATTTGTTTAACTGGAACCTACCATTTCTTCCCAAGTCCCAAAATACACATCTCACTGTTAGGGCATCCTGTACGTAGGAAAATAAGTTACAATTAATTAATTTACTGAACTAAAAAAAAAAACACACTCTGAAAATCAATTGGGAAAAAACTGTGTTAACTTAGATTTCAGAACCTTGTGATTGGTTTTTTTTTTAGAGTATTCTTATTTTTTGTAGTCCCTAGAAACAAGTGAGTTCCCTATCAGTCAATGCTCTTAAACATATTAGTCATGCATAGGAGTTACCTTGGGACCTTATTGAAAACCACATTCTCGGGGCTGGAGAACTGGCTCTAGAGGTAGAGTGCCTTCCTAGAGACCATGAAGCCCCAAGTTTAAGCTCCAGTACCACAAATAAAAAGAAATAGCATATACTCTGCTCAATGGCAGCACGACTGTATAGCCTACATGAGGCCACGGGTTCAATCTGGAGTACCACAACAAACAAACAAAGAAAAGCATATTCTGACTCTGTGGGCTTGGAGTAAGGTCTGAGAGTTTGTATTTCTAGAAAATTCCCAGATGGTGCTGAGACTGAAGTCTACTCTATGATAACAAGGTCATAGCTGAAGGTCAGGGTGAACTGAGCTGAGAGGTTGGGGGGTATCCCTCTTTGGAGGTGAGACTCAGACCGGAAGCTACAGATCTGCCTGCACTGAAATCCAGTAGAGGGCAAAAGCCTGCTTTTGAATCCATTGCTCTTAGAAACTAGGTGGTAAATTATTAGACAAACCCAAGGAGTGACTATGTGAGTCCAGTCTCACACAGTACTGTTAGATCTGCCTTTCTTGAGCTATGCTTTCTGGGCATAGGCTGCACAAGATGGTGCGAGTAAATGGACACATCAGGCTGGATTTGCCTCACCTGGCTTGAATTTATATGCTTCAGTGTGACCGTCACATTTCTTGTCAAGTTCTTGACAGTCAGGTTTGCAACACTTGATGAGATGACATAGCTGATCAGAGAGAGGTTGTCCAGGGAAGGGTCCTAGCATACCAAGGGCAAATGACAAGACAACTTCAGAGCTGGAAGGATATTATTTAGCCAAGTGCCAGTGGCTCAAGCCTGTAATCTTAGCTACTCCAGAGGCTGAGATCTGAGGATCATGATTCAAAGCCAGTCCAGGCAGAAAAGTCCCCAAAAGACTCTTATCTCCAATTAACCACTCAAACAATCTAAGTGGTGTGGTTTTTCAAATTGGTAGAGCACTAGCCTTGAGCACAAAAAGGCTTAGGCCCTGAGTCCAAGTCCAACAAAACAAAAGGACATTGTTTAGTCCATCTGGGGTATTTTACAACATAGCATAAAAATTGAGGGTTAGGAAGTTAAGTTTGCAAGGAACAATGATTAGAAGCAGAGCTTATTCTACTGCAATACTTTACTGCATTAAGGCACACAGGTGGATACAACAAGACCTCTTGAATCTTTAAAGGGGGACACATTAAGCCATTTAAATACTATTTCATTTCCCTGAGCAAGTTACTTAACTTCTCTGTGCTCTCATTGTTTCAATGATAAAACGGAGGTAGCTGTAAGTTTCTATCTTCCATGGTAGGGTTGTTGAGAGGATTAGAGTCAACATTTGTTTAAATGTGTAAGATAGAACTGGGCAATTTGTAAAGACTATGGAAGTGTCAGCGATTGTTAATTATCATCAGCATCACTAGACTTTGGATTAAAAAAACTACAGAGTTTCAGCAATGCATTTAATTTGTAGTAAATGTAATAATATGTGATGATGCGAAAGACTAAAATTCCCACACCTCCATACAAACTCCCAGCCAAAAGAAAGGAACAGTAACCTTACCTGAAACAAAGCAGGTGTTTCAAAAAAGTTGAACTGAACTCTGGAAGCTAACTGTACATCATTAGCTGGCAAATTACTCATAAGTGTTGATGGCAGAGTAATAACACCAATACTATTCTCTGGAGCCTGGGTTTCCAGAGAAACCTGAAAATCAAGTGAGAGGCAATGAAAATGTCTGAACTGGTACAATAAAGAGGTAGAAAACACAACTCTTCAAGATGAAGGGCCCTGTATATGCCTGATAGATGATAGTTCTGCTTCTAGCTGTCTAGTTGCTGCTCAAAGAAAAAGAGGGTGAGAAATATAATGAGGACTCCAAGCAGGAAAGGAAAGTTTTTTGTGTATGCCAGTTCTGGGACTTGAACTTAGGGACTAGGCACTGTCCTTGAGCTCTTTTGCTCAAGGCTAGTGCTCTACAGCTTGAGCTATAGTGCCAATACCAGTTTTTTTTTGGTGGTTAATTGGATCTAAGAGTCTCATGGCCTTTCCTGCCTGGGTTGGCTTTGAACCATAATCCTCAGATCTCAGCCTCCTGAGTAGCTAGGATTATAGGCATGAACCACAGGGAGTCTCAGGGACTTTCCTGCCAATTCAGATAGCTTTGAATGGGGATCCTCAGAACTCGGCCTCCTGAGTAAGTAGGAGTACAGATGTGTGCTACTAGCACATAGCTAGGTAAGGGAACATTTAAAAAAAATACACAGAAATGGCCAAATGTGTAACCTAACTGCAGACCCCAGGGAGACCAAAGTAGCACACATACCACATTAATAAGCAACAATTAGGGTAAAGTTTTAATAGGAGTCCACACACTACACATTGAAAGATTATGAAAATTAAAATGCAAGACTTGGTTTAACTTGAATGTTACTAGCTTCCAATCCTTATAGTGGGTTGACATGAAGCACTGAAGCAGGACTGGATTTGAGCATGATATAGAATAATATGGTCATCAACATGGGTCGACAAGTAGCTCATCTCCATGTCTAGTTCTTCCAGTTGCCTGACATCCTCCCATATAGAGGGACTCTACCCTTTCCCTGGAAAAACTTTCACAATCTAGCTGCTAAAGGATTAACCAAGAGTGTAACAAGAACTGGTCACATCCTGTTCTAGCCAATGTTGATGTCATTTATTTGTTTGCTTGTCATGTTGAGGATCAAGCCCAGAGCCTGAAGCATGGCTATGCAAGTGCTTTGCCACATGCAAATCATGCACAATACCACTCTGCTACATGCTACTGGTCAGTATCATTTTAAAAACTATGGTGCCTGGCTATTCCAGATGTTAAATGAATACCACCCCCGATGGCTAGCAGTAATTGCCTCAGTCCAGAAAGCATGACAAGGAAGGCTACAACCAGAAACAAGAAGATGTATTCTCCTGTTGAAAGGGGTGACCCTGAACACACTGTATTATAGTCACATATGCTTTGTTAAAAGGCAACTCCTCTGTACAACTACTTAAAGATAATATAAAAAAGAAAAGAAAATGTATTCTCCATAAGAAATTGGATTGTACCTGAAGATTTGCAGGGTCTTGCGCTGCAAAGGTCGTTGTGTCAAAATGGCTGGCATTCACTCTGATCACAGCCACAGCCAAAGAAGGGGAAGTTAGACTTATGGTCTTGTTTGAAAAGTTCAGCTGTAAGCCAATGTCATCTACTACTTTTAATAACCTGGAAAGATAGGTGGCAGTTGATATTTAGCCATCGCACTTTTACACCCTCCTTGTTCCTTGAGAACATAAACTCTTGTCTGTTAACTAGTCATGTTGAGGCAGGTAACACGAGGTACATGGGATATTGTAAGAAAAAAAAACAGGAATTCAGAAATAAACACTTCATCCATATATAATCTGATTAGAAGTGCACAAATATTATTTTATTTGAAGCTCCACACTTCTTCACAGAGCAGGAAAATGATTGCCTCCCCTTTCTGCCTTTGTCCTTGCTTCACTTGATTATTATGTCCTAGGGATGAAGACACATTCTTTCAAAATTGCCCGATTTAAAGGGTGATCATTAAAAGTTACAAAAAGCCAATGTCATGTTGCAAGGACCTAAAATTCATGTCTCCACGCGGATCTGATAACATCAGAACACTATAGCAACAAGAGTGATTGAGATGTAGCAGGTGCCTAAGACAAAGAAGCATTTAGCTAAAGGAATGTTGATACAAAGCCCCACTGTTCTGTTTATCTAGTAAGCACCCCTAAAGTTAGAATGTTTAGCGTGCCTCTTTTCATGTCTGGGTATGCACTCTTCTTCCTTTACTTTGCTTTACTCATAAATGCCACTGTTCTATACTTTAATATATCCCGAGATTCTTCACTGTGACATCATGAACACAGTAACACCATTCCCAGTGACAATGTAAGCAGCATTTTTATATTAGAAAGCCCCCTCTTAGCACTTCTGTTTGCTGTCATACCTTTGAGCCAGAGGGGCTAATGAGGCTGGCGGGGAATGAAGGAGTTTGCTGACTTGGTTTATCATTTCACCTGCGAGGTTAGGCTCCAAGCTGCCTAAGGACAGAGCTTTCTCCATTTGGGATACTTGGCTTTCAAGATCAGAAACACTGCTGGTGCTGACAATTTCTGTATCAAAGAGCCAAGCAATTTTGTGAATACATGATGGAAAAATCACTTAGAAAGCTAAACATACATACATAATCACCCTGTGATCTAGTCCACTCACTTCTAGGTATTTGCCACAGCCGTGAAAAACAAACAAACAACCATATAATCTTAGAAAGATGTGGTAATGATTGTTGACAATGGCCTTTTCCTTATAGTTTCAAACTAGAAACAACTTACTCAGTGTTCAAGAATTGGAGAATGGAGGGCCAAAATGTGGTATTTCTACATACTAAAATATTATAAAAAGTGATAAAAAGGACTTCGATTTTAATATAGTCAACAGCATGGATGGATCTCCAATTTTGCAACACATGTGGAAAAAGCCAAACTCAAAAAAGCCACATTCTATAGAACTCTCTTTATATCACATTCTAGAAAAGTCAAAACTGTAGGGAAATAGAATGGATCCAGAGTGTCACCAGAGGCTGGAGCTACATACTGTCTTCAAAGGGACCCAAGAGGACTTCGATGGTAGTGGAAAATGTAAATACCTGATGGTTACCTAACTATGATCATCCAATGGCATAGAACAGTAAAATGTATCCATGTGTATTTATACTGTTATATACATGGAATACATACTACTGTTGTGAAGTCATTTTTTCTTTCACATCAAGACTGAAAAATGCCCCTGTGCCTCTGTACAGCTGTTCTAATGACTTACATGCTTGCATAACAATCATTGTGTTGAGGTGGCAGATCTTAGCCATTCTTTCCCTATAGAACCATTCAGTTTTTATCTACCTTTCAGCTACCAGGTGATTCTCCAACATCTATCTTTTACACATTTGTCACTTCATTTGTTGCCCTAGAAGTAGAAGCACAGATGCATTGATAACTTTTGTGTAGCTTATTAGGTTGATTCTATAAGGGTCACTGGGCATAGCTTTGGGAAGATGGATATTGTATGCCCCAGATAACGAACTTCAATTTTACTTTATTCTTCATCAGCCATTGAACATTTCCTTGACTACAGCTATAATGATTCTGGAATTTTTGTCTAAAATGGCATAATTATTTAAAAGAGCGCAGTGAAAATTAGAACAAGTCATTTGGCAGAGCTGCAAATCTCCTGAGCGTGTTGGCATCATGACAGAGGAGGTTGAGACCACAACCTAGCTCCAATCTCATGTCATCCACAAACTTGCCATTGCCTCCTGTCCTCCAAATTCTAGAAGGCCTGCTTCTTACTCACCAACGAGTCTCCAGAGAGGCTCCAGAATTTCCTCTGCTTCTTTCTCATTTCTATTGATCTCTGGACCTCTAAGCCTAATTTGAACCTGGGAGCATTTTGTAGTTTCTATGGCATCCTTATGTCCACCATCAGTTTCAACCTAGTACAGTCACTTCCATCTTTCTGTGCAACAGGCAGAGGCAGGAGAAGCCAAATTGCCCATCCCAGATTGTGCTGCCTATGGGGAGTGGAAGACTAGATCTTCCAGACATTTCTGTGCTTTCAGAGAAAGAAAGGCTCAGTGTGGCCTTATCATGTGTTCTGGCTTGCAAGCTGGCAGCTGTGGTTCAGCCCACACCCCAATGCTTTTAGGAGCAGCTGGGTTCCTCATACTTACCTATATTGTCAGGAGGCGTGCTCACATCCCCAGGGGCAGATAACGTCGTAGAGGGATGTGAGGGATTCACATGTGGTGGGATAAGTGAAAGATCATTTTGGGGCAGAGGGGAAGAGGTAGTTCCAGAGTGAGTGGGCATGCCAATGGCAGGGCTGGAAGCTATGGGAGCTGAAGGCTGGGGAGAAGGAAGGTGCTCCTTCAGTGTCACAGAGGGAGTATACTCAGTCTCTGATTGATAATCAAGGGAATCAATAACAGAAGAGATACTGGAAACATTGGCAAGAATGGTGTCCTGAGGTGCAACTGGGATGGGGTTGCTGGAAGAAGAAAATGGTGGGCTATGTGGCTGATCAGCAGAGCAGACAATGGGATCCTGTAGATCACTAAAGGAAAAAAAAAAATCAGAGATGCAAACGGGACACAAATGAGCCACATCTGACACCATCAACTTGACAGTTTCACTAGTAACCTGGTACTTCCAGTCTTCTGTTTCACACACTATGTTTCTGCTACTGGCCCGCTGTCCTATCCTGGCCCCTCCCTCTCACAGCTCAGGGCATAAGTGAGGACATAGGAGTGTCCCAGTCCAAAAGGTAATGGGCATCAAGAAGCCTTGTCTTGGGCTCTAGCTGTCTCTTAATTGTTAAATGGGATACCACTATGGAATCTGACTCCTGCATATATCATACTATACTCATACAACCCTGAATATATTTAATATGTGTGTACATTTTATCCCCAGATGGTTCTAATGTGCAGTCAAGTCTGTGAAACACTGTCAAGACAATGGTCCAAATGGAAATGATACATCCGAAAATGACACTTTCCTTTCCTTTCTTTCTTTTTTTTTTTGCCAGTCCTGGGGCTTGAACTCAGGGCCTGAGCACTGTCCCTGGCTTCTCTTTGCTCAAGGCTAGCACTCTGCCACTTGAGCCACAGCGCCACTTCTGGCCATTTTCTATATATGTGGTGCTGGGGAATCAAACCCAGGGCTTCATGCATATGAGGCAAGCACTCTTGCCACTAGGCCTTCTTCCCAGCCACCGACACTTTCCTTTCTTCACTCTGAAATGCTCTAACAATCTTCAGTCAGATTAAAGTTTATACATATACATAGATGTAATAGTAACATGATTTAATATATGTATATCATTATATATATATAGGTTTATTAAGGAAAAAGGTCAGCAATATTGCAATATTGCTACATACCACTGCAGCTTTTCTAATTCTTCTGGTGAGGAAGGGCATGGTGTCCTGACAGAACAGCAACACTGCTCTGAAGGGGCCACAACGGAAAGGAAAAAGAAAATGTATGGATGAGAATAAAGCAAGGTAGATGCTCAAACCCATCAAGTCTGCGGTTCACATATGGACTACATTTTAAAAAGCAATTGTCTATAATGCATGATCAAATTAATGAATGTTTTGTTGGGTTGAACTCAGGGCTTCATGCTTGCTAGGCAGGCACTCTATCACTTGAGCCACTCCTCCAAACCCTCTGGCCTTTCAGTTCTTTTTGCGATTTTACTCAGGCTAGCTTGGACTGAGATCTTCCTATTCACATTTCTCACATAGCTGGGATGCTAGGCACATGCCACCATACACAGGTATTGGTTGAGGCTGAGGCTAGCTATCTTTACACCCAGGCGGGCCTCCAATTGCTCTCCTCCTGATTGCCACTTACCAAGTAGTTGTAACTGGATGTTTTTACATATACACATCATAATTGGTAAGTATAGATACATAGTAGATGCTCAAATATCTATTGAGTGGTTATTTCTTTTTTTGTTACATGTATGCAATTTCAATCATTTTTCCTAGAATCTCCTAAGAGAAGTTCAGATATAAACATATTCCAAAGAACAATATGTTAAGTCAAATAAGCCAGGCACAGAAAGATAAATACCACATGATCTCATGTATATGTGGAAACTACAAAACTCTGACTCATTGAAACAGAATGAATGGGTGATAACCAGAGCACACATAGTGGGAGGGATTAGGGCAATGTTGGTTAAAGTCACAAAATTTCAGTTAGAGGAATATGTTCAAGAGATCTACTATAACCTGCTATGGTGACTATATGGAGAACATTGCTCAGATTAGTTTATAATATTCTCATGTTCTCAGTACAAAAAAATAAATGTATAATGTAATGCATCTTATATAATGTGTATCAAAATAGCAATGTATGGCATAAATATATACAGCTTTGATTTGACAATCCAAAAAAAAGAAAAAAAAACAAAACAGAAAAAGCAACATGTCCTAGGAGGAAGCCATCAAACACTCCAAACAGAATTTTCCTTCTCAACACGGTTTGATTTTATCATATTTTCAGCTGATAGATTGAAACTTTATAAGAAAGCAGGAAAAATAATACTTGGGATTTCTAAAACTTGCCCAAGGACCAGGATCAAACAGAAAGCTGAAAATATGCAAACTTACTAATTATATTTCAATTAAAATGATACATCAAAAGTCATGTAAAAATGGACACAGCAATAGCGACAACTTACCCATTGGACGAATCTGTACTGATTCCAAAGCAACCATTACAGTGCATACATTCGTTGTCTTGTTCAATTTTATGGTGAATGTACAATTTAATGTGCTGAAAATAAAAACATTAATAATCAAAGTGTTGCTACATTTGAAACTAACCTTGATAGTTGTAATTGCTTTTTACAAAATTAAGAGTAAGGAAAGGGGCTGGGTACTGGTGACTCATATCTGTAACCCTAGCTCCTCAGGAAGCTAAGACCTGAGGATTGTGGTTCAAAGCTAGCCTGGGCAGGAAAGTCTGTGAGACTCTTATCTCCAATAAGCTACCAAAAATAAAACCTGGAAGTGGAGCAGTGGCTCAAGTGGTAGAGTGATAGCCTTAAGCAAAAAAGAAGCTCAGAGACAGTCTCCAGGCTCTGAGTTCAAGGCCTGAGACAGCACAGAAAACAAAACGAAACAAGGGAAGCATCGCTGATAGTGCTGATTTTGCAACATCAACCTGATAAGCTTTCAAATACCAATCTACTTCGGTATGAACTTTACCCAAAAGATTTTATCTTAAGAGACACTGGGTGTACATTCAGACCAGAGAACCTCTGCCCACACTGCCACACACTGCTGCTGATTCGTTGCAGGGGTGAGGCTTAGATACTTAAACTAGAACCTTGACATCTTTAATCTTGCTCCAGCTGCTGGCTACTTGCCTGGCATCTGTAGGCATTTGAGTTTCCATCATAGAAGCCTTTTCACGTGAACTTCAAAGTCTCTTAGATCCAAGATTTCAGTGGTAATTAAATCTAGATTATTAGAACTTAAGATTCGGTTTCTTTCTACCTTGGTATGGGTGAAAAAATTAATGCTGCAAATTATGAAAAGAGTAGATGCCCGGGAAGTAAATATATACAGTGGACCATGGATTCAACAATTTCAGAGAACCAGTGTCACAATCTACTAATTAATAGTTTGAAAAATGTAAATCATTTTTTGGTGCTATTCCTAGGGCTTGAACTCAGGACCTGGGCACTGATCTTGAGCTTTTTTGCTCAAGGCTAGTGCTCTACCATTTAAGCCACAGCTCTACTTCTGGCTTTTTGGTGGTCAATTGGAGACAAGAGCCTCATGGACTTTCCTGCCTGGGCTAGCTTTGACCTGTGATCCTCAGATCTCAGTTTCTTGAGTAACTAGGATTACAAGTGTGAGCCACCAGTGTCAGGCAGAAATAATTTTATTGGATGATTTTATCTGGCTCTCATGGAATGCTCGGGGTTCAGGTAGTGAGATTACTAGTCTGTAGACCCATTGGTTTATGCAGCAATGAGAACCAGTGGACACAAGTTAAGTGATTATTTATGTACCCTTAAATAATTGTTGGACAATATCTGATTCTTGTTTTCTCTTTCTTCATAATCTTTTCCCTCCTCTTCTGTAATTCCAAGCTCTCTACTATGTTTCTTATTTTGTCTGCCTAAATCACTGTGAGTTATTTCTTAGTCATATTGGTAGCTAAGAACACGGATGATCCTTAGCCTCATAGAACTGGTGCTATATAAGGAAATGAGAAGATGAATGTCAGAGTGACCAGTGTTAGGAAAAATAAAAATAGAGAAATCCAAGCTGTCACAGTATATACATATGAGGAAAGCCTTGGAATTCACATTTTAACTAAGACTCCTTAATACTCGATTCCTCACAGATGCAGAAATAATAATATTTATAAAATAATTAGAAATGACTGACCTTTGGTCCTCTGCTGTGGCACACATTATAAAATAAGTCTGAAATAAACAAGCAAAAATACATATGTTACTTTGACAATTGAAGATGTCAGAAAACAGATCCTAGGGGTACTCACAGAATTTTGGAATCACAAGAACCCCTAGAGATTGTCCATTCTATATCCCTAATAATAGATCATCCACTTTATAATCCTACTGGATTCCTGACATATAATAAATGCTGTTCAGGACATATGAGCTTTGCCTGGATACTGCCAGTGTGAGAAAGCCTACCGGTACACAAGGTCGAATATTCTCTTGGAATTTTCATTTGAATCATCTTTTGGTCTTTCATAAAGGAAAACCTACCTCCGTGTAAGGTCTACCCACTGGTCCTAGTTCTGACGTTTTACTTCCTTCACTCTTTACCTGACAAATTTGGGAGAATACATGCACACACACGCACACACACACACACACACACACACACACACACACACTCTCTCTCTCTCTCCTTAATGCACAACTATGTGATTTCCCCAAGTAATAATGATTATAAAAAGGTACAGAGTGTACTAGGATTACCTCACTTAGGGTTTGTAGAGTTTTGTTGAGCTCTGATCGTCTGTTAATAAAATGAGAGAAATTGATATGAAGGCAACCAACAATGATGTGAAATTCAAAACACATGGGGTTTCAGCAGTTAAATGAAGTGCGTAGTATTTACTGCTTACAGTGCTCATTTTGAAGAAACACAGGCTATAATAAGGGAAAATAAATCATTTATACAACAAAGAAAACTAACCAGATAGGAGCTGACTAGGTTTTAGCTGAGAGCAAGATATAAATTATAGTGGAACAGGCTGGTTATTCATTAGACTATTGCAACACCCCCACCCGCAACCCCAGCACACAGCTTCTTCTAGCAGAGGGCAAGAGGAGGAGAGGGTTCTAGGCAAAAATAAAAACCTTCTGAGGACTTCTCACTCTCGTTCCAAGTGGTACAACCCACCCTCCCCAATGCTCCTCAGCTCTGCTTTCCCCAATCTCACACTTCCTTTTAGGAATTTTATTCCATTCCTCCAACTCTGCTCCCACAATATTTACACTTCTGTAACCTGGCAGAGCTTCAGTGAAGTTAAGATGAAAGAAATCTAGTTAATGAATTCCCACTAAGGCACATTTGGTGATGTCTGGAGACTTTTTTTTTTTGGTTATTCAACTGGGGAGGGTGCTCCTAGCGTCTAGTATGCTGTGAAATAACCTATAACACAGAGGACAGCCTCCCACAACACAGAATCACGAGGCCCCAGACACCAATAGTACTGGGGTTGTGAAACCGTTTCAAAGAATGGGCAGGCTGCCAACAAGGTCTAGAGGGAAGAGAAGGACATAGCAATTGTCATGCAGCTTTTCAAACCACCAGCAATGACTCCTCTATAATTTGGTAGCTTACATGGCCCTAATCATTCCCACTCCCATATATTTAAATTGGTAAGACGGTCCCTTAGTACCCAGTAAATGTCATATTTCCTGGAGTCGTTCCTTTCTGTGAGATTATCACTGACCTAGGCCATCCTGCTGGCTGATGTTTTGACCTACAATCTACCTGGGCACATCTATTTATGATGCACTTCTCACTGTGCTAATGCTTGAAATCCAAGGTCTACTTAATAGACTTTTTCTCTCTCTTTTTCTTATCCTCTCTCATTCTCACTTTTTTTGGTGCCCATCCTGGGGCTTGAACTCAGGGTCTGTGTTGTCTGTGAACTTCCTTTGCTCAAAGCGAGCCACTTGTGCCACAGCTTCACTTCTGGCCCTTTTGGTGCTTAATTGGAGATGAGTCTCATGGACTTTCCTGATCTGCATTGGCTTTGAACTGTAATCCTCAGATCTCAGCTTCCTGAGTAGCTAGGACTAAAGGCATATGCTACTGGTGCCCAGCTTTCTTGCTCTCACTTTTGAATTGAGTTTTTGATCCTTCATGCAAGCATGAGCAAGTGGCATATATGGAATCCTACCTTGAACTTTTCTTTCAATCATGCTTGGTAACAAATTGCATTAAAACTCAAATACCAATTCAAAGGAAGCTGTGTAATTTCGGATGGAACATGAGGGGATATTGTTGATGAAAGGTGACTATGGTTAGCTTGCAAAGAAGGCAAGAGCCATTTTGCTCTCTATCTTTTGAGTATCTCTTTCTATTCTTGGTTTTCGGGGAAGAAAAGTGGCTCAACAAGTATCTCCGCATAGTTGATATCTAAAGTTTTAAATCACAGTACTTACTTGAGTTCGCTCAGAGATAAGACTCCAGTGAAGGTGCCATTAGCTATGTTTTGATTCTGTTGGAAATAAGTCATTAAGAATAAATTAAACATTATTAGTTAGGTTTTTGTTTTTACCCATTCTCTGACAAGAACTTGTTTACTTTTGTTGACCACCTGAAGAACTATACCTCAGAGGCTGAATCCTAACTCCATGGAATGTTAGCTACCAGATCCTTACATTGCAGTTACACGTATAAGGTTCCATATATGTTACATACATAATACATACATACATTAATTCATTTTGGCTGAGCTAGTTTGGTTTATTTATTTTTAAATTTCAGAATCAGCCATTCTGACATGCTAAGTTCTCTTCTTCAGCTCATTTGGGTTCTCCCCAAATGACATTATTAAGATCTCTTCACAATGGGTCCCACATTTAAGTAACACAATCTAGTGTAAAAAATGAAACTTCTAGTGCCATTGCCATTTTTCTAGGCCCTAGTTCATAGCCCAAGCACATAGGAGACAGAATATTCACTGAATGAACAAGCATATTTGGCTAGGATCCTCTGAAACAATTTAGGTTATGGGAAGGCTGATAGCACTATATCTGAATTGCCCATGCAGGGAACATGATCACATTTGGGAAGTTCTTCTTTGATTCAGCATACATTTCTTGTTGCTAGGAGTTTCTATGATAATTGAAATTTTCAACTGGTAATAGAAAGCATTGTATTTATATCCTTCAGCAGCAAAACAAGTGGAAACTAAAATATAATTATTAACAAAATACCATGATTATTATGAATTCAAGCCTTATCATAAAGCTAGAGTCAAAGATGCATTCTTTATATAAAATCGGTGACAAAAGAATCATACTAAATATCATAAATGATCTGAGTCTCCAGCAAAACTTTAAACATATGCACATTCACTTTTTTTTCTGGGGCTTGAATTCAGGACCTTATAGTCTTGCTCAGTTTTTTGCTCATGGCTGGCGCTCTATCATTTAAGCCACAACTTCATTTCTGGCATTTTGCTGGTTATTTGGAGATAAGAGTCTTCTGATTCGCCTGCCAGAACTAGCTCTGAATGGAGATTCTGAGATGTCATCCTCCTGATTAGCTAGAACTACAGTACTTTCTCTTTTTAAGATGGAAACAAAGGCTGCGAGTATCGCTCCCCCTCTGGTAAGTATGAGTCCCTGAACAGAGATCCCAGTACCATCCCCTGAAAAATCTTTAACACCTACCTGGGTAACATTGTGTTCTTCACCATATTGAAACATTATCTCACCTCGGAAAAACACTAAAAACAAATTTTCAGAAAGAAAATTTGAGACCTGTGTCCTTATAGTTCAACAGTTAACACAATACACAAAAAGGTTACCAAGTCACTTAATAGTCTGATCAAATTCTTTGTTTTTATTTACACTTATTCTCCAGTCAAGCTCCCTCATGATTGTCAACATAATTTTCAGAAAATTGTATATGGAAATTCACATAGAATTCAAAAGCAAAGTTTTCCACTTGTTGCCTCTTCATATTTATATAAAATAATATAAACTCCAAGATACGAAAACAAGAGACTCTTTTTTTCTTTTTCTTTTAGTTTTTGACAATTCTGCCTTCATTACTTTATGTATGGTGTATTCAAGTGTACATCTTTGGAAGGCTTGGTGGGAGGGTACAGACTCAATGGAAAAAAGGTGAAAAGTGCAGCAATGGAACTCACTGGACACTAATGAAAGTGAACTATATAACTCGTGGGTAGAGATAGGAGGGGTTGGGAGTTAATAAGAGAACAGACATGGCACAAAAGGAAATGTACTCATTACCTGACTCATGTAATTGTAATCCCTCTGTATATCACCTCTATAATAACAATAAAGTTAATGAATTTAAAAACAAAAAAAGGTTTTCCACTTGTTAAAAAAATTCCTATCTATAGCTGCATCTCCTTGGAACTTCCTTTCTCTTATAGATAACTTGGAGACTATAGCTCTACTGTGCACTTTCTAAAACTAATCTTTTAAGTTTATAGTTACAATCACACAGATAAGGAAGAGAGTGGCAAAAGTATTTCTCTGTAACCAACAAGTCTTATGGAATTCTGTTTAATCTTTGCCAGTTTAATTTTTTAATAATAAATGAAGAATAAAAATAATGAACACATTTGCAAAGAATAAAATTTAGTAAAGGGGCCCCTCAAATACAACTTTTAAAATAAAAATAATCACTGAAAAACATAAAAATTTTGACTTTGTTTTTAAAATACAACAACTTGGTATCTTTCTGAGGCATAAAACTGAGCTTTCAGTTTGGTACAGGGTAAATCCTTTCTTCAGATGAACAACTCATTGTTGCTTGTAAAAATGTTCCCCCCCTTTTTTTTTGCCAGTCCTGAGGCTTGAACTCAGAGCCTGGGTGCTATCCCTGGCTTCTTTTTGCTCAAGGCTAGCACTTTACCACTTGAGCCACAGCACCACTTCTGGCTTTTTCTGTTTATGTGGTGCTGAGGAATGGAACCCAGGGCTTCATGCATGCTAGGCAAGCACTCTACCACTAAGCCACATTCCCAGCCCCAAATGCTCATATTTGGAAACACTAAACTCAATGTCAAGCAGCCTATGCCATGTTGAGTATTCCTAGGGGTTTTGGTTCTTTCTGGAAACAAAATAAATTCTCCTAAACTGAAGCCCATGGTGTGCATTTTATATAGGAATCTAACTGGCCACTTGAGCAATGGAGCAAAGATGTCATAAAAAACAGAGCAGGGTTTGGCCAATGTTTATGATGATAGATCCATGTTTCTGGTGTTAGAACTACCCAACTCTCACTAGAGCAAGAACACAGTCATAGATAATATGTAAGTAAATAGGCATGGCAATATGCCAATAAAACTTGTATTTATGGCTGGGCACCAATGGCTCACAACTGTAATCTTAGCTACTTAGGTTGAGATCTAAGGATGGGGGTTTGAAGACAGCCTGGGCAGGAAAGTCCATGAGACACATCTCCAATAAACTACTCAGAAAAGGCCAGAAGTGGGGCTGGGACTCAAGTGGTAGAGTGCTAACTTTGAGAAGAAGCTCAGAGATAGTGCCCAGGCCCTGAGTTCCAGCCCTAGGACCAGCAAAAAACAAAACAAACAACAACAACAACAAAACCCACAAAAAGTCCAAAAAACCCACTCCTTGATTTATAAAAGCAGTTGCCTGGCCATATTTGGAATATAAGTTTTCCAAGCCCTGAGCAAGAGACTTGGAGGCCTCCTCAAATCCTCTTTTACTGTTTCCCAAAGTACAAAAACTGATTCCATTAGCAATGTGTTCTATAGTCCACTTCCACTTAAACAGTCAACCAGTAATTCAACATGAATTTTTCAGCAACTCTTCTTAGTAGAACCTGAACTTTTACATATCTACACTGAAATGCCAATTAATGTAGTACATGATTACTAAAAGTAAAAGTTTGATATCTGCATAGGATTATACATTTTGAAAAAAAAAACTTAGTTTTTTATGCCAGTACTGGGGCTTAAACTCAGGGCTTGGGTGCTGTTCCTTAGCTTTTTCATTCAAGGCTGGAGTTCTACCACTTGAGCCACAGCTCCACTTGCAAAATTCTTAGCTTTTATTTATTTTTTTTAAAATGTTTTTTATTGTAGTAATGTGACAGTAATTTCCTGACCTTTATTGGTCGAATTATGGTCAGAGAGGAGAATTATCTTTGTAAATAGGAAATGTACATTGAAGCATAAGGAGTAACAGAGCATCAGTTCAGCAACTTAGTCTCAAATAACAATTATACTGTTTTCCCAAGTTTCCTATTTTTTTCTGAATAATTACTTATTTATTGACAAAGTGATGTACAGAGGGGTTACAATTTCATACATAAGGCAGTGGGTACATTTCTTGTACAATTTGTTACCTCCTCCCTCATTTCCCCCGTCTCCCCCCTCCCCCCTCCCTTTCCCTCTCCCCGCATGAGTTGTTCAGTTGGTTTACACCAAATGGTTTTGTAGGTATTTCTTTTGGAGGCATTTGTCTTTTTATCCTTTGGCTCTCGATTTTGATATTCCCTCTCCCTTCCCTAGTTCTAATACCAGCTTGTAATCTTTGCTTATTTAGATGCTGTGTGTGTGTGTGTGTGTGTGTGTGTGAGAGAGAGAGAGAGAGAGAGAGAGAGAGAATGCAAATGTGCACTGAAACCCACAGTTTCTCTCTCACCCATTGTTGTTGAGTACACACTAAGTCCCATAAATGTGTCCTGGAGAAAAATGGCTCTGATTACATATAGCAACCAAGAAGCTATCATCTTTTGATCTTTGGCTTAATTCTTCCTGGTCATCTAGCTCTCAGTTCCACTTCCTTTAATGTATCTAGATTGGAAACCTGCATAAAGTAAAGGTTTCTAGTTTCTGGCAGGATATTGTGGGATTTCTGGTGCCAAAAGACTTGATTCCCTGATGAGCTTATTTTTATCAGACAATAAAACAAATGGTCAGTTCAGTCACTTAATTAGGGAAAACATTACGCTAACCAGCTTTCTGGCATGTGTTATTCAAGATGAGCAGTTTGAGGGTTTTATGACTACATGTTCAATTTACAGTTACCAAATATCATATAAACACAACATGGGATTAGACATTAGTCACCAGTCTAAGACAAAGATAAAGCACAAAAATAATGGCATTTTGGGGGAATACAGTGAAAAGAAAGGTAAAATGGGAGAAGAAAGGCAGAAGAAAAGAAAATAGAAGGTTAAACAGTATATAAAAACAAGTGTATCTCATACTTTTTCCTTTAAAAAAAGTAAGTTATTTCTTTTTTATTTTCTATCTGAACTACCATCTCAGTAAAGCAGCTCAGATGAGCACATGTCATATCCATACAGTTAGAAAATGTTTCTGGAACATTCTTTTAATAGGATTTTTTCTAGTTTTCTAATTTTACCAACTTCAACTTATTTACTTTGTTTATCTTTACTTGTTATTTATTATCTTTGTTTTCCAAATCAAGTATAAAGAAACAACATAAAAGGAAAAGCATTCCTATAATTACTACTAGGATTATGCCAAGAGTTTAATAATATGAACTACCTTGTTATCTTCTCTCCAGTTCTGAGTTACCACCACACACACACACACACACACACACACACACACACACACACACACACACGTTGGTCATGGGGCTTGAACTCAGTCAGGGCCTGGGCATTGTACCTAAGCTCTTTTGCTCAAGGCTAGTGCTCTACCACTTGGAGCCACAGCTCCACTTCTGGGTTGCTGATGGTTAATTGGAGATAAGTGTCTCTTGGACTTCCCTATCTGGGCTAGCTTTGAACTGTGGTCCTTAGATTTCAGTCTCCTGAATAGCTATGATTACAGGCGAGAGCCCCCAGTGCCCAGCTTTGCCATACCGCATTTTTATGCTTCACAATTTATTGTTGTTGTTGTTGTTGTTGTTGATTCTGAGGCCTTGGCACTCTTCCTGAGCTTTTTTGCTCAAGGCTAGCACTCTACTTCTTGAGCCACAGCTCTTCCAGCTTTTTTGGTGGTTAATTGGAGACAAAAGTCTCACGGCCTTTCCTGCTCTGGCTACCTTTGAACTGTGATTCTCAGAACTTAAGCTCATGAGTAACTACAGTTATAGGAATGAGCCACTGGCACTGGCTCACATTTCACTGGTTTTAATAATGAAGGAAGCCTAGAGAACCAACCCAATGTGAGAAATGAGAAGATGATTTCATTCCACTTGTTCATGGCAGAAGGGAAAATATTCCTATTTCAAAAATGGCATATTCTTAAGAATATTCAATCTCAGTTATATACACAGTGGATAGTTTTTGTTAGAAATGACAAAACAAATTATGAACACTGATGAAATCAGCATTTAATTAAACTGAATATGTGTGTGTGTGTGTGTGTGTGTGTGTATGTATATATGTATATGGTTTTAACATTCTAGCATTCTGGTTTGTTTTATTCTCAACAAAGGAAAATACCTTGTTTTAATCTATAATACTTAAAGTGCTATAGAAATGTTTTCAGGACTTATATATGAAAAGTAGACCTCAATAATTAAAAACTTCATTACTATGTTCATGAATTGCTCTAAAGGTATTAGTTATGGCTTTAAAGATACAGAGCAAAGTGTTGTAGAGCTCCATGTCTCATTAAGGAAGTTAATGTATCGCTCAGAAAAAATGTTAAAGATAATTATAGCTAGTTCTGAAAATAATAGCCAGGGAGGAATATACAGACAAAGCAGGAAGAAAATAAACCATTTTTATCTATGCAACAAATTTATCTGGTAATGTGTAATATATACAAGAACTAACCTGAATCATTGCAAATAGATGACAAAACATAGATATTTCTCTGGGATTTGGTTCCTGAAAAGAAGAGAAAAACCTAGCTGGTTAATTATGTCAGTAATTATATACTACACTATACTGCAATTATGTACTACACTATTAAGAAAATTTCACAAATGAAGACATCATAGGTGAACAAAAATATGAATAAGCAGGATATAATTGGCTAGATGAATTCTATGAAAGTCAAAGGAATAAGCTTTTATTTCATTGGTCAGCTCTGGAACTTGACTACTATTTTTGTGTATGTCTGGCTTTCATTCCCAATTAACCTCTTTCTTGTTCAATATATAACAAAGCAACATGAAAACAAGTCACATACATAGAGATTTTTTAAATGGAATAACTCTCAAGTTTAGATCCTACTTCCCATCCTTTATGGGAGTGTCTTACTTCTTTAGGCAAATCCATATATAAAATAACATTGTTATGATGTCACTTCTATGAGTAAAAATTATAAAATTCAAAACTAACTACCTAACACATTCTGTATGTTTGAGGAAGTTACAGATGCAGACCCTGCCCTCAAAGAGCTTACAATCTATTAGGTGATATAGGGCAGGAAATAAGTTTAAAGTGATGGCCAGGACATCAGACCACACAGGCATACAAAGAAGCAGAGATGAATGGGAGATGAAATGGGCCCTGTTAGAATAAAAATGTTACAGAATAATCTGAGAAACACTTTCTCCTTTAGTAAAAAGAGAAGTGCAATCTTTTCTTTGATCTGAAAAGAGCTCAAAGTTCACTTAAGAATATTCCCTTGATTTATTGCATCGTTTTGGTGAAGCATAAGAAATCCATAGTAAAAGTGAGGGACAGATATACACAATGTACTAAGTAAATCTAGAGAAAAAGATCTCCAAATTAAGGTCTAATTTTGCCTCTTGCTATGTCTTGTTTAGAATTATGTATTCCATTCCCAATTGCTAGTTTATTTCCATTGCATATTATGAGTCTTTAGTTTGAGCCTATGAGAAAACTAATATGGATACAAATTAAAATTATATTTTTATTTAGTGTATGCCATATAGTCTCTTCCAGAATGATTTATTAGTATGTGTGGACATCATGCTTCAGCTTATAGTCTTGATTCTGTATAAACTGAATTTAGGTATAAAATGTTACCTGACATGCAGATTTCTGTATTATTCCACACTAAAAAAGAAACATTTCTACTAAATATACTTTCAGGTAGACAAAACTTAACATAATGTATACATCCTGAAAACATTATGTAGCTAATTGATCAAGAAAAAGGGGAGGGAAGATGAAGGACAGTGATGGAGGAAGAAAATCTGATCAAAGAACATTGTATGCACTCTGTACATCAGTTTTATAATAAAAACTTAAAAAAAGAAAAAAAAGAACATTGTATGCATATTTGGACATGTCCAGAATGAAACTTCATTGCATAGTTAATTGATGCTAATAAAAATGTGGGTCTAAATCTATAGATAGTAAATGCTATGCTTTTAGTGTCCTTTGAGTCACTGGACCATTGCTCAGTAATCTCATAATCTCACATCTTTTTCCAAATTTTACCTACATCTCTATTTCTAATTGTATGCATTTTTTTTGTTTTGCTGGTTACTGGGGTTTGAACTCAAGGCCTCAAAGGCTTCACACTAGGGAGAAGCACTACCACTGAACCATAGCTTCAGCTTTCCAACTGAAGATCCAGCAGCATCTTTATGTTGCTTGTTTTTCCTTCCTTCCTTCCTTCCTTCCTTCCTTCCTTCCTTCCTTCCTTCCTTCCTTCCTTCCTCCTCCCTCCCTCCCTCCCTCCCTCCCTCCCTCCCTCCCTCCCTCCCTCCCTCCCTCCCTCCCTCCTTCCTTCCTTCCTTCCTTCCTTCCTTCCTTCCTTCCTTCCTTCCTTCCTTCCTTCCTTCCTTCCTTCCTTCCTTCCTTCCTTCCTTCCTTCTTTCCTTCTGGTTTCTGAAACAATGTCTCACTACATAGCCCATGCAGACCTTGTATTCAGAATTCTCCTGCCTTTGCCTCCAGAGTGCTAGGGTTATAGGTATGTGTCACCATATTCAGGTTTGCTACTGTATTTATATTGAGAAAATCCTATTTCTGGGAATGTTATTGGTAATCTCCCTTAAGTACATGACCATAGTCATACCTTAAATCCTGAATGAGAAAACTTTGAGAAGGACCAGATAGCAAAGAGTTTAGGTTTTGTGGGCCATTTGGCTTCAGTTACAACTACTTAGTTCTTCTAGGTTGCAGATATAAACAAATGGGCATGAAGTATGCCAATACAACTTAATTTACGAAAACAGGCAGTTAGCCCGATTTGGCCCATTGGTGATAGATTGCCAACTCCTGGTTGAAATCAATTAAAATTCCTCGTTAAGCATGTATTATGTGCTGAGTCTTGCATTAGGTACCCTTGTTTATTTTGAAAGAGTTTGAGAGTCACTCCTCTATCTCCTTCACTAATTGTATCCTGTCAGTTATCTTGTTACTCCAAGCCTCTCTCTCTCTCTTACATGCTTTGTAATTGTGTTAGGAATAATTTGTTGAGGTAGGAATGTGGCGCTGTGGTAAAATATATACTTAGCCCTAGGTGGCGCCACCAGCACCAACAAAAAGAAAAAAGAAATTCTGGAATCATTGTCTTTATCTGCATATATGTTCATGTCAGTTACCTATTTGTGTACCTTGTTTCCCTTAGAAAGATATTTAAAGGTGGGCACTGAGTCTGATCACTATAATGTAGCCCCAAATACTATTTGACTTCAGGTATCCAACTGTGCATACACATATATTCATTAAGAACAGCTTTTAATTTTACAAGGTAGAAAAAGAGAAAGAAATCATAAACACCAGCCATTTGTTTAGTTTTACTTTAGTTATAAAAAGAAAGTCTTGATAGTGATAATAAGTCATACCTGATGCATTGAAGGTTTTTACTATAGTGATTTTAGCTTTTTCTGCAAAGAAGCAATTTAAATATTAGAGCAGAATTGTTGCTTGCTTTAAAACAGACAATTTTCCATGCCTATGTTTTTTAGTGATGTGGTAAGAAAAATCACACTGTTGACATCTTTAAGACACCATTGGTCTTCTCAGCAGCCAGATGAATGGGACTCACATTCATGGAAGACGTAACACTGGCTTAGGGTGTGTCAGGGAGTAGGAGTCTCATGTTTACCCAGTTAGATCACACCCATTACACACCCCTTAGCTTGTGTAATTTGACTTCAGTTTCCAGAACTGCTGCTAGATCAACAAATGCGAATTTATACTTCAGATCTGGAGAATTAAGTTAGTATCAGACCCTTCAGATGACAGTTTAGAAGAGCAGGTGATTGAGAATAAAAATAATTGAGGTCAGTACACATGGGATCGAAAGTGTTGCTACTATAGTTTACCATCAAGCATCCTGGCACTGCCTTTAGGAGTCAATATGATAATATCTCCGTTGTACTATTCTTAGATGAATCAAGACTATCCAACTACCATCACACAAGAAGCCCATAGCAAAACCAGGACTTTTCAGTTCAGAACTCACTGGCAAATATACTCTGAAGAAGCATATTTTTTACATATGTTTTTCCAATGCAGTTTAGAGACAGAACCCAGGTTCATTCTTCTAGAAAATGGAGAACCAGGTTTAGAAGTGATGGCCAACTATTTAAGGCTATGTTAATGGCACAGATTTGCAAAGAAGCTGTCTGTCTCCTAGGGTAAATAAGCAAATTTTAAAGAAAAGACCATCTCAGAGGTTGGAGACCTCATACACAATAATGACACTATAGTGACAGTTTCAGAAGTCTCCTGTGTGTGTATATGTAGGTGTGTATATGTGTTATTGATGAGTTTATTTATATGTTTGATCCATGGGCAGTGATTGGGAGTAATTACAGAGGCAGATAGCACTTTATGGTATCAATTAGTATCCTTCTATTATTTTATTTGCCCTGATATTTTTCTTTCCAGAGCAAACAAGCATTGCTGTGAAATGAATTTCTGGTTTTAGTCTCTAAAGTGTATTTGGGGAAAATATTCAAATTCACTAATAAACAAGATTGCAAAATAAATCCTAAGGAACCAAGAGATAGATTTAACAACATACAATATAGTATCCACAAAGGTTCAGTGGCATAGATATTCTCATCCATTGTTGTCAGGAATGTTGCTAGGTATAACCTTTCTAGAAAGTATTTGGGCAGTAAGTATCAAGGGCCTTAAAAATATTCATACTGCTGACCCATATGTCCAATCTTAGCTATGTGTCCTACAGAAGCCTGGGGTAAAGGCAAAAATATTAGCACTGGGATATTCATTGACCAACTTGGTGTTTTTTTTTCCAGTCCTGGGGCTTGAACTCAGGGCCTGAGCACTGTCCCTGGCTTCTTTTTGCTCAAGGCTAGCACTCTACCACTTAAGCCACAGAGCCACTTCTGGCTTTTTCTATATATGTGGTGCTGAGGAATCAAACCCAGGGCTTTGCAACACAAGCACTTAACCACTAGGCCATATTCCCAGCCCGTGTTATATATTTTAAAAAATAGAAACAACTGTAATGTTCAAAATATGGCATACAATGGAATGTTATCAAGTCATTGATGTCAAGGGATACTGGCAAATACTTACAACTTAATATTAAGTCAAAAGAGCAAGACATAAAGATCTATATAAATGATTACTATTTTGCAAAAGATGTATATATATCATATGCATGTACATACATGTATATACCACATGAAAATATACCATTACTAGCTGTAATAGTCTTAGGAAAGCAATATTGAAGATGATTTCTATTTCCTTATATTCCTCAGTTTAAGCTAATATATATCATTCTACTACTACTACTACTACTATTAATTGCAATTTTAAATGAAGTTTTATGGCCATGATAGTTTGGAAGTTTGAGAATGAGGTGGCAAGAGAATTATAGTTCCATGTCAAATGCAAAGGATAAATAAATCACTAGTTGAAGCCAAGGGAAAATGAGCAATGATATAAAGGAAAGTTGTTAACTAACCAAGTATACTACACAAATAAGAAACTCAAGAAGCCATGACATTTGGAAGTAACTTGATATTACCTGTTTTGTTTAAAGTAGACAATACAGTTGAAGTAGCATCTGAAATAAAATAGTAAGAATTAATGTAACTACTGGAATGGTTAACAAATGTTTCTTTCTCAATTCTTTGGACACTTAACTTTTCCCTGAATCCAGGAGGAGTTAAATCAACTGACATTACTAAAACCCATTTTTCTACTTTTTCCCTCTATGACAATGAAAGGTATTAAAGTTTATGAAATTTCCAACATTAATACCAGCTTTAGTAGATACCTTGGGGACAGCTTAATGTTTTTTTTTTTTTATAAACAATGGTACGTTTTTTTCTTTTTGCCAGTCCTGGGGCTTGAACTATAGGCTTGGGAGCTCTCCCTGAGCTCCTTTTGCTCAAGGCTAGCAATCTACCACTTGAGCCACAGAACCACTTCCCAGGTTTTTCTGTGAGTAAATGGAGATGAGAGTCTCACAGACTTTCCTGCTCAGGCTGGTTTCAAACTGTGATCCTCAGATCTCAGCCTCTTGAGTAGCTAGGATTATAGGCAAGAGCTAGCGGGGCCTAGCTTAATGATACACTCTTATTAAACAAATTTAACTAATTCTGGTTTAAATTTGTATTTCTTAAACATTACCTTCAACCAACTCTTAGAATCAAATTCGTTGTTTGTTGTAAAATGTAGTTTAAAAAAACGATTCCACTGATACTTCTTTAAATAAAAAGCACTCTAGATCATGTCATTCTCAATGGAATTTTAGCAGCGTAAAGGAATGAGTGGAACATGCTGGTGCAGACCTGTGATCCCAGCACTCAGGAGGTTGAGGCAGGAGAATCATGAGTTCAAGGTCAAGACTTGGCTACCCAGTAAGACTATGTCTCAAAAATCAATCAAGTGTCTGGGTGGAAAGCCAGCATTAGATTAATGGACTGTGCAATGGCCCTATGAGGAAGAAGTAATTATTTTAAGTACCCCATATCAACATATGAACCTTAACAATTTTTGAGTTGAGAGAGAACAATGGAAGAGATGAGATTGATCAACATGCATTGGACTCCTAAACTGATGCATTGAATTAAAACTCCTTGTACAACTACTTAAAGATAATAAAAAACAAATAAAATAAAAAAGAACAAAAGGGTGGGCTGGGAATATGGCCTAGTGGCAAGAGTGCTTGCCTCATATACATGAAGCCCTGGGTTCAATTCCCCAGCACCACATATACAGAAAATGGCCAGAAGTGGCGCTGTGGCTCAAGTGGTAGAGTGCTAGCCTTGTGCAAAAAGAAGCCAGGGACAGTGCTCAGGCCCTGAGTCCAAGGCCCAGGACTGGCAAAAAAAAAGAACAAAAGGGTGGGCTGGGAATATGGCCTAGTGGCAAGAGTGCTTGCCTCCTATACATGAAGCCCTGGGTTTGATTCCTCAGCACCACATATATAGAAAAAGCCGGAAGTGGCTCTGTGGCTCAAGTGGTAGAGTGCTAGCCTTGAGCAAAAAGAAGCCAGGGCCTTGAGTTCAAGCCCCAGGACTGGCAAAAAACAAAACAAACAAAAAAAGAGCAAAAGCCCATAAGTAAGAGCATAAGAGCATGCTGAAATCCCATAACTGAAAATTTCTCAAAACTCAATACTGTGTATGATGTAAATAAAGACATCAATTTTTGATAACTTTTGCCAAAAAACCCCAAATTTATACTTATCATCCTCCACATCTTGTTGAGAAAATAGCTAATTATCCCAGTATTAAAAAGCCTGAATATTCATATACCTTGTTAATAAAACTTGCTATTAAAGTAATATTCCTAAAATCAATTTAAAAAATAACTGTTAAAACTATTCATCACGCTAACACTGTATATGGTTTGGCATAATTTCTTCATTTTGTTCTTCAAAGCATTGCATGTTCAATTTCACAGAAAATTTACCTAACATTAAAAATTAAATATTATCTTTCTCTATCCAAAGCAAACAGGCATACATTATATTATCACACCTAGACATGTACACTAGTCCACCCTATTCCCACACAAAGGGATGCAAAAAGTTCTCCAAACCTAAATAAAAGATAGCATTTATAAAAATGGTAACTTTTGGCCCATCCCATTGGTCCCAGTATGAATTTAAATCAGTTCTGATTAGTATAATCTGTATCTATGACCATTTAGCTCTTTCTTCATGAACCACATGATGCAATTTTATTCCAACTAAAGGATTCTGGAAAGTGCTGGAATTTGGCCAAAGCAAGACCAAAGGATGTCTCCACACAAAAGGGAGGGAACAAAATGTGCTGTCCTACCCAGCTCCCCGGAACATAGCACACTTCTTTGTCCCTTTTGCTAGTATGATGAGGAAGGGTTTTTCCATTTCATACTATTCAAAAATTGATTTAAAAAATCATCCATAAAAAAGTGGGTTTTGAACATTCTGGGCCTGCAAACCCATGCTGAAGTAGTCTAAAGTCATGGGATGTGCTTTTCACATTTAAACGATCTGTCATGTCAAATTTGCTGGCATTGTGTTGGGGAGCAAATGAAATGGAATACTCAAAATGTAATCAACATTTTTTTTTCTTTTCTAGAACATTTAGCGTGGTAGAGGACTGTGTGCTCTCTGTGGTCACAAGAATTCCTTCATTTAACCGGAAAGTTTTGGTCACTTTCACATGTTGACAGGTTGGTTTTTGTTTCAGGGTTTGAGGCTATTTGAAGTTATTTAACATATTCAGAAATAATTTAGAAGTGAAAATCTTAAACATTATTTATTACACTTATATTTTTATTAAGGCTTATCAGTTTTCACTTGGTTAAAAAATCTTACCATTGAGGCTTGTAGTTCCTATTTCTTTTTGTACCAAAAGAGAAAAAAAATGATAAAATGGCATAATTAAACAAAAAACTTAACAAATTGGGCTTAAATAAATCTAGATTTAAACGTTTTCAGAATCTTGCCTGAAGTATCATTGGAATAGGAGCCCAAACTGACAAGAGATGTTTCAGCTGTAGGAGAGAAAAAAATCACAAAACATCAAATCCTTTGAAACAATTACTTATTAAATTTTAAAGAGTTAGAACTTTTGAGATATAATTATAAAAAGAAACAGAAAACATGCTATAAGGTTCATGCTCATAAAACCTGTAACTACCTATAAATGTCATAGACATAAGTTTTGAAACTACACCAAGATATAAGAAATACTATTTTAATTTTTTTTTTAGCCACGGGAGTCCTGGAAAACAATTAAAATAACTACAACCAGGAAATATATTGACATATTGACTCCATTCTGTTATTCTGATGCTTGCCAACTCTTCCCACAGTGAATTTATGATGGCTCATGCCTATAATCCTAGCTAATTAAAGAGGCTGAGATCTGAGGAGAACAGTTCAAAGCCAGCCCCAGCAAGAAAGGCTGTGAGACTTGTATCTCCAATTTATCATCTAAAATATCAGAAGTGGAGCAAAATAGCTCAGGAGTAGTATGCAGGCCCTGAATTCAAGCCCCATGATCGACCCAAAAATAAAACCAACCTCTACCACTCAGTATTGTACTACCTAACCCAATTTCCCAGTAAGCTATTTTAAAATCTGACTGCTATTAAGACAATCAATCAAATTATTAATTTCTAGTGGAATGACTCCACTTATGCTAAGAGGTCAATCTACTACTACTACTACTACACACACACACACAACATACACACACACATGCATTTCACATGTTTAAATATTTAAAATATCTAGCAACTTGACAACGACCTAACTATGGGAAAAACAACCACAAACGTTTTAACCACTGAAATGGGTTTTGTAGTAGGGAGCCTGCTTTTCAGTTGGTATGGACAAAATTTAGGTGTATGAAAGTGCTTGACTGGCCTGTCTGTTTTAGACTGCTCAGGAGTTGGCTGAAACATATACCTCGTCTGTCCCTCATTATTACTTCCATATTTTGCCACTTCCTACATTTATTTTTAAACAATTACGGAATATAGTGCTTGAGAAATAAGACAGTTTTGAGCAATTAAGTGTGGATATGGGCTCCTTTACTCTTTGGGCAGAAAAAAATAATTGGCCAAAGGTAGTTTTTTAATTCATGCCTATTATTATTATTATTATTTTCAAATGGTAATCTCTTCTACTGGAAGAGATATACACAAGCTGAAGAACTAGAAGGCAAATTGAGATGATGATTTCTTGCCTTATAACTTACTTAGTAATTCATACCAATGACAGTTATTGCTTTATCAAGTGCTTACTATATACCTGGTACCTGTGCTATCCCAGTTCAGCTTCTCAAATGCCCCATGAAGTAGGTAGTTATTCTCCAACACGTCCAGAGAAGCAAATGGAAGCATATAAAGTTAAGGAACCTGATCAAAATCTGAGTTAGCAATGGAAATGGAAGGGTGGTGGCCATATTCAAACTCCATTAGACTGGCTCCTGAGACATAAACATGAGCAAGTCCTTCCGTCTGAGCTTCAGTTTCCTCATCTATAACATGCGTATACTGTGAGAGTGAGAGGAATGAGAAGATGTCTATGAAGGCTTTGAGGAACACAATATGTGCATTAGAAATAATAACGAATGCTTAACAAATGAGTAATAGTAGAAGCTCATTTCACACAACTAACGAGAGCATGAGAGTGGATTCGCGGTCATTCTGTCATTAACTAATGGTTAGAATTGGACCACTTTATGGCGAAGGTTCCATGTCTAACTAGGAGTTTCAAATTATGGTAATGTTCCCAGTTCACACCAATACAAGTTCTAGTGATCAATTTCTCTTTTGTCTTGCTATTCTAGTGAGTACTAAGTTGTCAGAAGCTGTTGGAAAAACATTCTTTCCGTGAGGATACTCAGGTAATATGTTAAGAGAACATCCCATCCTGTAACTGTAAGAACACTTGTCATATTTATGTTCTTGTGATTAGAACACTAAAAATAACTAAAGAACTTAAGCCATAACATGACCTTCACTATTTCTTTCCCAATTATTTCTTCCCTAGCTTTGGCTGGTCATATGGAAAGATCAATATGCCAGTCTTCTTTTCTGTTTGCTATTGATTTGCCAAGGTGTAGGTTTGCTAATACAATTTAATCAAGCTACTTGGAAGAAAACAATTTTGCTCTATCTGACCATATATCATGTTGCATGGAGAAGTTTTAGAATAATACTTTCCTGAAACACCCTCAGAATCATAAAATAACAGACTTACCAGATGGTAATAACAAACTGGAATTATCAGCATTTTCTGTCAAGGAAAAGGATGATTTAAAATTAGCTTAGTATGTGTACAAAGTTGTAGTCGACTAACATCCTTAGTAACAATAAATGTAAATGATATTACAAACAACTACCAAAAGAGGGCAGTATGTTAATTTATTACTATTTTCAACAACCTGATCAGTACAACTTTTCAGTTCTCTACAAAAGCATCACTTTGTTACATTCCTTTCATTATTTTTTCTTCCTTGAGACAGGCTTTCACGATGTAAAGTTCCAGGCTGGCCTAGAACTCACTATGTAGCTCAGGCTGACCTCAAACTCATGACACTTCTGCCTCTGTCACCTTAGTACTGGGATTATAGTTGTGTACCATCATGCCATCATGTTCAGCTAGCCTTCTGATGTTAAACTTCTTTTTTTGGCCAGTCCTGGGCCTTGCACTCAGGGCCTGAGCACTGTCCCTGGCTTCTTTTTGCTCAAGGCTAGCACTCTACCACTTGAGCCACAGTGCCACTTCTGGCCGTTTTCTATATATGTGGTGCTGGGGAATTGAACCCAGGGCCTCATGTATAAGAGGCAAGCACTCTACCACTAGGCCATATTCCCAGCCCTAACGTTAAACTTTTGATTTGATCTACATATTGCCTTATACAATGATTTGGTGCATTTTAAACTAAAAATGACCACTAAGAACATCCCTTGTTGGCTGATATTTATTAAAATGTACAGAAGCAAATGTGTACATCTGCACTAAGCATGGTGGTATATATGCATATAATCTCAGCAGTTGGGAAGCCATGGCAGTAGGGTTACAAGTTCAAGGTCAGCCTTGACTACACAGTGTGGTATGTCTCAAAAATAAAGTTATGCCTGCATAAATTAAATTTCCACCAATTGTGCTGCTCTTTAGCCCAGATTTATTGCTTACTATGCCACCACTTTCTTTTCTTTCTTTTTTATTTTGTTGGCCAATGGGCTTGAACTCTGCGCCTGGGTGCTGTCCCTGAGTTCTTCAGCTCAAGGCTAGTGCTCTACCACTTGAGCCACAGCGCCACTTCCGTTTTTCTGGTGGTGAATTGGAGATGAGTCTCATGGACTTTCCTGGCTGAACTGGCTTTGAACCGTGTTCCTCCGATCTCAGCCTCCTGAGTAGCTAGGATTAAAGGTGTGAGCCACGGGGTGCTGGGCTGCCACCACTTTCTTATGAGTTAAACTAGATCAGACACCTCCAAGTGAATAAATTACAAAAGCTGCTGAGTTATTCATTTGGGAAAATTCCTAGATCCCTTAAGAGAAAAGTAATTCTATATTTTTCCCCTATGGAAAATAATACGTGCTTATTGGAGAAATTTTATAAATGACAGATAAAAATAAAGGGGAAAAACTATAATTTCACCATCCAGAGATAAAAGACATGAATAGCTTAACTTATATTATTTTAACCTTTTCTGTATGTATAACTGTATATGTATATAGGTAGATGCATATATATTTGTATGCATGCTAATAAGGACATTATGTGAATTATTTATAAGTTGATTTTTCTTATGTTAGTGTATTTAGAAAACTGCTCTATATCATTAAACAGTTTTCCAAAAAATAATGGCTGCTTATCATTCATTGATTAGATGCATTATTTATAACAAGCTTTGTTTAAATGGGCATTTTTGGCAAATAATGCTGATGTGTTTGGCCTAAATTCCATGAATTTTGATTGTCAAAATGTCCTATATAAAACTTGAACCAATTTATACTACTGTTTTCTGTATACAAGAATGTTACTTCCTTGAACCCTCACCAACATAGGGTGATATGATGCCAAAAGAAAACTTTAATCACAAAAGTATTCTGACACACAATAGGAAAGAACATCTATGTTGGGATGCAAAAATTGCACAGTAAAACATAACCTACTAGCTCCTAGGAGCCTATTTTCCTAAAATGATGACAAGGGTACTGAGTACTTTTCTGGGATAATTAGAATCACAGTTCTGCTTGTGGAAAGAACTGATGAGTATATAATTCCCCAATTCCTGTGCAAACAATAGGCAAATATAGGAAGGCTGGTTGGATGCATTGGTACCCTGAATTGAATTAATTTGAATTACATCTACCTTAGTTTCTGTTCTCTAATATATCTGTTTTTTGCCAGTCCTGGGGCTTGAACTCAGGGTCTGAGCACTGTTCCTGGCTTCTTTTTGCTCAAGGCTAGTACTCTGCCACTTGAGCCATAGCGCCACTTCCAGCCTTTTCTATATATGTGGTGCTGGGGAATCGAACCCAGGGCTTCATGTATATGAGGCGAGCACTTTACCACTAGGCCATCTTCCCAGCCCCTCTCCAATATATCTGGAAAGCTACTTTAATATTCCACCAGTTGAAAAGTCTGTTAACTTATGACCTTGTTGGTTGAGATAATGAAGTAGAGGGGTGTAGGAATATGGCAGAGACAAGAAGTAGGGTGAAGGAACAGGCGGAGACTGGAGTGCCAGAGAACAAAGATGGACAGTGATGTTGAAGGACAATAAAAAATAATATTGTTTTCTTTACAATTTTATTTTAGTTTAAATTTAATTTTATTGTGAAGATGATGTACAGAGAGGTTACAGTTATATATGTATGTAAGGTAGTGAGTACATTTCCTATCAAACTTCTTACCCCCTCCCTCATTTTTCTCCTCAATGGTTGACTATAGGAACGAAAGGTCCCATTCATCTCTTTGACCAAATCTTTTGACCAGGAGATCTGTACTCATGAGGAAAGGGACTAATTTGAGTTTGGTGTCACAGCCTCATAATCAAGAGCTAAAACTTGATCAAGATGTAGTTATTGAGCAGCATATGGTGGCAAAGGCCTGTAGTCCTAGCTTCTTTTGCTCAAGGCTGGCACTCTACCATTTGAACCATAGCTCTACTTCTGGGGGTTTGGGGGTAGTTTATTGGAGATAAGAGTCTCACAGATTTTCCTGTCCAGGCAGGCTTCGAACCATAGTCCTCAGATCTCAGTCTCCTCAGTAGCTAGGATTATAGGTGTGAGCTACCATCACCCGGTTGAAACCATGATATGTCAATAAATAATATTATTGAGATTTGTCTATAATATTGACTTCATATGACTCCTTGGTGATTTTTTTTTAGACACTGAGGAGACTTTATTTCTGGGTGTTTCTGAGACCTAATACTCTCCCACATGGAAAGTCAAGACGTGGTCAGGCTTGAGGTTGTTGCTGAAAATAGCGTCTAGTGAGGGCATAGGGTCTTTAGTGTCTTCCACACTGATCTCTACCCATTACGGTTAGCAGGTGTATGATTTACTGCATGGTAGGAGTCAATTGCAGCTCCTGGACGTGGCCCATTCAGATCAGCTTGGCAGAAAATTGTTTTGGACCTTATCAGGATGGAAAGGACATTGTCACCTGAGTTTATGTAGGTGATTCATTTGCAACAAGCAATGATCTTGTAATGTTGGAGCAATGTTGGCCAGTGAAGTTGGCGATTGTGGAGGCCATATCATCTGTAATATCCAGCAGGCCTAAAGGGTTTGCAGGATGGCAGTCATAGGCAGGCATAAACGATGTCTCCTTCTGTCCTTGGTGATTTTTTTTTAAACAAAGTCTATATATTCCAATTATGACAGTAGGAATTTGGTGAGCAGAAGCTTAGAATGGAATAGAATCAGTCAGAGGAATTGGAAACTCAAGAAAACGGCCCCCTAGATGGAATCTCTTTCTCTATGTCACCTTGTTGGCACTTTTGTATAGTTATCGTTGCCACCTCCCATACTCTAAGCCTACATGGCAAAAGGTGGTTCCAGCACTGTCATTGCCTCCGCCATTGCCTCTGTGACTCAATGTATCTAAGATCTCAGCCTTTATCACCCCAGATCTTTCTCATACTTGATCTATTCTTGAATGTAACGGTATTGCTGGCAACATCAGCCAAGCAATTCCAGTTGAAAACATCAATGTATACGTTTCTTGTTGCTGCTACAAGTCACCATCAACTTAGTGGCTTGAATCACAAATGTATTATTGCAGAGTTCTGATGGTCATAAGTCCAGTATAGATCTTATCAGAAGGATGTCAAATTGATGGCAGACTACTTTCCTATCTGAGGGGTCTAGGGGAGATTCTATCTCTTGCTTATTCAGGTTCTTGACAGAACTCAGATACTTATGATTGCAAGACAGAGATCCTTGTTGTCTTGTCATCTGTAAGTTCAGGGCTAATCTCAGTGTCTCCCAGTCATGTTTCTATGTTCCTGGCTCATTCCTTTATCTTTAAGGTTAGCAACAATGTGATCCAGTAGAGGAATCTCTCTCATTCTATATCACTCTGACTCACTTCCTTCTACATTTTAAAAACTCACCTTGTTTGGTTCTAACCAGGTAATCTACAACCCATTACCCATCTGAAGGTTCTTAATTTTAATTACATCTGCAAAGTCTCTGTTGCCATGTGAGTTTTAGCCTGTCTAACAAAAATTGGGAGCTTTAAAAGAACTTTAAAATGGCAACTTTCTGGCCCTCTAAAGCATGCTCTGACTACAGAAGCTAATGGAGATATCTCTCCCCCTTCATCTGTTGAAGTAGCCATTGACTACACCATTCGCTTGGCATTTGGATCCATGTTACTTATCCTTTCCATTGTGTCTTTGTCTTGGTCCATTTTCAGTTACAATATCAGAAAAATACAGACTGGGTAAATTTAAAATGATAAAAGCTGTCTGTCTCATGGTTCTCTAGGCTAGACATACATGAAGGCCTTTCTGCTGTGTCATAAAATGGTGGAAAGGCAAGTGACCTCATGAGGCACAGAGTCATAACTAAGCAATTCCTTTGAGAGTGGTATTAATCCATTCATGAAGGCGGGGCCCCCATGACCTAATTATCTCCCCAAGGTTCCACCTGTTAGGATGATCACAATAGCCATTAAATTTCAACATAAGTTTTGGAGGGCCATTCAAACCATAACAAACTTGTGTCACTGTCTTGTAGCATTTGGTTTGCTTGAGCTTAGAATAACAAAAACAACAATAATAATAACAGCACATGAGTGTTAAGAGTGACCGGAGGATTAAGTGGGAAGAAGGAGAAAGGAAAAGGTACTAGGAGTAAAAACGATTGAAGTGCATATACGTGTGTGTGTGTGTGTGTATATATATATATATATATATATATATATATATATATAAAGTGAAACACATCAAACAATATTTGTAAAGGGGGAGGGGAAAGGAGGACTGGGAATATAATAAGGAGAATGAATATGTCCCAAGTGCACTGTTGGCATGTACGGAATCATAATAAAACCCTTTTTATTATTACTGAATGCTAATTCAAAAATAAAAATATATAGCCATTATAGAGTTTTTCCTCTTTCCCTAATGTCTTCTTCCTGCTCACTTGCTCCTGATTTCTGGAATCATCTTCTAAATAAACTACTTGTACTCAAGTAATACCAAATTATGCCTGGGTGTTTTCACATTTCAGTTTTTTCTCCACTATTTGATACTCTAGTAGATGCTAAGACTTTTCATGTGAGGTAGTTTCTTACAGCGATGACTGGTAATACCAAAGAGACTTTACTTCCAGCACATATTTCTCCCAGTTAGGCAGGAAAAATATAAAAGGTTTAATTATCTAGCAGCAGATTTTAAGAGGTTACAACTAGGCCCCTTGTATGAATATTTTAAACCCAAATGAAATTTGTAATCTGGTGGCAGTCCTCCTCTGGATTGAGTTACTATTCCATAGAGAGATGATTAAAAACAAGCCACCACGCCTAGGCACTCTTATATGGGAATCCCAAACAAAACAATACTTTTTGTTATTATATTGGCTTTTCAAAGCTTGAGGTAACACAGTCTTCCAGAAACCACGTTTTCAGATTTTACTACATAACTAGAAAAATGAATGAAAACATCTCTAATTTGGCACATCCGCAATGTGTTTACTTGAGCTCTGACCATTTCACATCACACTGCTCAATAAGTACTCTTACATAACATATTTATTAAAAAGATTAATAATGACATCACTAAAGAAAACTTCAGCTCTTAGCTGATGGAACTTCCCAAAGAGCAAGCAGTCAGCAATTCTAGGTGGGCTTTTACTAAAATGGGAAGAGGGTAAAACATATTTTTTTTGGACAGGACTAGGATTTGAACTCAGAGTCTTGTACTTACTAGGTAGGCGCTTTACCCCTGGGACACATCTCTAGCCCTTTTTGCACTCATCACTTCTGAAACAGGGTCTTGCTTCTCGCCTGGACATGTACTTAGACCACAATCTGCTTAGGCTTCAGATCTTATGCTCTGTGTTATAACTAGGATGGCTGGTAGGTGCTACTGCACTCAGTTATTGGATAAGAAGGGGTCTCACAAACTTTCCTGCCCAGATTGACCCTGAACCACAATCTTCCCAATCTCAGCCTCACAAGAAGATAGGATTACAGGTGTGCCTCACTGGCATCCAGCTTCTGGTTCTCCTATCACACACTATCTTCCTCTTTCCCCCTAGGCCTATTCTCCACGCCTTCAGACCTTTACCTTTCAGATTAGATCCTAGCATTCTCAAGGTTTTGTGAACCACCACTCCCCCAAGAGTCTATAAGATGAATTTTGAAATGCCCATAATTTTCCTGAATTAAAACAAATTTTTGTGTGTATCCGCAGGCTTTTTCTTTTCCAGGAAGAGTGGGATCTCCAAAAGGAGTCTTTTTAACCAATAAATATTTATATAGAATTATGATGACCAGGTCCTATGTAAATATTAACTTATTTTGCCCTCATAATAACCCTATGAGGGGAGATGACCCATTTTAAAGTCAATCAGGGCCTTTGACAATGAAGATGATGGTAATCAAACCAGAATATACTTAATAGAAACTATTGAGAAGAATACATAGTAAATAGGGCTTATGTTGCTCTCTCCAGTCCCCATTTTTCCATGACGCCTCTGAAAATGTTTTTCTTCCTCCTCTATGCAAGGCTTGCATTTCAGTCTCTTTTGTCTTTATGTCATTGGCTTCCAATTTTCAAAATGCCTGTGGAATCTTTTTGGAAAGATGAGATGAGTGAGGCAGAGAGTTTCAGATGTGATGACAATAATGTATGTTATATAAGGTCTCATACAAAGTCAAGACAGGTAAAGTGTCATGAAAGAAGTAAGCACATCTAGTTGTGATGCTATCAGGTTGTCTTTGGTGGCTTTGTAGAGTGTCTCTAGAAGTCATAGTCTGGCTTCTAAAATGTAACATTTATATTTTTTTCTATGGGTTGCATCTATAATTGCAGTACTTAGGAGGCTGAGGTAGGAGGAGTGTAAGTTCAAGGCTAGCCTAGGCTACATAGTGGGAGTTTGCTTCTAAATAACTAACTTTAAAATTATAATCGTGATAGAGAGAATTCTAAGTTATAAAAATATGCAGAAAACATTTAAAATTATTCCTTATCTACTACTCAAAGATAATGCTAGATGCCTGGAAGGAGCTGCAGAATATCTCCAGGTTATCTGTACAACTGAAAAAACTAGATGGAGCCTTGGGAAATGGTAGCATCAGCATTTTTTTTTGCATCATACTTTATTTTGAACTATTAACAGGTGCACAATTGAGCTTGTGAATTAGCTTTCTAGCATGTGTGGGGGCTTTAGAATGTATCATCTTACCTAGGCTAATATACCTCACAGAATTCCCTTTTCTGTATGCATCTGGTGACTGTGGGACACATTCTTAAGGGAGACTTCAGTAGATCTAGAATAATAGCCATCTTGTAGTGTGCACACATTAGCGATTGTCAGCTGCTTCACCTTAACAATATAAGGGAGTTTGCAGACCTGCATTGCTCCACATCCTCTAGGTCCTCCTTTGGGTGCATCAACTCCTGAGCCAGGAGTACATATCATTTTGTAAGAAAGGGCCCAGTTTCTTTTTTTTTTTTTTTTTCTCAAATTTTTATTATCAAACTGACGTACAGAAAGGTTACAGTATCATACGTTGGGCATTGGATACATTTCTTGTACTGTTTGTTGCCTTGTCCTTCATGCCCCCCTCCCTCCGTCCCTTTCCCTCCCCCCCCAGGTGTTCAGTTCACTTACACCAAACAGTTTTGCAAGTATTGCTTTTGTAGTTATTTCTCTTTTTTTACCCTGTGTCTCTCAAATTTGGTATTCCCTTTGAATTTCCTACTTCCAATACCAGTAAACACGGTTTCCAATATACTCAGATAAGATTACAGAGATAGTGTAGGTACAAACATAGGAAGGTGATACAAAACATTATCAATAATAGAAACTACACATACACATAGGACGTTGAAAGTAGTTACAACTGTAATATATCACTTGTTTCCATAACATGGAGTTCATTTCAATTAGCATCATCTTATGTGTTTCTAAGGGTAGAGCTATTGGGCCTTGTGATGCTCTGCTATGGCTTGCCTAAACCTGTACTAATTATTCCCAATAAGGGAGGAAAGGGCCCAGTTTCTATGGGACATCAATACCACATGGCCACAGGCCCAAAGAACTAACATAGGGTTCAGTCTCTTCTCATAGGCTAAAACACAGGCTTATGACTTCCACCTTGTTCTTGCTCTCCCATCATACTGTCTGCTCTCTCAATGTCAAGTTCCAGAGTCGGGTGTGAAGAGGACAGTTTTGTAAAGACTGATTAGCCAGCTCCTAGATCTGTATAAACTCAAATTGTTGTAGCAAATCTCTTGCAGTGTAGAGGTGTGTACATATGCAGGATAGCAAGCAAAAGCGAGTCTCTTTTTGTGATTGAACCCTAACTTACACAGTTTAAAACAGAAAAGTTCTGGGACAATTAAATGAAATAGCTGTGCAATCCAATATGGTAGTCACTAGCTACAAGGAGCTGTTAAATTTCAATTCATTAAAGTTAAATATAATGTGAAAGTTTCAAGTTCTCAGTGGTCACCTCTGGCTACCGTCTTGGGCAGTACATATATAAAACACTTTCCTCATCACAAAAAATGCAAACAAAAAAATCAACAAAAATTCTGATCTTTAGTGACAATAGCTAGTGTGTACTGAATTCTTAGAAAATGTCAGATGAATCACAGGCATCTATTATATATGCATTGCCTCATATAACTCTATGAGACATCCTGCCAGTTGACAAATAAGGAAACTATCATAAGGGTTAAATACAACATTAAGGTTGAGGGTAAGATTTGGTCCCACAAAGTCTAGAGCCTATAATCTTAATACCACCTTTTAAAGTTCCCAGTATTCCACTTTTTCTAAAGGGAGTATTGGGCTCTGGTGGAGCTTCCTAGCCTCCAGTGACTCTAGTTTGGAAAAAGAACATCTAAGTAGTGACCCTACTGGACTCCCCAACTTTCCTTAGAATGTATGAACTCAAGTTCTTCAGTATGTCAAAAAGGAAAGGAAAGGAACCTCCCCTGCATCATCTTTTGGTGGCAGAATTAGATGTGCCAATAGCACACCTAGAAGAGCAAAGTCAGGTGTATTGTTTATGCAATGTAGGCTGCTACAATAAGCCAGTTCTAAAGTCATTTGTAAAGGAGTGGAAAGCCTTGGAAAAAATTATATTAAGTGAAGTAAGTCAGGCCCAGGGAGACCTTATAGATAGAAGCTAGAATTAGCCTATAAACCTGTAAGTAAACATGTTAGGTTGTATGCAAGTATATACAAATGTATTAACTGAAATATAGTAGGTTCAAAGGAGAGTTAAAATAATAGAATTCCTTAATGACAAAGTCAAAGCCCAACAAAATAAGTACCAGGAAACAGATACTTGCAAGGGGTGGGGTGTAGCCAAGGGGGAAAGAGGTAGTTGAATAAAGAAAAGAAAGGGGGACAGTGTAGTCAAGACTGTAATGCATATACTGCAAAATTAAGTGATGGAAGGGATGAGTTTGGAGGGAAGAGAATGATGAAAGGGGTTTGATCAAGACACATTGTATTCATAAACTTTGTTAAATGGCAATGTCTTTGTAAACTACTTAAAGATAATTTTTTTTTTTTTTTTGCCAGTCCTGGGGCTTGGACTCAGGGCCTGAGCACTGTCCCTGGTTTCTTCTTGCTCAAGGCTAGCACTCTGCCACTTGAGCCACAGCGCCACTTCTGGCCATTTTCTGTATATGTGGTGCTGGGGAATCGAACCCAGGGCCTCATGGATACGAGGCAAGCACTCTAGCCACTAGGCCATATCCCCAGCCCCTTAAAGATAATTTTTAAAAATTGAAAATAGTTGTCCATGTATAAAATCTAATCAAGAGGCAAGTAAGAGAAGTAGGGAAGGGAATGTCATCCAGGAAACCAGGCTGACAGAAGCACTGCTTTCTTCAACATGAAGATTCCAAGTTTGTCCTGAACAGCAACATCCAGCAGGCAAACATGAAAAGAGTGGAGGGAATCTGGTAGGAAATGATGAATGGCCAGGCCTGTAAGTGGTACACATCACTTCTTTCTACATCCATTGGCCAGAACTCAGTCACCCAGGCACTAGCAATTACAAAGGGGCCTGGGAATTCTAGTCCAGTCTGTGTTGAGCAAGAAAAAAATTAGAAACGATGCCAGGCACATCAGATGTAATGAGTACCATTAAATAAGTACTATGCATTAAACTAATGATGGGATGAGATGAATGCGAAAATTATTCTCCCTTGCCTGTCTATTATTGTCTTTCCTTTATTAGGACCAGGACAAGATCAAAAGTCAGGGAATTGATATGAACTGGGGGAGGAGTCCTGGCCACATTGACTGTGACATTGAACTTGACTATGAATCCCCTTCTCTTTGTGACTCATGCTCCCAGTTTTGCTCTCAGCACACATCCAGATCATGGTTCTTCCAGGACCCTCAAGAGTGAGACTCCTGTGTGACAAACCAGTACTGTAAACAACTATGCACTGCTCAAAACCACTAAGAGAGGTTGAAATTATGGACATTTCAGCTCCATGGAAATCCTACTTAGCTTTGAGAAGTTATGTTTTTGAGTTAACTCTATTTTGAAGCCACATTAACCCCTGTCATTACCATAGTATTTCAGTCCTCTAGGCCTTTGTGTGTTGATGATTCTTTCCTAATACCACCCCGGGCTTCTTATAGGTTTTGAAAGTCTGATCTGGAATTCCTCATGTTCGGCCATCTGTAACTAGGACTTGATAATTTTCTCCATATGATAAAATGTCTGTGTCTATTTCCAATGGAGGAATGAATATGCTGCTACGCGAGTTAGATTAAGAGTAGGTTCTCCAAGGAGAACAACTTGGGTTCAGATCCTGGTTCTCTACTTGCATTTCCTCATCTGTAAAATGGGGTTGATTACTTTGATTGAAATTACATTACAGTGTTTGTGTCAATCCTAGGGCTTGAATTCAGGAGCCAGACGCTGTCATTTAGCCTTTTCCCTCAAGCTGGTGCTCTGCCACTTGAATCATAGCTCGATTTCTAGATTCTTGCTGGTTAATTGGGGATAAGAATCCCACACATTTTTCTTGGGATGGCTTTGAACCATGATCCTCAGATCTCAGCCTCCTGAGTAGTTAGGATTACATGTGTGAGCCACCAGCACCTGGCATGAAACTACATTACATTTTACCACAGTACCAACAATAAGTTTATTATTAATACTGATTCTAGAATTCTGTATCATTTGTTGAACTTACCTTTCTATAGGAAGCTGGATTGTTTACCTTTGTGTAAATAATAAGGCATCAGTAATTTGAATACAGCATCTAAAAATCATGACACTTTTTTCTATGATCTATATGTATATGATTTCCATCCTAACTCTGAACCATTTTTATCTGTTTTTAATGCTTGATTAATGAGGCTATTAGAACACTGTCTAGTTCAAATTTCAGATTTCCCTTTATTTTTTTCACTCATTCCTGCTTTTGAAGGCCTAACATTGGCCAGTCACTGAAGTCACAATAAGGAGTAAAATCAAGTCTTCAGCCTCATATAGAGTTTACATTGTAGTGATAATATACAACTCACTTAAGAGTTTTTTTTTTTTTTTTTTTTTTTTTTTTTTGCCAGTCCTGGGCCTTGGACTCAGGGCCTGAGCACTGTCCCTGGCTTCTTTTTGCTCAAGGCTAGCACTGTAGCTTTTAAGCCACAGCGCCACTTCTGGCCATTTTCTACATATGTGGTGCTGGGGAATTGAACCCAGGGCCTCATGTATATGAGGCAAGCACTCTTTGCCACTAGGCCATATTCCCAGCCTCACTTAAGAGTTTTTAAATCCTGCTTTGGAAATGAAAGTTCCTCAGCAATTCAAACTCACTGTGTCCTGCTTGTGCCTCCAGCCTCAAAATTAGCCATTTCTGTGAATCTAAGTCTGTGTAATGCCAAGGCATTTTGCAAAGTAAAACTACCTGTGTAGACAGCCCAGCTATGAGATCATCTTATATTCATCCAACAAATTGGATCATTATAACCAATTTTAGTTTACTTATTAAAGCAAGATTACTAGCTATTTTGTACTTTCATTTCTCTCTTCTTTAATAAAAAAGTTCTATACTAAATAATATAGCACTATGAAAGTAACTTACTCTATGCTCCATATATTCTTAAAAGAAAACCAGAAGAAAGGGTACATGCCGAACAGAACACCCATGTTAAAGACTTATGCCATTGTACAGACATCATTACAAAAGCATCTATAATTTATCTTGGTGGTTTTCTTATGGCATTGTGATCTTACTAACATGAAATCACTTGCCAAATATACTTCTTGTTATTTCTTGAAATAAGGATGCTCCCATACTCAAGGTTTATTTCAACAGTATGTTCTCTCAGAACATCTACTTAATTTTTAGTTGTACCTTATATCGGTGGTACTGTTGCTTTCATTCCTCAGGTCTATCTTCATCTTTACCCAGCATTTTGGGGCTACACATCTATCCCAGAATGAATGAATCATGGGAAAGTTGTGTAAGAACCATTTTCAACTGCCTCAGTGACTAAACATTGGAGAAGTGGTTAAGAACACAAGTTCTAGGATCCCACCAACTCCTCTTTCCAGCTGTGTGAATTGGGAAATGATTCAAACGAGCCAAGTTCCCAATAAGCCTTTTATGCAGATTATTAGAGAGTTCTAAAGAGTTGCTTTCTGAATCTTGGTATTGTTTCTTTCTGGGTAACTTATGAAGTTACTTCATTGCTTTGAGCTTCATCAACATCTCTGTCTACATCAAGGGGACACAGTAAGATGACATATGCCAAGGTACTTTGTAAACCAGGAAGATTTATGGGAACATCTAGTTGTGTTGTTGCTCCTTCATGTAGTTGTAGCTACGAGGATCCGACAAAGAGACAGGAAGCCCTCTAATGAAGGGTAAGGCAACAATAATATTGGAAACCTGAAGATTTTCTATTCACAAAGAGCCACTCCAGAGCTTTAAAAAAATCAGTTGTGAAATCAAGAGATTTATTGGCATCATAACTTTAAAAGCCCGTGAAGCTGCTTCATGTTAAAAAATGAAATTTGAAAAACATGACTTTTAAATTGGTTCCAATTTCACAGTAGGAACTTTGAATAGATTGGCTTTCAAACAGGATCATAGAGATGAGTGGTTCTTTGTTCTGCTAGAGGTACTTGGGTAATTTTAAAGAATCTCAATACTCAGTCTTCATCCCTCCCCCCATCCTCAGACCCCAGATTAATGACATCAGAATCTCTAGAAGTAAGATACATGTGGCAGGCTTTCTGAAAGCTCCTCAGTTTGAGAACCTGATAGAGATCATCCCCAGCTCAAATGTCACAAAAGTGTTTTCAGAAGGACAAATGTGAGGTAGACCCCAGTGGTCCCTCATTATCTCAGGACAATACACTAGGAATCTGAACACTGTTCCCACTCAGTGGGTGAACTCATAGAACATTAGACTATTAAAGAATCTAAGCAGGGGCTGGGGATATAGCCTAGCGGCAAGAGTGCCTGCCTCGGATACACGAGGCCCTAGGTTCGATTCCCCAGCACCACATATACAGAAAACGGCCAGAAGCGGCGCTGTGGCTCAAGTGGCAGAGTGCTAGCCTTGAGCGGGAAGAAGCCAGGGACAGTGCTCAGGCCCTGAGTCCAAGGCCCAGGACTGGCAAAAAAAAAAAAAAAAAAAAAAAAAGAATCTAAGCAGGCAAGTGGTTGAGCCTTTTTATCACATGGAAGAGGGAATACACATCCTTTTAGAAGAATTACAGCTAGGTACAGTCACCTCATATCAGTCTATTTAAACGAAGGGGTGTAGTGGTTGTATCAGAAGTCACTGGGTCTGTATATTAGCAGAACAGTGAAAGCTGAGAGGAGAGGCCCACTTTGCAGAATACCTCTAGGCTTTAGACTATGGTCACAAATCAAAACTAGAGTTTACTGAGCACTTATTATGTCCTGGACACTCTGAAGGACACAAAGAGGAGAAAAAGATGTTGCCCTTACCCTCAAGTGTCTAAATAAATTAACTCTGTGTCTAAAAAGATAAAAGAAATCAAGAGGAGAATTCAGGATATGAGGAGAGCCTACAACAACTCCTAGCTGAGTGTTCTGAAATATTAAGTATCCACTTTGTATTTGTTTTAGAATATTTGCAAATTTATAGACACAATTGAGATGTAGAAACAATGGCAACAATAGGGACATGAGACAAAAACAGCTGGGTTTCTTTTCATCTGAATGGGTTCTATTTTGTTTTGAAGCCTCTAACTCCAGAGGTATGAGGGAAAGGGTCTCTTTTAATTTGGGGTTGTAGCTCAGTGATACAGCATCAAGAAGGCCTTGGATTCCACCCCCAGGACCACACAAAGAAAAAAAAGGGAGCTTTGTTGATTTTGCTTTGAAACAGTCCCTAATTCCCTCAAGGTCACTTGAATAAATGCATGTAATTTGTTTTCCTCCTCTGTCTTCTGGGCTGGGGAATGGGATGCTCATGTTCTTCTTGGAGCAAGGAGAAGGGGCCTGGGTCTGCGAGCTGTCCTGATACTAAGCCTGGACTTCACAAGAACCTGTCCAGAGATTTCCCTTGTCCTGCAGGGTTCCTCAGTATCCAACTGGTATCCGCTGTTGAGGCTTCATGCAGTGGGCCACCTGGTCTTTTCTTTCAGTATCCCATGGAGGCCTGGAGATCCCTCTACTGCCGACTCAAATCTCTTCAGCTCTCACCCCCAAAGATGTCACATCCTTCCTCTAGTCTAGCCTTTGTAGCCATACCCTTACACAGCTACCCATTAGGTATACAGGGGCCATTTTCAACCCTAACCTGCCACACAAGAGCTGAGAGATTTGGAGTAGACACTGCCTCTGGGTTTCTTGCCTCCTCTATACTTAAATGCAGTTTCATCATCCCTTCTCCCTACAATTGCCTTGAGTTAATATCCAAGATCTGTGAGGGGTCCTTCCAGGACTTCAGGTAGAAGGAAGGATACAATGTCCTTTTCTTTCAGTTTCACCCTCAACCTGTCTAGAATTCCTATGACTCCTTATCATTGCTTAACTGCCAGGGAAAGCCAAGGCCCAATCGAAGCGACTTCATGTCTGGATGTAGGGGTTAGGATTTGGAGAAGGGGTGATATTGGCTGACCATCACATCAGTGTCATGGTAAGTATCTATCATCTCATTCTTAGAGATACAGAATTGAGATAGACAAAGGAGATCAACACTGGGTTTGGTAAGAAGATAAGAAAGCCCAACAAGACAGATTCCTGCCTTTCAAGAGCAGACAACATGCCTCTTGCCACACTACACAAGGAAGAACAGAGACCCAGGCAGAAAGTGAGAGGAAAGAAATCAGTAAAGCCTTGTAAAAGGAGAATTGGAAAGGGACATATCGCTGGAAATGCCTACAGCATATAAAGATTTAGACCCAGCCCAGCGGGGGGGGGGGGGAGGGTTATAGTTTATGAGATCACCAAACTGGCTCAAATGTGTAATTGTTTCCAAATGGGGAGACAATTCTGCAGGAATGAAATTATAACCATCTTCAACTATTATGTCATCTCATCCTCTGGAAAACAGAATAGTTGTTCCTAAAAGAAGAACATCTTCAAAGACAAAGAAAAAAAAGGCATTGACATAATTTGGAAGGATGAGGGGCTGGAGGTAAGTATAGTTACCTGACAAAGCCCATTGGGATGTCTGGGACACAGATTTCTCAAGTTAGACAACTGAAACGATTACAGTCTAAGGCTTCTCTCTGTTGGCTGGTGGCCCAACAAGAGTATCAGGCCTACCTCTCCCTTATGACATGAGCTACTGAGTCATTGCTCAGGCTTCCAGGGTAAAGCTACTGTGTTTGCAGCCCATATCCCCGAGAGCCATGGAGCAACTGCTCTTCAATTCCAGACTCCCTCTCCTCCTTCAGAGACAGGTTCATTCTGTGATTAGATACTTAATGAAGGCACCCTAGGTAGTCTGGAGGAATGTGAATAGTACCAACTCTAGAGTCTTCCTAATGACTTACAACTTTGGCAAATGATATAATTTCTTTGATACTCGGTTCCTCTATCTGTAAACTGAGACAAAAAATGCCCACTGTGAAGCTTAAGGAGGAGGATGTCATAAGATGAGGTTCATATGACACTAGAAGAGTATGGATTCAGAACAGGCTTTGAATTCTCCTTAGGTTTCCTCCCATTAGTCTGCTCTCCCTACTGCACCAGTCTTTCATTTTCCTTTCTTGTCCAGAAATGATGATACCTGGAAAGGACTCAGAGCACACAGGAAGTCCATGATGAGCATGGTTGGAAGTGCCAAGTATGACCAGAAAAGAAATACTGGGGAATGAAATTTACTCCTAAGGAGGTCAGGGCAGGCTTGATAAAGGTAGTAATATTTGCATGAACCTTAGAGATTCCAAATGAAGATGGCCCCAGGAAGCAGAGAGAAGTATTTAAGTGAGGGAGAAAGTCCAATAATGGGTTCATTAGCAAGTAGATCAACGGATGCTGGTGGCTCATACCGATAATCCTAGCTACTCAGGAGGCTGAGATGTGAGGATCTCCGTTTGAAGCCAGTCTGGGCAGGCAAGTCTGTGAGACTCTTATCTCCAACAAATTACTCAGAAAAAGCAGGAAGTGGTGCTAAGCCTCAAGTGGTAGAGGACTAGTTGAGCACAAAGAGGTTCAGGGATAGCACTGAGGCCCTGAGTTCAAGCCCCAAGACTGGCCAAAAGAAAAAGAAAACGAATACATACATTTGCTCTAAGCAACCATTCAGCTTTTCCCTACTTAGGTTTGATTTGAAGTCACACACCCTCTTGTTTACCTGCTCTTATTTTTATTATATTTAACTATAAATTTCCAAAAGGTTTAATTGTAACAAAGAGCTTTCATTTTGGTGAGCACTTCTGCTTGTGTTCCACTGCCCAATTTGATCTACACCTGTTGGGGGGGGGGGGGAGGAAAGCCCTGAAATGTGAGACTAAAGATATGGCAACTTGTCTGGGCTATGCCACTTCCTAACCTATAACATCCCTGGGGACATTTACTCATCAGTAAAGAAGTGACACTTGATTTTTGTACCCTACCAATCCCACAGTGATTGTTTTAAGGCTCCAAGATGACATGAGTGAAGATAGTTTCTATGATTGTCACATGGTCACAGCAGAATTGCCATACAGTGATATAGATCCTTGTTTATATGTCCTTATTTATGTTGTCCAGCAGTTGTATAAACAGTGGTTCTTGAATTATAATCCCTGGGCTAGTTGCATCAGCATCAGCTACCAGCTTATTGAGAAGTCGCTTCTCAGGTCCTACCCTAGATGTACTAAATCACTGGGCAAGAATACAGTGATTGGTTTTTTTTTTTTTAAGCCTTCCACAAGTGATCCGCACTCGTGTTTAAGAACCTTGATTGTGTAGTAGTAGTCCTTACATTTGTATGGCATAGCGTTCTTTGGCAGTTGTACCCACAGCAATTTCAACACTACTATCTATTGTCCTTTTACTTCCTTCCTCAGATAGCTTTTTCCCTGTTTCATAAGCTTCTAAAGGTCCCTTCTCCTTATGAAAGAGTAATATAGATGGTAAAGATAACCAAATTACATTATATGTATTTTGTACACATCACAATAAAGTCCCTTTGTACAAAAAAATCCCCTTTTCAGAAAATACCATGCTGTTTCATTTCTTTGATTCATTATACTTTTAAATTTCCAGATGGACATGCTTTCAAGTAGATACTGTTAAAAACAAATGCACGTCAGAATAAATCCTGATATATAAGACAGTCTTTTCAACAAATGATGCTAAGAAAACAAGACAACCATATATAAAAAATAACTGTAAATAGATCAAAGAACATAAATATTAAGAGCTGAGATTGTAGGAGTCTTAGAAGAAAACACAGGGGGGAAATCATCCTGACAGTACATGTGGCAATGATTTCTTCCATAGGACAACAGAAGTAAAAACAAATTCGACTTCATCAAAATTAAAGGCTTTATGCATGAATGGATGCTATTAAGAGAGTGAAAATGTGCCCCACAAAATGGGAGGAACAAATAGCCATAGTATATTAAAAACTACTAGTAAACAACAAAAACAACCCAAGTCAAAAATAGGCAAAGGATTTGAATACACATTTCTCTAAAGAAGATATAACAAATGACCAACAAGTGCTTGAAAAGACATTGACATCACTAAAGAAAGGCTAAAAACACAGTAAGATACCTTTCTATCCCTACCATCAAAACAAAAGAAAATAACAGGTCAAGGATGTAGAGAAATTGGAATTCTTATGCCTTGCTTGTAGGAATGTAAAATAGTATAGCCACTGTATAACTTGGCAGTTCCTAGGTATGTAGCCCCAAAGAATTGAAAGCAGCGACTCAAACAGATATTTGTATGATCGTGTTCACAGGAGCATTTTTTACTGTGTCCCAAGGGTTGAAACAATTGAACTATCCATCAGTGGATGAATGGATGAACAAAATATGACGATATATACAGTCATCCACTTTATTTTTATTTTTTGCCTCTCCTGGGACTTGAACTCAGGGGCCTGAGTACTGTCTGCTTCTTTTTTGCTCAAGGCTAGCACACTACCATTTGAGCCACAGCACCACTTATGGCTTTTTCTATATATGTGGTGCTGAGGAATCGAACTCAGGGCTTCATGTATGCGAGGCAAGTACTCTACCACTAGGCTATATTCTGAGCCCACAATCATCCACTTTCATCCTTTGAAAAGGAATAAACTTTGAAAACATAACTGGACTTTGTACACAGTACATTACATGAAGTCAGACACACAGGAAGAAATACTATATGTTTCCTCTTACATGAGACAAAAAGAATAGAGCTTATGGATTGTGTAATGAATACACAGATGATATATGTTTAGTATGGATGGTTGCATAAGATAGTGACTATATTTAATGGCAATAAACTGCACATTTAAGATCATAAAAATGTTAAATATTAAATATGATGTATAATATATACAACCCATAGCAAAAAGATTATAAATATAAAATACATACACACAAACAGGGATTTTAAAAAATGAAGAAAAGGAGGCACCTTACCTTTCAGGGATATAACCAGAACAACATGAAGACAAATAATGATGAGGAATATCCTAAACATCAGTAAAACTTCTTCAGGTCTGCCAACGTGGCCACGCCTCCCACCAGAGAAAAGCATCCTGTAAAAAAGTTAGAGGGACACTAGATCATTACAGCTGCATCATCACAACATAATACCCCAACTTCTTCAACCAGAGTAACATCTATCCTACTTTTTTTCTAATTATTGCTATTTTCCAGAGAATCAGCAATAACAAGTAGACGTTGGCAATAAAAATCAAAACTCATGTTTATTAAGAGAAAGCTGCTCAGTTGAATATTGTATTCAAAATGATACAGTAGTCACATGAATTTCTGGAAAATACCAACACATGCAAAATATCAAGAGAAGAAATAAATCTGTGGAGACCAGGTCCTTGGAATGTTTTGATGCTATTGAATCTTTTGGAATATTAGGTAGGTTCAATTCTAGTTTGTTGTTGTTTTTTTGTCGGTCATGGGGCTTGAACTCTGGGCCTGGGCACTGTCAATGAGCTCTTCACCTCAAGGCTGGCACTCTACCACTTGAGCCACAGCACTACTTCTGATTTTCTGGTGGTTAATTGGAGATGAGAGTCTCACAGACTTACCTGCCTGGGCTGGCTTTGAACTGCGATCCTCAGATCTCAGCCTCCTGAGTTGCTAGGATTACAGGCCTGAACCACAGGCAGGGTTCCATGTTTTTGTAATCCGCAGAGACAGAGGTTATGTGGGAACTGCAGTGTAGGAGGGTGCCATAGGCTGATGGAGCTTTTTTTTTTTTTTTTTGGCCAGTCCTGGGGCTTGGTCTCAGGGCCTGAGCACTGTCCCTGGCATCTTCTTGCTCAAGGCTAGCACTCTGCCACTTGAGCCACAGCACCACTTCTGGCCATTTTCTGTATATGTGGTGCTGGGGAATCAAACCCAGGGCCTCATGTATACAAGGCAAGCACTCTTGCCACTAGGCCATATCCCCAGCCCCATGATGGAGCTTTATGTTACAGTTGGGAATCCAATATGGGTGGCCCTGGACCTTGGAGGCTCTTGAGATGGAAAGTATAAACGGGTAGGGATCATACCATTTAGTAAGAAGGCTGAAGGAGTATGCAGAGGACTGAGGTTGATGGGTATTGCAGAGGTAAACTAAGTCTCGGACTCAAGGCTGGTCAAGAAAGGTATGGGAGGGCAAGGGAGATTGTTGGTTGGCATAGTTCCAGAGATAAGCCCACTAATGTTGAAGAAGTGGCAGGAATAGTGAGGAGGTAAGGGAAAGTGGTAGCTCAGAAAAGAGGAGGCAGGAGGGAGAGTCAACATTACAGGTAGAAGGCAGTTATTGTTTGGTCAGGGAGTAGGCATCAAGTGGCAACTATTCTTTGGATAAAATCTAAAAGAAATCTTACAAGGCAGTGGCTGAGCAATAAGAAAAAGTATTAGGGGCTGGGAATATGGCCTAGTGGTAGAGTGCTTGCCTCCTGTACATGAAGCCCTGGGTTCGATTCCTCAGCACCACATATATAGAAAACGGCTAGAAGTGGCGCTGTGGCTCAAGTGGTAGAGTGCTAGCCTTGAGCAAAAAGAAGCCAGGGACAGTGCTCAGGCCCCGAGTTCAAGCCCCAGGACTGGCAAAAAAACAAAACAAGCAAAAACAAAACGAAACAAAACAAAAAAACAGGCTTCGTCTTCAGGCCGGCGGAGGAGCCGTGGGTCTCCATAGGGCTATGTGGCTTTGGCTTTGCTCCTCTGATGCCGAGGTAGATGAGTATCTCTGGAAATAGCTTTGCGGGAGGGGGGTGGGGGGCGGGGCTCCTCCCACAGAGCCTACCCGGAGTGGTTTCAGGCGCTTTGGGGGCCTTGTGAAGGTGACAGTGATGGAGGGGTCCCCGCTGGAAAGTTGGGCTTCCTGGCACCGGAGCAGGCAGTGTGGGCCCAAGTGCCAGAGCCCCAGCAGGCCCTGCTTTGTCCCTGTCTCACAAGGATTCCTGGACAGAGAAGCCCCTGGATCAGTATTAGTTTATTTATCAGAGGTGTAAATAATCCATGTATAGCTTTTCTCCTTTTAGATTATTTTGTATTTGTTTAAAAAAGCATTTGTCAAAATACAAAATATAAATAAATGACAAAAAAAAAGAGAAGAAATAATGCAGGTACGTGGTGGCTCACACCTATAATCCTAGCTACTCAGGAGGCTGAAATCTGAGGATCATGGTTCAAAGCCAGCCCTGGCAGGAAAAGCCAGGAGACTCTCCAATTAACCACCAGAAAACAGGATGTGGTGCTGTGGCTCAAGGTGGCAGAGTGCTAGCCTTGAGCAAAAGAGCTCAGGGATCGTGCCCAGGACTTGAATGCAAGCCCCAAAACCAATGAGAGAGAGGGCGGGAGACAATAAAACCCCCAAATGTTGTATACATAATTCTTACCATTATATAAAAGCTGGTTAAAAGAAAGGATCACAAAATATAGTCTTCCTTATTTATGTCTTACAGTATAAAAAGATACAACATTTTTTTCTGTATTGCCTCTTATTAACATCACTTGCATTTTTAGTAGGTCGAGTCAACGTTTTTTTTAAAAATGTTTATATCAGAATTGAACTTGACTTGCCTTTCACTTATTCATTCAATCAATCTTTATTTTTTTAATTTTTATTGTCAAACTGATATACAGAGAGGTTACAGTTTCATACTTTAGGCACTGGATACATTTCTTGTACTGTTTGTTACCTCCTCCCTCATTCACCCTTCCCCCTCCCCCTTTCCCTCTCCCCCCATGAGTTGTTCAGTTGGTTTACACCAAACAGTTTTATAAGTATTGTTTTTGTAGTCGTTTGTCTTTTTACCCCATGTCTCTCGATTTTGGTATTCCCCTTCTGTTTCCAAGTTCTAATACCAGTATACATGGCTTCCAATGTACTCAGATAAGATACAGAATAGTGCAGGTACAAGCACTCTTGAATACGGAGTTGATATGTGGTGTATGTGGGGCTCAGTTTGGGGAGAGCTCAGGACACAGAACTGGAAATGTTATAATATGCCTGTTTCACTCCTGTGAAAGAATTGGCCAGCATAACCCCAGAAGGGATAATGAATTTTTAAATTCAGTTCTTATATGAACTTTGCTTTGTAGAAAATGTCGACTGATTGACTACTAAAAAATGTAGTAGAAGCAACGAGACCCTGTCTCAACCAATAGCTGGATACAGTGATATGTGCCTGCCATCCTAGCTTTGTGGGAGGCTGCCATGAAGAAGATGGCAGTTCCAGATTAGCCTAGGCAGAGAAGTTTGTGAGATTTCATCTCAGCAGGAGAAACTAGATATGGAAGTACATGTCTATGAACCTAGCTGGTGAAAAATAGGAGGAAGTAAAAATGGGAGGAATGGGAGACAGGAATATGCATGGGCAGGAAACAAGACCCTCATCTCAAAATAACAAGAGTGGGAAGCATGGCTCAGTGGTAGAGTACCCACCTAGAAAATTCCAAGTCCAATACCACCAACAAAAATGAGCCCTGTTATTTAGTAGCCAGAAGCTACACTAGGAAAATGAGTTTTTCCTTGATGTGGTATGATGAGGTCTTAGACCAGAAGGTAATTCTTTCTCCTTTGAAAGAGAGCTTATATTTTAAAATTAATAAATTGCATTATATATTAATACAGTATGTTAATAAATTATTAAATGCCTCTGATTTGTCCCTTCTCTTGCATACTTTTATCCCCTCTCTGCTCATAATGGCATATTATTGATCTTCCCAAATGAATCACATAAATGAGAATGTTAACACAGTTGCAGAAAGTGGATCAATGTCTCTCTGGAGGAAAAATATGTCTGCTAGAGTTGCGCACAGCATATTGATGTGTCTCAAGACTATAATGTTAGCCAAGGCTATTACACATAAAAGAATGTGTAATGTATGTGATTCTACTCATATGAGAAGCAAAAGTAGTCAAAACTAATCAATAGAGTGAGATATCAGGAGAGTGGTTTTATCTGGAAGGGAAGGGATGGTAATAATCACAGAAGTAGACACAAGGCAGGGGACTTCAGATATGTAGCTAATGTTCTGTGTGCTGGTTACATGGGTACATGCAATTTGTGAAATTCATTAAGTTGTACATGCATATGTGAGCCATCTCAAATTGTGATTAAAAGGTTTGAGATCAATATTTTTCATGTTTCTGAACCGTTGTTCCACCTCCAAAAGCACTTCTATTTTTAAGCCAATATTTAACGAACTAAAACTATAAAATTACCTTCTATTCACATTCAGTAGGTTCTACTCCACCTGGAGTTGAAAGAGATGACTTAGAAGATTAAGTGCACAAGTATCTAATTTTGGCTCTGGAAACAGTATCAGAGTGCCAGGTGCTAGTGGTTCACGCCTGTAATCCTAACTACTCAGGAGGCTGAGATCTGAGGATTGTTGTTCAGGAAAGCCCATGATACCTTTTTTTAAAAAATCACCATTTAACCACCAAAAACTGGAAGCAGGGCTGTGGCTCAAAGTGGTGGAGCACTAGCCTTGAGCAGAAGAGCTCAGAGACAGTGCCCAGACCCCGAGTTCAAGCCCCATGACCACCACCAACAACAACAAAATAAGAGTTTTGGAGCAATGTGTAACTGGAAAGGAACTCAGAATCTACCTGGTAGCATATTCTCATTCTACAAATGACCAGAGAGGCCCACCATTCCAGAGCATCTACTGAATGGTCAACATTATTTAGCTATTTGGTGAACCTACAATATCAGCCTCTGAAGAATTTGTCTGTAAGTGTTGGAATGTTTTTTTTTAAAGTTTTGAATTGATCAACTGAAATGAATTAGCAAATTCAAAATGCTAGTATACAATTTTAAAAGTTTCATTTTATTCCTAAGTTTTTCCAACTTCTAGACAGGGCCTAAGCAGTGTACCAGATATAGTTAAGGTTAAATTAGTATACACAGTGAATACGCAGGAACTGGTTATTGTGTGCTGTGACTTAGGCCCTCTCATCAAAATAAACCATACTTGTATACTGCAGGGAGCGTATACTCAACCCCGAAGGAGGGTCGGAAAGGCCAGAATGAAAAGGGATCCCACAAATCATCTTTAAAAGAGAAGGTGGACCAAAAACTTACTAAAGCCTGGGTGCCACTGAAAGCACTGCTTGCAGTTAAAAACTCTGGGATCTGTTTTTTCAAGGCTGAAAATACATTTGCTAACAGAGGTATTAAAATATTTGAAATAATGTGGCTCTTATTACCTATTGCATCAAGTGAAAACAGCTTTCTAGTCACAAGATCTCTGGGCTCATTAGTGGAAGTAGAAAATCTATAGATTTAAAAACCTCTACTCATAAGTAAAAGAACTATTTTTTATCTTCTTTAGTTGGGATATTTCCTCATCTTCGGGAGCAATTTAGGTTAGCTCAAGTTTAGGTCATCAACACAGATGATATGAAAAGCTATCAGTTCTTAGTAAAAATTTTCCAATGCTAAAGACAGTACAATAGTATTAATTACAGACAAAAATGACTTACAGCCTTTAAATAGTAAACATCTACACTTTGACACTATATAATAACTCAATAAAGATGACACCAAATTCATCTTAGCCCAGGACCGCCTTTAAGTTCGTGGATACTGATATAAATGGTGGCAACCAGGGGTACAGAGTGCCCAAGCTGCCCTGCTTAAACCATTCCAAGACATTATTCTATATCTCTTCAGGTTCATTAAATAGTATCACTACTATATTTAAAATATATATATATATATATATAATCAGTTCAACATTTTTGTGATTTTTTTTGTTCTAGTCCTGAGACTTGAACTCAGTGCCTAGGTGTTGTCTTTAAGCTTTTTTGTTCAATGCTAGCATTCTACCACTTGAGCCACAGCTCCACTTCCAGCCTTTTGTTGGAGATAAGACTTGCACAGACTTTTCTGCCCAAACTGTCTATGAACTGCAACCCTCAGGTCTCAGTTTCCTGATTAGCTATGAGCATAGGCATGATTTTTACCTAGATATAATGTAATTAATGAATCCAATTTAAAGGAGGAAAAGAGCTTGATACTACTATAAGGCAGGTTTGGGTGAGGGTTATTCTCTGTCATCCCTGGTTAACTGGCATAATTTAATTATACCATAGCTGTTATGATGGTACAGCAGTAGTCAATATTTTTGACATGAGTAACAGTGCATACAACAACTGTTGCCTAAATCATTGTCTAGAAAACTCCATGCATTTGAGATATTTGTATTGACTCAAATTGTTGGATAACAAGAGTAGCACAAGAGGAAGTTGAAAAGGGTGGTACTAAAGAGGTTCTCAGTGTGGATGAAGCAAGAAAAAAGAGGAACAAAGCAGTTGATATAAACTATTCAATTGTCAAAGAAGTCAGAGAAAAAATGGACCAGAAAACTGTGAGTAGAATTACATTTTTATTTAAATTCTTCTAAAAGACTTTCATACAGAGAATATCTCAGAAAAAAAAAACCACAGAGATTTTTTTCAACGTTATAGGATTAGGTTGGGCTAAATTATTTACAATAAACCTTTGGTTGAAGACTATTAAAAACTGTAATAAAGCATGAGAAGAACCAGACACAGGTGGCTCACGCCTGTAATCCTAACTACTCAGAAGTCTGAGATCTGAGAGATCACAGTTAGACAGGAAAGTCTGTGAAATTCTTATCTTCAATCAACCAGCAAAAAGCTAAAGTGATCTGTGGCTCAAGTGATAGAGATCTAGCCTTGAGGAAAACCAAAACAAAACAAAACCCCCAAAACTCAGGAACAGCGCCCAGGCCCTGAGTTCAAGCCCCAGAACAACAACAACAAAATACATAATTAGAAGCATTAAAAAAAACAAAACATGTCTAAGAGGCAGCAACGTAAAAAGCAAGTATCAGGCTAAAGTTGAAGAATTCTGCTCAGGTCCTAGAAATAGGTTTGGCTAGATGATTCCAGGGTTCTGGAATCCTAGAACAATATCTAAATGTCAGGAGAAGGAAAGAGGCAGACTCTAAGAAAGCATGTCTTCTTGATTCCAGACACTTCTTAAACTTTGGAGAGTTCAACTAAAGAAGGGACAAAGAAGGGACCTCCAAATCAAGAGCAATCTGGATAAATATATGGCAAAAAGAACCATTCTGAAATTTATCAACAAAATTTTTTGATGATAACATCACCCAGTAAGAGAAACAACATGCCATATGCAAAAACCAAAGCAAACCAAAGCAAACCAAAACAAAACCCCAGAAACCAGAACATGTCCTACAGATAGCAGAAACTAGGTTAACTGGTAAGTGTTAAGTATGAACTCTTGAATGCTCAACTGTCAATTTTGTGTATTATTTGTCATAGCAGAAAAAAGTCAATGATGAACTATATGACTGAAATATGAAGCTTTCATATTTCTAGAAGCAAATGGAAGGAAAATGATTTGTTTGGTCTATATAGTGAACAATGATTTTTAAATAAGCCTTCAGAGCTTTTAAATACAGAAAAAAGAACTTTTATTCAATAAAACATGTGAATCAATATCAGATGCCAAGATTAGAAACAAATTATGCATAGTAAACCGACTCATAAAACCTCGTGTGACACGTGCTTTTCAGCAACTCATACACCTCTACATTTTCCCACTCTCCTACTTCCAATCTACCAGACTGTTGATTGCCCATGTATGAGTTACTCAAAGCAAAGTGAAACCCTACTCTTTCAGATCACCCTTCAGAGTGTTTCCCCAAATTCTCCAAGTAAGTATATTCATTATGTAAATGAACAGAACAGCACAGGATTCAACAACATGTGCAATAAAGCTATCTGCCTGCCTTCAAATCCAAACTCCGCCTCTTCCGGTATCACCTTGGGCTGTACTATAATGTCTCTGAACCTTAATTTCTTCATCTAAAAAAACAACAACAACAATGGAGAAAATGATAGGACCTACTTTATAGGGTTCTGTAGGGGTTGACTGAGATAATCTAGTTAGGAAGTATTAGCTGTCTCTGAAAGCACAGTCACAAGGAATGTGAACAGAGTTGGGAGCCATTTCCTACATTCATTCATCCAGTTTATAAATATTTGCTGAGGTTCTGTTACCTGCAAGGTACTATGCTAAGGATTCAAAAGTTACCTCACTATAAAAGACAGGTATTTTCCCTGCTTTTGAGAACTTACTTCCACAACTTAGGGTCAGTAGTCACTGGTATAGCCAAAAAGCATTGATCTTTTAAAAGCCAGACATAGAAGACTTTCTCTTTATGAAGGGAGGGGATGAAGATCAACTTGGCCTAACCTAGAAACAAGAGACCTAAACGCAATATCTTCTCCTATCTAGGCTTGGTCTCTATCTCATCTTCACCCTCACCCCTACAGCAGGTAATTGGAAAAGATTTTTAAATTAATTTGGTCTGGAATTTGTTGCCAAAAAAATTATTCCATGAATATATAGAGAAGAGACATAAGAGAAGGGACTTGCACTAAAACCATTCTCAGGGTGTTAGGTGACACTTGAGCTAGGGGCAAGATTGAGTCATTGCCACATTGTTTGGGTCCTTCAGAAGTTCATAATGGAGTAGAATGCAAGTACTCTGGAAAACCAACCCCTCCAACACCCACCAATATTCTCATCCTTTTCTTTTTTTTCTTTTTCTTTTTTTTTTGGCCAGTCCTGGGCCTTGGACTCAGGGCCTGAGCACTGTCCCTGGCTTCTTCCCGCTCAAGGCTAGCACTCTGCCACTTGAGCCACAGCGTCGCTTCTGGCCGTTTTCTGTATATGTGGTGCTGGGGAATCGAACCTAGGGCCTCGTGTATCCGAGGCAGGCACTCTTGCCACTAGGCTATACCCCCAGCCCTCATCCTTTTCTTGCATTTGTTATCACATCAACTCCTCCTTCAAGTCTAAGCCTGGCTATTTCCTACCTGTGTGATGCTACTCACATGATTTAACCTTATTTATAACAATAATTGGCTAGTAACTATCATTATAACTATCTGTATTATATATCCTATAATTATAATAGGAAAATCCCAATTTATATTAATTATAATAAAGAGTTGCATTGTTTGCAATATTCTAATCATTTATTTTCAATGAAATCCCAGATATGATCAGTATATGTATATCTCAAAAGAAAAATGAAGTAATTGGACTAGGAATGTAGCTTAGTTATAGAGCACTTGGCTAGCATGTTCGGGGCTGGCATGTTCCAGTACTCAAAAAAGATAAAAGAAGGGAAATAAAGAAGGAATGAAGGAGGGGGAAAAGGGGGAAGGGAAGGAAGGAAAGAAGGATGAAAGGAAGGAGGAAAATAAGGAAGCACCAATATTGATGCATGTAACTTTCTTTATAGAAGGGAATCGGGGAGTCCAGAATAGAAATGTGGTTGGAGGCCCCTTTGATATTTGTATGTGCACAGTATTATAGAAAGAGAGTATGTTGACAGTCCATATTGAAATACGACAAGATGCACTGGAGCAGAGGATCAAGTCTGGTGAACAAGAAAGGGTGAGAAAACAGTGAGGCAGAAATTCCTATGTAAATAATCATTATCCTTCAGTTTTTACTGCAGCATATAATTTCTAAATGTGTACCCATCCCAAAATCTGTACCCTTTTCTGAAAGTCTATTAAAAACAATTGGGCTACCAAGAAGAAATGGGTCAACAGTAGACCCTCTAAGGGAAAAAAATGTCTGAGGGAATGAGAGCTGCAAGTAGGAGTGAGGAGTTAGAAACAAAAAACAGGGGGAAAAAAGTAAAATTGTGATAAGATGGGAATTCACAATGAAGGGGCAGAATATGAAAGAAAAAAAAACCCACAAACCAAATATCTTCATCATTTTTTGTGCTAATACTAGGGCTTGAACTCAGGGCCTAGTTGCTGTCCCTGACCTTGTTTTCCTTTTCTCTTAAGGCTAGCACTCTATCACTTTGAGCCACAGTTCTACTTCCAGCTTTTTGGTGGTTAATTGGAGATAAGAATATCACGGACGTTCCTGCTCAGGCTGTCTTTGAACCATAGTCCTCAGATCTCAGGCTTCTAAGTAGCTAGGATTACAGCTATGAGCCTCCAGTGCCTGGCTAATCTTACAAAATTATCACATAGAAATGCTCTTATTCACATGGCAGACAGTTCAGAAAAAGGTAGTAAAACTCTGCACACATCTACAAAGTGCAAACAAGAAACAAATGGAAAATTAGATCAAGGAAAAGCAGGTCTTGGCTCCAGAAGTCTTCAGTTAAAAGATTCACATTGAGGCTTGAATTTGCCCTTAGAGTTATAAAAGAAATAGATGGTGTAAAATCTGTTCTTAAAGAACTTATACTGGAAGATCAAGCACAAAGCTATTGCGAAGGCTAACCTATTTGTGTTGTAGTAGCATGCATTACTGCACAATCTAAGTCTTCATCAATAGCATGACAGGGGTATTGTGACCAGAGTACATCTAGGGTGAGATGGCCTCTTCTAGAGAATATGATTAGTTAAGAATAACTTCATGTGTTTGTATCTTAACTTGCCTAGAATCTAAACTCCTTGACCATGTATGTCTCATGTATTCAAAGCCAAAGCTCCACAAGGGCTGAATAGATGACTGTCTGTTAAGTTTGGCTCAATGCTAAAAACAGGGAAGTGAAGCCATAGAATGGCATGAATGAGGGAAAGATTCATGCTGGAAAAAGGAAACAAAGTGACCATCCAAGGCAGAGAGCATTGTAGACATGATTTCTATCCTTTAAAATAGTCTATCATGCTTTACTTCAAAACAAAAACACTGGCACATCTATTAGCTCATGTCACATAATAGTCTCCTCTCACATGAACTAGAGACATAAGGGATATAATGACATTCAAATCAAGATTTACAAGAGGAAACAACTATAGAATCATCTCGGAATTAACTGAACTATCCTTATGCCTTCATTAACAGCATATCACTGTAGAAGTTTAATGTTTATGGAATCCAAGATATGAATTCAAAGAAGAAAGAAAGAAGTTAAATAGTGAGTTTCTATTGATCACAATATGTTCTTCAAAAGAAAAAAAAGGGATTGCCTCTTAAATCCCTAAATTAAAGCTTAATATGTAAAAAAGAAAACTTTCATTAAGTAATGTTTGAAGAACAAAAATGAGGACCAACCATGTTTGCCTATTCTAGGATGAACAAATTACAAACATATGTCCCAGTGCTCAATACGGAATGGATGCAGGATTACCAACCAAGAGAAATTAAAGTAACCAAACAAAGAAATGAATTAATGGTGGCTTGCATATGAAAATACTTTCATTGAATGTTTGTAAAAATGAAGATTTCTACACAGGGATTTCTGATATTAGTTTTGGTGAAATTTCACAACTCAAGTATGTTGCTTCTTCCAAAACCTTATTGATGACCACAGTAAAGCACTGTTAATGGTTCTTGGTAATCCAGTTTATTAATGAACAACAGGAGGCTCTGTTTGCTTCTTTGGAACACATTCAGGTAGAAAGTAGGGCAAGTTACAATGACAGTTGTTTTTCCAAGTGGATGAAAAAATTTAAAAAGCCTAATAATAATATTTAAGTCTGAAGAGCATGCAGGGAAGTCAACATTTGCATATAGCATGGTGGAAATGTAAACATTGAGCTTCTGAAGTTGCAAGTGTGGATATATACATTTAAATTTTAAATTTTAATTTTTTTCAGTCCTGGGGCTTGAACTCAGAGCCTGAGCACTGTCCCTGGATTCTTTTTGCTCAAAGCTAGCACTCTACCTCTTGAGCCACAGGGCGACTTCTGGCTGTTTTCTATATATGTGGTGCTGAGGAATTGAATCCAGGGCTTCATGTATACAAGGCAAGTACTCTATCACTAAGCCATATTCTCAGCCCCATATATTTTTAGTATTAATCTTATGTGTGTAGAAATTCTAATTCCTGACAGTGTCTATATAGAAACACTGGTACATAAACACAAAAATATAAATATAAACCCATTGTCATTGCAGTTTTTGGTGGGATGAGAAAAGAAAGTCTAAATACCCATCAATAGATGAATAATTAAATGATAGGAAAGACACATTATGGAATATGAGGCAATTCCTAAAATATGTTGATTTAGATACACTGACACATGGAGTCAATACCTATAAGTCAAGTATAAAAAGGAAGGTTTCTTAACATGCATATATTATATACACACATACAATAAGTGTTAAGAAGCAATCATAACTGTATATGCAAATTTTTATTATATAGTAGCATGGGAAAACACATATAAAAACCTAGAAGAAACACCACCAAACCTTCACAGATAGAAATGTGATAGAGGAAAGGTTGAAGTCAAATTTTTGCTTTATAAAACACAGCTATGTATTATAAGATCAAGCCAATTTCTTCTCATGAAGAAAGAAAACCAGAGGAAAGGGCAAAAAGAGCTCCTAGGAAATGATTGAGAAAATGCAAGGCACACATAAGAAGAAACATTATACATCTTAATGAAGGAAACATTACATACCTCAATAAAGGAAATGAAAGATGAAATTAACACTCTGAGAACTGACATCAACAAAGAACTAGGAGACATGAAAGGCTCTATCTCCCTATTGCAAATCACAGTTGAAAGCAAAGGCCATAGAACAAGTAGAAAACAGGGTATCAGGAGTTGAGGATAAAGCAGGGAATTAGAACAAAAAAAAAATCAAAGGCATGGAAAAAACACTCAGAATATGCTAAAGGGGCATCTAGCCAAAAGATCAAATCTGCGCATAATCAGGATAGAAGAGTTCAAAACCAAAGGCGTTGAAAACCTATTTAACAAAATAATTATAGAACTCTTCCCAAACTTAAGAGAGAATCTTACCCACCTGACAGAGGTATACAGAACTCCTAGCAGACACATTGTAGTGAAATCCTTGGACTTAAAAAGCAAGGAATTAATTTTAAATGCAGCAAAATCAAAGAGGGGACTTTATTACAATGTAAAGAAGATTAGAATTACTGTAGATTTCTCCACACAAATTTTCAATGCAAGGAGAGTCTGCAGTGGTATAATTCAAGCTCTGAATGGCAATCGCCAACCCAAACTGGTATACCCTGTGAAGCTAAGATTCACAATTGACAGTGAAATTAAAACCTTTCATGACAAACAAAAACTAAAGGAATTCATGAACACTAACCCAGCACTACAAAGGATACTAAAGGAAAGAATACAATCTGAAGGAAACAATCGAAGTCAAAGAAATACAGCTTTGAATGAAAATCAGTAGAAGACTAGTTTAGTAAACACAAGAAGAGAAAGAAAGCACACTATAGGAAAAAAATGGCAGGAAATATGACATATTTCTCTATAGTCACGTTAATTATCAAAGGGCTTAACTCCCCAATCACAAGACATAGAGCAGCAGATTGGATCCTAAAATAAATTCCAACCATCTGTTATTTCCATATACAAGGAGCTCAAGAAATCAATTCCACTCAAAGCTAATAAACCAATCATTAAATGGGTAAAGGAGAGAGACTTCTCTGAAGAAGAGGTTAGAACGGCAATGAAACACATGAGGGAAGGCTCATCCTTCCCCTGGCTATAAAGGAAATGCAAAAATCAAAATAATTCTGGGGCTGGAAGTACAGCCTAGTGGCAAGAGTGCTTGCCTCATATACATGAAGCCCTGGGTTCAATTCCCCAACACCACATATATAGAAAACAGCCAGAAGTGGCGCTGTGGCTCAAGTGGCAGAGTGCTAGCCTTGAGCAAAAAGAAGCCAGGGACAGTGCTCAGGCCCTGAGTCCAAGCCCCAGGACTGGAAAAGTAATAATAATAATAATAATAATAATAATTATTATTATTATTTTGAGATTCCATCTCAGACATTTTTTGTTTGTTTTTCAGGCAGGAGAGAAAGTTTATCAGCAAACTGCTGGCCTGTGGCCGAGGTGATCCATGGCCGGAGAGAAGGGAGAGAGAGAGAGAGAGGGGAGAAAAGGGAGAGAAAAAGGGAGAGAAGGGAGAGAAGGGAGTGAAGCCATCTCAGACATTTTGAACAACTGTTAGCAGGGATGGGGGGGAAAAGGAACCCTATTGCACTGTTGGTGGGAATATACACTAATACAACCTTTCTGGACAGCAGTCTGGAGGTTCCTCAATAAACTAAACATAGACCTTACCTACTACTCAACCATACCACTTCTAGAGATCTACCCAGAACATCACAAGCCAGGATAACATAAAGACACTTGCACATCCATGCTCGCTGCTGTACTATTCACAATAGCCAAGCTGTGGGAACAGTCCAAATCCCCACAGTAGATGAGGGTCCAAAAATGTGGTACCTATACGCCATGGAATTTTACACAGTCATCAGAAAGAGTAATATATCATTTTCAGGGAAATGGATGGACCTAGAATACAATCATATTAAGGAAGGTAAGCCAAGCTCAGAGAGACAAACGGTGCACGTTTTCTCTCATATGCAAACACTGTCTAAAATACACTGGGACATAATAAATTATACAGGTCTCTAGGCATTCACACACCGTGAAACCAAAGGAAGTTACTGTTAGGAGAAGAACACAAAGGCACAATGCCTATGTACATCTAATCATACAAAATATTATTTATTGAAATAACTCCAGAAAATAGAAACAAGAGGGTTTTTTTTTCCTTTGTTGCTGTTTTCATTTCTTTTCTTTTTCTCTTGTTTGTTCATTTCTCTGTCTTTGGGTATATAGGGGGGAACAGAAATAGAGGGACAAAGGCTGAACAAATGCAGCCATGGTATGAATTAGACACTATGTTGAAAATGAACTATGCAACTTGTGGGTCAGGATGGGAGGAAAAACCTGGGGGGGGGGGGGGAGAGAGAGAGAGAGAGAGAGAGACATTGTTCAAAAGGAACTGCATTTTTTACTTGACTTCTGTAACCGTAACCCCTCTGTACATCACCTTTATGATAATAATAAAAATTTAAAAACTCCTAACTCAAGCTAGAGCTTGGCTAAATGGGAGAAAACACAATCATTTGCTTAATTCAACATAATTTCCCCCTGCCCAGCTCTAACCCAATGAGAAAGGATTCTGATTCCCAAACCAAGAAACAAACTTTCAAGCCAGGAGTATGCATTTACTCAAGCAAATTATGGAAAAGATAATGTGAACATTTCTAATGGACTCTAAAGCCTAAACTTCACAAAACCTCTTCCTATCCTTTAACCTGTGGATTTCTCCTTGCCTCAATTGCTGCCACGCCTCCACTGGACCTCATGTCCCAGAGAAACTAAACAGAAAGCAGGAACCAATAGTACTAGTACTCAGTAACAAAACATAGTGCTTGCCAATACTTGGGGTTCTTACATCATTGAAAGGAAAGGACATGTCACAAAAGGGGCCCTGTCAACTTATGTAAGACATGCCATGCAACAGAGAAGTTTCTCAGAGAAGAATAGCAAGCTCACCAATTGCTAGGATTAACTGAAAGCCCTCACCGTTGCAGAGTGCCCCAAACCATGACATCAGGAAGGCTGGAAATGCACCAACTTCCTCTATCAGGCTGGCTAAAACCCAGTATACTACTACATTGGCAAAAAAAGTCAAGCAGACTTTTAAAATGGTTTGAGTAGGAAGGAAATTATCTCTAGGTGTGCTAAAATCCTTGATCCAGTACAGAAGAAGCTTTGTATCCAAGAATCAGAATGTCCACCCTTGTGATCAGCATATCCTAAGTGTACTTGGCAATCTAAAAAATGTGCACAGGTAACAGAAGGCCCAGGTTATTCCGTTGTGCCCTGGGGTAATATGACAATGATCTAAGGACCCATAACACGAAACACAACGTGCAGCATCCTAGAGGGCTCAGTGCTTCATAAGTCACCTAGACTGAGGGCCAGAAACTGGCTCAACATTCCAGACAACCACAGCAAGAGCATGGAAGAGAACTAGACAACAAAGAGGCCTTGGCAAGCTAGGCATGGGGCCAGACATTGGCAGACAATCTTCTCCAACAGTATTAAGGAAAATAAATTGCACAAGTGGAAGTCTTCGATTGCAAAGGTTGGGCTTACGGACATGTGCAGGAGAAGATGAAGTATGGTTCTAGAACCTACTGGATGCCCATTACTAACCCAACTATACAAAATAGGACTCTTCCTCATGTAGACTCATTTGTTCTGTTTTAGATGCCCCCATTCATGGAGGTTACATTGTGAGATGGTTCTAGAAAATTCTAAAGAGAATTCACTTAAGTCTGGTGTGATAGCACATGTTTGCAATCCTAAGAAGCAGGCTTATCTCAAGGATGACCTGGGCTACATGGTGAGTTCCAGACTCACCTGCCCTGCATAGCAAGATCTTGTCTAAAGAAAACAAACTAATAACAAAAAGATAATCCATTCAACAAACAAGTACCAAATACCTATGTAGGTGCCCCAAACAAGGTCATTACACACTTGTGTAAGCTGTATCCTGCCTAAAGGTGTCTAGGCAAGAAGGCTAGTGGAGCTTGAGTCCAGAATTCTAGTGTTCTGGGGGAGGGGGCACATGAACCACTTGTGGGCAGCAACAAGAGCACCGACGAAAGGCCTCGAACCCAGTTTAAAGCCAAAGATCCAGGAAAGTTACCTCAAGGAAGTAATGAGCAGGCTCTATTCTAAAAGATAGGCAACTCCCTTCATGGGAAGAAGTGAGAAAGATGATGTCAATGACAGGGAAACACTTAAATCAAGTCAGAGCCATAGAAGCTGAATTAAACAGGAGTTCTTGTATCCATCCCTCTTAAATTGTAGAAGAGACCAAAAGAGCAAATTGCAATGTTGAGCTATCTCAAAAGGTCACAACCTCTTAACCAATCTGGTAAGAGGCTGTGTGTCGAGGTGGAATGAACCAGGCTAGAACCAGGCTAGCTGGTGTCATGCTATTTTTCTGTGACACCAAAAGATCTATTTTCTGTCCTGATCTCTCTTCCCTCTTTTGGCTTCTACTCTCCTTCATCCCACAATTTCTGTTTGGCTTCCTACTCCTCCTTACCTACCTTTAAGTCTGCTAAGTATATCCCCGGGGCTGGAATGTTGCTGACTGCCTCTGCCCCAGGTTGGGGAAGAGTTAAAGACTACAGGATGTGCCCATCATCCAGCTACTGAGGAGGCAGAGGCAGGAGGATCTCATTTTGAGGCTAGCCTGAACAACAACTTAGCAAGATAATATCTCAATAAATAATCTGGGCATGATGGAATATGCCTCTAATCCCAGGGACATAGAAGGCACAAGTAGGAGGATCAGGGTCCAAGGTAAAGCCTTATGCCAAAAGTGCCAGACCACTCTGAAAAAGAACTGAAGCAAAAAGGCTTCTGGGGGCATGGCTCAAGTAGTACAGCACCCACCTAACAAGCTAACTGCTTGACAAGAAATGTACTCATTATCTTCCTTATATAACTGTCACTCCCCTGTACATCATCTTTAGAATAAAATAAAATACATCTATGTTTAAAAAGACCACATGAAGAGAACCTCACTTTCAAATGATTTGTTGACTTCCACTTCCAACGGTCTGGGTGAGACAACCACTGGTTCCACCCAACATGGCAGCACTAAAGGTGTTTCAATAGAGGCCATGACTTCCCTTATAAACAGTTCTTATCTTAGAGGTAAATGTATCTGCAGAGATTTACCAATAAACCATCTCACAAAAAGAAGTTATACTTGATTTTTTAAATGCAAGTCTTCTATTAAACTGTAGTCATACAAAGTGAACTAAAAGTGAACTTTCTTCCACTTATATTAAAATATAATAGCACCAGGGCTGGGCATGTGGCTTAGTGGTAGAGTGCTTGCCTAAGTATGCATGAAGCCCTGGGTTCGATTCCTCAGTACCACATAAACAGAAAAAGCCAGATGCTGTGCTGTAGCTCAAGTGGTAGAGCACTAGCCTTGGGCAAAAGAAGCTCAGGGACAGTGCCCAGGCCCTGAGTTCAAGCCCCAGAACTGGCTAAAATAAAATACATCACCAGGAAAAAGAACTCTAAATAACTATTGCAACATCAAATCAATCTCAACTGCCAGGACTGAGGTTTCTGAATTAACTTTGTAACTTATTCCACTGAAGTGACAACCATTGTGCATGTCCCTCCTTTTTATTTAAACTATATTTTGAATCTGTATTTTCGATACTGAGAGAAAATGTGACCAAACAAATCACAGATGAAGAAAGAACAAACCACGGTACACAGGATAAGTCCCACCAAGTAACTCGGAAAAATGCATTTGCCAAGATTTCCTTTGTATCCTGGGACTGTGGTGTATTATGATACTTAGGATAGGAATCAATGCCAGTGTGTGAAAATTTTTGTTTCTAAATATATTTGCCACTTGAGATACACTAAATACTTAATTGCTCCTTAGTTCAGTTCCAGGGGGTAAAAGATGAAGAAACCCTTATAAAGTTTTTATAGGTCTCATTATTTGGAAATGTGTAAGAAGTTATATTGTCATCTGGCTCTATTTGACAGATTAAACTGTGGAAGGGAGAATTTTGTGACTTACTAATATATTTTTTAATTCAACCTTAAGAATGTTGTATCTGCCAACATTGTTAGCAAAAGAAATGCCCATCCTTTCTCTTTTGTGCTAGATGGCAAACCTGGCTGTCATTCTTTCTATCCCATGATATGCCTATCCATTCACAATGTGACTTAGAAGCTCCTTCTTGTCCAAAAGGAGAGTCTGCCGGCACCAGTGGCTCACACCTGTAATCCTAGCTACTCAAAAGGCTGAGATCTGAGGATCACAGTTCAAAGTCAACCCCAGAAAAGTCGCCCTGAGACTCTTATCTCCAATTACTCAAAAACCGGAAGTGGTGCTCTGGCCCAAGTGGTAGAGCACTAGCCTTGAGTCCAAAGAGGCTCAGGGACAGTGCTCCAGGCCCTGAGTTCAAGCCCCACAACCAACAAAGAAGTAGTCTGTTTCTCCACTCTTTGAATGTGGTCTGGCCCTGTTGTTTGCTTTGCCCAATGGCGTCCGAGGAATAAGACACACGGAGCTTGGAAAGTGCTTGAGCCCGAGTTTGCTCCGTCTTGCTGGTTCTAGCACCTCATAAGAACACCATGTACATGTGGAAATAAGATTGAAGTAGCCTGCCAGATGATAAAGGCCACATATGCAGTCATCCTCTACTCCAACAGCCAGTCAACCCTCAGGCACAGTCACCCAGCTGGCTGATGCATGAGAAAGCCCCATTGCAACCAGCAGCACAAGGATGATCCCACTGAAACAGCCCAAAGCATGCACTCCCAAACTGTCTACTACTTAAATGGTTGTTGTGTTAAGCCCCCATGTTTGTTACAGCCCTTATTTCTTCCTTCCCTCCCTCTTTATGTGCCTTCTGTTTCTTTCATTAGCCCTGCAATCTCCCACCACCACAATGATCTACACTCACTCTTTTTATTTTTCTTACATAAGCACTACAATGAAGTGTTTAAGATGCTGGTCTGGGTTGCTTCTAGATCAAAACTTGCCTCATTTTATTCTGAACCACTTCTTTTGTGCTATGGTATAGAGACAGCTAGAGCAAGTTCCCTAAGAGTTCATGTGTGGTAATGGAGACAGGTGGTAGGATCTTTTAAGAGTTGTGTCTCAGTGGGAGAGCCTCAGATCACTGGCGGTGCTACCTTCAGAAAGGATCAAAGTAGCTCTTTGTGGGAGAAGCACTGGGGTTTGCATTTAGCCTCACATTTGCTAGGCAAGTTCTCTATTACTTGAGCCACATGCCCAATCCTTCTTGCTTTAGCTTATTTTTCACATAAGGTCTTGCTTTTGTCCAAGGTCTGCCTTGGATTTTGAGCCTTCCATATTCACCTCCCAGCTAGCTAGGATTACAAATGGACACCACCATGCCCATCTTGTTTATATGTTGTGTATTTTTTTTAAGATAGGCTTCAACTTTTCCTTGGCCTGGGCTGTCCTTAAGTCATGATTTTCCATATCTCCATATCCTGAGTAGGGGATCAAGGTCATTCTTGAGTGACCAGCTGGGTTAATTCTGCTCAGAGGCTTATTATGAAAGAATAAACTCACTGTCTTTTTCTTCCTATGTGATGATACAATCTCTCTCTCTCTCTTTCACACACACACACACACACACACACACACACACACACACACACTCACCCTGCAATTGTGCCAATTGCCTGGAAGGGACAAATCCAGGAGTCTCTTACCAGAACTCCCAATACTATGTACTATACTGTTTGGACTTTCAGCCAGCAAAACTGAAAGCTAAATAAACTTATTTTCTTTATAAGTACACAGCCTCATGTGTTTTGTTATAGTAATAGAAAACAAACCAATACACTCTACAAGTCACATAAGCAAACCTTGCATTATTTGTGGAGTCTGTGTATAGAGCGATGAAGAAAGATGTCTGGGGCCAATAGGATAGATAGATAGATAGATATAGAGATAGATAGATAGATAGATAGATAGATAGATAGATAGATAGATAGATAGATAGATAGATAGATATAGATAGATAGATGGTAGATAGATAGTGAAGGTATGGCAGAATTGGTAGGTTACATCAAGTCATTTGCTGGTGATATACTCTCTTAGAGAGAACCATTTGTCACTGTGATGTGTTGGGTACGTTTTAACCTTCCCTCTACTTATTTTTTTTAGCTAACAGAGGGGAAGTTTAATAATAAAATGGAGCCACAAGCCAGATACAGAAAGGTTAAGGAGTATAGCCTGGGCTAAGAGAACCAGAAATATATTTATAACTACAGGAAACAATGTACTGTGAGTAGTAAAATTCTTAGATTTTCATTTTTTTACTACACAAATGAAAGAAAATCAATCAAGACCATCTTGCTAATGACATCAAACCACTCAGTACAACTCAGAAGCCAGAAGGTCATTACTTAAAATGCTTTGCTTTCCTCTTCCATGTTTGCAGTCTGTACCTAATTCCCACACTAACTTGTTATTGTTTTTTCTCCTGAATGATGTTTTCTCAGACCTTTTGAAAGCTTGCTTTTCCCTGATGTCTAGGAACCCACCATTTGCTTGTGGTTATAACGTTAATGTTTAGAAAGGTCAAATCAGATTTAAGGATTGGATAAATGTTTGCTTTCTTTTCATGATGCTTTGAACAGGACCCCTTTCAGGATTCTCTGGAAAAGTTTGCTTCTTTTATAGACGCATGTACTTCAAAACTGACCACCCAAACATTAGGTGGACACAGACTTTCGTAGCATTTATCAGCTAGCATAAATGGGAAGTATACCTTCAGCAAGTCATTTCCCCATTTTCCTTTGGTACTCTACTCTTCAATGTTCTCGAAGAGCAGAGGGAGACTTGGGTCAAAAATTTCCCACTGTCTCCTTTTTTTATATCTATAGACCTATACTGGCTGTAGAACCTCTCTTAAAAACTACTTTTCCCTATGTTTTCTTTCTCCTTCCTTCCTTCCTTCCTTCCTTCCTTCCTTCCTTCCTTCCTTCCTTCCTTCCTTCCTTCCTCCCTCCCTCCCTCCCTCCCTCCCTCCCTCCCTCCCTCCCTCCCTCCCTCCCTCCCTTCCTACAGAAATTCTGTTTGGTAATCCATCTGGCCCCAAACTTAAGATTCTCCAATCTCCCTGACTCAGCAGATATGTTCAGCCCATCCTTTCTTCTCTTTCCTTCCTTCCGTCTCTTTATTTTCTTTTCTTCCTTCTTTCCTTTCTTCCTTCCTTTGCAATGCTAGGGTTAACATTCAAGGCCTTGCTGTTGCTAGGCAAGTGCCCTACCAACGTGACCCATTCCCCCATTCCTTTCCCTTCCCTCTCCCTCCCTTCCTCTCTCTCTCTCTCTCTGTCTCTTTCTGTTCTCTTTGCCTCTCTCTGTTCTTTTTGTCTCTGTCTCTCTGTCTCTCTCTCTGCCCAGACCATGATTCTCCTATTTGCACTTGCTATGTGAGTGGCGTAACAAGCACATTCCAACATAACTGCCTTTTGGTCGAGATGGGGTTTCATGCATTTTTGCCCTGGCTGGTCTCAAATCATGATCCTCTGTATCTCAGCCTTCTGAGTAGCTAGAATTATGGGCATGAATCAACATACCAAATATCCCATCTGCTTTTTAAAATTCTTTTTTATTTAACACATATTTGTTGCATAAATATTATGTTCATTTCATTTTGACATATCCACCTTTGTTTATGATGGACTCTGATCAAATTCACCCCTTTCATTGTTCTCTGTCCTCCACCCTCCCCTCCTTCTTAAAACAATTTCCACAAGTTTCATTGTTCTTCATAGAAATAATCTTTTCCATTTGTGCCCTGATAGAAAGTAAACAGAACACTTTGGTATATATTATCTCACTAGATTCACAGATGTTCACAGAGTAGCAGCACGGTAAATCCCTGGCCCTGTGCTGAGAATTGACACCAATGTTGCTAGAAAAATCAATATCAAGGAGCTGGGAATATGGCTTAGCAGTAGAGTGCTTGCCTAACATGCATGAAGCCCTGGGTTCGATTCCTCAGCACCACATAAACAGAAAAGGCTGGAAGTGGTGCTGTGGCTAGCTTTGAGCAAAAAGAAGCCAGGGACAGTGCTCAGGTCCTGAGTTCAAGCCCCAGGAGTGGCAAAAAAAAATTCAACATCAAAAAATACAACTGTGATACGTGGCATAAAAATAGAGCATCTGAAGTACAGGTGTCGATAGTGATATTGGACTTAGGGGTCATGGAAGGGGTGAAAGGCAGGTGAGAAAAATTAGTTTAGTACAGAGGCAGGGAGAATAAGGCTCAGAAGTGAGTGGCTTGCTCCGCATTGGAACCCTGGCCAATGGGATCTTCCCACCACAGCCCTTACCCCTCTGCCAGCCCAGACCACAGCCCCCACGGTAACCTGAGATAGTTGCCAACATTCCACTGTGGCTGGGTTACAAGTATATGAGATACTTCCTCAAAATATTCTTGGCCTTTCTATTCACATACACTTCATACACAACGAACTCAGCTTTTCCCCTTGACACCGTTCTTTGTGAAGTAAGGTGAAAAGAAGGAACGTGTCAACAACAACACTGGCACTGTTCGCAGTCAATGTCTGATTTGATAGGGCACAGAAGGAAATAAGAAATGAGGAGAGGCTGCCATTTGCTGAGCTCACTCATAGCCAGGAAAAATCTCCCAGCTGCTGCCTGGCCTTCTCTTTTGGTTTTACTTTTGAAATTCTCCCTCATCAGGGATGTTTTTTTTTTTCCCTCCGAAAGCATCAGTATTACCTGTTCCTCTTGCTTACAGAGGTCTTCAACTAATTGTACTTGGCCCCACTGGAAGTCATTATTTTTAATACTGGATGGTGTAAGGTAGGGCGGGGAAAGCCAGAACGGGAAGCCTCTAGTGATGGAAACTCCTCTATCACCAGGGAACTTGGCTGCTGCTCCAAGCCTGGCCTCCCACCAGAGGAAGGTCATCCATTTTCTTCTTTTTTTAGTACTATCCTCTTGGACCCACCCAGTGTTGAGATTCTTTTTTTCAGTGTGTTTTTTCCAGGAGACCTGGCAAATAACAACTTGACAGGTTCAATGGTTTTCATTGACAGCCTGAATGGAGTCCTCTGAAGATTGCAAAATGACACAGAACCAGGCCATAAAAATTCTACCTCCCACAGGCGTCTGGACACTGGTTTTTCCCAAATGACCCCCTGCATTGCTACAGCATGGGTGGCTTTGCATCACTTTTTAAAGTGATTTTTTCCCCAAAACTTGGCTGTTCCAAGTAGTGTAGGAGTATTACTTTTTTCCCCTTTGCAGGAAAAGACTTGACTCCCCAGATCTTTTGAGAAAACAGGAGTAGACTATATGAGTCAAGTCTCTCCCAAAGCAAATTTCTCACCATGAGAATCCAAAGATTCAGGAACTGTGAAGTACATTGGGTCTGTGAGTTACAAGGTCTGCAAGTCACTTTAATGAGTTATGAGGTCTGTAAGTCACTTTAATGCACTGTAGGGGAAGCACTTATAGACCAGGTAATTGAAGCTTAATTACTGAGTACATAGGAAGGCCACAGATTAGAAAAAGTTTCTCCAATAGTCCTTCTGTCACGCAGATCAACAATTTCCATGTTGCTAGTTAGCATACAGAATGACAACAACTTAAGGATAACGTTTACAAGGAGTAGCTGATAGTTACTGCCTCTGTACCTCAGATTCTTTACCCCCCCAAATGGCAATTGCAACCATATTTATGTGAGGAGTAGTGAGTCATTCAGAAGGAAAGTGCTTTGCCCACAGTTTGATTTATATACATAAATTCTTGTGTTGGCACCATTATTGTCTGCTTAGGTGTGTGAGGCATTTGGCTAACTGATCCAGGTTCATCCATGGGCTGTGGGTGAATGTGACATTGACCATGCTTCTCTAGCAAAGACTCTGTGTGCCATGAACTCATGGCTCTTCCATCTTCTTTCCCACCATGACTGTCCTCTCCCATCATCCCTCCCATGCCCTTGTCACTCTCACCTTAGCACCACCACCCTTACTTACCAAGGCAGCAAATAGCCAGACGTGACCTCTCAGTATGAAGACACTCACGAGCATTTGCTTTTTAAATGAATTCGGGTGGTTGGATTAGTGACTGTTGTCTTGTTATAGGAGTTTGGGGCTTGGGGAGAGGGTTCATTCCCTCACAGTGCTGAGACTCTCACAGGAGTCATCCCGACCCTGGGCTGGCAGTAGGACATCCCCATTGCATGGACGGCAAGTACCCTGTCATACTTGGATGCCTTCCCAATTAACAAATATTTGTTGAGTTCATACACGTGCCAGGTACTACCTGAGGAGTTAGGGGCACAAGACACAACTGTGGCCCTCTGGGCCATCCATGCCAGTGGGGAATTCCAATAACTGCAAATGGAAAGGGAAATAATCTATGAAAGTGACAACTTTTCAAAAGATCTGTGAACAAAGCCTCCAAGGGGCTAAGTTCTATTCTTAGAGGAGATGTGTACTCAATATTATAAAGAAAGTCAGCAAGCCAGGTGTTGATGGCTCATACCTGAAATCCTAACTCCTCAGGAGGCTGAGATCTGGGGAACGTGGTTTAAAGCCAGCCCAGGCAGGAAAGTCCATGAGACTCTTATCTCCAATTAACCACCAGAAAACCGGAAGTGGTGCTGTGACTCAAAGTGGTAGAGCACTAGCCTTGAGCGGAAATTGCTCAGGGACAGCGCCCAGTCCCTGAGTTCAAGCCCCACAACTGACAAAAAAAAGTAGGCAAATAGGAAATGTGACACATATGATCATTTCTATTAAGATATTTCTTGGCAGGGGTCAAGCTCGTGCTTTTGCCAACATGCCAATAAACCTTAGCTCCAAATAGAACTTTCCATTTCACTCGGTTGTTCTTCTTTATTTTCTCCTGTACTTCTAACACTGATATTAAGTGGACAGGTACATTTACATTTTCTCACATAGTAAGTTCCAAGTATGGAGTGAAAATGGTTTACCTTAAAGAAATCAAAATTATAATATAGGATGAATATCCCTCATACGAAATGCTTAAGATCAGAAGTACTTCAGGTTTTGGACTTCTTTTGATTTTGCAATACTTGCATGGACTTTACCCATTGAGCATCCCTAATACAAAAATTTGAAGCCCAACATACTTTCAAAATCTGAAATATTTTGAGTATTATGCAGATTTCAGAGCAGTTTCAAATTTAGATTTTTGATTAGGGAGGCTTGGCTTGTAATTAGAGAATTGAAAAAAAGCCATTTGCTTGTTAGCTGCTAAGCTGTAATAGCCTAGTAAAATGCATTTCCTCTAAGTCTGAGAACAAACTAGTTTCTTCTTGGTTATACATCAAAGCCTCAACTCTGATAGGGAAAGCAAATGGATTATATTTGTTCAATTCCTTGTGTTTTCTGTAATTCCAAAGTGTTTGATGCACTATTTGTGAAAATGGAGAAAGAAATCTTCTTAGAGGTATAACATATTTTAAAGACTTTTCCTACAAAAGTAACAGCAAAATGAACCTCAAAAACACTACTAGTACCTTAGTAAAACCTGTATGTAAAATCTGATATGGTAGAGCATGCCAGGAGGCAAAGAGACAAGATCAAAAGTTGGAGGCTATGGGGCTGGGGATATGGCCTAGTGGCAAGAGTGCTTGCCTTGTATACATGAGGCCCTGGGTTCGATTCCCCAGCACCACATATACAGAAAACGGCCAGAAGCGGCGCTGTGGCTCAAGTGGCAGAGTGCTAGCCTTGAGCAAGAAGAAGCCAGGGACAGTGCTCAGGCCCTGAGTCCAAGCCCCAGGACTGGCCCAAAAAAAAAAAAAAAAAAAAGTTGGAGGCCAGCCTATGCGATGGAGTGAGATCTTGCCTCAGAAAAAAACCCCAAACCCAAACAACATAAAACCATAACCTCTCCGTTAGTCAGGCATATGAAGTAGAAATATAAAGCTGAGAATTAAATAGGAAGTGTGTTTGGGAGAGGCTGACATCTGGGACAAGAGCTGCTGCAGGTGGTCAGGGTGTGCCAGGGGACAAATTGCAACATCGTGTCAACTCAAGACAAAGACAGTCAGACAGTAATCAGGTCTGATTGAATGGAACCCAGCAACAAGTTAGAAGAAGACTAAGTGAAGAGCTGTCATGGTGTTGCTAAGAAATGACAGCCAGGCCAGGCACAGTGGCTCAAACCAATCTTAGCTATGGTAGAGGCAGAGATCAGGGAATCTTGGTTTAAGACCAGCCCAGACAAAAGGGTTGCCAGACACCCTCTCCAAAGTCAGGCACAGTGACACATGTCTGTCGTCCCAGCTATGGGGGGAAGTGCAATGACTGAGCACAGTGGTGTGTGCATGTCATCCCAGCTATACAGAGAAACACTAATAAGAGGGCTATGGTCCAGGTTATCCTAGACATAAAGCAAGATGCTGCCTCAAAAACAAAACAAAACAACAACAAAAAACCCACAACAGCAACAACAACAAAAACAATGCAAAAAGGGCTGGCAAAGTGGCTCACATGATATAGTGCCTGCCTAGCAAGTGCAAGGCCCTGAGTTCAAGCTGGAATACAACAAAAGCAAGCAAGCGAGCAAGAGAGAGAGAGAGAGAGAGAGAGAGAGAGAGAGAGAGAGAGAGAGAGAGAGAGAACAGCTGGAGCCTACTAAATGCTTTCTCCAGTTGGGCATGGCTTTAGCTGCTTCGTTTGTGTTCACTCCATCTCCGCAATGATACTTGCTAGGGCATGCATATAAATTTAGTGTCTAAAGTGGGATATCTAAGAGTGAGGAGAACACAGGAACAAATCAGGGCTGCCTTGAACAAACCAGGATACATTAGCACCCTACCTAGAAGGCATAGAAGAATGACTGCTTTATCCATAAAGAAACTGACTCGAAGCCTAGAGAGGTCGCAGAGGGAAGTCATAGCCTTTAAGTGTGGACATGGAAGCTTCAGGACTTACACTCCTAGTGTCTTCAGTGTTGTCTTTCTGTGATTCACATGCTAGGAAGCTTCACAGACTAAAACGCTAGGTTGTATTTACTCTGGTCAGTAGGGGATAGGGCTAGCAAAAGAGCCAGCTTCTATACTTAAACTGCCATTTTATAAGACCAGCAACCCTGTTAACCCTGTTAACATAACCAAAGTTAAGAGAGGTCTGTTGAGGTCTCTCTCTCTCTCTCTCTCTCTCTCAGTTCAGTCACCTGAAGAACAAAGCTATGATGACCTGCCTAATATTGCAGCTGCGCTTGAACAGGGCCATAGTTATGACAATGCTTTAGACACTGCAAAGCACAATGCAGATCAGAACTCCAAAGTTATCAGGTACAAAGATCTACATTCTTTCTGCATGGAGCAAGTGGTAAATCATTTCTGCAAAAGGCCACATAGCAAACACAGTAGGCTTTGCAGTCCAGATATAGGCTAAGCTCCGATCACTGGAGCAGGCAATGCCAAGTTGACCAGAGACCATCTAGAAATAAATGAGTGTAGCCATGTGCCAATGAAACTCTATGTACTGAAACAGGTGGAGTTCCACAGACTAGAGTTTGCCAATCCCTGGCCTAGATAAATGCTTTTTTGAAAGTGCATACTTTTAATGCTCCCTGGGCCTCTTTGATGATTCATTTTCCTTCACAGACAACATTCTTTACCATCCAACAAAACTGTATGCTTTTGAAAATCTATTGTTTGCTTTCTCTACTAGAAAAGAAGCTTTCATGAGGTAAAGATTCTGTTTGTTTGCCTAATAACGAGTCCCCAGTACACAGAAGAGTACCTAACACATAGTAGGGACTTCATAAGTATGTGTCAAAACAATGCACAGATGAGTTGAACAGAGACTGTGCAAGAGGTAGACATTCTCTTGGGAAGAGGTAGAAAATCAATGTTAGGTGCCAGTAGCTCACACCTGTAATCCTAGCTATACAGGGGACTGAGATCTAAAGGATCATGGTTCAGAGCCATCCCGGGTAGAAAAGTCTGTAAAATTCTTATCTCCAATTGCCCACCCAAAAGCTGGAAGTAGATGTGTGACTCAAGTAGTAGTGCAGCAGCCCTGAGCAAAAAAGCTAAAGGACAGTGCCTAAATCCTGAGTTTAAGCGCCAGAAACAGCACAGAGATAGGGGGCAGGAAGGGGGAAAAAGAAAGATAATGATGCTATCTGAAAACCCAAGGAAAGAGAAGCTATTGCAATTGAAGTCAACTTTGTAATTCCTTGGAGACAAGGGGGAAAAGGATTGGTTCTCAAACCAATTTTGTGGACTGAACATATGGAATAACTAAACTTTGAAGAAGTTTCCAAGTTAGCTAGTTAAAAGCTAAATGAATTACCAATTTGAGTCACTTTTCATTAAGAGAATAGATTGACCCAGGCGCTGGTGGCTCGTGCCTATAATTCTAGCTACTCAGGAGGCTGAGATCAGAGGATTGTGGTTCAAAGCCAGCCTGGGCTGAAAAGTCCATGAGACTCTTATCTCCACTTATCCACCAGAAAACCAGAAGTGGTGCTGTGGCTCAAATGGTAGAGTGCTAGCCTTGAGCTGAAGAGCTCAGGGACAGTGCCCAGGCCCAGAGTTCAAGCCCCACAACCAACCGAGAGAGAGAGAGAGAGAGAGAGAGAGAGAGAGAGAGAGAGAGAGAGAGAGAGAGAGAGAGAGAGAGAGAGAGAGAGAGAATGAGAATAGCTTGAGGTATGTTTCATATCAACTAATTATGAGTGTGCACATGTGCAAGCATGCATGCAGTCCCTAATCTCCCCAATCTCTGGCACATGTAGGTTTGTTCATTGGTTCAGAGGTAAAACAAAGGGAAAAAAATGAGCTGAAGCTACACCTAGCAGTGTCACTGAATCCAACAAAAATAAAGTTGAAAAAATGAAAGTTGCAGAGAAAGGCAGCAAAAGAGTTCACTACCAAAAAGCATGTGACTGGAACTCTCTCTTGTTCAGGGATATAGTTGAATGCAGGAAACCTATATAGAAATGCACAATAAAGGATAAATGCCAACTGCAGGATAAAGCTTATCTTTATCTGCTTTTGAAAAGCTGATACAAAACCAGGGTTCCTAGAACAGCCCCAAAGGGGATGGAATTCCATATGCACTTTCCCTGACTAATATTGGCCCAATCTATCTCTCTCTCTCTCTCTCTCTCTCTCTCTCTCTCTCTCTCTCTGCCAGTCATGGCTAGCACTCTACCATGGGAACCACAGTGTCACTCCCAGCTTTTTCTGTTTATGTGGTGCTGAGGAATCGAACCCAGGGCTTCATGCATGCAAGGCAAGCACTCTACCACTAAGCCACATTCCAAGCCCCTCAACAGACCTCTCTTAAGAGCAAAAGCCACATATGCAGCAGAGCCATGTGTCGGATAGAGACACAGTGCCACAACTGCCTGAGCTAACTGTCTACAGGGAGTACACAAGTAAAAATGGACAAGCTACAAGAACTGTACCATTTTGATGTAAGCAGGAGAGGAAGACGAAAGACTATGGTGACAATTTTTTGGTTGGTAAAGGGTTACCATTTGGTAACAAAGAATAACCAAGAGTTTCTCAAAAATTATAGTAATTATGAAAACATCCTTGCTATTTCAAAAACTACTCAAAACTCCAGCAGAATTTGCACTCCCTACTACAAATATCTTTTGTCCACATCATTTTCTGGCTAATAAAGTGTTCATGTTGATAGAAGACTGGATCAACCAAGATGTTCAACTGCTTTTCTCTTTAGAAGATAATATCCTTCAGATTATTCCTAGATTAAGAAAGCAACATAATTATTTTTATTGTAAACTCTACTTCCTGGAACTTAGAAGAAAATAACTGTGAGGTCTAGCACAGGTCTTCCCCAAAGTTAACCAACATGGAGAATACCAATTAGCATTGTAGTACCCTTTCTGTCCTCTAGGCGGAGCCAAGTCCCAACTTCGAGGTACTCTATGACCTCAGTTTGTTTTGAACCCTTACTTGCTGTCAGGAAAAGGGCCCAGCAAGGCACATGAATGAGGTTCTGTGCCCTAAACCAATGAAACACATTTTTAATTGTGGAAGCTCGGGCTTCAGCTTGATTAAATAGATGAGATGCTGGAAGGTGGGTAGAGCTGGGTATATTGCTAAGGACTGTAGTATGTCTCCCTCCCAAATCCATATGATAAACTCCTAACTCTCAGTTTGACTGTGTCTGGCAATAATAGAGTTGTAAAAGCTAAACGTAAACGAGATCACAAGGGTAGGAACCTAGGCCAAAAGAATGATGGCCTTGTAAGAAGTAGTAAAGAAATGTTTGTTTTTATCCCTTTTCTCTGTCAAGTCAGGACACGGTGAGAAGATGGATATCTGAAAACCAGGAAGAGGGTCCTCAATAGATGCTGATCATGCAGGTGCCTTGACTTCGGACTTCCACTCCAATAGAACGACCAGAAATCCATTATTTAAGCCATCTAGTCCACAGTGGGGTGCTTTTATTTGGTACCTAAGAAAGTTATATTCTTTGGATTACCCCAAAACACAGAGAAACAGACACCTAGAGATTCACTCTTGATGCTTTTTCAGCTGTTTATATTAAAGCTAGGTATGTGGATGTAGCCTGTACTCTTAAGGTACCAAATTTAAAAATCCAAGCATCTCTAATTTAGACCCTCAAGAAACACAGACAGACATATCTGCTTAGGCTACTGGGAAAGTATACCCTGGCAGAAATAGGGCAAAATGGAGACATTTAGCCTGGAATACCAAGTCAGGGCAACATCATTGTCTGGTGTGAGTTCCAAACATGAAAAGAGCCACAGGGAGGAGAATTAATATAGAAGAACCACAGGGAGGAGAATTAATAAAGCAGGGTGGGGAACTTTTTCCTGCCAAGGGTCATTTGAATATTTAGAGCATCATTCTCAGACCATGCAAAATTATCAGTAGAGGCAGACGTCTGAGAGCAGCCAACAAGAAACATGTGTCTATCTTGTCATATACCAAAAGATTCTGTGGACCTTATATGGCCTGTAGTCTAGATGTTCCCCACCCCTGATATAGAGGGAACTCTAATTGAAGCCTAGGCAGCTCTAAGAAGCCCCTAAAATATACCAAAAGCCTTAAGTTATGCCAACACTCAGATCTAGTTTTGGTCTAGGGAGGAAAGGAAAAGCTAAGGTCACAGTTAGGAGGAGCTGGGACCGTTGATGTAAAGTCTGGAAAAACAGGTGTGGCTATGTTGTTGAAATTTACTCTCATAGATGTCCGTGCAGTAAAGTGAATGTTCAAGAAGCCGTCTTCATCCCAAAGGGCTAGGCTGAGAGCCAAAGAAACAGCCAGTGAGGGAGGCCTGTGGACAGGATGGAAATAAGACACAGCTAGGACATGGTCAAGGCTTTGAGGCAGAACTCAAAAGAACTCAAAAACTAGATAGAACTAGCTTTACTGAGTTGCACAAACCCAGCTCTGCTCACATAATCCCCCAAATAGACTAGTAATATGGAAACATTCTTAATAATAAGCATTGGCCTTATTTCTAGCCACCTGAATGTTTGGTATCTCATCCACAAAGTATCTAAATACTAATAGTATCTAAATGAATGTACTCTCTGAATATCTAACATCCTCTTTAGTGCAAACCTCACATGACTCCACTCTTGTTTTCTTGTAATGGTACTATATGAAAACAAAGAAAAGAGCAGTTCTTAACTATTGGCTTTATAGACCCTTACCTTACTTTCAGTGCTTCCAGCAGGTAACTTGGAGACACAGAATGGAGAGCAAGTGGTTCATTTAGAGTTTAATCCCAGGAAACACAGAGAAGAGAATGGGGAAGTCAGGCAGACAAGGAAGCAGCTAATACAGGGCATTAGTAAGCCTATGACCACTGGGGTTGGTGGGGATTTGTTTTGGGGAATTCTGGGAGTTCACTTGAAGGCAAAGGAGGTGGGGTATATATACTTCCCAACTGTCATCAGGTATTGTCTGAGAGTTGCTTAAGGGCAGAAATGAGGGGGGAGGGGCGTGCTCATTTCCTAGCCTTCCAGGATGCCACACAAAGGAGACAAGCAGACTCAGGCAGACACATGCAGCTGGCAGGCAGGCTGGTATGTGTTGAAGTGGTCAGGGCCAGGGAGGTGACACATTTCATCCACATTTTCTGGAGTGAATGAGGAAAGAGAAACTATTGGAGCCATGAGAGAAGAGGGTGGTTTCATGCCTACCCCAAACATACTCATCTTTTAATGTCAGTACTTGTGTGCAGATGTCCGTGTGTATGCTGTTGGGTCATGTGCTTGAGGAGTTGAATGGTTCTCTCTAGTCGTTTGATAGCTTTGAAGAGGAACCCAGTGAAGAGTGTGGAAAGAAGTTGCTATTTGAAGTTAGCTGAGAAACTTGAAGCACATGATCATGCATGCTGCACACAGCCAAGGGACAACCTGGAAAGGCTCTTGGGTAGGGATGTTTATCATCATAAATAGGCAATGGATAAATGCCCTACATAGCCCCCATCCTGTGCAGGGAGGCCTCACTATTTGCTACTGGCCTGGTCCTCCACCGGCCGCATCACATCCTCTAAGAACTGAAATGCAGACATCTGGGGTCAAGCCTAGGAGCTGCTAACTCACAATCTGCATTTGAACAAGCTTCTCAGGTGATCTTCGTGCATACTGCAATTGGAACTGCGCTGCTGGAGAGGACACGATTTGCTCATATCTCCACATAATGAGTACATCCAAAGAATATGCCTGTATTTATTTAGTTCTAGTTTGTGGAAAAACCAGAGTGTCAACCTACTGAAAGCATACTTTAGATTTTTTCCAAACCTCTTTTATATACTTCTCTCTTCCTTCACCTCTTTTTCCCCCCTCTTTTCCTTGGTAAAATGCAGACTCTGTGTCTCATATGCCTATACCACTGTAAGAACATTCAGGTAGTGAACCAATGTCTTAGTATTTGAGAGTTTCAGGAGAATTTCTTTTCTCAAAATAAAGAAGAAAGACAAAGAAAAAGAGACCGAGTGAGACCAGAGAGAATTTTGCAGGAAAAGAAAAAGCAAACCAAAGTGCTTAAGAGTTTAAAAATGGTGTTTTATGTACATAGTCGATAAAGGAATAAAAGAGCATAGAAATAGACTCTTTTTTTTAAAGGCAAAAAATTCAGATGCAAATGGAAATGAGCTTTTTTCCCCTTTTTGTTGTTTTCTTTTCCTTTTGTCTTGTTTGTTCACTTATCTGTCTTTGGGAGGGTAAGGGGACACAGAAATGGAGGGACAAAGGGGGAACTAATTCAGCAGCCACACTCACTAGACACTATGTTGGAAATGAATTATACACTGGGGGGGGGAGGTTGGAGGGAAAAACTGGGAGAAAATGAGGGAGAGGGTGACACTATTCAAAATGAAATATACTAAATACCTGACTTATATAAACTGTATTATATATAAATGTAGCCCCTCTGTACATCATCTTTACAATACATTTTTAATTAAAAAATAAATTAAATCCATAAATAATGAAAAGAAAAAGAAGGCCCAAACTCTTAGGACTTTAAAAAATGGTGGATTTTTTTCTTCTTTGGTTGGTCATAGGGCTTGAACTCAGGGCCTGGGCGCTGTACCTGAGCTTTTTTGCTCAAGGCCAGTGCTCTATCACTTGATTCGTAGTGCCACTTCTGGTTTTCTGGTGATTAATTGGAGATTATAATCCCATGGACTTTCCCGCCTGGGCTGGCTTTGAACTGTGATCCTCAGATCTCAGCTTCCCAAGTAGCTAGGATTACAGGTGTGAGCCTTAAAAAATGTGTGTGTGTGTGTGTGTGTGTGTGTGTGTATGTATAGTTGATGAAGGAATAAAAGAGCAAAGAAATAGACTCATTTTTTAAAAAGCAAAAAAATGTGGATGCAAATGGATACAAGAGGTTTTTTGACTTTGTTGCTTTTCTTTTCTTTTTCTTTGTTCATTTATGTATCTTTCAGATGGTAAGTGGGGCACAGAAATGGAGGGACAAAGGGGGGGTGAGTGCAGCAATGGTACCTACTAGATACTATGTTGAAAATGATCTATACAACTTGTGGGTGGGGACAAGAGGAAAAACCAGGAGAGAGAGAGGGAAGGGATAAATAACACTGTCCAAAAAGAAATGTGCTCTTTATGTAACTGTAACCACTTTGTACATCACCTTCATAATAATAATTGAAATAAAATAAAATAGTAAAACTAAAAAAAATTCGGATGCAAGAATGTAATTCAAGCTATGAAAAAGTCTCAACATTGTATATGGATACAAACATATGAGCTATGTTTAAAGATCTAAATGTGATTGCAGCCAGATGTGAAGATAATTAAATAACAACGGTGTAAAGCATATTTAAGGCATCCATTTAGGTATTTACTGGGTAGTAATGTACATATATGTTCACTAAAATATATGTAAGTGTTTGCTCCACAGCACTATGTCTAAATAGAAACTGGGAACAAATCATAGGTTCATTAACAGCAGAAAGATGACCTGTGGAGTCCCACAGTGAAGCATAACAGAGCAGCAAGGATGACCCAACCACAACTACATGCAAAACCATGGAGGAATCTGAAAAACAGCTCCTAGTGGCAGGAAGCAGACATTCTTTCAGGGCTCGTGTGTGTGTGTGTGTGTGTGTGTGTGTGTGTGTATGTGTGTGTGTAGTTTAAGAATAAACAAAACTAAACTATGGTATTCAGTTTAGGACAGTAGTACTGGAATGTTCATGAAGAGGGCTTCTGGGAGTTGCTCATGTTCTGATTCTCGATCTAGGGACTGTTTGTGAAAATGCGCTCTCAATGGTACACTATGTTTCATTTTTTTAACTTCAAAGTTAATTAATTAAATGTACTTAAAAAGCCATATGTACACATACCCAGGCTACTTGCACAGATGAGACGTCTAGAATTAAGTTTCTAAAAAATGTCCATGCGGTGCTGCTTGACATATTGCCTACTTCATAAAAGGAGGATACTAGAAATACAATGACTAATGGTGATGCAGAGCTGATAAATATCCTGAGGGTGAAAAATGGCACCCAGCTTTTGACTCATATTAAACTGAGGATACACCAAGCCTTTGGCCAAAGTCAGAAAACCAGGCCCTACTGGGTCAAAGGCAATGGTTTCTCCCAAAACTTCAAAACATGTTGTATACTCTGTCAGAAAGTTAATCATCTAGACAACAAAGTCACTAATAGATTTCATCTGTGATGATTCCTGGAAGCTTTGATACCATATCCGCTACAGAAATTCTCACTTGTTATCTTGCCGCAAGAAAAAAAAAAAGGCATCCAAAAGAAAAGCCAGACACTGGAAAGTAATTCCATGAGGCGGCCAAGCACAAGACAAGTCTTTGGGTTCAATTCTGCTTCAAAAACCAAAAGCAAAACATTGCTTTGCTTCAAACAATGCCTAAAAGTGAAACCACTTTGGTCTACAACTTCCCAATTTTTCTCTCCATCTCTATATTCAGTTCATGGATTTCAGATCAGACACCAGATTCTAATAATGCATATAGCTGGTAGCTTGTGTGATTCCATAGTTCACTCTGAAATGGACAGTCAATTATGCCAGTAACAAAGGAGAACAGTAATTAGTTCGTATGCAACCCCCTTTCTTCCTACCTTAACATTCACATGCAGTCCTCCAAAATGGAGCATTCAGATAATTTACATGCTTCATTCCCAAGGTAAACATAGCATTTGTTTCCTGCGCTTGTACTGGGGTTTGAGCTCAGGGGCTGGGTGCTATCCTTTAACGTTTTCTCTCAAGGCTGGTGCTCTACCACTTGAGCCACAGCTCCACTTCTGGCTTTTCTTTCCTGCCTGTGTTGTCTTCAAATCTTTTTTTTTTTTTTTTTTTGGCCAGTCCTGGGCCTTGGACTCAGGGCCTGAGCACTGTCCCTGGCTTCTTTTTGCTCAAGGCTAGCACTCTGCCACTTGAGCCACAGCGCCACTTCTGGCCGTTTTCTGTATATGTGGTGCTGTGGAATCGAACCCAGGGCCTCATATATACGAGGCAAGCTCTCTTGCCACTAGGCCATATCCCCAGCCCTTGGCTTCAAATCTTAATCCTCAGATCTCAGCCTCCTGAGCAGCTAAGATTACAGGCATGAGCAACCATAATCTGTCTCATACCAATTTTTTAAAATATGAAAACTAACTTTATATTTAGGAAGACGAGAAAGATTCCTCATTGAAAAACGTTACACTAGTAATCTCTGTAATTCTATCATTTTCCCCTAATAAAACACCATTTCCTTTTGTTTGCAAACCCTAATAATTAAAACCTTAACAGAAACGCAAACCTCTTCATCAGACCCCTATCCTCATCAGAAGTTTCTAGACTAGTTTCAGACACATAAGTATACAATGAGAAAAACAGAATATTGAAAGCAGGAATATACCTGTGACCCAGTGCTTGAGAGGGCATTTACTTAGTATCTTCCATGTGCTCAAAATCATATTAAACAGTTAAAATGTATCATTCATTTACCAAGTATTTACTGAATAGCTAACATATACCAAGCATTCTAAGCACTGAAGATGAAGATATGGACCCTGCGCACAGGGAGAAACAGGACTGAGGACAATAAAAATAAATAAATAAGGAAATGAAAAGATAGCAAAGGCAGTAGTGAAAATTAAAGATGACTTAGTAGCTGTTTTAGATCAGCTCATCAAAAAATGATATCTAAACTAATATTGGAATGCCAGACTAGCTGTATAAAGATGGAGAAAGAGCAGAGAGAACATTCCAAAAAGCAAAAACAAAAACAAAAAAAACCCAGCACAAGACAAAAAGGAGCTTGATGTGTTAGCAGGAACATTGATCCTTTTTGCATTCAATTCTATCCACGAGCAAGAGAGAATGTCACTGATGTGCTTTGAAACTTGATAATGTATGAGAGCAAAATGCCTCATGACAATAATCCTGAAATTCAAGGCCAGGCTGGGGAAAAGGTTAGCAAGAGCCTATCTCAAAGAACACGCTAGGTATGGTGGTTCACATTTGTAAGCTCAACTACTGAAGAGGGAAGGAACGGAACACCGTGGTCTGAGGGCCAGCCTTAACCAAAAGTGAAACCCTACCTGAAAAACAACTACAGCAAAAAATGGCAGGGGTGGGGGCACAGTTCCAGTGCAATAACACATGCTAGCAAGCACAAGACCCTGATTTTAAACCATAATACTGCTAGGAATAGTAACAATAACTATTATGATTAAATGAAGATATCAAGAGACATGGCAACTAAACACAATAACTACAAGAATAACCGTATACCAGATCCTGTACTAGAAGGAAAAACGTGGAGTAAAGGATATTATCAGATCTATTGTCAGAATTGGAATAGTAATGGCAGATTAGATACTGGTATCTTATCAATGTTAAATTTACTGAACTGATAACAGTACTACGGAGGTATTTTTATTGTTAGGAAACTCACACTGAAGTATTCTGGAGTAAAAGGACCATGAAGTATGTAACTTATTATCTAATGGATCAAGGGAAAAAAAGTATGTGCACAGTCAAGAGTGCAAATGATAAAGCAAATGGGGTAAAATGTTAACATTGGATGAACCCGGATAGAGCATGTACAGATATTCCATGTGCTGTGATCACTTTTACAACCTGTTTGTAAAGTTTCATTTCAGTTCCAAGAAGTTAAACAAAGACAAAGTAAAAACAAAAGAACCTATCCTTGGGAAGACAGAGAGAATGAGAAGTCTAGACCCCAGAAGAGAAGTCTCTCTTTTTTGTGTGTGCTGGTCCTGGGGCTTCAACTCTGGAGTCTGGACACTGTCCCTGAGCTTTTTTTGCAGAAGGATAGCACTCTATCACTTGAACCACAGCTCCACTTTGGGCTTTTTGGTGGTTAATTGGATATATCTTAAGGACTTTCCTGTCCGAGCTGGCTTTGAGCCATAAGCCTCAGATTTCAGCCCTCCTGAGTAGCTAGGATTACAGGTGTGAGCTACCAGCATCCAGCTCAATTGCAACTACTATCATTTTAAGTCACTCGGACACAGTAACAATTGCACAAGTGGGAAAGGCTGTGAGCATTTGTACAAATGTAGGCATGTTATGAGCTGCAATGGTGAGAATGTGATGAGATTCCTATCCAAGAAACCCAGTCAGCAGCAAAAGGAGGAAGGGCAGAGGGAATAAAAGAAAGTGGAATGGAGAAGGCACCAAACCCACCAGACAAATACAGAGGATTTCTGGGCAATCCTGATGGTCCATGGAGACTTATTATGGTCTAGAACTAGACCAAGGTACCAAGGTATTTATTATCTTTTGAACTCCTTAAGTCTATTAAACTAATTCCTTGCCTTCTATGGTAATATTAAATACGGATATGAACTACCACTGCATAGAAAATCCTTCATCTGCCATCCAGGTGCCTGCTGGTACTGGCATAGGAGAGAATAGAAACTATCAGAATATACTATACATGGGGAAAATGCATAATACTTGTTGAGACTTTTGTTTTAATTATTTTTGGGATATTGTACTGGATTGAAATCTAAAATGCATTTCTCAATGTGAATGGTGAGCAAAAAAAGTTGTAAAATCTCTACAAGTAGCCAAGTTAACTCTTAAAATGAACCATTACAATGCCATTATAAGGAGTAAATAAGCTATTTCTGAAAACTAAAGACACAAACACATCAAAAAGCTCTCACATGTGTGCATCTGTGTGTCATAAACTGTCCCTGTATTTTCTCCCCTCATTACCACTCCTGGTAGCTCCCAAATGAGAAGATTATGCAGAATCTCCAAAGGCTGTTTCTTCCTAATGTATCTAAAAAAAGTCATTTGACTTACTGCTATACTAACTTTTCCAAAGAGATCAAAATATGAACCCCTAATGCCAGAAAGACCAGCAACACACCTGCTAGTCTTTTAATGGAAAAAAATCTCAAGTACAACAAGAAAAAAATTGTATTAAAAAATTATCCTTAAGGGCTGGGGATATGGCCTAGTGGCAAGAGAGCTTGCCTTGTCGTATACATGAGGCCCTGGGTTCAATTCCCCAGCACCACATATACAGAAAACGACCAGAAGTGGCGCTGTGGCTCAAGTGGCAGAGTGCTAGCCTTGAGCAAAAGGAAGCCAGGGACAGTGCTCAGGCCCTGAGTTCAAGGCCCAGGACTGGCCAAAAAAAAAATTATCCTTAAGCCGTTGTACAAGGAGTTACCATGTAACAATGCAATGATCAATGTCACCCCTTTCAACATAGAACAAGAAAGAGTTTTTAGACTAAAGATGAAAAGAAACAGCTCAGAGATAAGAGTAGCTAGCAGAACTCTGTAGTCAACACAACACTTTAAATGGTAAGATGTCAGAAGTATTTCCATCCAAATCACAACCTATTGCTGCACATTATCCTAAAAGGAAGTCTGGCCATGAAGATAAGAAAATAAAAATGAAGTAAAAATATTGGGAGGGAGATCCCTATACTGTTGCCATTCACATTCATTTGTTGCCGACCTTAAGAAGCCGACTGAAAAGACTAAGGTGGCTTGAATACAAGACAGAGCCACAAAAACAAATAGTGTTTCTACTCCATGAGATAGTAATTAGAAGATGAAATGGAGGAAGGTCACTAAAAGTCACACATGTAAAAACAGTGGGCACAGTGTCTCACACCTGTAATCCTAGCCACACTCAGGAGGTTGAGATTTGAGAATCATGGTTCAAAGCCAGCCTGGGCAGAAGAGGCTTTGAGACCCTTATCCCCAAATAACCAGCAAAAAGCCGAAAGTGGAGCTGGGGTTCAAGTGGTCGAGCATTAGACTTGAGCAAAAAAAAAAAATAAAAATGCTGAGGGATAGTAGCCAGGTCCCTGAGTTGAAACCCCAGGAGTGGCACACAAAATCAAACAAATGTGTAGGTTCACCTATGAATGCTTAAAACTGGCAGAGCAGTATTCACATAACATAGACATACAGGTCAATGGAATACAATGGAAAGATAAAAAACAATAAGCCCACATATATAATTTTTGACAAAGGGGTAGAAGGGTCATGATGGGAGGAAGCAAAGTAGAGTCTTTTCAACACATGATGTTGCAACAACTGGATGTCTATATGGAAAAAGTGAATCTTGACCTTTACTGCATAAACAATTTAAGTTTAAGGCCAGGTATGGTGGCTCACAACTCTAATTCCAGCTACTTGGGAAGTGGAGATCAGGAAGATGAGGGGTTCAGAAGAGCCTGGGCAAAAAGTTATCAAGAACCCATCTCAACAAAAGATCTCAGCATGGTGGCATAAGCCTGTGGTCCCAGCTATGCAGGTGACTTTAGGTCAAAGGATTGGGGTACAAAGCCTACCCAGAACAAAAACTCAAGACCCTACCTGACAAGTAACAAAGAAATACTAAAAGGCTGCACACATAGCTCAATTGGTAGAGTCTGCCTAGCAAAGTTAGGGCCTTGAGTTCAAATGCCAAATGATAATAAGGCTTCAAAAGAAGTTCCAGACATCTATAAATAATAAAACTACAGAGTATCCAAAAGAAAGCATAGAAGAGTTTTTTTGTTTTTTTACAAAGCTTGGGATAGGCAAGTACTTATTAGAAAACTTACTTAGAATACTACCCATAGAAGAAAAAAAAACACTTGGTATATTAGACTGTGAAAATTAGACTGTTCTTCAAAGAAATATCAGTAGGAAAATCAAAAGTCAGGTCACAGATGAAAAGAGAGTATTTGCAATACATATATCTGACAGACAACTTGTATCCAGTCATACGAAGAACCTACGATTCAATAATCAAACACATTGAGGAAATGAAAAGATCACACACTTCACAAAAGACAAACAAATGACTAAAACACACATAAAAGATGTCTAACATTCTTAGTCAGCAGGGATGAGCAAACTAAAATCACCAAGAGATGCCATCACAAGCCCATGGAAATGGTTAAAGTGAAAGAAATCCAAGAATACCAAGTGATGATGCAAAATGGTACCCAACCAGGGTTGGAGGAGAGAGCTCAGTGGTATAGCATCTGATAAGATGTAGAAGGAAGGAAGGGAGGAAGGAAAGAAGGAAAGAAGGGAGGGAGGGTGGGAAGGAGGAAGGGAAGGAGGAGGGAGAAGGAAAGGAAGGGAAGGAAGGAGAGAGAGAGAGAGGGAGGAAACTGGAACATACACTTGGGGCAAGTTGGGGGGTCTTTTTATATAGTTAGTTCACTATACAACACAATCTTCTAAGTATTTACTAGAGTGAAATGGTACAAAAACTATATGCAAATGTTTATACTGACTTTATTCATATTACCAAGAATTAGTGACTACACTGTGGAACATTAGTCAGCAATAAAAAAATATGGATCAACATAACAATATAGAGAATCTCAAATAGGTTAGCTAAAAGAGGTCAGTTTCAAGTCTACATCATATTTGAGCTATTTTATGGAACATTCTTTTTTTTTTTTTTTTTTTTTTTGCCAGTCCTGGGCCTTGGGCTCAGGGCCTGAGCACTGTCCCTGGCTTCTTTTTGCTCAAGGCTAGCACTCGGCCACTTGAGCCACAGTGCCACTTCTGGCCGTTTTCTGTATATATGGTGCTGGGGAATTGAACCCAGGGCTTCATGTATACAAGGCAAGCACTCTTGCCACTAGGCCATATCCCCAGTCCCTGGAACGTTGTTTTAAAAGGCAAAATTAAAGGATCAGGAAATGAATCTGTGGTTTCCAGGAGCTGGGAATACAAAGACTAAAAGGCCAAGGGGAAATTTTAGGAATGATGGAATTCTTCTGTGTTTGATGCAGTAGTTACTAGTGCTGGTTATGTGTTTCTAGAACTGTATACTTTAAGGAGGATAGATTTTAGTGTGAATAAAGTATATTACGATTTCAAAAACATGAAATAAACTCAAGAATTAAGTAAATTTATAAAATGGAACAGAGTGTTCACCAGAATCTTTGAGGGGATTTATTTGATAACATTTCCTAAGTGTTTCAACTACACCACCTGATACCATGCTACCCAAATATGTTCCACACTGAATAAGAGGGTGCATATTGTTTTAACTACAAACATTTTCAAAGAACTTTTTTCCTATCTTGAGATAGGATATGCCTTTACTAGTGAGGCATAACAAAAACCAGGTTTGAAGTCAGAATCTGTTTGGGGAACTATTCATTATTACAGAAACACCCTGCCTCTATTTTTTTTTTAAACTGAATGGCATTGGTACTTTGTTTGCATCATGTATTTGAAAGAAACCTGGCACTGTCAGGAAGCAAAATGGAAGAAATGTGTTTGTCAAATTCATCTGAGCAATCAAAGCACCAGTGATGCCCCCCCCACCCCTACCCTCAGTGTCTAGAATGACCACATGGGCTATGGAAAATCCGCTTCGTTGCTAATGCTCCCCAATACCTGAGCAAACTCACTTCACCATTTCTGGAAGGCTGTTCATGGTACCAAAAACACTGGATCTCCTTTTCCTGCCAATGAAATTCCATTTCTCAACCTTTTTCTCCCTCTGCTAAACAGAATCATACCCATAATTAGAGTCCCCCCCTTTTTTTTCCTTTCCTGTACTTCCAGCCCTTTTTCCTCCCAGAAAAGCACACACACCTGGAATCTTTGCTTTGGGGACAAGACTTATTCACAGACAAAACATGGGTGCTGACCCTACTTCTCTTCAGTGTTTTTCAGGAGCCACATTTGCTCTTTTAATGAAAGTCACCTTGCAGGGATGTGGGAACGATAAAAGCAGAAGGGAATATGATCTGGGTTGGCATGGTGCTGAAGCCCTGTAAAACAATATCCCTGAATAGCTACAAAAAATTGGCCACTTTTTGTTTTCCAGCTTTGCATTTGAGCTATACAAGCAGCCCAAACCAAGCAATGTCCAGCTCATTTTAGATTTCACTAAGCAAAATTTCATGAGACACTAAAGACTGCTCAGAGATCCTTTGGAAAGAATACATATTTTGTCGACTAAATTACAAAACACTTGAGCAAACTTAGTTGTATTGTCTACTTACAATGGAGATCTTAATGCAATGCTAATAATTAATGTTAAGGAAGCAATAGATTTTGTCATCCCATACATGACTGGAGTTGCTCGCTTATATAAGATAGTCAAAGTGAGCAACTTCAATATCTAGCTTAACAAACCTCTGTGGTGTGTGTGTGTGTGTGTGTGTGTGTGTGTGTGTGTGTGTGTGTGTGTGTGTGGTGTCAGTTGAAGCCAGTGGCTTGAACTCAGGGCCTGGGTTCTCTTCCTGAGCTATTTTGCTCAAGGCTAGTGCTCTATCACTTGAGCCACATCTCCACTTTTGGCTTTTTGGGGGAAGGTTGTTAATGGGAGGTAAGAGTCTTAAGGATTTTCCTGCCTGGGCTGGCTTGGAACCCAGATCCTCACACCTCAGCCTCCTGAGTAGCTAGATTAAAGTTGTGAGGCACAATCGGTGGCTGGCTTTACTAACTTTTTATTCAGCATCACCCACTAAGCTCAACCAAAGAAATGGTTTTTACCTCCATCTAAGGGGAATAGAAGACAAGATCAGCTACATAATTTACAAGACAGGGTGCAAGATGAAAATGTGAGGCCCTTAGTTCGAAAAGTAAGAAGTTCAATGAAAGCAAGTGTGGGTTGTAGGTCCATTAAGTCAGGTCTGCTATCAGATCATGTGGCTGAACAAGTTGGTAAGAAAAGTAAAGCATTTTTTTTGCGATTAAATGAGTAGCAGTCGTTTCCTCGTTTTCAATGTGGATGTTTGGAGTAGAGATGGGGTCGGAAAGTCTTAGGACCTCATTTTCCGGTCTCCCAGTTTTCCTTAGATTTTTTTTTTTTCAGCCTGTTGGACAAAAGTAGTTTTATGGGGCTGGCCATGTAAATAAAGTGTGATCCATGAGGCGCTAGCTGTATCTGGGAACTTGGGGGAGACATTCAGACTTTGGGGTCCACCCCCCCCCACCCCCCACCCCAGACTTATGGAATCAGCACTTCGAATCCCTAGAGGAGCTGAGTGTACAGGGCAGGCTAGACGTGCCACTGCCAAAATAACCAGAGGAAAACCTGTGTATTGACTGGGGATGAAGTCTCCCCCCTGCCCTTCACGTTGTATAAACGCGCTCACCCCGAGTGTGGCCTCTTCTCCGTGGTCTCCTCAGAGCTCTGGGCTGGGGCTCCAGCCCAGCCCAACCAGGACCACCTGTTCTGGACTTCGCCCAGTGGGGTTGTGCCCGGCCGCCCGCCCAGCGCCCAGCCCGGGGGTGTGCGTTTGCGCTCCTTGGCTACCACCACCGCACCCACTGGCCCGTCGCAGCACACCGAGTCCCCAAGTGTCGTGTCCCCTAGACTGCCCGCAGGAGTAAAACTTGTGGGTCACCCCCCCCGTCCCCCCAAGTCTCCCAGATGGATGGGAACAGTTTGGATGTGTTTAAAGATTCAAGGTACACACTGTGCCCCCCCGATCATCGCCGGAAGCCCCTTTCCCACAGGGCGCAGTTTCCCACTGTCCGAAGGCGGGCCTTGGGGCTCCCCGTTTGGCCCCGATTTGGCTTCTAGCAGCAGCCCAACTAGGGGAGCGTTCATCTACCCGCGCCCCCCCCCCCCATCCGATCGTGTCCCCCTCCAGGTCCACGCGCTGCGACCCAGCCTCCCACGCGGAAAGGAGCTTGGGAACCCAAGAGTTCAGCCCTCTCGGGATGTACCCCTCGCTTACCTGTCTGTCTCAGCGACAGGCTGGCGGCAGGCGCCCGGGTGATCGCCCCGGCCCGCTTTCCCTCGGGCCGCGTCGATCTTCCCGCGGCCGAGCGGGAGCCGCCCCTGTCCCGCTCGCTCCCGGGCTGCCCAGCGCGGCGTGGCGCGTCCTGCGCTCGCTCGCTCCGCCGCGGCCAAGGCTGGGCGCCGAGGTGGGGAGCGGGCGGGGCGCGAGCGAGGAGGGTGTGAACCAGCGCCGGCGCCCGCTGCCCGCCCAAGCCCTGCGGGGAGATCTGGGCTCCAGTAAGGAAGGGGCGGGGGGAGCGGATTGAGGGCTGGGAGCCTCACTACTCACCCCACCCGGCCAGAGCCCCCCAGGTGCCTGTGCGCTCTCTTGATCGCCGACCCTTGGAGGCTGGGCATGGAGCCAGGCATGCCCCACCCCCCATGTCTAGGACCCCTAATTTCCACACCCAGCAACTCACCTTTAGGGGTCGCCCTGGTACCCAAAGGCTTGTCTTACCACTTTCAGCACCGCACACTGGCTGTGATAGGTAGGACCCCAGAAGAGCCCCCCCTCTCCCCACCCCGCCGTCAGAATGTTCCTGAATGCAGAAAAGAGACCGCTTGAGAGGGGGGCGGGTTGGAGGGACTGGTAAAGAAGGGGGGTGCAGAAAAGAGGGGAAAGGGGGGATGGGGAAGGAGAGGGGGGAAAGGAGAGATGGAGAGGAAAGAAGGGAAGAGAGGAAGGGGAAGAGGAAGAGAAAGGAGAGGAGAAAGGAGAGAAACGAGAGAGGAGAGAGAAGAGAGAAGAGAAAGAGAGAGAGGGAGGGAGAGAGAAAGAGAGAGAGAGAGAGAGAGAGAGAGAGAGAGAGAGAGAGAGAGAGAGAGAGATCCTAACAAAGGGTTCAGCTTCGCCTTTGCCCAACGAAAATATGTAATTCACCTGACATCTAAAAACTAGGATCTTCTGGGCTCTGCCTGTTCTGGCATCAGGGGGTGGAACTATAGGAAATTGTTCCTGATCCTTTATACCTTTTCTTGAAGTCAGCTTCTCCACTCTCTGATAGCCATAGAATAAAATTCGATCTGAATAGCATTTACAGATTATTAAAGCACTTGTCAAAGTACCTTGTTTCACATATGGGAAACAGTTGTTACAGTTGTAAAGACCAAGGGGCGGCCTGAAGCGCTCAGAATTTCCTCTCTGGTTCTTTTGGTTCCAATTAACACGTACTTTTAACAAATGCTTTATCACTTTAAAAGTTATGTTTTCTTCCACTAAAATTTGCGAGACAATGTAGCATTTTCCTTTACTACCAAAATGGAATTCTGAATTGCATTCACAGCACCAGAGATGTGATGTTTATGAAAAGGTTGGGCTAGCATATTAGCCACATTCAGGGTTCTGGTATACACTATGCTTTGCAGGACAGGTTGGGTTTGTTTTGCAAACACCAATCTATTAACACTCACAACACTCTAGTTGAATAAATGAATGGGCAATGTTTTCAAAGAAACTTTTGGCTGGTTGGATTAAAGGAGTATGGACGTCAAGAAGTTATGTAACCATTTAGAATTCTGGGGGGAGGGGGGCAGAAAGTGTACTCCAAAGGGTTAAATAGATTCTGTTTGAATTAACGTACTTATATATGTTTTACTGTAAAACAAGCTTTGTATTTATAGACTCACTAGAACTCTCATCAACTATTAGTAAGGTATAAATCACTTCTAGCACTTGGAACTCTGGCAAAATGTACTAAAGCTAAGTACAACAACTCTGCAATGGGCATTTCTCCTTCTTCATGTATAATTGATATATAATTTTATGCTTACCAGAGATAAACTAGAATATCGTACCAGTATACTTGTAATCACTCTAGATTAGAAACTACCCAAATGTTTATCAGCTGCACAACAGATGGACATTTTGTAGTGGTATAGTTACACAATGGAATATTAGGCAGTTGTGAGAATGTAATTCTGAGCAAGGATGAACCTCATAAATACTATGGAGTGAAGGAAGTCAGAGAAATGCACATACTATGGGATTCTGTTTGTACAAATGATAAATAAGGCACCATTCATCTGTGCTGTTAGATGTCAGGCTAATGGCCACTGAGGGACCAGAGAGCAGCTACCAGAAAGAATGAGAAAGATATGCTCATATTACTGTATATATGTTAAACTTGAATAAAAATAGAAACAATATATATATCATATTAAAAATTGCTAACATTTCTAAGTAATGCTTACATTACTTTGCCTTTAAACAAATTGCTTTCTAAAGTAATGTATCTAAAAACAAATGCAAGTCAGTCCTTACATAAAAATGAAATACTCATATTTTTATGTACTTCCAGCTAAACTTCTACAATTTTTTTTTTTTGGCCAGTCCTGGGCCTTGGACTCAGGGCCTGAGCACTGTCCCTGGCTTCTTCCCGCTCAAGGCTAGCACTCTGCCACTTGAGCCACAGCTCCGCTTCTGGCCGTTTTCTGTATATGTGGTGCTGGGGAATTGAACCTAGGGCCTCGTGTATCCGAGGCAGGCACTCTTGCCACTAGGCTATATCCCCAGCCCCCTCTACTATTCTTCTTGACATACATTCTCAGATCAAGGTAGCTATGACATCAAGACCTATGAAGAGAAACAAGCTGAGACCAAGGAGAGGCTTCAACGCCTCCATCTGCCTTTTCCAAGAGGAATCTCTGAACACCTGCTTCTGCTTCCTACACAGGTACTGTTTGGTGTCATGAAGGAAGGTTGTGAGTGGTTAGGATATACAAGACTGATGTTTCAGTAATTAAAAAGTAGGTGACTCTAGCTCTTATCTCACAAGGTCTTTGAACTGATGATAAAGTTTGAACACCAGGCACAGAGCAATTAGCAACCATGGCAGAAATGGAATAAGCAGTGGAGAAACCCCTGGCTTCTGTCCCCTCCCACCAGTAGACTCAGTAGAAGAAGAGAACAGCTCACTACGTGCAGTGCCCATCTCTCCTTAGACCTTGAAGTGTGATTAACCTGTGGCCACATAATCTGCAAATATATCAGATTATGTTCTAAAATACATTCCTTATTTCCCAAGGGCAAGAGAGTATAACAAGAACATGAGGCTTGAGCGCCAGTCAACAGAGGATCTAGAGAGCAGCAATAACAAGCAACCAATATTGATAGAGCTTTACATACTTATACTTGATTAAATCCTCATGACACTTCATCATGGAATATTTAGCTGAGGAAACTGAGGCACAGGGATATTCAGTACATTTTCCCCAAAGTTCACAGGTAATATATGGTAAAGATAGGACTATAACTGGTATAGAATGACTCAAGCCCCTGTTCTGTTAATACCAGTGTAGTAAAGGTAGAAGAATGGTAGAGCAAAAAAAGCACCTGATAGTAAAATAGTGGATAGGTGTCTGAAGTTTAGACTCCATTAGTCAGTGCTTTCCCTTAGATAATCTGGGTTCTGGTTCCTCATCTGGAAAATAGAAAGCAGGTGGCAAGGCCAATCAAAATTCCAATGGTCGTGCTAAGGGTTGGTTGGTTTGGAGTGGTTTCGACACTCCCTTAATTTCTATCAATGTTTCTACACCTCAAGTAAGAGGCATCTAGTAAATCAGTGCATTGTGTAAATAAAACAAGAAAAACCCCTATCCAATATGGCCCTAACTTCTCACATACCTGTGATCAGACTACCATGTCTGCATCTCTCCTTAATAGAAATTCTATCACAACACTATTCAAAGGTCTCGTCTAGCTTAGTCATTCATTCAACTACTTATTTTATCTGGGTATGTTAGCACACATCTGCAATCGTAACACTCAGGAGGCTGAAACAGTGGGATCATGAGTTCCAAGGCAGTCTGGCTTACATTACTGAGACCTCATCTCAAAAAATTAAAATTGAAAAAAATAATCAAAACATTTCTTTTATGCCTATAGGATCAGTGAGAAAAAAAATAGGCTATAGCACTCAGAGTCCCAGTGGTTAGTGTAACAAAACTTTTTGTTTCCTTTTTTTTTGCCAGTCCTGGGGCTTGGACTCAGGGCCTGAGCACTGTCCCTGGCTTCTTTTTGCTCAAGGCTAGCACTCTGCCACTTGAGCCACAGCACCACTTCTGGCCATTTTCTGTATATGTGGTGCTGGGGAATTGAACCCAGGGCTTCATGTATACGAGGCAAGCACTCTCTGCCACTAGGCCAAATCCCCAGCCCATTCTTTGTTTCCTTTTTAAATTTAATTGTAAAGGTGATGTGCAAAGGGTTTAGTTACATAACTAAGGAAATGAGTACATTTCTTTTTGTTTATTTTTTTTGTTTTTGTTGCCAGTCCTGGGGCTTGGACTCAGGGTCTGAGCACTGTCCCTGTTTTCTTTTTGCTCAAGGCTAACACTCTACCTCTTGAGCCACAGCGCCACTTCTGGCTTTTTTCTATATATGTGGTGCTGAGGAATCAAACCCAGGGCTTCTTTTTTTTTTTTTTTTTCCAGTCCTGGGCCTTGGACTCAGGGCATGAGCACTGTCCCTGGCTTCTTTTTACTCAAGGCTAGCACTCTGCTACCTGAGCCACAGCGCCCCTTCTGGCCGTTTCCCATATATGTGGTGCTGGGGAATGGAACCGAGAGCTTCATGTGCCACTAGGCCATATTCCCAGCCCCCTAGGGCTTCTTATATATGGGGCAAGCACTTTACCACTAGGCCATATTCCCAGCCCCCCAGGGCTTCTTGTATATGGGGCAAGCACTTTACCACTAGGCCATATTCCCAGCCCGAGTACATTTCTTTTTGAACAATGTTACCCCCTCCCTCATTTTCTCCTTTTTGCCCCTTCCCCTCCCCCCCAAGGTGTAAAGTTCATTTCCAACATAATGTCTAGTATCACTGCTGAATTGGTTCACCCTTTATCCCATTGTTTCTCTGTTCCCCTTCCCCTCTTCAAGTCAGATAAACTTATAAGCCATGCAGCCTATGTTTCTTTGGGTCTGGCTTACTTCACTTAGTATAATTTTTTCCAAGTCTCTCCATGGTTTCTTTTTTTTTTTTTTTGGCCAGTCCTGGGCCTTGGACTCAGGGCCTGAGCACTGTCCCTGGCTTCTTCCCGCTCAAGGCTAGCACTCTGCCACCTGAGCCACAGCGCCCCTTCTGGCCATTTTCTGTATATGTGGTGCTGGGGAATCGAACCTAGGGCCTCGTGTATCCGAGGCAGGCACTCTTGCCACTAGGCTATATCCCCAGCCCTCTCCATGGTTTCTTAAACTATGTGTTCACCATTGTTAAATGTGGAGACTTGCTGGGCTCTTGTGACTCATGCCTATATTCCTAGCTACTCAGGAGGCTGAAATCTGAGGATCATGGTTCAAAGGTAGCCCAGGCAGAAAAGCCCACGAGACTCTCATCTCCAGTTAACCACCAGAAAAGTAGAAGTGGAGTTGTGGCTCAAAATAGTAGAGTGCCAGCCTTGAACAAAAGAGCTGAGGGACAGGGCCCAGGCCCTGAGATCAAGCCTCCCAATCAATGACAAAATAAGTAGGGATTCTGTGTTGCAATCACCTGAGCTAAAGAGATAGAAGCACTCTGGACTACAATGTGGTCCAGCCTAGAAGTGACCTGTAGTGCTTCTCCCAATTTATCTGCTAATGTGTTTGTAATAGTTGCATCCAGGCAGAGAGACCCAGCTTAGGACGTGGAATTGGAAATACCTGATGAGTAGCACTGATGACTACCTGGGATGTGACAGACCCTGGGCAGAAGAGGGTGAACAAGAGATGGCTCCAGCCCTCCAAGCACTTACTCCAAATCAAACAAGAACAGTCTCAACTCTAATGATAGACTTCTCCACCATAGTTTGGCTTTGGTGGATCTAGGTGAGAAACCAGTCTCTACCAATTTATGTGAAGTTACCAGGTAATATAGCACTATTTTTTTTCCTCAGGAACACTGTGTTATCTGTAATGGTGGTGAAGTGATTGCATAATGGAGGAGATAAATAAATCACACACTCTCTTGGGAGGCAACAAGGCGTCCCTTTTATGAAAAGACTGAATGAAGGCAGTTGAACCCACTATCATTCTGTTTAATGAAAACTATAACTGACAGTTTCATGAAAAATGAAGCCACAGTTTGGCACTTACCAAGATGAAGATGGGGACCAACCCTTTCTGAGTATGTATTCCAGTTTGGAAAGGAGCTGAACATGGCCTTGGACCAATAAAAATAACCCAGAAATCCAGAGGAAGCTAAGGGCAACCCAAGCATTGCTGAGATAAAGTCATAAAACTCACCACCACCTTGCCTTGCCGTGAGTAACTCCAGGGCCTTGGAGTTTGGGGTAGGGGTCTTCTGTAGTGAGAAAGGAGCTATATTTGAAGCTAGGCCCTCTCAGTTGTCTGCTAAGTGAACAGCTGTCAACAGCAATGGCCCCTTTTGTTTCCAGAAGGAACCCATGAAGCCCTATTCAATTTGAAATGGATCTCTTGCTTTTCTGTCTCTGAACCCATATGACATATTTCAGGAGAAATCTGCACAGTCCTACCCCTATAGTAACCTAGTTTGCTTTGTCCCTGGTGGAAGATGATTTGATGCTACACAAGGATCATGTTTCTCCTCATCCCCTCTTCCACTAACTGTCACAACCGTTGGTGGATTTTCCTACAATAAATGCTCTTTCAGTGTGCCTGTTACCCTCAGTGTTTCATTCATTCACTAACATAGAGCTATACCTTCTTTCCCATTTCTTTACTTATTCAACTATTATTTAAATCAACATAGACTCATAGGTGGTTATCTTAGGCTTTGTGTCACATTCTATTTTTATTTACTTTGTGGTCAGATTGTCCCACCTTCAATCATTGGTACCATTCTAGTTTGACTCTGCTATCTCTGTACTTTTCTGAAGCACTTGTTCACTTTCTGGCAGCATAACATTCTCCAGACTGATTTTGAACATTATTCTTTTTTCTGTTTCATCCAAAACTATGCTTTACCTTAAGTCCTCTTAGAAAACAAAAACAAAACAAAACAAAAACAAAACTATTTGGTCAGGCATCCGTAGGATTATAGGCCACGCCCAGGCAGGAAAACCTTATCTCCACCAAAAAGCCAAAAGTGGTGCTACAGTTCAAGTGGTAGAGAGCTAGCCTTGAGCAAAAAGGCTCAGGGACAGTGCTCAGACACAGAGCTCAAGCCCTAGGACTGGCCAAAAGAAATGTATCCCTTTTTCCAGGTCCCTAATTAGGGATTCACTACAGAATGTAATGCTCCATTTTATTTGTGCTAGACTGTTTTACTTAAACTGTTAACAGTTATTCTGCTTAGATTTACCTAATGTTTTGTAACTCAGTGAAAAAAAGCCTACTTACCTAAATACAATCTTTTTCATCCTAAAATAGTTTGTTATACTTGCTGTCCTCATACTTCAGTGGTCTATTTTTGTCTATAAGTATCAGAAGCCTTAAATCCAAATGGCTTAAACCACAAACCACAGCAGCAGATCAGAGGTACAATGCGAAGATACTGTGTGTGTGTGTGTGTGTGTGTGTGTGTGTGTGTGTGTGTGTGTGTTGGTTCTGGGCCTTGAATTCAGGGCCTAGGCACTGTCCCTGAGCTTCTTTAGCTCAAAGCTAGTGCTCTACCACTTGGCCTACAGCTCCATTTCAGGCTTTTTTAGTAGTTTAGTGGAGGCTAAGAGTCTCACAGACTCCTTCTGGGGCTGGCTTCAAACCACAATCCTCAGATCTCAGCCTCCTGAGTAGCTAGGATTATAGGTGTCAATCACCAGTGCCTGGCTTCTAGCATGTTTTTGATGTGGTACTTTCACTTTCACCCTTAGTTTACTCTTCTTCATAATTACTTGTTAACTATTAAGAGCAAAGGCGGCTATCTACCACCTTCATTGTGTCACAAAGAGAAGAAAGAGAAAGTGCTGGAGAAGGGAGAAAAAATTCTCCAACTGTGGAGTACATAGCCTTCCTTTCAGTTTATTGATTATTTAATTACTTGTGGACCTTTTACAGCTACTAAAGAATATCTGGTTGGCTTAAACCTGGGCTCAAGAGCCAATCAATATGATGGAAGAATGTGTGTGCTTTGTTTATTGTTAGTCTCCCAAAAAAGACAGAAGCTAAGTTCCATTAGGGCTAGGCCTTTAAAAATTATTTTTGTTGCTGCTGTGTCTCTAGTACCTAGGCATATGGTTGATAATATATAATTGATGAATGAATGAACCTATGCATCCTGGATTTTATATGGGAAGAGATAGTGCTTTTGAAAATTGTTTTTAATCAGTTATCTTCTTAGATGGTATTGGCCTTGCTTGAGTCCATGTCTCAAGGGAAATGTGGATGGTAACTACTAAAAGCTTGGGCTCTCTAAAGTTGGTAATGTCAATTGACCCTTTACTCTTTATTGTGTCCATTTATATACTCAAGATCAGGACAAGGAGGAACCAGAGGAAAGCTTCAGAAATACAAGTTTCGGGGCCTCTTCTGTAGATTTGCCTCTAGATGGACCATGTTCCCAGAACAGACTAAGCAAGTCGTTGGCAAGCAAGCTTCTATATAGAATTTCCAGGGACACATTGGGACAGTGTTATTCTCTCCTTCTACCTGAAAGAGTAAGTTCAAAACCACAAGTTATTCTCCAAGTCACCAGATTAGGTGCCCAGTTTCCCTCCAGGGAGCTGTTGCTCTGGCAGGAACAACAATCAATTCCCTTTCTTGCAATAGGAGAGGTGAGTGAGGCTCTTAGGAATAACTTCAGTTCCCTGCTTTGTATTTCATTCTCCTATTCCTTTACTCCACAAGCGAAATGTGATAGTAGCATAATTTCTGGAGCTTTTCTAAGAAATCCCTCTTTGCTGGCACAGAAAAAGGACTCTCTTGGATTCCTGCCATTGGCCATGGAGCTTTAACACATTGTTGTTGGCTCAGCTGGGGAGCCAAGATGAGTAAAATATTCTCTAAACTCCTGTGGAAACACACAGCAAGTGTTTCCAACCATACTGTATTATTTGACCTAAAATATTTTCCCCTCTCTTATTTGCCAAACCATGTGTTAATTTCCTCAAAACTCCAAGTGGCTTTCTTTTCTCAACCCCACAGCTCTTGGAGTGCTAAGAGGGTCTGGGGCCACCACTAACTAGTTTTCTGACCTTCAGCAAGTTAATTCCCTTTTCTGGGCCTCTGGTTCCACATCTCATGGAAAAGAAGCATTAAAACACTGTTTCTCAAACTTTTCATGTAAACCAAAATCATATCTGGAGGGCCTGTTAAAAACCAAAGGCCAGCCCCACTTCCAAACTCTCTGATTCAGTATGTGTGAGGCAGAATCTCTGGGCTTGCATCTCTAATTAATTTCCAAGTAAAGCTGAGGCTTCTGGGTTCAGAGACAACACTTGAGAGCCATTGTATTAGAAGAAACCAGAAGTTCTTGTAGCTTCTTCATCAATGAGTCTACAGTGAATGAGTCAGTGTTCTTTAGGTGCAAATGGCAGACATTTGATCCAAACTAGCTTAAGTAAGAAAGCTCACATATCTGGGAATGGCACTAATAGATGAACTCTGAACATAGGAATTTGATTATGTTATTGAATTTCTTTTCTACTTGTTCTTCTTCTCCTCCAAATTCCTTTCTTTCTTCCCTGTCTCTCTTTCTCTCTGCAGTTGGTCGCAGTGTCCTTCTACACAAAGAGTTCCCCCATGCTAAGTAGCACAATGCATATCTGTAGACACCTTGATTACAAGCCGGGAGAAGAAGGAGAACTTTTGTGGCGTGGTTCAGTGCACATTAATTCCTGAGACACTTTGATCTGCCTGGTTGGGACCATCATGTGTTTAAAAGGATGGAATACTAATGTTGGCTAAATCAAACTCACTACATACTTTCTCTGAAGTTAGAGGCTAGAATATTTTGATGGGCACTACTCTTCTCAGACTCTAATCTCTATAGTATCTCATTCAAGACCTTGTGGCTGACACATAAGAGGCACTTAAATGTTTGTTCAATGAATATCTCAATCACTTTACAAATAGTGTGACTTTTCTTAGTGAATCCAGTGATCTTTACAATTTGAGGAGTTGATGTGAAATTTCTCAAAATTTCCATGAAATTTGACTTCTACCCATGCAAAGTAGAGCTTTTTGCTTTTCTCTCTTTCTTTTCCCTCCTTACAGTAGAGACTAGACTTGTTATGCTAAAGCACAGCTTATCTACCTACCACCTCTTACATTCTTGTGTGTTCACATGGCTCATTCTGATTCCACATTATCTCTAGAAACACAGCCATATACCTTTTCCCCTTAAAATTATGTGTATTATTATAAGTTGGAGTCTCTTTAGTCTCTTTCAGTGAGTGTCCTATAGGATTTTGAGTGGAAAATTTAAGGTTTAAATGATAGGGTTTTCTTTTGTGTTGTATCGGTCCTAGAGCTTGAATTTAGGGCCTTGGCACTGTCCTTGAGCTATTTTGCTCAACACTAGTGCTATACCACTTAGATCACAGCTCCACTTTGGGGTTTCTGGTGGTTAACTGGAGATAAGAATCTCAAGGACTTTCCTCCCTGGGTTGGCTTCAAATGATGATCCTGAGATCACTCATCTTGAGTAGCTAGGGTTGCAGTCATGAGTCACCGGCACCCATCTCAAACTAGCAAATCTTAATTAATATGATAAGGCAAAAGGTTTTTTTTTTTTTCAGACACAGTATGGTTTCTTACACAGTCTCAAGATTTACCTGCCAAGAGTAGACAACCCCTGAGGTAGAAAGATCTTGAAGTTCAATGGGAAGAAGAGAAGCCTTTCTGGGTTGGTCTAATCTCTTTTATATTCCAGAACATGCAAAGTCCTTGATCTCATCAGGTATGATTAAGAGTGCAGTTATTTAGTAATCTTGGTCCAATATAAGAGAATTGATATCAGCTGCTGTATTCATACCTCTGACTGAGAATGAATGAGAAAAGTCACAAGCTGAGACCATCCCCACTTCTTCATCCGCTTTTATGATGTTAGGCGTTTTGAGGGTATTTGCTTAGTAAAAATTAAGAACATATCTTGCCCTTAGTGAACAAGGAGCCTAGCTTCTTGCTGCTTCAAATATATTCCTAGAACCGGGATAGGGACCACCCACTGGGAGCTGTTCACAAATGCAGAATCTCAGGCTCCAATCCAGCTTTACTGCATCAGAATCCATATTTTTGTAAGATCCACAAGTGATTCGTATGCCATGAAAATGTAAGAAATGAGATGTTCCATGTTTATACACCATATATTCCTATTTCATACTTTATATAATTGATCTAGGAGATTACCGATAACATCCTGATTTGTTTCTCTTCTCAAAACACATTTTTTAAATCCTCTATATTATTTTCTTGATTTTCTCACTTTTAGTTATATGTTTTATTCATTATTCCAGAAAGTGATTCTGTTCAAACTAGAGCCCCAGGGATTACATATAAAACCATTGGTTACATCCCTTCTGAGACAACAAACTTCCCATTGTCGATGTGAAGGTCTTTTGTGTCCACAAGGATGGCGTTTGCACTAAGAAAATATTATTCAGAGGCTAATTTTGTTCTTGGAAACAACATCCAATTCAAATAAAATTTACAAGTTTAAAAACTAAGATCTTTCTTAAACTTTTAAATTTGTTTACAAATCCTTTTGTTTTCCTTATGAATACAATCACACTTGATCAAACATTTTACAAGGATTTTTTAATGGTTGAGATTTTAAAATGATTTAAACCAAATTTATATACCTTTACATTTTATTTTCTAAGTTCACCCATTGTTACCTAACAAGCCAGTTCCTTGAGAATGTCACAGTTCTAACAAATCTAACTAACTACTAAATAAGTTATTTCAAATGTCCTGATGCTGTTGACAAGCATGGTAAACTGGTAGTCACAAGCCTAAATCAATTACTCATATCTGCATTTTAAATTAGAAGCATAAATCTAATCTGTTAGATTAATAAAATAATCAAAATTATCTTGGACATTGATAACAAACACTGAAAATCCCCATACTGAATACAAATTATGAACACTGTCAATTTGACATATATACATATATATATATCTGTATATTTACCTATATAGAGCTTAAAAAGGTTAATACATTGGTTCAGATCAGAGGCTGATTGATTGGTTTACAGGGCTCATTTGACAATGTCTGGAGACATTTTTGGTTGTTATAACCAAAGTTGGGGAAGAATATCCCTGTTATCTAGTGAGTAGAGACCAGGAATGCTGCTCAACATTCTACTATGTAGAAACAGAGAGGTGAAGGAAAATTTCCCCTCTCTGTTTGCTGGAATAAACTGCCAAAGATTAGATAGGAGAATGAAAAACTTAGCTTCTTAAGAATGTACAAAAGTGGAAAACAGCACAGGGAAACCACAAGAGTGTGATTACCTACTAAGTAACTTGACAGTACTCAAAAACTTACATACCCTTTTTGCTATAGGAGAGAGAATTTTAGGCAAGTTTTAGGGTGACAGTAAATTCTTTTTTAGGGGAACTCACTGGACAGCAGCCCGAGACAAAGACTGTTTGGCTTACAGAATACACAATGGTTTGTGAATGATTTTCTATAGAACACTAAAACAGAAAGTAGAAACAATAGTATGTAACCAAGGTCTCCAAGGTGTATTAACAGACTTCAGTTTATCTTCTTGTGAGTTTCATAAAAACTCAGGAAGACACAGGAGCAATTGTCTTCTCCTTGGGTTCCAGACTTAAATCCAAAAAGGAGATAACAGAGGAAAGCCTCCTCTAACATTTGCTACTAAGTTCCTTCTACTTTAAGTAATCAGAATGCTAGGGTGCCATATTTTGGAATGACAGCCCCTGAACTCCTTCTGAGTTATCCAGAGTAAAGTGTCATTAGTGCCAAGGTGGAGAAGCTCTAGGTTAAAGATACTATTTAAGGATGAAATTAGTTATTGAAAGCAATATGGAGCAATATGGAGGTCACTTGCCAAGTAAACTTTGAGGTTATCTTCCTACCTGACTGAGTGTGGGCCCGAATGTTAGATCACCCAAGCAATCTTTCCCAAACAAAACTGTAAAAATCCAATCACCTCTCACACTACGCCCATTTTTTTCCATAATAGTATTCTTAAGGAATACATTTAAAACTTAAGAGAATTCAAGTGTAGAGTGCTTCCTAGAGGCTTAGAGTTCAATCCCCAGTACCACCTTTTAAAAAACTTAGTAGAACTAATAAGCACATTCAGAAATATTGCAGAGTAAAAGATTGGAGTACTTTCAGCATTCAGCATGATAATAGCTGTGGGGTTTTCTCAAATCCTTTCCCTCATATTGGGACAGTTCCTTTCTATTTGTCATTTGTTGAGCATTTATTTATCATGAAACATTGTAGATTTTGAGAGAGAGTGAGAGAGTGTGTGGGGGGTATATGTATGTGTGTGTGTATGAGAGAGAGAGAGAGAGAGAGAGAGGAGAGGCCTTACATCTAAAACTACCTAGATGGCCTGAATTCCAGCAGCTGTCTTGTACTCTGACTAGAACATGCAGGTAGAGGGTACAAGCTTAGGATAATAAAACAAACTAAAAATACTAATAAAGGGCCCCAGATTCCTGTGACTAGGTGACTGCCCTCCCTATACTGAACAGATTTATTACATATGAAGGAAAACCAAAGTCATGTATTGAAGCTCTTTGAGTTTTTTTTGTTTCGTACAGGAAAATCTAGTAGTAATGCCTTCAATAATGGCATTTACATTCCAATAAACATTAAAATTTAAACCAGGGATTGGTGGCTCAAGCCTATAATCCTAGCTACTCTGGAGGATGAGGCTTGGAGGATTGCAGTTTCAAGGCAGTTGGAGCACAAAAGCCTAAGACTGCATCTCCAATTAACCAGCAAAATGGCAGACTAGAGGTGAAAATACCAGACTAGAATTGTGGTTCAAGTGGTAGAACAGCAAATGAGAGCAAGAAAGTCCATTAGGAATTCAAGGCCCAGAGTTCAAACCCCAGTACCAAAGTTTAACCTAAAAGTATGAGTTGTTCTTAAAGTTTCCTGCAGACACCAGCAGTGAAGATTTTGAAATCTGTGGCTCTCTTTAGGATTTTGAGATCCTTTTTGCAATGCAGCCCTATTATCTGTAAAATTAGCTGCTGTATCTTGTGATCTTCTCAGCAACTCTACAGCGTCATTCAATTTGTAAAACAGCATTTAAAAAGTGACTTCTAAGGAAATTCTTCACCTAAATCATTAATCATTCATTGAAATAGTTATACAGAAAACATCTTTTCAAATAAATATGTAAGTATTTAATTGCCAAGTTGATTGCTTTTGACTTAAAAAATTGTTTTCTTTCCAAAAGTGTAATCCAGACTTGTGTTTGGGCATTCATAACCTGTGCTGTTTTTATTTGTTTCCTGGACTTGTTCTAGGGAAATTAAAAAAATCTACAATTGGACTTTGGTAAATCACAATTATCTTAATGTATACATGTCCAAAGCAGAATAAAACCCAGGAGGCAAATTGGTACCTGGAGCAATGTAGCTCTAACTAGAAGTTATCTCTGCTTAGTCATACCACCATGTAAAAAAAGTCTGTCCTATCAGCTTGGAAACTATATGTAAGAATTCCAGTGGTTAAGAAAATATGAATCATGAGGGTTGGGAAAAGGAAAATTAGATTACATTACTATGATATTAAATAAACATTTATGTGTATAGTTATCTTACACATCATTGATACTGTGTTATGTTTAGGGATAAAGATCCCAGGACCAGTATTTAAATATGTTTTCTTATTTAACCTAGAAGAAATTGGAAGCCACTGTGAAGCTGAAATTTAAACCTGTATTTCTAATCTCTGACCTTGTTTGAAATATATATTAATTCACCCAAACACAAGGCCACTTATCCAACTATAAAATTATGTCCTGAATAGTCAAATTTTCCAATGAGTGCTGAATTAAGCTGCCAAACCCCTTGAACTACCAATAAATAAAGTACTGCTCTACACAGACCTTGCAAAAGCCATGAACAGCACTTTGCTAAAATTTGCCTGATCACATTTTCCAAAAATGCCCCCAAATGTTTATTTTGGTTTATAGGGATTAAAAACATTGCTTGCTAGTTATTAGAATGTGTGCTTGTGTTCAAATGAATACTAGCCCTTGAGAGTTTCTAATTACACATTTATGAATAAGAAATAGCAACCCAATGGAAAGGGCCCATGTGTATGAATATGTATATATGGCTAGAGCAGACAGATCTCACAGTCAAGGGTCAAAACAAACAGCACCCACCTGAAAAACAGTAACTGCGTGTGACATCAGCTTCCTTCAAGTAAAGCCAAACCAGCAGTTCAAAACAAACAAAAACCTAGCACTTCAAAGGGGGCAGTAAGTAGAACATTCATTGGCTGAGATCAAATAGTAACTTATCAGTTAGGATTGCCCCAGGAAAGAGAAGGCACACCTAGCTGAGATTTGTGAAGGCAATTGAATGACTTGGTCATTTATGGTGGTGTGAGAAGGATTCAGGGAACTAAAAATATATATCAGTGCAGTCAGAGACTAGAGGTCAGTGGAAAGCACTTATTATATGTGGACTTAGAAAGAAAAGGGGGAAAGCCATGTTATGAGCTTCCAGTAAAAGTGGAAGCCATGGAGAGGGGACCAGTGACAGATGGTATAGTTGTAACAGGAGGCAGTTGCTGCCATAAAACTCTACATGTGGAACAGGGAGAGATGGGAAGGGAACCAAAACAGAATCCAGAAGGGGTCTGGAAGAGCAGGGCCCAGATGGGCCAAGATTGAATTAGGAAAGGCGATTCAAAGAGATATCTTCTAGGCTCATGCCTGTAATCCTAGCTATCCAGGAGACTGAGATCTGAGGATCATGGTTCTAAGCCAGCCTGGGCAGGAAAGTTTGTGAGATGCTTAACTACAATTAACCAGAAAACCAGAAGTGGTGCTGTGGCTCAAAGCAAAAAAGGCTCAGGGACAGCGCCCAGGATCTGACTGAATTCAAGCCCCATGACCAACAGAGAGAGAGGGAGAGAGGGAGGGAGAGGGAGAGAGAAGGAGAGAGAGGGAAGGAGGGAGGGAGGGAGGAAGAGAGAGAGAGAGAGAGAGAGAGAGAGAGAGAGAGAGAGAATGAATATCAGCATGTTGGGAAATGTGCAAATAGAAATAGTATGTAACCCCCAAAACTATCTTGAGGATTAAACAAGACAATACATCTGGGCTAGGAATATGGCCTAGTGGCAAGAGTGCTTGCCTCATATACATGAAGCCCTGGGTTCGATTCCTCCGCACCACATATATACAAATTGGCCAGAAGTGCCACTGTGGCTCAAGTGGTAGAGTGCTAGCCTTGAGCAAAGAGAAGCCAGAGATTGCTCAGGCCCTGAGTCCAAGGCCCAGGACTGCCCCCCCCCCAAAAAAAAGACAATACATCTATAATGCCAAGCACAGTACCTGGCACAGAAGTTAGTGAGTATTGTTTTTATTGTATGGGCTATTGAAATTATAGACATAGTTACTTGTTTTAAGCTGTGTCCGGTTTAGTAATCCATACAAAGATTTATAATCTCTTGAACATGAATCTTAAAGCTGGGTTACTCAGATATCTTTTCAAGCTGTCTTTTTCCATTATACTGGATGACTACACCAGAATATAACAAATGCTGCACCAGACAGCAATTTCATTTCACTCAAACCTGTCTGTTCATAGACCATATTCAAATAATAAAGTACAAAGTGAAGAATGCAGAGGCACTTCTTTCCCCTTTGGAAAAAGATAAAGTTAAAAGCCCAAATTCAAGAGTTGAAATCAAAAGTTCTCTTTAGATTTGCAGGTGGACTCATAAAACATTCATATTCTAGATTCTTCTGTTCCCTAACTTCTTTCCCACCTGCCTTTGATGCCTGACATTTTTTTTCTATAAAGGAATAACAGTTTTCCTTTTGCAACTGAAATCAAGACATACAGTGAAAATGGCCCCTGGGACGAGACCATGCTGGCTACAATTTCAGATGCTCCCTGGGCAGCAAGTTTTGACAGAGGCAGAGAGAGTGAGAGCAATCTCCTTGTGCCTAGGCCCTGGTCAGACCCATAGAGGCAAGCAAAGTGGGAGTGTTCACCACTAGCTGTGCCAGGGAAGAAAGGTCCTGAGGCCTGGGCTGAATTCAAAGGGGGAGGAGCTTGAGGCAATCTAAGCCTGTGCAGCCAGTGGCGGGAGAAAACTGAAGCAGTTATGACTGAAGCCAAGATCAGAGCTGGGAAGTTAATTTCATATGTGCCAGCCAGAAGGTGAAGCCAGGACAGAAAACTAATATGGAATATTAATTGTGCCTGCAAGTGATAGTCAAAATATTTAGCAACAGAATACTAGTTTTATAGATGAAATATAGAGACATATAATATAGATATATACAACATAGATTTCAATATAGAATATAGTAAATATAGAAATATATTTAGATGAAAACAAAGACATGTTTTGACATTCTATATTGTATATCATTACATATAATATATGGGGTTTCTTGTATTCTTTAAACTCTGTATGCTTATATATCATAAACTGCTTAAGTCATTCATTAAATACTCTTAGTAGCTTTTAAATTATTTGTTGATTTTTAGAAAATTTGGGGTTGTTTTGTCTGACATAGTCTGTTGCTACTACATAATGCCTCTAAGAAGGATTTGAGACAGGGAGCAATGGTATGTTCTTTTTTTAAATTTTTATTTATTTCTTTATTGTCACAAAGTGATGTACAGAGGGGTTACAGTTTCATAATAAGGCAGGGTCCCCCTTCCCCTATCCCCAATATGTTCTTTTAACAAAGTAAATAAAAATAAAGTAAAGCAAAAGAACTGGGAGGGGTGGCTCAAGTGATAGAGCAATTACATGGCCCTGAATCCAATTCTCAGTACCACCCAAACCAAACAAAAGCTCCCAAACTGGCCAGTCATTAGATAACTTGTAGGTAACCATAGTGTTGGTGCTGCTCCGATTCTGCTAAAGGAATGTTTTGAGTATTGCATTTGAAGCTTTGCTGACTTTCCCAATTCTTACTTGAGAATTTTGTATATTAATCACTTCTTTTATTGCCATGTCATTTCATGCCTAAATCTTGAAAATAATGTGTTGGAATTTTAGACTAGAGTCCCTTAAGTGAAAAAAAAATGTTCTTCTCTCCTTGATTGCTTTAATTTAAGAAGAAAATTTGTCCTTCAATCCAAAGAGATTCACTCAAACATCATCTCAGGGCTGGGGATATGGCCTAGTGGCAAGAGCGCTTGCCTCGTACACTTGAAGCCCTGGGTTCGATTCTCCAGCACCACATATACAGAAAATGGCCAGAAGTGGCGCTGTGACTCAAGTGGCGGAGTGCTAGCCTTGAGCAAAGAGAAGCCAGGGACAGTGCTCAGGCCCTGAGTCCAAGGCCCAGGACTGGCAAAAAAAACAAACAAAAACAAAACAAAAACCATCATCTCAGGTGTCAATTGCATGTTTTGTTCTCATAGTTCAACCTGGACATGTTGCTCAGTGGTGGCATGTTTACCCGGGATATGTAAGGTCCTGGGTTGAGTTCTCAGCACCACAATAAAAGAGGACAATTGTCCTTGTATCTGTCAATAAACATCCAATCCACTTTAAAATATTTTTAAGAAAATACTATTTGTTACTGGAATTGATATTAGTTTTGCTTGAAAGTGTACATCCTAATTATTTCTATATTATCTTCCTCTTGTCTTTTAGTTTCTTAATTTTTTTCTATTATCCTTTGATTTATTTTGTCTAGTTTATTTTTTATTTTTGGTGGTACTAGGGATTGAACTCGGGGTCTGTACCACTTGAGCCATGCCTCTATCCCCTTTTTTGCACTGGTTATTTTCAAGGTAGGGTTTCACTTTATACCCAAGGCGATCTAGACTGGCCTCTTCGTGCTTACCTGCATCACTTGAAATGATAGACATGTGCCACCTTGTCATCTGTAGCTAGCAAGACAAGCACATTGCCAACATGCCTAGTTATTAGTTTAGATGGAATCCATTGAACTGTTATGCCTAGACTGCCTTTGAACCTTGATCTCTGCCTCTCAAGTAGCTAAGATTACAGGCCTGAGCCACTGTACCCAGCTCATTTATTTTGTTTTGTGCACTCAATAGCTTTGTCTCTTCATCTAGTGAATTTGTCATTTTTAACATAGAAGCATTCCTCACTTACTGAGCTAAATCAAGTATATGTCAGTTAGAATATCACTGGTTTAAGCCAAATCTCTTAAAAAGGTATTTTCTGAATATTTACATCATTTCATTTAACAATTTCTATGAAAATGTCTATAAAAGGCTTGATTATAATGCCAAAATGCTTTTGTAGCTCTAAGCTACAAATATCTAGAAAATCTCTAGATAACTTTTCACATTTCATTACTTGAATTTTGAGACTTTTCTGGTGTATCTATCTACCTTTTGATGTTGGGGATTAAACCTAGGATTTTGCACTTGCTAAGCATATGTTTTACCAATGAATTATATATATATATATATATGTATATATATATATATACATATTCTACTCAGATATTTTGTCATTTCACTGGATAAGGTTGTGCAGTGAGGAGAATAAATCTAGCTTGTACTGATATGCTCACATCAGTATTATTTTTCTTTGAACTCACACATCGAGGTATGAGCTTTCCTTTCTGAAAAATTTTGATTATTTTTAGCTACGCAATAGACATTATTTAAAATTCTAACATTATTTAAAATTCTGGCTGTTTTTTCTAAATACTTTTCATATGATTTTTAATGCTTCAGTGAATCTTTATTACTGTTTCAAAAGCTTTCCTGGATGTAATTGATTCTTGATATTATGTCAACTTTTTTCTCATTTGTTTTTGTGAATGTATGTTTTCTGGAGCCACAGTTTTAACACAGCATGACTGCCATTTTTATTTTTATTTATTTTTATTATTTATTTATTTATTTTGGCCAGTCCTGGGCCTTGGACTCAGGGCCTGAGCACTGTCCCTGGCTTCTTTTTGCTCAAGGTTAGCACTCTGCCACTTGAGCCACAGTGCCACTTCTGGCCATTTTTTGTATATGTGGTGCTGGAGAATTGAACCCAGGGCCTCTTGTATATGAGGCAAGCACTCTTGCCACTAGGCCATATCCCCAGCCCCCCATTTTTATTTTTTAAAAGCCCTTGGCACTTTGATTTTGAGTGCTACCATGTTCTGAGTACATCTGAGCCTACCATTTATGTAGGAATAAATTCAAGAGGAATAATAAGTCACTTGGATCTTTTGGTGAAATAATCAAACAAGGTTTAGATTATTTGACTTTAGACTAGTTCTTGTAACCAGATGCTACAGGCTATAGTTTATTATTGAAATTATTTCTTAGTGATTTTCTTTCAGAAGCAAAAGATTCCTGCTGAAGCTATTTTAAAGGAACATTCAGCTTTACTTGAATCTTCTTGTTTCTCTATTTGCTAAAAACTTGAATTTGTAAATATCAGCACCTTGCATTTACCACATGCATATTACAATGCTGTAATAGAAATCAATGCATAAATGAATTATCTATAAGTCATAGTAACTAAGTGATTTGAAGATAATAATTTGATGATGGTTGTCCTAAAGCACTGAATGCTTCATTAACAAAGTACAACCTGGCCTTGTAATCTGCTGTGACATGCTGGGAATGACAGATGTGATTGCTTCTCAAATATCATTAAGAAAGAAGTCCCTTTTCTCAATGAGGCTGGAGAGGGCTCCCAAGAGACACCAAATTTGAAGAAGGGGAAGGAAAGGAAGAGCAGGAGAAAGAGCATTTCAGGTAGAAACCACAGCAGAGGAACAAAGAGCAGAGCAGGAAAATGTGATGTGCTGGGGATGGACAGACAACAACCAGATGTCCAGCCCCTCATAGGGAGAGCTTTAGGTTAATTTTCAGGGGTATTTGGAAACATTCAAGGATATAAAGCAAGGGAATCAATGACAAGATGTACTTGCTAGAGAACTAGAGCATAGGTTCCAGTCAGAAAAACAAGGCTGTAGTTGTACATATATAAAGTAGAGGATTATGACTGCATTTACCCACCCATGATATTCAATGTTCATTTGCAAAAATGGGGCCAAATAAATTTAGGGCATGGGTGGGCTTGGGAGAGAGGGGGAGAATGATGAAAGGGATGGCATTGACCAAGATGAGTTGCACTTACAAACTGATATGTTGAATTCAAACTCCTTTGTACAATTACTTAGAGATTTTTTTTTGAAAGAAGAGGATTGCAATGATAGAGAGGATTGCAATGATAGGTAGAATGTACAGACATCGATGGCTGAGTGAATGTAGAGGAAAGAAAAGAAAGTCTGCAAGGTTCCTGGACTTTCCAGCTTGGATGATTGGCTGAACTCTAACCATTTTCTGTTCATAAGAGGAGAGCTCATGGAAGAGAGATAGAGTTCTATAGGTGAATTAAGTCCCAGACACATTGAGGGTGGCTATATCCATAGGGAATTCTATCTGGGCAAGTTGACCCATAGGTTTGCAGCTCAAGAAAGTATTCTGGGTAAAATAATAGAGTGCAGTGGGGAGGAGGATGGAAAGATAGTAGTTTTTGGATTGGTTTTTTAAAAAAACCTGAAATTTACCTTCACAATTCAAATCAGCCAGCTGTCTTTCAGAAAAGTTTTCAAGGATAAAAATAGATGAAAAAAAAGCGGCCTATACAGATAAAATTCGCTACATAGGACTTTTAGTTATATCATTTCAAGAGCTTTTACAATTTGTGATCAATGTCTGTCTATTATCCTTGATTTTATGAAACATTGTTTTCTACTTGGTTATAACATTTTAAAATCAATAGTTTCAAAAATTGTTAACACAATGTATCAAATGAACATAATGTTCTTCACTTGGGTTTTTGTTATTGATCAAGTTTATCAAAATAAACTGTCTACTAAAGCAACTTAAAACAAAAGAAAAGATAGTGGTAGTTAATGTCTTTGGGATGAACGGACTCATTTGTAGAGAAGGGACTGGGTGGGGCTAGGATGGAGAAGGAGACAAGTGGACATGGGAAATGAGAAAGGGGTTAGAGCCATGGCTCAGTTGGTAGAGTGCTAGCCAGTGAGGGAAAACAGCAGGAACCAAGTTCAAGTCCCAGTCTTGGACCTAAAAGAAAAGAAAAATGAGAAAAGAAAAGTGAAAGATGCAAACACGGTAGGAGAAGAGAGAGAAGGGAAAGTGAAGGCAAGCCTGAGGACAAGATCTTGGAAAATAGCAATACGTAAGGCAACCAAGAAAAGACTAAGAGTTAGCAATGAAAGATTAGGCAAGACATGAGAAGAAAGAGGCATCATAGAAATTAAAGCAGGGGAGTGTTGAGAGGTCAGAAGCCAGAACTGTGGTGTGAGCTGGATTTCTCAAGGAACAGGCTCTTAATGCCTTAGTATGAGCAGTTAGAGGGAAGTGTTAGAAGCTGAAAATGAGAAGGACAGTGGTTTGACTAATGAGTGGAAATTGGTGAGACGTGAAAATGCCTTAAAAAAAAACTCTATTGGAAAGGAAGGAAATAGTTGGCAATGGCAAAGTGGGAGAGAGAACAAAAGGGAGCTTGATTTTAAAGTGTTTGTGTCTTACTTGCCATTCTTGGCTCATGTTTATAAACCAAGCTACTCAGGAGACTGAGAACTGAGGATCTCCATTCAAAGCCAGTCTGGGCAGGAAAGTCTATGAAATTCTTATCTCCAATTAACCAGCAAAAGCCCATAGTAGAGCTGTGGTTCAAGTGGTAGAGGGCCAGCCATGAGCGGAGAAAGCTAAGGCACAGCACCCAGGCCCTGAGTTCAGGCCCCAGTCCTGGTACCAAAAAAAAAAAAAAGGCAGAGGAGAGACAAGAGTTGAAGATGCAGGAAATTCAAATAGCTAATGAAGTGGAGGGGATCGATTCCAATGCCTATGTGGCTAGAAGGCGTGTGCCCACTAGGAAATGAGAGGAAGACTATAAGGATGGGGAGGAGGAAGGAATCAATCTGACGCAAATGGGTAGCATGGAGCTGAGGGCTTTTTCTTTGGCGTCTGTGTTCTCTGTGTGATGTGACACAGTCACATGCTAGAAGCAAAAGTTGGAGGCAGTTGCTGTGAGTAGAAGAAGAGAGAGGATGATGAGAGTCGGCAGTTGAGTTGAAGCTTTTAAGATCCTGGGTAAATGCTTCCATCTGTTTCTCTCTAACTGCCCTAGCTTTGCTGAGATTTCTAAGCCACGATGTCATTCAATAGAAAATGAAAACTATATAGCCTCTATTTTGTGCCTTGGATTTTTCAGGTCTGTTTCCTGATGCTTCCTTGCCACGTGCAGCTGTTTAACAGTGAGCTTTGCCTCTTTCCAATAGTTCCCACTATGTAAATGACAGATGGAATGAGCAAGCAGCTACGTAGCGGGAGCTCCACCAACCTTGCAGCATTATGAATCCCTAAACCATTCGACTTGGGTTGTCAATGGACTTTACACAATCGAGTTTTTGGAGTCCTTTCAGCTGAGTCTTGGATCATGACTGGATTCTCCATAGTGTCCCTCCCCCCGCTACTGCCCATTTTTGTTACAAAAATTGTAATGCCCTTATGGTCTGATTTCTAAAGTTACTGATCCAAGTATAGCACCGCCAGTTCTCATCCAGCCCCACAAGATTTCAGCTCAGGATCTGATGCCATCCAGAATTTTCAACTTTCCAATGTGCCAATAGCCTTATTTTCTGCTGAATGACCCCCTCCCATCATGAGATAGATTCAACCAGACATGCTGCCAAGTACCCTCCCCCTCCCCCCTCCCCCAACCACATTCACTCTTGACAGTGCTTCCCAACAGCAACACCCATCCAATCTAGGCTATACCATAAGTGGCCACTCCCCCCTATGTTTGCACTTCCTGGAAATAAGCTAATGTCTTCTCTCTGATTACCCAGAATAGTGTCCTGGGCTCTAGGATGGAACTTACTCAGGTGGCTCAGACTTACACTCTCTCCTCTCTCAATTGCTCTAGCTTCCATTAGTGGAGCAAATGCCCCTTCACGTTATCTTTAGCACTCGTTCAGCCTCTGGAAGAATGAGGACCCATGACTCTAGGTGCTTGTTCATAGAATGCCTATGCTTTCCACAGAGCAGGCCTACAGAGATGGGCCGCCCTCCAGCCAACCAATTGCCTCCAAAGTAACCAAAGGTCTGCACGTGTAGCAACGAATTGAAAAATGTTGGGCCAGGTGATGTAGGTCATGTCTGTAATCCCAGCTGCATGGTAGGTGCAGATTGGGAGATAGAGATTTGAGGGCAGCACAGGCAAGAAAAAAAAAATAAAACACTGGATGTGATGGTGTGTGACTGTAATCCCAGGCATGTGTGAGGCATAGGTAGGAGGACTGGGGTTCAAGACTAGCCCATGCAATATAGGAGACACTATCTAAAAATCACCTTCAAAAAGTGAGAAGGGCTAGATGCTGGTAGCTCACATCTGTAGTCCTAGCTACACAGGAGACTGAGATGTGAGGATCAAGGTTTGAAGTCAACCAGGGCAGGAAAGTCAATGAGACTCATATCTCCAATTAGCCACCAGAAAGCCAAATATGGAACCGTGGCTCAAGTGGTCGAGTGCTCTGAGTTCAAAGCTCTGTACTGAAAAAAAAGTCAATATCCATAAATCCTGGCCAATAATCAAGGCCAAGGCCAGATGTTATTTTATAATAGAGACATCCTTGATGCCTATAAGTAAATGTCGTTTTACCCTTCCCTAAATGAGCTCAGAATCTATCTAGTTCTTCAAGTTCATTCATTCAAACAAATGTTTATCAAGAATCTTCTGGGAGTAGGATCTGTGCCAAGTGCTAGAAGTCAAGAACAAAAGTACAAATCCTTTACCTCCTAAAATGTTCCAAAACAACAGATAGCTGTATAAACCTGGAATTTAGTATTTAAAAATTATTGTGTGGGGTTAACGATGGAGCTCAATGGTAAAATACTTGCCTTGCACACATGAGGCCTGGGATTTGAATCCTAGCACTGCAAATATAAATGAATAAAAATTAAACCCTTCAATTGCCTAATAAAAAAGTAAACCCTTAACTTCTTAACCTATAGAGCATGGCAAAAGACATACAACTCCCAAATTCATTTTTTAAGCACTAGCTCTAAAGCTAACCTACTTCGATTTTTTTTTTGCAGTGTTGGAAGATGAACCCAGGACCCTGCGCGAGCTAGGCACTCCACATCCTGTAGCTTGGATTTGAACCTTATCTGTTTCACTAATTGGTTTTGTAAACATAGACAGGTACCTTTTTCTCCTCATTTCCACGTGTACACAATAAGGGAGAAACCGTGTTAGACTACTGTAAGTGTTCCACAAGTGGTTTGCTATTGTTATTTTCATGCTTGAACAGTTACAAAACAAAGGGAATCTGAGTGTGGAGGAGCATTCAATCCTATTGACTTTGGGTGAGAGTTTTCTGTGTGAATTTTAACTCCCTGACCAAAGTCTGAAGGAAAACATCCAGGGCAGATTTATCTTTATAAACTGTCCAAGGTTTGACTCTCAATTTCTTGCACTCAGCAGGTACTCAATAACTATCTACTGGTTTGATGAAAATGCCCCAGACCATACTAATTGGGTGTAAAAAATAACAGAAGCTATTCTGCCTCCCAGACAAAATGCTCAGGGCCTGCTGCCAAAGGAAAGGAACACATGGAAATGAAGGAAAAACCATCTCACTCAGAGGTGCCAGGCTTTACATTTGGCCTGTCTTGTGAAGATCATCTAGGGTTTGATATTTTTTTTTTCTACTTCCATGATGTAAACATATTTTCAAGGGCTGGCTATTTGGCTCTGGAGTTCACTGGGTGGACCTCAGCACTAAAATAACTATCCTGGGAGCTGTTAGCACTTTCCCACTCCCTACCCCCTTAATAAACCAATTCAAAGAGAACAGCAAAGGTCATGTTTAAGGTCCCCCAAGCAAGCAACATCTTGTTTTCCTGAGAAAGTTCCTTCTTTTTTCTTGTAGTAAGTTGACATTGGCCTACTATAAAATTTTCCAGAAATTCCTCAAATTTCTTCAATCTTGAGGTGCATGATTCTGAAAAGAAAATATGTCATCCTAGTTTTCATGTTGGGTGCTCTTCAATTTGAAGTCCTAGCAAGTGTGTATTCTCAGTTGAACCCTAGCTAGACTTAGAATTAATTCTAGAAGATGTTGGGAGAGGAATGGGCTTGCTGGTTGCCAACTTCACTGAAGTAAATTATGGCAAGTTGTCTAAATAGGTTTTTCTTTCCTACCTTGGATACCAAATGCCTGGCTAATACCTTCATTGCTATAACTTTTGGTCTTGTCTTAAAAGTATGATTCCATAAATGACATGCACAATTCTAGTTGCAAGTTCCTCAAGTAAATAGGTATTATAGAGTAGAATTTTTGTGTACTGGTCTTGGACACTATCCCTGAGCTCTTTTGCTCAAGGCTAGTGCTCTACCAGTTTGAACCACAGCCCCACTTCCAGTTTTCTGGTGGATAAGAGTCTCATGGATTTCCTTGCCTGAGCTGGCTGTGAACCATGATCCTCAGATCTCAGCCTCCAGAGTAGCTAGGATTACAGGTGTAGCCACCCGCACCTGGCTAGAGTAAGTGTTTACTTACTCTGCCTTTCTTGTCCCTTGCAGAAAAACTCCAAAACTTGATCTCCATGGTCTCCCAGGGAACCCCAGCAGGGCTGAGCTCTAGTTGCTCACTACAGTAACTGGCAATAGCTGGCTGGTGAATACCCATCACGGGTTTCTTTTGTGTCCCTTTCACTTCTCCTCTCCCCAGCCTTGGATCATCTCCCAAAGAAAGTACTTGTCCTTGAATCCATGCTGTAGGCTCTGTTTCTGGAGACATCTAAATTAAGACAATTTCTAGTTTTGAAATCTAGTTCAGGCCTTACTCACTTTTCACCTGGATGACTTTTTTTCAGTGCTGAGACTCAAATCTAGGACCTCACAACCTGCTAGGCAAGTGCTATACCACTGAGCTGCATGCCCAACTTTCTTAATATGTTCCCAAACAGGACCTGACAGCCTACAATCTCTTACTGCAAATAGCTCCCAGCTCCTTCTTTCTCCTAAACTTGTAGGGATGGGGAACCATTTTATTCTTTGGCTACTTATGACATCATTTACAGGACATATAAGATTATTAGTCCAGGCAGAAGTAATCAAGACCCATATGTGTCTGGCCCATGGTATAACCAACGGATTTCACAGGCTTTATACAGACCTGTGGTTCCTCATGCCTGTGACCTAACGTGGGATTCAGATGTGTCATTCCTCTGCTCAGAATCATTGCTGATACCCTATATTCGAAATGGGAAAAAAAAAGTCCAAACTGCTCTGGCAATGTGACCCATAATGTTCTCAGCCTTTGGCTCCCAACATCCTTAAATGTTTTAGGTTTTCTTCTCAAAGCTGTTAAATATCTGTAGAATAGAAAAGCTTGAGAGAGGAGAAGAAAAGTCATCTAGACATTATATTTTTACCTTTATCCTACTGAAGAGAAGTTCAAAGTACTACTTTGCCCTTATGAATGTACTGGAAATACATTAGAAATAGTTTTGCTTCCCTACTTCTTTCATTCCAGAGATAGAGCTCTTATCAGTTCCATTTGAACAAAATTTCCCATGTGTATGTCCTCCTGGAGTTTCTTAGACTGGAATTTAACTTTAATTCCAGGAAGGAATTAAGCCATTGATTTTTCCAGTTGCTTTTCTATTGTGTTTAAGCTCAGCCAAGAGGTACTGTCATGATAACACTTCACACATGCAGACAGAGGGAGGGAGGCTGGGCTTGCTATGTTGTACTGAACAACAAAAGAAGCCTCAGCTCTATCCTGGCTCTGCCCACAATAGGTTAGGAGATAGTGAACAAGTCTCTTAGCTTCTCTGAGCCTGTGTCTTCATCTGTGAAACAAGGAGATGGTCTCTAAAAATCTGTTTTAGACCTGATTTACTGCTCACAAGTTACTATGATTTGAGAGTGTGATCACTGGAAATTGAATAGTCAAGGATATTTAAACATTCAGAGATTAAATGGGTGCGCACATCCCCTGGTTTTAGTCTGGTCAGTCCCCAAATCCATTTAATTCTTTAGGTTCCTAACAAAGTTCAATGAGCGTTATCTATCATGCCATGAACCAAAGTTAGGCTCAGTCTTTTTCTCCCCCCAAGAAATCCATTGTTCTCCCCCACCCCTCCACTAGTACCTTCCTGATCTTCAGACTGGACAAGTATAGCATGCTTAATTTTGTCCTGGCTTCTTCTTGAGAAAAAATAAATATTAAATGTGAAATGAAAACCACACATGTAATAATATTGGGATTAATGAGGTGCTGAATTGTATTCTTACTTTGCTATTGTTGGCAAGTATGGTATTCAGTTGAATTCAAAACTATGGAGCCGTTTGTAAAACAGAAATGTTAGCCTGACGTTTTGTATTCTCCATGTGGCTTTTATCCTATTAAATCAAGATGACAGGGCTCTGGGCAGAGCAGGGCATGCCAGGCAGTATTGGCATGGAATACTCTGAGGGTTCTTGGAAAGGCCCTCACCTCCATGCTTGACTAATCCCCAAAGAGAGGTAAGAAGAGGGAAAGAAAGGGAAGGGACAGGGCTGGGGATATAGCCTAGTGGCAAGAGTGCCTGCCATGAGGCCCTAGGTTCGATTCCCCAGCACCACATATACAGAAAACGGCCAGAAGCGGCGCTGTGGCTCAAGTGGCAGAGTGCTAGCCTTGAGCAAAAAGGAAGCCAGGGACAGTGCTCAGGCCCTGAGTCCAAGGCCCAGGACTGGCCAAAAAAAAAAAAAAAAAAAGATGTAAACTCTCACCAGATTCCCAAATTACCTGCTCTCTAAGCAGAGCTGAAAGGATGTGAAGTAAGCCTTACAGTAGGTTCTATTTCTCATGTATTCATTCCAGTTGTTCTCTTGGGAATTACTGTCAGTCTTATTACACATATGAAGAAATCACACATTAGAAAAGCAAGTGACCCACTAAGGTCACATAGTTGGAAAGCCAGAGTTTATACCAAGGCTTTTTGGCTACAACGCCCAGTAATCAGTGCAGCTGCCACCAATTCATACCCTTGGAAACACAAGAATGTTTGCAAAGCTGTGCTTTTTCTACTGTCCTTCATGGCAGATAGGTGTGAAAGTCAGAATGCCTTTGTGAAAAAACAATTCAGACTCTGTATCAATATCTTTTTTTTTTTTTTTTTTTTTTTGGCCAGTCCTGGGCCTTGGACTCAGGGCCTGAGCACTGTCCCTGGCTTATTTTTGCTCAAGGCTAGCACTCTGCCACTTGAGCCACAGCGCCACTTCTGGCCATTTTCTGTATATGTGGTGCTGGGGAATCGAACCTAGGGCCTCATGTATACGAGACAAGCACTCTTGCCACTAGGCCATATCCCCAGCCCCATGTATCAATATCTTTTAGAAGCAATCTTAACTGTTTAGTTCCATTTTTAGGAATCTTTCTGGATATATTACCAGAGGCATGGATGATTGCCAGGGATAAATGCCAAAAGATGCTTATTACAGTAATAGCAAAATGCTCTGCAAACCTTCTACAAGGGGGAGCAAATGGTGAATGGAGATAGTCACTGAAGCAGAAAGAGCCTGCAGAGGTTTAAGGCCACAGCTATAGTTGAAGTCAAAATAGATATTTTAGGCAGATTTTGTAGAAGGAGGAAAAGGTTGCCAACTGAAGACAGATTTGAAGAGAGGAAGAATTGACCCCTAGCAAAGAAGGGATTTGATATGATAAAATGCATTCAACAACACAGTTTGAGATTCCAAGAGAAGCAGCCAATACAGCATGTTGCACACAGAGCAGGAGAGCTTCATCTGTGAGCAAAGGTCACTCCTAGATTCCTAGCTACTCAGGAAGCTGAAATCTGAAGATCATAGGTAGAAGCTTGGGTCCTGCCTTATTTGGTCATCTCTCTTCTTACTCTGATCTGTGCACAGAAATAACTAGAAACTATGAAAAATAATGCTTACAAAGAGTTTTAAGTCGAATGGTTGTGATCTTAAGCAACTCATGCAGAATATAGCATTCTTTTCATGATAAAATGCATTGAAAAATACTGAAAGGGAGTATGCTACCACCTTAATGTGGATAGTGAAGTTATGGGTGATATATATACATTTCATTTTTATTGAACTTTTTATCTTCCGTGACCTGGAAGGTATTATTTTTGTACTTGAAAAAGGAGAATATTAGAAAATATGCTCCTTTTCTCCCTCTTGGGTCTAACAAATGAAAAAGGCAGAAAATACACAAATCTATTAAATTTGGGTTGAAAATAGATGGAATTGCTCTGGATGTTTCTAAAGCAGCCCATCTGGTTTAGCTGTGCTGGATGAGAACCAGTTGATTTCTTAATTTAGCATTAGCTTGAGTTACTGGTACTTTTATATAGCCTCAGAGAGAGAAATGCGCTGCTCTATATGTGGAAAATCGAAATGGTACTCTCCTAGTATAGATGTCCAAGGGGACTAATTTTGTAGGATGTGGCAAGTTAACGTTTACAGAGAAAATGCAATTCTATCCTTCTCATATTCTCAAAAATAGCATATTGAAACTAGACAGCCTTCTCCTCCAATTGCAAAAGAACATTCAGTCCTCATTTATTATAAGTTCACCTTGAGTCCAACATTGATCAGTAAGCCAAATGTACTCATGAAGATTTTTGTTAGAGTTTAATACAAACAAGCACACACATTTACATTTTAAATCCAGAATTTACCAATTGAATCTAACCAATTTCTCTTTTGCACTAAGATGGCAGTAGTATATTTGTAATATTGTGTGTGTGTGTGTGTGTGTGTGTGTGTGTGTGTGTGTGTGTGTACCCTGCCTAGGGCTTGAACTCAGGGCCTGGGTGCTGGCCTTGAGCTTTTGTGCTCAAAGCTAATGCTCTACCACTTGAACCAGAGCGTCACCTCTGACTTTTGGGGTATTTAATTGGAGATAAGAGTTTCATGGATTTTCCTGCCTGGGCTGGGTATCTTTTCTCTTTGATTATTGTATGTGATATTATTAAATGTATCCACTTCCCCTTCTCTGCATAAACATTCAGAATTGCTGTATATCATAGACATTTGTTGAAAATAAAAGAACCTAAGGATTGTAGTAACCCTACTCAGAAAGAACCTCCCAAACAACCACTGAAAAAAGAGAGAAAAAAAATACAGAGCAAATATCTGAATTTTTTGTATATATCTCCTTAAATAATTTACAATCCGATTTTTAATAAAATATTCTAGGAATATCTGCTTCTTTAAAAAACATTTTAATTACCTTTATGTTGTTGCACAAAGGAGTTACCATTCAACAAATCAGTTTATGAATATAAGGCATCTTGACGGATATCATCCTTTTCATTATTCTTTCTAGTCCCTCCCAATTCTATCACTTCCGTCAATTTTCTTAATTTGTAAAGAGATGCATTAAATTTTATGACTGTATTCTCCCCTCTTCCTTCCTTTCCTCATTTGACCTACACCCTCCCCCTGTCCCATCCCCTACCTTTCAAATACTTGTTTCCTGGCACTCATTTCAAATACACCAATTCTTATGCTAATCACGATTACATTCTGTAATGAAAAGTAGAGAGGAGCTAAAAATAAAATATGATCCTGTATGGCTTGTAAAAGACTGTATAAAACAAGATTACACTCAAAGTTCAAATTAAAAGGGTGAATAAAGACATATTAATCAAAGGCAGGTAAAAGCATTAGTGATTATATTAGTGAAGTGAGTTGAAACAAAAACACTAATAAAAATGAGTATTCAACACCAGAGAGAGAGAGAGAGAGAGAGAGAGAGAGAGAGAGAGAGAGAGAATGTCACAAGCTTCAAACAATGAGAAACTTCTTTTTTTTTTTTTTTTTTTTTTTTTTTGGCCAGTCCTGGGCCTTGGACTCAGGGCCTGAGCACTGTCCCTGGCTTCTTCCCGCTCAAGGCTAGCACTCTGCCACTTGAGCCACAGCGCCACTTCTGGCCGTTTTCTGCATATGTGGTGCTGGGGAATCGAACCTAGGGCCTCGTGTATCCAAGGCAGGCACTCTTGCCACTAGGCTATATCCCCAGCCCCGAGAAACTTCTTAAAGATCTTTTCACAAGGACAAATTTTGATAGGCTTAATATCAAATTTTATGACATTTGAATATCTAAAAGCCACATAATCAGATAAAAAAGATAAGCTGAGGAAAAGACTTTCAACGAATGTAACACAGGTTCGATACTTTTAATATATAACAAATTTAAGTTAATCTCCAGGAAAAATACTAATGCAAAGATAGACTATTCAGAAAGAAGGAAGCAATGTATATCAAAGGAATAGACTGGCTATGAGAAAACCTTCCTCTCTCATTTAAACCATTTTCAAAATCCTGTTGCATACACGAGTGGAATGGGCAGGATGATGATAATCAAAATAGATCATATGCATGTATGCATGTCACAGTGAAATCTGTTATTTTGTACAATGGATCTATGCTAATAAAAAGCATAATTATAAAGTAGTGGGGGAAATACAAATTGACATAATCTTATTGAAGATGGTTCTGGCACTAGCTTTCCAAAGCTTTTAAAAATGTTTATTCATTTTTGAAACAATAACTCTACTTCTGGGAACCAAGCCTGTAGATAGAATCAGAATTGTCAGATGAAGATTTATGGGCAAAGATGTTTGGGACAATACTACTTAAGACAGAGAAAACTTTGAGAGAGTTGGAATATTAAATGAACATGGAAATTCTTAGCAAATTGTGATTGAAGATTACAACCCATTAAACCTATATTTGAGAAATTGTTATTAAAATAGAGAAATGATGTATATTGTTAAAATATAGGCCAGGCACCATTGGCTCATGCCTGTAATCCTAGTTACTCAGAAGGCTAATTTCTGAGGATCACAGTTCGAAGCCAGCCCAGGCAAGAAAAGCCATGAGACTCTTATCTCTAATTAATCTCCAGAAAACCAAAAGTGGCTCTGTGGCTCAAAGTAGTAGAGTGCTAGCATTGAGCAAAAAAGCTCAGGGACAGCGCCTGGGCTCTGAGTTCAAGCCCCACAACCAACCAACATATGTATATATGTATGTATATATATTTATATATGTGTGCATGTATGTATATATATATTTATATATGTGTATATATGATGCCATACTCCATGAACTGGATACTAAATTGCACATACAGTATCATCTCAGCTGAATTAATAATGTCTGTCTGAGTAGTAGAAATATCAGGGTTCATTTTTCTGCCTCGGAATGTTTTCCTATACAGTATGTTCTCATGTTTCTTCATGAACACATTACTTTGTTGATCAGAGAAAATCTGAGCAGAAACAAACCACTCTCATTTATCTTTAAACTTTTAGCTATAACCTGTCTTTAATCAGGGTATTTGACTACAGAAACTGCTTCTGGCATTCTTTTTTTTTTTTTTTTTTTTGGCCAGTCCTGGGCCTTGGACTCAGGGCCTGAGCACTGTCCCTGGCTTCTTCCCGCTCAAGGCTAGCACTCTGCCACTTGAGCCACAGCGCCCCTTCTGGCCGTTTTCCATATATGTGGTGCTGGGGAATCCGAGAGCTTCATGTGTAGGAGGCAAGCACTCTTGCCACTAGGCCATATTCCCAGCCCTGCTTCTGGCATTCTTAAGCAAGGGTACATTTGTTGCAAGGATTTGGGAGACTACAGGACAGTTTGGGAGAGCTTGGTAAGTAAGCTCCCATAAGTGACCTCTAATCTATCTTATATATTATATTGATCTATCTCATATATTATATTATATATTACACATCACTCAGGCTTCAATGGATAAAATAAAGGCAGGTATTTTATGGTCACATATAAGTCTGCATCAGGGTGAAGAGATTGGCCTTCCACTGGAGGAAAGAGGCACTACACCCCTCCAAGAGGAGACATAGAAGGAATAAGGTGAGCCCCCAAACTATTACAGTTCTATTTGGCATTAAGAAGGGGATATAGGTCCAACTGAACTAAAATATAGTACACTCCCCTCATGTTTCTTCTATCAGCAACTTTGCTTCCTAGATGTTTTCTCCTTCATTCATCTCTTATTCATTTCTTTCTTCCTCATCCTTATCATCATCATCAGCATCATCATCATCATCATCATCATCATCATCAATTCTCTCTTTCTTTTATTCTTCATTCCTTCTCTTTCCCTCCTTCTTGTCCTTTCTTTTTGGGACATGGTCTTGCTGTGTAGTTTAGGCTGGCCTGGAACTCACTATGTAGCCCAGGCTGGCTTTGAACTCTTGATTCTCCTGCCTCCACCTCCTGACTTCCTATTTCTTTTCTCTCTCCACAAAATTAGGCTCTTTTTGCTGTACTCTCTTTCAGTTTCTCACTTAGGACACCAACGGAACTAACAGACCCACTGGATGTTTCTCAGGCCTTAGCTTTGTAGATTAGGTGAGTTCCCCTAAAAGTACAACCTGAGACAAAAAATGTAAGAAATGTATTGGGGAGATGATCTTAAGAAACAGTGGTACAGGACTGGAAGAATGAGAAGAAAAGGGAGAGGAATCATCACAGTGTGCATTATCAAACAAGTCACCACGGCAAATATATGGAGCTTAATATTGCTGGAGAACACTGGAAAATGGTATAGAATGTGCATCTCAGAGCTGTGCACTCAAGGGCCAAGGGCACTGGATTGGTTATGTACCAGCTTTAGTCAATCAGTGATTGAGGACTGCTTGAGTTTGCAGAGATTCCCTGACACTTCTGGCCTGTTAATTCCATCAACAGAACAGGCCCTGAAACTAGAGAAAGTCCAGAATCAAAGAGATCCATTTATGGTAGTCGAAATTCTGTCCACATGCACCAGTAAGGGCTGAGGAAATACTGAGGTGGGGCCCCAATAGTATCCCTATGGTATTTGCTTTGCCAGACAATTCTTTGTATCCATGTGTCTGATAGCACGTCCTGAAATCCTTCTTTTGGGTGCTGAACGCCCCACTCAATTTATCTTTACCCTCTTTCCTTGCCACTTCTCAATCATCTTCATCAGCTGCTTGTTTGTTTTCTCATACTTAGATGTTGGTGATCAGCCAACTGTGTTTTTCTCATTTCACATCCTTTCCTTGGCAATTTCCTTCACATCTTTGCATCCAAATCGGTCTATAGAGTGGCTGATCCAGATTAATATTACTAGCTTTGCTTTCGTTTGTGGAGTTTGCCCCAACAGCCCAATGGATGTCTCTATTTGGCTCTCTCATGACCAATTTTCCCCAGATTTAAAACCTATCTCTAAAAGCTCTCCTCTTAACTCAAAAAACTAAGCCCCTCCAAGCCCAATAAACCTATTAGGAAATGGGCAAAAGAGCTAAAGAGAGACTTCACAAGAGAAGATATAAAAATGGCAAAGAAACACATGAGGAAATGCTCAACATCCCTGGTAGTAAAGGAAATGCAAATAAAAACAACCCTGAGATACCACCTCACCCCAGTTAGAATGGCCTATACTCTGAACTCAGGAAACAACAAATGCTGGAGGGGGTGTGGGGAAAGAGGAACCCTTCTCCATTGTTGGTGGGAGTGCAAATTAGTACAACCACTTTGGAGAACAGTATGGAGGTTTCTCAAAAAGCTCAATATAGACCTACCCTATGACCCAGCCATACCACTCCTAGGCATCTATCCTAAACAGCAAAACCTAAGATATCAAAAAGACATTTGTACTTCCATGTTTATCGCGGCACAATTCACAATAGCCAAAATATGGAAACAACCCAGATGCCCCTCCACAGACGTATGGATCCAAAAAATATGGTACCTATACACAATGGAATACTACATAGCGATTAGGAATGGTGAAATATTGTTATTCGCAGGGAAATGGTCAGATCTCGAACAAATAATGTTGAGCGAGACAAGCCTAGAACACAGAAAACAAAGGGGCATGATCTCCCTGATATATGACTGTTAACAAAGGGAGACAGAGAGACAGTAGAGACCAAGTCTGTGAATACTATATATGTTCTTGATACATTGTATATTGTATATATGTCTACCTGACCTAGAGAAGGGATAGAAAAACAGGTCGTAAGATATCACAAGAAATGTACACACTGCCCTACTATGTAACTGTACCCTTTTTGCACAACACCTTGTAAAAAAAATTGTGTTCAATTAATAAACAAATAAAAAAAAGCTCTCCTCTTTCCTAATCTCTCTATGCCTGAATGCTTTCTCTCAAAATGGGAGCACCATCTTTTAAGGTTTGCAAACCAAGGACTAGAAATTATCCTTCCTTCTCTATTCCTTCTCCCCATTCCTAATGTCTAGTAAGTCACAAAGTCATAACAATTCTAATTTCCTCTTCCCTTTTCTGACCTTTCTACCTTTAGGTGAAACTATGTTTATACATCATGGCCAATAAAGCCTAGATCTAGAAGGAACTCTTGACTTTGTTCCTAACTTTATTTTTGACACATTGGACTTATTCCACTTCCTTGATTTCATTCTTACCCCTTTGGCTTGGAAAGGCTTCTCTGATTTACCTCCAAGTGTTCGTATCAGATTTAGAATTGAACTTATTGTCAGCAGCTTCCCACTTTGGGCAGGATTCCAAATTAGAATCCAGTTCAGCTGTGAATTATAGAAATCCAAAATAACTGGAATCTAAATAAGACAGAAATATATTTATACCTTATGTCTAAAAATATCCAATGTAAGTTACTAGGGGGGCTGGAGTACTCCAGAATGTCTCGGAGAACCCAAGCTAGAATAATGGGGTGATAATTCTCTGGGGTGCACTTGAACAATAAATGTTCCTTGGAACATGATTCTTTAACAACATGGTGACATTTCAGGCATACATAAACCTGAGGGGGGTGGATATTTTCAAGGCATTACTTGTCCTTCACATTACTTCTCTTTCTCTGTGAAACTATCACATGATTCTGCTATGAAGCAGCCCCCAAAGGAAGGGGTTGTGAGAAGTATCCACAAATGATTTTCTGGAGGACTTTTTCCTTGTGGGTTTCCTTGGGACATAACTGCCACAATTTCTTCCATCACCACAATCTCTGAAAGGAGGCTCTCAACTTCTCAGCATCTTTCTTTGTCTCTCTTCCTTGGCCCTACTCACTTTGGAGCCCAGTAAGCAACATATAATATAGATTTTCCTGGATCATTTTGCTTCAATAAGCATAAGAGAATATTTTTTGTTATGTGATCACAATATTTATCTTTTACCAATTTATCAATTTATGTATTAATTTATCAATTACCAAAGCTAATAATGATTCAGTCATCTGTTATGGACAATTGGCAACACAGAAGAGTAATTTTTTTTTTTTTTTTTGGCCATTCCTGGGACCTGGGCTCAGGGCCTGAGCACTGTCCCTGGCTTCTTTTTGCTCAAGGCTAGCACTCTGCCACCTGAGCCACAGCGCCCCTTCTGGCCGTTTTCCATATATGTGGTGCTGGGGAATGGAACCAAGAGCTTCATATGTAGGAGGCAAGCACTCTTGCCACTAGGCCATATTCCCAGCCCCATGAAGAGTAATTTTTGAATGAGGGATGCTCTTTAGTATATCAGACCAGACAGAGTGGTAGGAATAAATGATTAAGGAGGGATTGTAGATCTCAGAACTCCAGTTGATTTATACTAAGGTGGAGGCTCACTAAGTTGAAAAGGCAAATTATCTTCTCTACTTCATCAGTCCAGTGAGAAAGGAAATGTCTTCATTCCAGGTTCATCCTATGCTTCTTATCACAAGGTTTAACAGGTACTGGAGGGCTATGTATACCTCAAAGGGCTCATATCTGTCTCTCTGAGAAACAATATGAATAAAAAACTCATTGTACATTCTGAAGGGGAACATTAATGTCCATTTGTCATTCTTTAAATCAAAGACTTGGGAAAACCAATGATGCATATTTGTGTGTTTGTACATGAGCCAGGAATTGTCCATTAACCTTCTAAATGATCTGGTCACAGTCTTCTGAATTTGGAAGATCTGCCAAGGATGAAACAGCTTTTTCTGCTCAACTGGAACTGAGGGAAAGTGGTTTGGGACAGAGAGTGACAAGTTGAGGGAAATATAAAAATTACTACAACTCCCATCAGATTATTTAGAAGATCTTTAGCTCTAAGCTTATCTGGTCAAACTTCTCCTTGCTTAAAAATGAGTGCTCTCTAGTTACAGCTCCCATTTTTCAGTTTTCACTACATCCTAAGCACTATCCTCGGTACTTGATATATATTAGCTCATTCAGTTCCAAGAAACCTACGGAGTAAACAGGATTGTTATGTGCTCCTTGTTCTTGCTTTCACAAATGAGGAAAGTGAAATGCTGAAATGTTAAGGCAGAGCCAGTAACTGGAAGAATAAGAGCTTAATTCTGGGACATCTAGCTCTGGCCTGCACTCATGACTATTACGTTATACCAGCTTGAGATTGAAATACTGTGATTTGTAAACATTATGATATTGTCTATTATCTTGCATCCATGATTTAGCTCTGTTCCAACCTTTGTCCCATTGTCCTACTCGTGTCTATAGTTTGTCTCTCTTTCCAAATGATGCTAAGAGGCCTTGACAGCAAGGTCTGTTGTAGCCCCACAGTGTTTAGCCAGTGTTTATTAGCTATATGTCAATATCACAAGCCCAATACTTGGACAAGACCAAGGAGGCATTAACCTCCAGCGCCAAACTGAAGGAGCTAAAAAACCTCCCTTGACAATATGGATATTTTAAAGCACTGGGCTTTCTTTACAAAAATCAAAATAAGGATCAATAACAGTTGTAATCGGAGGCATGTAAGAACTTGAGGAGGTAAAAAGAAAAACCAGCCATAAGGTTCCTTCCTAAAGGTCAAAATGTCTGTTTTAATCATTGTGGAGTTTGTATACTCATTTTGATTTTTAAAACCAATATTGCATTGAAGTGTCTTTTTTTTTTAATTCATGACAGAGTTTTGTGGTGCTTCTTCCAAACGTGCTCCAAAATGAATGTCTCATTTGCCTCCCTCTAGTCCAGGCCCTGTGGATAATTGAATAAATGAGTTCATGTACCAGTGTTGATAGCTTACAGATGGGAAAATTGAGACCAAGGTGAAGAAAAACAGAAAGCTTTATTCAAGGCCACACAACCCATTGTGCCAATTTTGGGGCTATTAGAACATAGGCTTCATAATTCCTCATTTGTCTAACTCAATGCTTTAAAAATGGGAAGTGTGCTATGGCTAAGAATAACAAATGGCCCAAATAAATGAAACAGGTGGACCAGAAATGTAGCCAATTGTTTTAGAGGGTATTCTAATTTTAGCTTTACCAGACTCTTCTTTATGATAATTCACAGATGTGAGTTGACTGCCACCAGTTTAAAAGAATTAGTAGTAATTAACAAACATTATTTCTTGGATTTTTTCCTTTTTATTTTTAATAGAACTGTTAAAGGGATGTAATGAATGTGACTACCTCAAGACACCACTCACCAACTATGTTAAATTAACTACTAGATAAACCAGTGTTAAATGAAATGTCCACATGGTTCACTAAAAACAGAGAGTATGGTTTCTATTCTCAATCAATCATAGAAAAGACAAATAAAACAACACACACTAAATCAACAAACTTCAAAGTTGTAAGAGACATAGTTGCTAGGAACGTCTTTGCTTGCATGAGTCATCTGAAACTGGTTCTCTGTTATTTTAGGCAGGTTGGTAATGAGACTATCATTTACCAATACTGTGAAAAACCCCTCATAGAGTATGTCCTTCCTGCTAACAATGACTCATTTATTAAACTAACTTCCGCTTGGACGCCTATATGTATCAATACTATGATCTAAATGCTATGGCCCCCAAATTCTGATGTTGAAATCCCAAGTCCCAAGATGATGATATTAGGGAGTGGGACTTTTGAGGAGTAATTAGGTCATGGCTACTGCACACAATCCCTCCTGATTGGGATTATGACTTTATAAAGGAGACCCCGGGGAGATCTTACCTTTTCCCCCATATGAGGGCACAGAAAAAGAAAGCGATATATATGACCAAGGAGCAGCCTTGATCTTGATTTGCAAGCCTTTGGAATTGAAAGCTGTTTCTGTTGTGTAAAAATGACACAGGCAGCCAAACCACGGTGCTCACACCTGTAATCCTAGCTACTCAGGAGGCTGAGATCTGAGGATTGACGTTCAAAGCCAGCCTGGGCAGGAAAGTCCGTGAGACTCTTCAATAAACCACCAGAAAACCAAAAGTAGCACTGTGGCTCAAATAGCAGAGCTCTAGCCTTGAGCTGAAGAGCTGAGGGACAGAGCCCAGGCCTAGAGTTCCCCCAGGACCCCTCCCCCCTCAAAAAAAACTTACCCAGGCAATCGTAGCCTGAAAGGACTAAGACAACCAGTATGTATGCTGGATGCTAGATATATAGAAATGCATAGTTAGGACCCTACATTCAAGTGGGCTGGGGCAGGAGCTGTTAAGCATGAAAGAATTCTAATTCTCAGATCTAGCAGGAAGCATCAGAGCAGGTTTCTCAGAGAGAAGAAGAACATGCCAGTTTGTTTCATTGTTTGAAAGGGCCTAGTAGACAGCTTTTCCTGCCTGAGAGCTGAATCACTCATGAACTGTGACCAGGAAGTTGGCAATTGGAGACCAAAATATTACCTCTATCCTGATACAGTTGATATTGGAGACCATGAAATATGCCCACTAACAAATGGGAAATTTTGAACCCTCAAATTGAACTGACCTACCCACTCTGCATGCTCAGACCAGAGCCAACTTTGCTCATTCAGGAACAGATTCTGCCTTTGGAACAGTGAGATAAAATGGCAACTCCCTGGGGACAGCTTGCATCCAAAAATGATGGAGAAAAAAATGCATGTTCATGTATTGTTTGTATGGTGTTAATAGCATGACATAAGTGTGTGTGTGTGTGTGTGTGTGTGTATCAGTAAATTTTAAGTCCTCGTGGTGGTTAGTCAGTGCTTGAAATACTCAGTAGCCCCATTCCAGAAATATTTAATTGAAGCACTTTACATACTGGTATCTAAATCTATACCCAAAGAAATTGTTCATAAATATGTTCAAGAAGTAATTGTTTATTAGCAAAATGACTAGTGTTGGAGAGAGAGAGAGAGAGAAAAAAAAGGACAGAGTGAGAGAAAGATAGAGAGATAGAGAGAGAGAGATCTGCAGATAGGTTCCCAATCTGTATATATTCAATTCCTTACGTCAAATGTTAGAGTGTTTGTATATAGCATAGGTACACATGCATCTACCTTTATATCATCCCCAGATTAGTTATAATGTCTATACAATGTAGATGCTGCAAAAATAAACATTATACTGTATCATAATGATGGCAATGGGAAAGGTCAGTACAGCACAGTTTCAAAATCTAAAACTGGCTAAATCTGTAATGTAGAGGTCTAAGTATGCAGATTAGAAAGATTTCACAGATCCAATCACCTTTGCAGAAATGAAATATAAGGATCTGGCAAGATGAGCAGTCCAATATCTTTGGAGTAGTACCGTGGGTCTAATTCTCTTTGATCATGTCATGGAGGACTCTTTCAGAGATTTGATTATAGGATTGACTGGTCCTATCAGAGTTTTAATGCATCCGTGTTGGAGTAAACTTTTCTTGTAAGGTGCTTATTGAAATGTACTGGGACAGAAAATGAAATTCCCATAAATTTACAGTAACATGTTGCATAGTTGTGTTTAATCCTGCTTGCTGAGATATATCTGGTAGAATTTGATCTGAGACTGACTTTTATTTTACCACATCAGTTTATAGCTAAGTTTTAGGGTAGTGATGTATACTTTGCCCAACTTTTCCTTGATAAAGGTTACCAAAATGAACTAAAATAGTTTGTTTGCTGAGAATGACCACATTGGCTTAGGTCAGTTCATCACATCTTTCCCAAACTTACCAATCAAGGAAGTTATTCTTCCTTGATCACAGGAGTGGAAAGGGTAGAAGTACTGCACTGATACATGTCCCTTCACATGGAAAGGGAAATTAGTAGTAGGCAACAACAAGAGTTCCTCTCTAACAATACACAAAACATTGTTCCAGGCATTAGGAACAGCATATATTAAACAACAGAGGTCTGATTATTTATATGCTGGAAATTATACATCATTTGATATTCCTAGAGTATGAAAGGCACCAAAGAAAATGAATGAAGGCAGATATTTAGGCAAGGATCTGTCACCATTCTACACAAATCTTTTAAGAACCCATGAGTAATATTACTAATGGAATGGAAACTGGACAGTTTTCATACTTAAAATCTCACTTTATTGACAGTGTAGAGAGAAGCTGTGAGAAGGAAGGCAATGAGACTAGAGGCAGAGGGTTCAGGAAAGGGAGATAATGTAATAGTCTGAACTAAAATACTAGAAGGGAGATACTAGAAGGAGGAAAGAAAGAAATGGAAAAATCTAGTGACTAAGTGGTAGTACAGAGAAGAAGAGAGAGGCTTATAAAGTGAGGCCATCTCCATTTTCAAAGTATACAACTAGGCATATGTTTTAGAGAAATATCCAGTCTACAGATATTTATTGAGCCACTAACATATAAACAAAAAATTTATATTACTAACTATAAGTGGTGGATTCTATTTCCAGAGATGACTGCAACAAACACAAATCTCCAAGTATAAAATCCTCTCTGTGCCATGTATTTGGGTCCTAGAAACCAAGAAAACCTTGATGTCTTTCTATGTCCAGTAGATGATCAACCCCTGTTTAGGCAGTGCTTGGTATACGGTAGTTTCTCTGTAAATAACTGCTGAATAAATCTAAAAGAAATTTGTACCTCTGTGTGTTTAGTTATCCATTGTCATTTGCCAAATCACTCCCAAATTTAGCATCCTCAAGCAATTGACATTTTTTTCCATGTTGATAACAAATATTGAATGTTTCACAAATTTGCATGCCATACTTATGTAGGAGCCATGATAATCATCTCTATATTGTTCTATATTGCTTTAGTATACGTGCTGCTGAAATGAATATAATAGAGTTGTCATAGTTTCTGTGTAGAAAATGCAAGAACAGCTTGGCTGGGTGGTTCCACTTCAGATCATGTTCTAAGGGTATAATCAAGGTGTCAGATGGAACTACAGCTGTCTGAGACTTGTTGAGTCTGTACAATCCCTTCCCAAGTGTACTCAGACAGCTGTTGTGCAGAGGCTTCAGTTATTTGTCATGAAACATTTCTTTATAGGCTTGCTCATAAATGGCAGATGGCAGGTCCAAGAGCAGATGATGATGATGATGATGATGAAGATGGTGATGATGATGGTGATGATGTGTGTGAGAACCAGACAGACAAAGGTTCCATACAACCTTTTATAATGAAGTTTCAAGATATAAACGATCATTTGTGCCTTATTCTATATACTAGCAACAGATCGCTACTGGATCGGGCCGTGTCTCCAGAGAAAAGTATTACCCAATATACTATTAGGGAGAAAGGACCATCGGGGACCATCATGGAAGCTATCTACTGCACCTTGTGACTTAAGTACTTATACAAATAGCAGCCTGAAAATATTCAAATAAATGTGTCCTACACTGTGAAAGTGATTATATACAATGGATACACCTTTCTCTCGTAGTTTTGCAAGCACTATGGTAACACTACTACCAATTTTGCTCTTCACATGCAAAAGTCACTGCTGTGGGTAAATAGATAATAATAGCAACCACCTTGTTATCTCAGAGCCCAGTTAAAGTCAGGCAGATTGCCCTATGGCACTCTTTGTTTTTGTGTTTTGAAGTACACAACTTTCCTTGGACTACAATGAAATTGGGTTTGTTTTGCTTTCTTGTTTTTTTAAAACTCCATCTTCACCAACCCAGCAAAACAAGACACCAGGTTGAATCTAAGGAGAAAAAGAATTAATGGACTCTGTTAGTCCACTTTATAATCTTGCTCCCAGATAATCAGGGGTAAGTAAAGCAAAGTGTTTCTATCTATAGGAAAGAATTTCCCCATGAAGATAGACTGAGTTGTCCAGGATTTTTTCTTTCTGGAAGGGAAAAAAGTAAAGGCAGATTTCTTGCTTTAAAATACACGTGTTTTTCTCTTTCATGAAAATGTTAAAGAAAAAAAAGGCAAATGCTTTGCTTGCTAATGAATTTATGAAATCACGATTTGGGCTGAGTTTGTAGAGGCAAAATTGTTCTGCTCTGGGTATTTTCTAGATGGCAAGCTTATATGGTCATTTGATGAGTTAGAGATATGTGTCTATTTTTAGTCCTTTATTTCTGCAGCATCAGCCAGTGCCTGCACAACTTCATAATGTGGGGTGAGTCTGTCATACCAATTCCAGATTAAAAGCCTCAGGATAAGCAATTAGAAAGTGCAGAAAGAAAAATGGAGAAAGCAACTTTTCCTTTTCCCAAATATTTAAACTCAAACTATCTCCAGAGAGATCTAATAATGTGTCCATTTAGTATCAATTACAAAAACACAACACAAAGGAAACTTCCTGTGATGATGTTGTGGGGATGGACATTTTTACACAGCCTTTCTCCTCAGTTTTTGCAGTGGCTGCCAAACCTGGCCCAGATGTTTTGCATCAGTCTTCCCTGATGGTATCTTCGCCTTGCTTGGCTGAAGTTCTGTCTTTGCGCTAGCTGATTTTTTTTCCTAAACCATGTACCTACAAGACTAAATGCATCTTAGGCGTTAGCATTTGAACCACTGTGGCAAGCTGTGTGTAGCTAGTAACCTTAGCCATAAAAATACTTTAAAAGCATTTTTGTGTAATAATTTGATTAATGTTTGTCCTTTGAAGTCTGCCTCTTCTTGACCTTTTGGATATTACTTAAACTCAGATGTGCTTTTATACTCCAGTGTTGGGCCACACAGCTAGCAGGAACATTAACTTTTTTACTTTGAGGCTGGATTAGAGGATAGAAGTGGGTTTATACACAGCAGTAGAGATTCTTTTCTCAGGTAACATTTTCTCCTTTCCTTAACTGGCTCCCTTTTCTGTCGAATGTTTAAACTACAGTCAATGCTAGCCCAAACCAATGCTTCTCAAACAGATGTGTGTAGGAATCCGTAGAATATTTTATCAAATGCACATTTTATTTTTTTAATGGGGGGGTATTGAGACAAGAACTTGTTATGTAGCTCAGTCTGACCTGAAACCACAGATCCTTCTATCCCTGCTGGGATTACCAGTTTGAGACACCACACCCAACTCCAATTCTCCATTTTTAATGAGTTTCCAGATTATGCTGTTTGTGTTGCAAGACCCTAGAACTCACTCAGATAATTATGGTAATAGAAATTTAGCTATTCCTTTTGAGTGAGCAGTTCTAGGGTTGCGAAACAAACCCTTCCCACCTTAAGAGTTTTCTTATGGCAAGTTCTCAATTCTCTAACTAGAATAAAGAAGACAGTGTCTGAGCCACTTTAGATCGATGAACACATTCCTTGCTTCTAATGACTTATAGTAAGTAGTGGAAATTGAATAGGCATTTTTAGCAACTGCCTTTTCTCTTTAAAATGTCAGCACATTAGCTGTGGTTTGTTTACTTCATTCCAAGTGACCTTCACTGTTGCTGAGAAAACACTCTACAAGCTACTTTAAGATAATTAATCATATTGAATTAGTGATTGGTTTTTAAAAGCCTTTTTAATCCCCGTACATTCTCAAGGACTTTCAGTGTCATATCATCCACCTTTCCTTGGTCTCTTCCAATGGGCCCCCTTGTCCTACAGGCTCCAGAAAGCTCTTCAAACTCATTGACAAGGTACTGCACATTGCAAGGTGTCTCCACCCAGCTCAAGACAACAGACTATGAATGAGAAATCAGCTGCCAGAGAACTAGCCCAGGTGAGAGAAGAAAATCCTCCCTGCTAGTTACTAGGCAGCAGCAGGCAAACCTAGAAAACTGGCCCCACTTTGACAAAATCTAACTTGGCAGAACATGTTCCCTTTGCAATTTTTCTCATTATTTGACTGAGGGGTCTGTAGAGAAGAAAGAGCAAATGATTTCTACTAAATCACTGAGTCTGACGGTCTGTTTCTCTCTCTTTCTCCCTCTGTCTGACTCATTACCTTACTCTCTCACTATATTTATTTGCTAGTATCTTGTCAGAGCCAATACCTGAAACAGTAAAAGTGCAGTGTCACAATTTCCATCGAAGTACTCCAATAGCCCAAGGTTTAGGACCTGCAATTTTTGTTACTCTAATGAAGGAGAGATATCTGCAGGTGACTTGCTTTGAGTTAAAACTTCATAGCTGACTGTCTCCTTCACTTGTACGAAAGTAATAATAAGATGTGAACTAGCTGCTATGGAATGTGAGTCTGGTCCAAAATCCTTTGTTGAAACTTAGTCCTCATTGTAGGGGTGTTGCCAGGTGGAGGAAGTGATTAAGTTCTGAGATCTACCTTCTTATGCTGATGAATGCCCTTATAAAAGAGGCCTTGAAGAGAGCCTCTCTTCTTTTGCACCACTTCTGATATGTAGGCCCATAGTATTTGTCCCCTCTGGAGGAATGTCACCTTGGAAAGCATAGAGACCAGGCTGTCAAAGACATCCAACTTACTGGCACCTTGATTTTGGATATTCATCCTCTAGAACTGAGGAAGATATGTCTATTGTTTGTAAATTACCCAGTCTTGGGTATTTGCTATAGCACACATAGTCTAAGACATTGCTTTTCTGAAACATTGCCCTAGATAAAGAAGCCTCAGAAACTACACCGTTTGAGTTCACTACCCAGCTTTGCTTCATTCCTAGCTATCTGACTTTCACATGAGGTGACTTAAGTCATTTAACCTCAGTTTCCTCACCTGAAACATAGGTAAATAAATAAAAAATATTGAATACTAACACATAGAAAATGATCAAAAACGTTTCTTACAAGCCAGGCGCCAGTGGCTTGTGCCTGTAATCCTGGCTAATCAGGAGACTGAGATCTGCGGATCATGGTTCGTAGCCATCCTGGGCAGGAAATCCGTGAGACAGTTATCTCCAATTAACCCCGAGAAAAGTAGAAGTGGTGCTGTGTCTCAACGTGGCAGAGCACTAGCCTTGAGCAGTAAAGTTCAGCGACAGTGCCAGGCTTTGACTTCAAGCCCCATGACCGACAAGTAAAAATGTTACCTATAATTTAAATGTCATTGAACACAACTGCAAAATGCATTTCATAGATCACTGCAATATAACCTGCTATCAGCCTCTGTCTATGTAATTCCCAAATCACTGATCAATTATCTGCACGTAGGCAAGACAACAGTTTGGTAGGACAAGGCAGCTTCTTCTGCCCATAACATCAGAGGACAACACCTGACACTGTTTCTACCCATACTCTCAGCCCATCAGAGTTTCAGTGAGACCATTAAGTATCAGGATACTTTTAAAATTGAATTCCCCCACACCAAGAAAAGACATGTACAATCATAATTGCTACAAATAACACCACTATATTCTATGACTCTGAGTTTTATTCTTAGCTTCTGTTTTCTAAAAACCCTATTGTGGCAAAAGTCAGCCATATTCAAACAGATCCACTGTTCTGAATTAGATGCTATGAGAACTTTAAAGATGATCTAAGACCCTATTTCTGCCATTAGGGGTTTGAAGATTTGTATTGGAGAGCTCATGTACCTGCAATTCATTAGGCGGACTGAGAGGTTTTCCAATACAGATTGAGAGTCATGGGGGTTTTCAAAACACTGTAGTGAAATGTCAACTGATTCATCTCTATTTGCAACTCAGTTTTATATCTTGCAGAATTCTGGTTCACTTCTACAATAGCCAAGAAAGTGTGTGTGTGTGTGTGTGTGTGTGTGTGTGTGTAAATTTTCTACCTTTGTCTAGTCTAAAGCCACCGTTTTTCCTTTCTTCAGTCATTTGGCAAATATTAGGAATTGTGGCTATAAGGTTTGCCAAAAGGAAACTGCCACATGGTTCAGGCAGAAAAGAGTTTATTGGGGGGGAGAGCAAACTGGCAGCCTGCACCAGATGGAGGCCTGCGCAGAGGGAAGGTAAAGAAAAAAGAGGGGGCTGTGGTTGAATGGGATTATATAGGGAAAGGCAGGAGATGGGACCACAGTGGATGTGGAAGTGATCTCAGAGCCCGAGGAACCTCTCCCTGTCCGAGGGAGGCGTGACCAGGGTGGATCATGAAATGACCTCACTGGATAAGGAAGTGACCTCAGAGTCTGGGGTCCTCAGCTGCCTCACAGTCAGGTGATTGACAGTCAGATGATTACTGGTTTCAGCCAGGTGAAGAGGAAGGGCGAGGAGCTGTTCTCCCCAGCAGACCTAACAATGCCCTATTTATCCTAGGCACACAAGCCTGGAGTTCTTGGGCAGTAGTAGCCTTTATTAAAATAAATATACTGGTGTGAAAATCTTTCCTCTATTAGGCAAAATATCCATACAGGCTAATTTTAAGGTGCGAAATTCATTTACAAACAGTCATCAAGGCACCAGAGGAGACATCCAAAGTTTAATTATGCATAGATGCCTATCCAAAACAGAAATCACTTTCAATATCTTTCACAGTACAAGCACATATTGTCACCTGTCTACACATCACAATGTTATCCTACCAATAATCACTTTTAATATTACAATATTAAGAGCTACTAGAAGGAAATTTAATCAAGATACAAAGTAGATCTTGACTTTAGGAACACAGTAACAATGGCCCAAGTTTCTGGTGAGGGTAAAAATAACTACTTGAACGACTGAATTGAACAGAAGCCATTTGATATTCAGTTATCACACACTGAACTATTAGAATTTGTTTATGAACCAATAAATACTGGCTTAAACCCCAGGGCTTTCCTGTGAACTCTCTGAAAAATGGAGGATATGTTAAGGCAAAGAGTTTAGAAAAGTTCAATATAGAAATAAATGCTTGATAGGCATATCAGAACTGTTGACATTTCAGTCTTATTATTGAAGATCTTGCTATTTTTACAGAAAAGTCTTTTTTCCCTTGAAATTCCTTTGGAGATAACATTATTTTTCCTTGCCACTCAAAAAAATGTCTTACTTGTCATAAAACAGTGAAAAAATTCTGAGCCCAATTGCATAAAAGTCTTAAATGAATTTGACTTAGCATTAACTTTCCTGCTGTAATTCTCCTAGCCCTTACCTTTCGTGATAATAAAAATGGCTCTTTTGCATTTCTCTTGTAGATATTTTTTCTTTATTGAACAATGGTTTCTAGACTTTTGTTTTGTGTGCCAGTTCTGGGGCTTGAACTCAGGGCCTGGTAACATTCTGCCTCTCGAGCCACAGTTCCAATTCTGGCTTTTTTTGGTAGTTAATTAGAGATAAGAGCCTAATAGACTTTCATTCCTTGGGCTGGCTTGGAACCATGATCCTCAGATCTCAGCCTCCTGAGAAGCTAATATTACAGGTGTGAGCCACCAGTGCCTGGCAGATGTCTAGAACTTTAAGTGAGTTGTGTAAGCTAATTGGATTAAAGGCTCAATAATGGTAATAATTTTTTTCACTATCTTGGTAACATTCCTAATCTGAAAAACAGATGTTCCCACACTTTTGTACATCTTTGTGTCAGTGATTAAAATCAAAAGGTTTCAGAGTCTTCCAAATGATTCGAATTCACTTTCCACATAGTTGGAACAGGAAGTCTTGAACTTTAAATGTAATAAACAGGAGGTGAAAGAAGGTGGGCAAAGGAGTGGACAGTCTATGAACTTATTCTTAGTTGTTGTTTTCCATATTTCAGCTTTCAGAACCATCCTTTTATTTACTTCATTTATTGAATGCATCGATACCTTTTATTATCCCATTTGCATGAAAATACTAAGCTGTACTTACTAATTCTAAAAGGAAAGTGAATTATAATGTATGTGGTTAAGCTACATTCATTGTAGACAGTTTATGTACCTAAAAAGGCCATGTTTTTGTCTCTTCATAGGGGAAAAATGCAGGAAATTTAATTTTAAAAATCTTATTACGGTAACCTGGTTGAAAGTTTTTACAAATTTAGTTTTTTGAGTTATTGTTTTAGGAGTTTATTACAAAGAGTTTGTGGCGGGGAGCTTTTGGCTATGTTTATCAGAAAGGTTGGCTGATCTGGCATTATAAAAACTTCCCATTTTCCATAACCAATACTTGACAATGAAGATGTGCAGGAATTCATTTTTTCATTTTATTGTTAAAGTGAGGAACAGAGGGTTTACAGTTTCATACATAAGGTAGTGAGTACATTTCTTAATCAACTTGTTACCTCCTCCCAATGTGCAGTAATTCTATATATTTGATTTTATATACAAGCTTTGGTGTATGTGAAACTTGGAAATTGGCAGGTCACATACTCAGAGATTCAGTAAGTCTGAAGTTTGGCCATTTGGATTTTAGCAAACAGCTGTAGATCTTTCTGAAGTTTGGTGGTTCAGAGCCCATGCTCAGAAAAGTAGTTCTGTACCTTGACATGAAATATTTAACATTGTGATCTGGCTTCTGACAACCACCCTTTATTTACACTACTCTCACTAAATCTCCTTCAGCAAATATCCTCAGAGGAATGGCTTGATATCTTGAAATGCATTCCTATTTATTCTCAGTTATAATAATTACTTTTGGTTAAACGTCTTTAATTTTTTTTTTTTTGCTAAAATGTGTTTGTAGTAAGTGAATAGCAAGGGTTTGTCTGCTAATACTTCATTCACCACACTATATGTTTGGCCAGAAGTCTCTGGTTACAAAATAGACTTGGGATTGCCTATCGCTCAATTTTGAAATCCAAATAAAATGTTCGAATTCAAAAGAGGGTTCTTAGTCTATCACCATTACATATTGGGGCAGGCAGTGACTACATCATTTCAAGCAAGTATTCATAGACAGTGTCTGTACATTAAAGAGACACTGAATGGGCAAAGAACAGTTATTTTGACATTCAGTCAACAGCATAGTCTATTTTGCAGGGTGCTACCAGATTCTACTTCTGTTTATTTTCTTAGATCAGTTTAGCTGCATGTATGCTGGTGAGATTTGAGGTTTCTGTTTGTTTTGTTTTTTCTGTTGCCAGTCCTGGGCCTTGGACTCAGGGCCCGAGCACTGTCCCTGGCTTCTTTTTGCTCAAGGCTAGCACTCTAGCTCTTGAGCCACAGCGCCACTTCCGGCTTTTTTCTATATATGTGGTGCTGAGGAATCGAACCCAGGGCTTCATGTATACGAGGTGAGCACTTTACCACTAGGCCGTATTCCCAGCCCCGATTTGAGGTTTCTGGTAATTGCTAAATTACCTCAGAGCAGCTGGCCAGGAGGCTCATGCCTGTATTCTTAGCTACTCAGGAGGCTGAGATCTGAAGATAGCAGTTCCAAGCCAGCGCAGGCAGGAAAGTCTGTGAGACTTATCTCCAATCAACCCTGCATGCACGCACGCATGCGCGTACATACACACACGCAAACAAGCTGGAAGTGGAGCTGTGGCTCAAGTGGTGGAGCACTAGCCTTGAGCAGTAAGCTCGGTGACAGCACCTAGGCCTTAAGTTCAAACCCCAGGACTGGCAAAAAAAAAAAAATGCCTCTGAGTAATTTGTGCCTGGAGGTAGGAAGAAAAAGGAAGCTGATACCCCTTTCTTCTGAGCCACCTCTACAAAGAAGGCCAGGTCAGCCCTCACAGAGATTCAAATCAGAATTCCTACAGGATCTATTTTCTTCCTTCTTTATCCCTCTTCTGTTGGAACCCTACAGGGAAAAAAGGGAGCAAATACAGTAGAATATATTATGTTTTCATAATTCTTCCTTGTGTTCCATTTACTGTGCCATGATTTCACCGATAAACTGTGCATCTCTCGCTGACTAACTTTGAAGTTGGCCTTGTGACTTTCTCTGAAATTTGGTGGAAGAAACAATGCATAAAGTATGAGCTAAAATGTTACACTGGAAATTTTTGCCAGAACTTTCGATATACTCCAGTTATCTACTGTGAGAATAGCATAGACGAAGTAACTTCTGGTTTTAGAATGAGACACTTGTGGAACAGACTTCAATATAACTTGCCTGCAGCCTCAAGTCTATCTGTCACAGCCAATCCATTAATACATGACTGAGAAAAGTTCATGTTTTGGAAAGCCACTATGATTTTTGGAGATTGCTTGTTATACAACAGTACCACAACATTAGCTGACTATTATAGAAGTGTAACCGCCATTTACTCAGAGCTCTGTTTTTTTTTTTTTTTAACCAAGCACTCGATACATTACTTCTTTTTTTTTTTTTTTTTTTTTTTTTTTGGCCAGTCCTGGGGCTTGGACTCTGGGCCTGAGCACTGTCCCTGGCTTCTTTTTGCTCAAGGCTAGCACTCTACCACTTGAGCCACAGCGCCACTTCTGGCCATTTTCTGTATATGTGGTGCTGGGGAATCTAACCCAGGGCCTCGTGTATATGAGGCAGGCACTCTTGCCACTAGGCCATATCCCCAGCCCGATACATTACTTCTTTAATCTACAAAATTTACTTCTGAAGGCTATTAATACTTCCATCTTTCTTTCATAAAATGCCAGCTCTAGGAAGCAAAGAAGTATGGCTATTAAATGGTTGAGCTGGAAATTCAAATTTACATTCGCCCATGTCCAAAATGATGATTATTCATGGTTTTTCTATAATTTCCTGCAGGTTACACCATGAGTGATAGCAACAACAAAGATCATTTACCTATTTTACTCTTTTATTAGCATAAATTAATTGCATAATGTGGGTTCCTTGTGATATTTACTCATATATATGTATATATGTGTATATATATATATATACTACCTTAATCAAATTCATTGCCTCTATATTCTTGTTAACCCTTTCCTTCTTCTCTATGCTTTTAAAAGAGTTTTTAGTGGATTTCATTATGCTATTTCCATATATATATATATATATATATATATAATGTACTTCTACAATATTCAGGCCTATCAGTGTCTCTATCCCCCTCCTACTGTGGCCTACCATGTTTTTTAGAAGCACCAGTCACAATAGCCCAAGTATGGAAACTATATGCCCAACAACCAATGATTGGAGAAAGAAAATATGGTTCAGATACACAATGAAGTATTATTCAGCTATAAAGAAGAAAAATTATGTGGTCTACAGGAAAATGGATGGCCTAATGATCATTATATTAAGCAAGATAAGTCGAGCTTAAAGAAGACAAATATTGCATATTTTCACTCATGCAGAAACTACATCTTAGAAATAGTAGTACTATGCCATGACTTTAAACATAATCTCACTCTTCTGAAGAGCTTTTAAGTTCAATGCACTGTCATGTATTTGCCTTCTTCAGTTAAAAACAGTCCAAGTACTTAAGCAAGGCGGCACCTAGTTCTGTTTAGCCCTGTTTTAGAGTGAATCATAGGCCATGAGATTTGAAATGTTAAGTCCTCAGCTTGGAAAGTACTATGCTTTAGAAACCACAGAAAGACCTAAAATAGACTGGAATACATTGTGAGGTTATAGGTATGAAAGAAAATGAAGAACCAGTCAAACCAGTGTTCTCTAGAAAGATCCATAGAAACTACTCAGGTCCTTAATCTTCTCCCCCACAGAGAAAGCATTGCCTTTGTTGGCCCTGTTCCTTCTCAGAAGGAACAATCCTTTACAATGCTGGCTGTGCACTAAAATCACTTGGGAAGTTAAAGAACTATCTGGGCCCTCCTGTCAAACAAACCAGGCGTATGGAGATTGGAGATGTATGGTTTTGAAAGATCCCCAGGTGATTCTCATATGCAGTCAGGGGTGAGGGGAAGGAAGTAGAAGAAGGAAGTATCGGATGAGACACAGGCAATATATTTGCTGTTATTCACCACTTAAACCCAGTTCTACACAATAATCTTAATGGGGTGCAGTTCAGCTTTGTGTATCCAGTGACTCTATCATCATTCCAGTCTACTACTTGTTTTTCTTCCATTGGTTTTTTACTTAGTCCGTATGTATTTACTGAATTCCATATTTATGTCAATTTCTAAAGCAGAGTTTACTAAGGGCTAGGCTATGAAAGTCCACATGGCTTGTAAGGAATTCACTAAAAATGAGTTCCTATAATACGCCAACTTCATAGATGAGATCTCATTGGCTTCACAAGCAAAAAAAAAACGTTTAAAATTAACATCTAAGGCTGGTGTTTTGAAGCGTAGTTTTTACATCCATATAAATGTTTTGGAGTACTGACATTCTGGCTTCATTTGCTTATTTAAGTTCTAGCTTTGATTTGTATAACCATATGTCTGGTTTATTTCTTGATTTTTTTTTCTGGTACTGGGGTTTGAATTCAGGGACTTGTGCTTGCTAGGCAGTTTATTCTACCACATAAACCTTGCCCCAACCCTTTTGTTTTGTTTTAGTTATTATTCAGATAGGTTCTCACATATTTATTTCCCTAGGGTGGTCAGAGACAGCACCCCTCCAGCATATCTGGGATTACAAGCTCATTCCATAGTGTCTGGCCCAAAGATCAAGTATTCTAACTTGCGCATTTCGAGATACCTTGTGGCACTTACCTGGTTGCCTCCTCGATTATGTGGGAAGCTTTCCAATTCATTTATCATAAGATACTCAATTCCTAGTTAATTAATTGCCCTGGCAAGTACTTTTTAATACATTGAATAAAAATAATATCTGATATACATGGAGTACTTTCCATGTGCTAGGAGCCATTCTTAGTGATCTATAAACATTAATGAATTGAATCCTTAATCCTTACGGGAAGAAGATTATTATTCTATTTTGAAAATGAAAAATAATCTGTACGCTCAATGATTATAGCATACCAGACCCTCTATGAGGTAAACTATTATGGCTAAAAGTATCTCCAAAAGGCACTTTGTTAAAGAGAATGTTAGGAGAAGATGAACAACTAGAACTCTTTTTTACCCCTTCATTGTCAAAGACAACTAGAACTCTTATCACAATTGGTGAAGTATAAATTGACACAACTACAAGAAAATTGGCAGTATCTACTAAAACTAAACATATACCTATAGGATGATCTAGTAACTCCTTGGTATAATCCATCCCAAAACATATGCTGATGATAAAACATAAACTTAGATGATTATAGTAGCACAACTATAATACCAAAATAGAAATTATACAAATGTTCATCAACAGGAAAAATGAACAAATAAATTCTGATGTGTTTATACTATCATGCACCAATGAGAATGAACCATCTACAATTGCATAGAACAAGAAGGATAAATCTCACAAATGTAATACTGACTGAAAGAGGCCAGGAAAACACTGCTATACGATTCTGTTTATGTACCATAAAATACAAAGAAGAATCTCTGCTATTAGCTGTTGTGCTGGTGGCTATTGCCAAGGATAGGATTTATGAATGATAGACATGCTGTTAAAAGAACTATTTCTTCATCCAGGCATGGCTCCAATACATGTTCAAGATTTAAGCTGTATATCTGGCTTTCGTGTATTTTTTTGGAGTGTATACTGCATATCACTAAAGAGTCTGAAAGAGGCTGGAAATATAGCTCAGTAATAGAGTGCTTGCCTACCATATGTAAAGCTTTGAGTCCTATCCCCAGTACTGAACAAAAAGAGAAGGAAAGTAAAGAAAAAGAAAAGTTTGAACGTGCACTACAATCTGTTATCAATATTACTTACAGTATAAGATCTTATTACTTATGTTAATTCATTTGATTGCAGGCAATCAAGGTCTCCCTCCAATAGCTGGACAGCAGTGGCTCACGCCCGTAATTCTAGCTACTCAGGAGTCTGAGATCTAAGGCTCTCCCAGGTAGAAAAGTCCAACAAAGTCTTTTCTCCAGTTAACTAGCAAAATGCTGGACTGGATGTGTGGTTCAAGTGGTAAAGTACCAACCGTGAATGAAAAAGCTAAGCCAGAGTATGAAGCCCTGAGTTCAAGCACAAAGAAAAGTGGTTCCAATATCTTCAGTGTTTTCCCTGCTTACCCACTTCCTGTCTCCACTGCCAACCTGGTTCAGTTAGTAATAGTTAGGGAACATGTTGGCCTTGGTCAAATGGATGGGACAGCTCCATGTGCTTGTGCCCACCTCCACTCTGGCACTCAGAGGTAGGTGTGACTAATAGCAGTTGGGTGAAAAGTACACTTGGTAGGAGGCATCAGAGCAAAGTGCTTTATCTCTTCCAGAGCACCCACTTGCAAGGGTGTGGAGAGTAAACCAAAGCAGCAGGTGAGTTTCTTTGATAGAAATCTTTTAGAATGAGGAAATTAAAGTCTACAGTGTAAGGTAACTGGGCGTGACCATCTGAAGCAGAGCAGCCTTTCCCAAAAGAAGTCCGTGGAAATGGGGAGCAGTTGTCTCCTCTAAGCATTCACATTTATGTTGTGCCTGTGGAACCAAGGGCCAAGCCAACCTTGCCATACTGCAAAGGTACAGTCCAGTCCACAATGCCTTGTGGCTCCATTTCTGCCTTGGAAAGAGAGATTTCAACTCTCAGACAATGCCTTGCCATAGAAAGTGCTATTTTTGTGAGTCAGTGTCTCACAGTATAGGTCAGGCTGACCATGAACGTTCAGTCTTCCTGCCTCTGCCTCCCAAGTGCTGGATTACATTTGTGTGCCACCACAATTGGTTCTTGGGACTGTGGTTTCCTAAGACAATATCTCCAATAGGCAAAGCCCCATGATGAATATCTATGTAACTTACTCTTGAAAGGCTGGGAAAAATTACATCAAGTATGAATTGAGAGCTACAGATAGAGTAGATACTAGAAAGAATGGAGTTAACTAAATGTACTTAACAGTAAATAGGTGTGCATAAAAGTTATATTAGGATTCTTATTTTGGCAATTTCTCTGTAATTCTAAAAGTATTTCCAAAGAAAAAGATTTTTTTTTTTTTTACTTTTACTGGTCTGTAACTTTGGTCATGAGATTCTTTGTCCTAGTCATGTGTACCCTGGGTTAAATTCTGTAACTAAATGATCTGACCTTTTTCACAGAGGTCTTCCCTTTGGAGTTCTTGCCTCCAAAGCAAGAAGATTTTTAGATTCATGTGCTCAACTCGCCGAACCATTAAAACCTCTTTTGTGAACCAGTGATTCAATACAGAGGAGCACAGTGTTCTGAAGAACTTGATACAGAAAGTCAGGCCCAGAAAGTGCTAAGCAGGGTGGATGATCAAAGGTATTTTCCTGAGGGTAGGAGGGAGCTTGCAAAAAGAAACATCCATTCCAGACCAGTCTCCTTAGGGCAGAGCAAGGTTAATACCAGTCATGCCTCCTTCCTTCTAGAATGTAGGGGCCATGTCTATAGAATATCAGCGGCTCCTGCCAACATCTTTACTTCTTGTCTGGGCCATTTAGAAACATGGCATGAGTCATTTGGAAAGGAGCAAGCAAGAGAGACAAAGTCTGCTCATATAAGGGCTCATACAGTCTAATGTTTTACACCTAGATTCTCCCATGTAATCATTAGACACAAATAACCTTGAGTCCTGAGCCCGTTAGCCACCATACTTCTTCATGGATTGTTGGAAAGCAATGGCCAGTGTTATAAGGCATCATTTTGTGTTTGGGCCTCACCCCTTTAAAAAACAACAAGACAACAAATTGTCTTGAAGTAATTGTATGAAGGGTTCCAATTCAACACATCAATTTATGAACGCAATACATTCTCATCAGTGTCTCCCCTTCTGTTATTCTCTCTCCATCTATCACAACCCCATCCATTCCTTCCAGCTACTTGGTTCTGTTCTCACATATGTACAGTGAATATTATGACTATATTCTGCTACTGTTCCTCTCTTGTAACGTCTTCTTTTCTAGCTTCACTATACTTTCCAGAGACCACATCTTCCATGAAAGATATAGCATTTAAAGCTTGCCTCAGATTCTGTTTCACAAGACACCCAGAAAAACATTGTGGAAGCCCCTGTGGATTTCTAGTCTCCTAGACAGGCCAGGGGAATTGGTATCATAGGCTTTCTTGCTATTCCTTCAACTGAAAAAGCACACTCCCAGCTTGTGCATGTGCTGTTTATCTAGGACATTCTTCCTTTAAATACATGCATACCTAGCTCCTTCTAGTCATTGCCCAAATAACCTACTCATTGAAGCCTTTCTGCTCACCTATTTAAAATTGCTCACATCGCCCCTGTATGCTCTCTTGCCTTCACCTTATTTATTTTTATGTATTTCCACATTATATCTTTATCACATTTTTTGCCAGTCTTGAGGCTTGAACTCAGGGACTGGGTGCTGTCCTTGAGAATTTTGCTTAAGGCTAGCATTCTACTATTGAGCCACAGCTCTACTTCCAGATTTTTAGTGGTTAATTGGAGATAAAGAGTCTTAGGGATTTTCCTGCCCGAGCTTTCATTGAACTGTGATCCTTAGATCTCAGTCTCCTGAGTAGCTAGGATTATAGGCATGAGACACTGGCACCCAGCTCTTTATCATTTTCTAAGATTGATATATTTATTTATTTGATAAGTTCCATTAGAGCATGGCTATTCAATAAATATTCATGAGTTAAATTGATAAATGGATGGATGGATGAATGGACAGCTGAACAGATGGATGCATGGTTGGTTGGATAGATGTATGATTGGTTGGACAGATGGAGGGAGAGATGGATGAATAGGTAGACAGATGAAACAGTGACTAATAAAGATCTGTTCCTTTTCATAGTTCAGGACCTCTGTAACATGGAACAAAGAGCAGTGGATAGAAACTCAAACGTAGACAAGAATAAAGAAAGTAGAGCGATGACAAGACTTTAAATTTCATCTCTGGCTCCCAACTTGAGGATTAGGGTTTCTAGCTACTTTGAAAGATACTTTGAAAATGCTATAATTACTATTGTCACCCCCGGATAACTTTGGTTGCTTACATCCAAATCCAAGCAAGACATTCTGGTTTCAAATGGCTTTACTCTACAAGTAGGAGCACAGAGGACAGAAATGTTCATGAAACTCCCACATAGCCATGTTTGGGAAAACATTTGGTGGGGACAGAGGGTAACACATTTGGGTCATATAGAGTGAAGACCTCTTTTTTTTTTTCCTTCAACTATTGAAATGTGAATCTGGCAGTTCATCTAGTAATGATCAAAAGTATACAGTTCAGTGGATAAGCCAGGACAAAACCTGATGAAGTTTTGGCTAAGGCAGTGTGGGGGCGTTTGTTTGCCTTTTGCCTTTAAGGAAGTCAGGAGCATTTGTTCATTCCAAATTAAAATAAGTAAAATAAACTCCAAATGAACTCCAGTTTGGGGATTCATGAATAGCACAAGAAAGGATGCTTGAGTTATCTCAGCTGTGCTGAACATTTTCTTCAGTTACTCCCATATAACTGTGAGTGAGCTCATTAATTCTGGAAGACAGCCTAGTATGTCTCATTAGGCTAGTTGGAACCATTGATGTCAGAATATATCACTCTTACTTTTTTTATTGAGAATTAATGGATTTGAAGTCCACTCTAACAGTGGTAAAACATATAGCCCAGGAAGAAATTGCTCCTGTCCTTGTTGCCGGGTTGTATCTAACCCCATCTAACACTGTCGATGAGGAACCATCAGCATGCATTATGAGAGACAACAAAAACCCACCGATAATACATCGGAGTGCTTGCTAAGTTTAGAGGCATCCATTAGTGGGCTCTTGTTTTTAGTGAAATGGAAGTTTGTTATTTAGAAAGTCTGTTTTGAATTATTAATTTATGTACAAATAAGAATCACTTGGGTTTGAAAGCCAGATGGGCTTTGGCCTAGAAAAATCATTCTTTGTGTTTTAAAGATGAGGAAAGGCTATTTGTCTGGAAGAGAATTGACTAGCTCTTTAGTACTTTGTAAAGTAGTCAGTAATGGGCCACTTTAAGTGAGTTTGGTTTCTTCAAGTCGACTGCCTACTCTCTTTTAACTCTCAGCTTACAGACTCTGCCTATGGTGATGTGAAAGGATCATAAACTCTATAGCCGAGTTTGTCCTCTGGCCAGTCACGGCCTTCCTTGGTACCTGAAACTCTAACAATAATAGCTTCCATTTACTCAGCAATTATTACAATCACAGTTAGTTCCTCCTCTATGTTGTCTTATCTTCATAAACATCTCATGAGTAAAACATCATTATCCCAATTTCACAGAACTAAAAGCTGCCATTGAGACATTTAGAGGTTAAGTAACCTACACAGAATTTCAGAGCCATAAAAAAAAACCTGAGTACTAATTCCAGTCTCTGGAGTTTGAAAAGAAAATGAAGAAAGGCCATATAAAAATTATTTCACTCTAAACTCACTCTCAGACACCCTCATTCCAGAATCATTCGTGATCAGATCTAGACTAAAGTAACAATTAGGTAAATGCTCTAAGCATTACTCTAAAAGGCAATAATGTTCCTAGTGAAAATCAGACATAGAGTATCATGTAATCCAGACTTCCACCTGTGACTATGTAGACAACCAGAAAAATCTAAGTTAGTCCCACTCCAGCCAAGTACAGAGAAGAAATGGACAAAAATTATTATGGCGCCAGCTCTGCTCTCCTATTAAATAACTGCTGCGTTCAGGTTGAAAGGATGGTATCAGAAGAAACATCCCAATGATTAGTTTTCTAGACATGTCTAGACATGTTTGGGTTATGGGTCCTCTGCCTAGATGGTAGATTTCACTTCTGGTATTAGATCCCAGGAGTCTAAAGCACTGGGAATTTGCTTGTGCAATAAACTAAAAGGGAAGTCAGTCTTGGTCGATACTTTGGTTGCATCACATATAATAACATAATGATTGTGAACAAAGACTTTACAAATCTTTTAGCTAAAAATAAGACAGCTGGAGGAAGCTGTTTATAATCCTTTCTGTAAAAAAGCTGAAAAGGCTGATCTTTCTTCTGGACCAAAGGTGAGCCACAATGACTCCAGCTGCTTCCCAAGAAACAGTCTCATATCCCTTGACTTGATTAAATCTCTATTTCAAGCCCATTCAACACAATAGCCCATTCTTCACCAGCCTTACCTCTTGCCGGAACAAAGGTCTAGCCCTTCTCTTATGTTTTATACACCTCAGACCCAGTTCTGTACTTTAGCTTTCTTAGGTGTGACTAAGGCATCAAAAAGAAACATTCCACAGCTTCCAAAAGGCTCCCTCACAAAGCTGAAAGCAAAGGAAGAGATTATGGTCCTTCCAGCCTTGAAACATAACAAGAGTTCTTTCTTAAAAAAAAAAAAAAAACAAAAAAAAAACTTCTTTTTTTAAAAAAATTTTTGTTATCAAACTGATGTACAGAGAGGTTACAGTTTCATATGTTAGGCATTGGATACATTTCTTGTACTGTTTGTTACCTCGTCCCTCATACCCCCCTCCCCCCACCACCATTCCCTTTCCCCCCATAAGGTGTTCCATTCACTTAGACCAAACAGTTTTGCAAATATTGCTTTTGTAGTTGTTTTTCTTTTTTTACCCTGAGTCTCTCAATTTTGGTATTCCCTTTCAATTTCCTAGTTCTAATACCAGTATACATGGTTTCCAATATACTCAGATAATGTTACAGAATAGTGTAGGTACAACCACAGGAACTTCTTCACAAATCCTCTCCCTTCTCTCGTCCCTGGCCTCTTTTGATGCCCTTGTTTCAAGGTTCCAGAGCCATAGTAGCAGTACTGGAACTGACTTCTCTAGTGTGTTCATGAAAGTCTTTCTTTTCCTTTCTTTCCTCCTTTTCCTTCCTTCCTTCTTTTCTCCTTCCTTCCTTCCTTCCTTTTTTCTTTCTTTTCCCCTTTCTCTTCCTTCTAGCCTCCTCTTCTCTTTCCTCTTCTTTCTCCTTCTCTGCCTCAGCCAGCCGTCTGTCTGTCTGTCTGTCAGACTATCATGTTATCTCTCTCTCTCTCTCTCTCTTTTCTTTCTGGTTAGGGTCTTATACATGCTACGCAAATGCTCTATTGCTGATTTACATCCCCAATGCTCTTGTAATTTATTTTTTTAGTTTTTGATGACGTTTTAATTATAGGTTAGACTATTTATCTTTAAGTATTGCTTCTTGGTGATTTTGCATGTTTTACTTTTAGAAAGAAAATACACATTGCTTTGATAATCAGACTACATTATCTAGCTCATATATGTTTTTTTTTACAACACATATGGTATAGGAGATAAAGTTCAAATGATCTTTATAGTGCTGTCCAATAAGAAATAAGATGCTAGCAGAATGGGGGAGGACTAAGAAAGAGGGTGAATAAGAATGTATATGGATATTTGTATTATGATAGAACAATGAAATCACTTGAAATAAAGTTTAAGAAGGGGGAGAGGGATGGAAGAATGGTGGAGGGGGTGAGATCTATTGTGATGCATTATGTATATGCATGGAAATGTCACAATCAAATCCCTTCCTTCTATATCATATAAGGTATGATAATTTAAAAAAAGAAATATGATACTAAAAACACAGATAATTCTAAGCATTCTAGTAGCCACATTAAAAAAGTGAAAAACGGGCATGTTTAACCTGATAATATATTTTATTTAACCCCATGTATATAAAATACCCTCATATTGTGAAAACAATATAAAATTATTAATCAAATATTTTACAGTCCCCTTTTCCATACTGTCTTTTTGAAATCTGGTATGTTTGTCATACTTATGGTATATTTCAATTAAGATTAGCCACATTACAAGTTCTCAACAGCAATATCCTTATAATAGATGGATATTAAAGATAGTCTTATTAAGCCCTGTTAAACATGGGACTGTTCTTCGTGTTCTTGATAACATTCTGAAAAATGCAGCATGTTGCAGGAAAGAAATCAGGTATTCAAGTTGAGAATTATTGTAGTCATCTCCTTACAAATGTTATATCTATAAACACAGCCTCTCCCATCCCCTTTAAGGATTTGTTAAGTCCTAAGCAGAATGTAGGTAAGCAATAAATTACATCTCAAAAGCATGACCCAGTGGAGAGCAGAGATCACGTCATCATCAGGAGAATAGAGACCACTTCTCTCCAGTGTTTATTGGTACTTATCTCTTGAAGTAACACCTTTAAATCAATAGTTCATTTCTATTTTTAATGCCTTCCTACCATTAATCCATTCTTATGCCCATTTTTCTTGTTCAAGTAAGATTTGTGCAGGGATCTGATTGTTTTTGTAGAATTTCCCCCCACACACACACACCATAGGAAGAGATTATATTCCATTTGGAGTGTAAGTCATGTCAAGATTTAAAGGTTCTCTGTGTACCTCATTTTTAGATGAAAGGAGAGGTTAATTCTCAGAGCTGCAGCATGAAAAATAAAAATTGAGGCCTATGTATTTTTTTCTTGTAAAAACATAAGAAAGTTGTTATCTTAATCATTTCTAACTGTACAGTTCAGTAATGCTAAGGATCTCTGTATCATTGTACAACTTCATATGTCTTTATGTGCTTTGTTTTAATGCATCTTAGGAAACAAGTAACCTTTCATCCTGTATAGACAGGATCATTTGTTGTCATACCTCAAAGATTGTTGGACTGGGGATTTAGCATTAGATCGTGGGCCCATAAAGAACCAAGCAAGCATTAACTTCATCGGATATGCTGTATAACAGAAGCCAACTAGCTGTCCTCTCGTCATTAGGAAGTTACAGGATGTGTTGCTTGTGTTCTACATTCCTGCTTGGGTTTCAGAACACTCTGTGCAAGGGTCAGCGTGGTTACCAGGGCTTCTAATGTTTCTCATGTAACATTGGCAGCTTTCACCCTCTTGCTTTTAGGCCACCATAAATGTAAGAGTCCTTTGATGGTAGCAAAGCCTGTATGTATACACACATAATTTCAAAATGTGAAACAATTCAGTTCAGGGACACCACTTGTGCAAAGTAAATCAATTACATATTTCTTACACACTGTTGGGCAGAAATTTCTATCTTATTACACCTACATTGGACTGAGACTCTCTTCAAAAGGGATTTTTCACCACAAGAAAACTTGCTGGTCAGCAAAGTAAGTTATTCTTATTGTTGATTAAAGGAAGCAAATTAAAACTATGTGGATTCTCGACTCAGCTATCGACCTTAATGTAGCAATCAAATGAAATTGTTTCTTAACTTTCTAGATACAATATTCATCTACTTGTTAATCAACATTTTTACTTGGAAAAATTGTGAACTTGTCAGAGAAGTTGATTGACTCCTGTAATGCATTCTTGAATATTCTCTATACCTTGATTGGCTACATTGTCAACATTTTGCTATGTTGTTTTTTTCTCACTGGACAGATAATACATTTTTCAAATACAGGTGAAATTTATAAAGCAAAAATACCCATTTTCAGTGAACAATTGAATGGCCTCTGCTACATTCATAATGTTGTATAATTGTAGTATGTACTGATTTCTAAAATATTTCTAAAATATGCCCAAATTAAACCCATCCATTAAGTAGTTACTTTTCATTTGCTCTCTGCTTAGCCCCTGACAGCCACCAATCTGCTTTTGGTGTCTATGAAATTACTTGACATGGGTATTTCATACAAATAGGAACATACATTGTGTGACCTTTTCAGTCTAGCCTTCTAGCATAGTGTCTTCAAGCAAAATGTACAGGGCATGTATCATGCTTTCATCAGAGACCTTCCTTTTTAGGTAGTCTCACGATGTTGTTCAGTCTTATTCAAACTCATGATCCTCTTGTTTCAGCCTCCCAAATACTGGGATTACAGGGCTGTGCCACCATGCCCAGTTTAGACATCCTCTTTTTTTTTTTCTTGTTAACACCAGGGATTGAACTCATGGCCTCGATTACTCTACTTCTTTGAGCCACATTCCCAGTTCTTTTCTTTTCTTTTTTCAGATACACAGCAAGATTTTTCCTGAGCTGGTCATGGACTACATTCCCCTTACTGTCTCTCACATAGCTGGAATTACAGATATGTATCACCATATCTGTAATGCTTGATTTTGAGATAAAGTCTGGCTAACTTTGTTTAGAATGACCTTAAAACAAGATCTTCCTGTCTCCACCTCCCAAGGAGGTAGATCATGAGCCACCGCAGCCGGCCTTTAGAGATACTTTAATTGTTGCCAGCGGAGTATGTGGACATTATCATCTACATTCCTCTGCAACTACTTCACTTCCAAATCAAGCTGGAAAGGATCTTAAAATCCCTTAAATTTCATAGTTCCTTTTCAATCAGGCATTTGTTTATGAAAATAGTAGGCACTTACTTGAGTGTCTGTGTGTTCATATCCCATAGCTTGCTTAATTATTTTAAATGGACAACCATTTTAAATAGGCAACCACACTGAATACCTGTACCACTCTAGATGCAGAAATCTCTCTTTCCCTCAGGTTCTTCACAGAATGGTCAGATTGGAATCAAGTCCTAAGAACCATTGTAATAAAAACAGTATGATTCGGTTTCCTAAATTGTCTAAATCCAGCTTATGCTTTTCTGAAATCTGTTAACCGAAAGAGCAACTTTCCCTCGATGGTTTATTAGAGCAAAAATGACATTGATGGGGCTGGGAATATGGCCTAGTGGCAAGAGTGCTTACCTCGTATACATGCGGCCCTGGGTTCGATTCCTCAGCACCACATATACAGAAAATGGCCAGAAGGGGCGCTGTGGCTCAAGTGGTAGAGTGCTAGCCTTGAGCATAAAGAAGCCAGGGACAGTGCTCAGGCCCTGAGTTCACGGCCTAGGACTGGCCAAAAAAAAAAAAAAATGACATTGATAAACCATTGGCTGTGTGATTCTAGAGGCTACAAATAGTAGGTGGGATAAGTGTACAATTCAATTGGTACTTAGAGTTGAGTGCATGACAATAGTGGTATTCATAACAAGAAGATAAATCTCATTAGGAAAGAGAAAATATCCAGCTTTGAACCACACAAACTCTGTATGGAAACTGACAAAATGCCAGTAAGAAATGTCAGTCTGCTCTGACTCTTCACGAATCATTGCCTTCTTTGATTCTGTCAGCCATCTGTGAGTGAAATGGCTAAAGGATGCTTCAGGAAATCAAGCAGCACCATAATGGGTACCTGGCTGGTAGACCAGGCAGCAAATTCTCTTTTGAATTTATTTTTAGTGCTGTATCTGTTTTTATTTGAGCTAACATTTTATTCTTGATTTTCAAGCATAGTAAGATTGAAAACATTTCACAGTCAACATAAGTACCTACCTTCTAGATTCTACCATCAACATTTTGCCACACTTGCTTGGTCACATACTTATACATTCTTCTGCTCATACATTGATTCGTATTTTTTACAGGCTATCTTGCCAAGGCTGGTCTTGAATTCATGATCTTTCTGGAATGCTGGGCTGACAGACATGTGTCATCATACCCAACTTCACAATCAACTTTAACAAAACCATCAACAATGACTTCCAAACCTTCATGAGGCTCTCCTACATCAAATTGTCTTCTTTCCCACCCTAAAGGTAACCTTCATCATGAATTTGGTGTGCCTTGTACCATTTTGGTTGCTGTTTAACCACATACTTCGGAATCTATGAAGAACATGTTGTGAATTTTAAATATTTTCAGCCTTATATAAATGGAATCATGCTGTATGACATTGGAGACTTGCTTTTTCATTTTACGTTGAATGCCCAAGATTCACCTGGGCTCACATATAAAGCAGTAGTTCATTTATCATTTTACTATATTTATGCATATGTATTGATTTATTGATTGATAGACATTTGGGCTTTTCTCAATTTTTTTACTATTAAAAACATTGTTCCTGTTAAGTATTCACTCACCAACAAATTTAGGTCTAGCAAATACACCTACGAAAAGGATTGCTAAATCAGAAGGGGAGTACATTTTCAACATGGGGACATAATACCAAATTGTTTCTCAAATTAGTTACAGAAACTAACAGCCCCCCGACTGCTAACACAGAAGAATTCAAGTTGCTTTACTTCATTAATACTTTAGATTTTATAATCACTTTCACTATTGTTAATTAGGGGTATATGAAGTGATTTATATTATGCTTTAGCTTGTGTCTATGATTATAAATAAGACCAAGATGTCTTTTCATATCTATTGAAAATGTAGAAATCTTTTTCTTCTTCTGTGCAAGTCTTTTTCTGGGGACTGGGGAGAGAAGTTCAATTAGCTATAGTTTTAAAAAGTCAGTGGGGGGCTGGGGATATAGCCTAGTGGCAAGAGTGCCTGCCTCGGATACACGAGGCCCTAGGTTCGATTTCCCAGCACCACATATACAGAAAACAGCCAGAAGCGGCGCTGTGGCTCAAGTGGCAGAGTGCTAGCCTTGAGCGGGAAGAAGCCAGGGACAGTGCTCAGGCCCTGAGTCCAAGCCCCAGGACTGGCCAAAAAAAAAAAAAAAAAAAGTCAGTGGGAATCAAATGCAACAAAATCAAAACCAAGTGCGATCATCATGAATATACCCTCCAAGAAAAATGTTTCGATCACCAGAGTGAAGCAGAGTGCTGTGTGACAGCTCTTTTATTTATTTACGTGAGTCAGCAGGTGCAAAGGAGACACTACATTGTCTCAGGCGTGGCTCAGGAGGCACAGTGCCAGCCTAGTAAATCCCTGAGTTCAAAAGAGTGCTCACACTGGGCTGGGGATATAGCCTAGTGGCAAGAGTGCCTGCCTCGGATACACGAGGCCCTAGGTTCGATTCCCCAGCACCACATATACAGAAAACGGCCAGAAGTGGCGCTGTGGCTCAAGTGGCAGAGTGCTAGCCTTGAGCGGGAAGAAGCCAGGGACAGTGCTCAGGCCCTGAGTCCAAGGCCCAGGACTGGCCAAAAAAAAAAAAAGAGTGCTCACACACTAGGCACTGAGCTTTTGGGCCAATTTTATAGCCTCTTAGACACATATGTAGTGTTGGAGTGGAAAGGGCCTTAGAGAGCAGATAAATGGCTTCACACGTTCTGCTGAAACGAGAATCTAGGCCTCCATATATTCTATTTTAGACTTGCCACTACCTTTGTGTGTATACTGTGGACTCCTAATTTGGGGTGTGGGAGGGGGGAATTGTCACAGTGATGTCTTATCAAAATACTGTCAGTATTATCTGCCTCAATCCATACTAGATTTTGAGGCAATAAAAGACCAGAACCAAGCCAGTGCCGATGGCTCATGCCTATAATTCTAGCTACTCAAGAGGCTGAGATCTAAGGATTACAGTTTGAAGCTAGCCTGAGCAGGACAGTTTATGAGACTCTTATTTCCAATAAATTACAAAAAAGAAGCCAGAAGTGGATTTGTGGCTCCAGTGGTAGAGCACTAGCCTTGAGGAAAAAGCTGAGCATCAGTGCCCAGGCCCTAAGTTCAAGCCCCAGGACCAGTAAAAAAACAAATTAGACTAGAACAAAAAGAAAATCCAACCACTTACTAGGTGACTACTATTTGTGTATTGTATGCTACTTCCATCCTTGAATTGAGCCTACAAACACTGTGCCCATTTTGCAAATGTGACTAATAAGAACATGTTCAAGTTCCACAAATGGTTAAGGAAGTGGTAGCAAGGTCTGGCTGCTAGGCTGTGTCCTTCCCCGCCTGCAGGTCTCACACAGACACAATTGTCTGCCTTGCTGGACAGGTGAGATCTGGATATCCTAAGCTGTATTAAAGGTGCCTGTGAGCCTGTCCCCACTGCCATACTTGTTCCCGACAGATAGGAGCATTTTTCCACTATAGTTCACCCATTTAGAAGGACTGCCAGGCCTCCTCAACCCTTCCTGTAGACATGTTTTTGCTTTATTTCCCAGTCACCAAAAACAAAGATGGAAAAGGTAGTCTGCCCTTCACCTCCACTGTAGCCTCATCACCCTATGCTCCATTATAAAACTTTAATACTGTAGTAGGATTCCCTGGTCCTCAGTTCAAATAGAACTAGGATATAGCCTCAAATACAGATCTGCCATTAGCTTGATTTAGAAAGCACATAAGCTTGAGGAACATGGTTGTGCTGCCTTTGTATTTGCTTTGGTGAACATCTAGGAGAATGGTTTAGTCTTTGGGATTGGTATATTCTAGACCCCAGTCATTCATTTGAAATAGAATGAGCATTCCCAAGAAAATGAAATAGTGTATTCTGATCCATGTGGCCAGAACTCAGGGAAATGTGCTCTGTGTTGGGAGGGATGATGATAAGAAGTCTTAGAATTTATATGTTGTTTTCAGAAAAAGCAAGGTACATAGAAACAATGTAAGTATACTAAAGGGGTAACATCATATTCAAATCTACAAGTGATAGTCTTCATTTCTGGAGGAAAGACTGCAGAACTGGAGGAAAATGGGATGACCACAGGAGTAGCCCGGAGGCAATACCAGCAGCTGAAGCATCACTAAACGCTTGCTGAACATGCAAATTAGTGGCCTAGGTCTGGCCAATCAAATTGTCTGGAGCTAGAATGGGAGGAAGGTCTCTGGTTTAGTCGGTCAGGTGACTCGGACCCACGCTTTTGATGAACCTAACACACCTCCGAAGTTTCCAGCTAGTGCTTGTACTGGGGAAGAAGTGTCATTCTAAAGAAAGTTTCCCACTTAGCATCTGGGGAAGAAAGGGCTGCATGTGTGGCTGGTGACCATTGACATCCCCAAGACATTGATGTGATCTGTTGAGTGTGCAGAGATGACCATCTGGAAAGTCCCGGCTCTGTTATCATCTGGAACAATAAATCAGTAGGAAGATTTCCTCCTTATTCTCGTAAAGCTGTTGGCAGACTACTTAGGACGGCTACCCCAGTTGACTTATTACTGCTGGAAAAGGCTTGGTCCCATGGATGGGACATGTCACCATTACCCAGAGTTTGCTATGAATGCAGTCATGGGCTTCATCAGAGAAACATCTGTATTCCATCAGGATCCTCAAGTGATTCGCAGGTGTGTTAAAGTCAGATAGATGTGTTCTGAGACTTTCTGTTCTTGGGCCGGCTATGGACTGAATTCTTTCTCTCCTTTAAATTCATATACTGAAGCCCTAATTCCTGAAAACGTGGAATGAGACTGTATTAATAAATAGGCCCATTAAAGAGGCAATTAAGATTAATCATGGTCATATGGGTAAACCATAAACCAATGATATGACTGGGATTCTTATAAGAAGAGGAAGCTGGGATCTTGTGAGCACAGAGAAACGCCATGAGAGAACACACTAAGAAGGCAAGTGGCCATCTGCAGTCCTGGGAGCTTGATCTTGGACTTTGAAATTCCACAACTGTGAGATAATGTTTCTGTTGTTTATCTACCTATCTCTAGATTATGTTATGACAAGTCTAGCAAACTAATATAGGGCCTCTGCTAGACTTTAAGTTCCATGGCATTTTGTTCACAATTGGGTATTCCTAGTATACAGTAGACACTCAATACATAATCGTTGACTTAAAAATAGGAATTCCTGTACCAGCTTACATTTGTAATCCCAGCCACTTAGGAGGTAGAGATGGGAAGTTTGTGGTTCAAAGCTAGCCTAAGCAAAATGCTAGCAAGACTTCTATCTCAACAATTAAGCCAGGCATGGAGGTACATATCCGTTATGCCAGTCATGAAGGAAGTGTAGGGAGGAAGATTCCATCCAGTTCTTAAATCAGCCCTGGGCAAAAAAGTATGAGACTTTTATCTGAAAAATAACTAAAGAAATGTGGCTCTCTAGTGGTAGAGAGCCAGCTTAGCAAGCATGAAATCCTGAGTTCAACCCCAGTACCACCACCACCACCAAAAAAAAAAAAAAAAAAAAAAAAATCCTCACTTTCTCATTTATTTGATAAAATTTGGAGGAGCAGGTACATGAATATCTATCTTAAAAGGAGTGATTATAATGTGTTTTGCTTATCTTTGTAATGGTATAAAATGCCAAGATATATCTGTGTATTTTTACAAGTGAGGCCATCAAGAACTCTAGAAAATATAGTAAACTCTGAAGTACAATTTCTAGGCAACTAATAGTCTTTTTAATGGCCAAGAAGACACTAAATTCTCCAAAAAAATTTTTTTGCAACTTTTTTTGCCAGTCCTGGGGCTTGAACTCAGGGCCTGAGTACTGTCCCTGGCTTCTTTTTTGCTCAAAGCTAGCACTCTACCACTTGAGCTACAGCTCCAGTTCCGGCTTTTTCTGTTTATGTGGTGCTGAGGAATTGAACTTCATGTATGCTAGGCAAGCACTCTACTGCTAAGCCACATTCCTAGCCCATGTTTGATGCTTCCCTGAGGAGGAAAGGGAATTAGAGCTACGTGCTCAGCTATGTCAGCTTATTTGGAATCAAAAGAGGCAGAAAGCATACACAGTAGATAGAAGATAGGGATTGCTTAATGACAGCCTAAGTCCATGCAGCTTAAGTGTAATCTTGTCAAAAACCTGTAAACAGAAGGGTATGACCCCCCCACACACACACATTTATCCAGGTATAATAAATGTACTAAATTATAAACCATTCATACAGTGGAAAACAACATGACTGTGAAAAAGAATAAGGCCACTTTATGTATCTTAGATGGACCACCTTGCTAGAGATGGGGGAAAAGAAAGATGCTATTCTATATAAAAAGGGGACTTTCATATCCTTATATATGAATAGAATATGTTTGTAACCATAAATAAGAGTGATTGCTCGACTCTGAAGAAAGAGTTTGGTGGTCTAGTATAAAATCAAATATTGCTTTTCAGCATATATGCTGTGATGCCTTATGATCTGTTTGCATATGGAATGCTAGATATGCGTTGTTTTTAATCTAAAATATATGTGAAAATCTGTTTTTTAAAAACCTAAAAGTTAAGTCCAGAGCTTGGAGCAAAACACAGTGCCTAAGTTCCTTCTGGAATAAACAGCAGTATGCTTTGTGAACAGCAATTTTCCCCTTTTCAGTCTTTAACTGGCATTTTTGAAGTGCCTATAGAAATGTAAGGCTTCCTGAGCCAGTGGCTCAGACTTGTAGTCCTAAATCCTCAGGAAGGTTGAGATGAGAGGATTGTAGTTTGAAGCCAGCCTAGGCAGAAAAGTCTGAGAAATTCTTTAATGTGTCTGTGCGTGCGTGTGTGTGTGTGTGTGTGTGTGTGTGTGTGTGTGTGTGTGTGTATTCTTTTTTTTTTGCCAGTCCTGGTGCTTGAACGCTCCAGGTTGCCTGGTGGTTTCCCTGATCTTCTTTTTGCTCATGTCTAGCACTCTACCTCTTGAGCCACAGCGCCACTTCTGGCTTTTTCTGTGTATGTGGTGCTGAGGAATGGAACCCAGCAGGGCTTTATGCATGCTAGACAAGCACTCTACCACTAAGCCACATTCCCAGCCAGGAAACTAGTATATTTTGTTCCTGCTTTTCCTCTCTATGAAATCAGTATGTTAAAGCAGTTGCTTTTCTGAAGAACCCTAGGAAAACCTCTGGAGGGCTCAGAGACAGACCTTTAGTAGCCACAATCCCCCCTAGAGCAGAGCCCCAAACTTGGAAATGAGCAACAACTAACACACTCCTCTAAGTATATAAAATAGCAACTGTCATCAAGCCCCATGTTGGCACTCTAAACTTTTTTCCTTCAACTTGAGCCCCCATCCCAACCCTCTAGCAGTCTGTGAAGACATGGATGGCAGGGCCCTACCTGTTGCCTTTTTTTTTGCCAGTCCTAGGGCTTGAACTCAGGGCCTGAGCACTGTCCCTGGCTTCTTTTTGCTCAAGGCTACCACTCTGCCACTTGAGCCACAGCACCACTTCCGGCTTTTTCTATATATGTGGTGCTGAGGAATCGAACCCAGGGCTTCGTGTATACGAGGCGAGTGCTTTACCACTAGGCCACCTTCCCAGCCCCACCTGCTGCCTTTCTGAGTTAGGAAGTCTGTGAGCTGCTGGTCCTGTTGTGGGGATTCCTCTTTGAATTCCAGAATTCCAGACACTTAGCTTTAGGGTGACAATTTTCATGAAAAAAATGTTACTAACTCCTGAAATAGAATTAGTAACTCTTTAACATGTATGATGCTCTTCAAACATTCATCACAAAATCATGTGTATTTCTGAGGAAAATTGCTCCAAAAATGAAAACGACAAAGGCAAATAAATCAGCCACAGTACAAACATCCAGACCCAACAGCCCAACATTTTATTAGCTTTCTAATTCCTAATGAGCCTCATTATCCAAGTCTCCAAGGCATTGCAGATTACAAGCTGCTATCTTGAATATCATGGGAGTTTAGGACAGTTAAAAATGTGCCCCAAGTGATCTTGCTAAGTGTCAGATGAGAGCAAAAGCAGGAAAAGCAATATGTGAGTGATGAACTGTTTCCCCACATGTCACAATCGAGCCTGTTCTTCAGGGTGACGCTATCATGTGCAGGATATTATGAGACCTCTGGGAAAGGCATCTACTTCAGCCAATGGACATGGAGGGAAAGATGGAGGCTTTCTGAAAAGACCCAAGATGGGAGCCCATACTGCATCCTAAAGGGAGCATTGACTTTGAGAGAAGGGGAAGGGCATTCCAGATGCAGAGGCCGCTGCAAGTGCCTTCATCAGTCACTCTTCCCTCAGGGCATCAACAGAGAGGGAAGATGAGAGAAGTAAGATAGTTGGATGTCAGGTCACAGAGGGCATCTTGGGCTCTCTTCTCAAGCATGGACTTCATCCTGCAAACAACAGAAAACCATTGAGTGGGTTGCAAACAACAATAATCCATGAGCTGTATGTGTTTTATTAATTGGTTGATGGATAGCTGGATGGATAGTACTAAAGATCGAATTCAGGCCCTGATGCCTGTTAGGCACATGCTGTATATCTAGAGCTATGCTCCCAACTACTTTTTGCATTGGTTGTTTTTGAGGTAGAGTCTCTTTTATGCCATGCCTGGTGTGGGCTGCAATCTTTTGACTTGTGCTTCTCTCATGTTGCTAGGATGACAAGGTGTGTCCTATGTCCTGGCACTGTGGTTTCCTTACAGCTGGCATAACAAGTCATTGGTTGTAATGGAGTCTCATATACACTTCTGCCCGGGCTAGACTTAAACCACAATCCCCTACTCTCTCCCTTTCCATTTTATTTTATTTTGTTAGTTGTGGGACTTGAACTCAGGACCTGGGTGCTGTCCCTGAGCCTCTTTGTGCTCAAGGTTAGTGTTCTACCACTTGAGCCACAGCACCACTTCCAGTTTCTGGTTGGTTAATTGTAGATAAGAATCTCATGGGGACTTTTTTGTCTAAGCTGGATTCAAATCACAATTGTCGGGGCTGGGAATATGGCCTAGTGGCAAGAGTGCCTGCTTCATATACGTGAAGCCCTGGGTTCGATTCCCCAGCACCACATATACAGAAAATGGCCAGAAGTGGCACTGTGACTCAAGTGGCAGAGTGCTAGCCTTGAGCAAAAAGAAGCCAGGGACAGTGCTCAGGCCCTGAGTCCAAGCCCCAGGACTGGCCAAAAAAAAAAAAAAAAATCACAATTGTCTGATCTCAGCCTCCTGCCTGAATAGCTAGGATCATAGGTGTGACCCACTGGTGCCTGGCCAGGTATGCATTTTAAACAGGGTTAAGTGTGAGAAGGGAAGATGAAGCTTTCCTGGTGATCCAGGCCACAGCGAAGGCGAGCCCTAGTGATGACCATGGTGTGTAGGGATGGAGATGAGGAGAAGGATTCAGGAAATACTCAAAAGGCAAAATCTTCAGAGCTCAGGACTGCCGGTGGGGGGGGGGAGGGAGAAGCTGATACCCTGGAGGCTGCTTCTCTTGAGCTGTGTGGTGGGGCCTCCCATTCGAAGCAAAGAAGATGGGAGCCAGAGCTTGTTCAGAGAGGAAGACAATGCACTCAGGGCAAGTGATAAAAATCTGGAGGTTTGAGATTGTCATCCTACCAGATGAAATTGTTTTTCAAAAATCTCTATCAAAGAAAATAGCTGGTAAATATCACACATGGAAATGATTCTTATATTTTAATTTTGTTCATTTGGGGCTGGGAATATAGCTAGTGGTGGAGTGCTTGCCTTGCATACATGAAGCCTTGGGTTCGATTCCTCAGCACCACATGAGCAGAAAAAGCCGGAAGTGGCACTGTGGCTCAAGTGGTAGAGTGCTAGACTTGAGCAAAAAGAAGCCAGGGACAGTGCTCAGGCCCTGAGTTTAAGCCCCAGGACTGGCAAAAGAAAAAGGTCCAATTTTGTTCATTTAGTTTCTTCTTTATTTCATAGGATATATTAGTAGTACAGGTGGGGGTATCATTGAACATTTCCACACATGTATACACTATATTACAAATAACTCATCCCCTCAATCACTCACTTTGCCCCTTACCCTGTTCTTAAAATAATTTCAACAGATTTCATTGTTCTATAAAATGATTTTTTCTAATTTTTATTTTTATTGTTAGAGTGATGTGAAGAAGGCTTACAGTTACATGTGTAAGGTAGTGAGCACATTTCTTGTCTAACTTGTTACCCTTTCTCTCACTTTTCTCCCACCTTCCCTCCTCCCCAATTTCTTCCACCCCAAGTTGTACAGTTGGTTTACAACATTTTGTCTTGTAAGTGTTGCTGTTGCATTGCTTTGCCTTTTACCCTTTGTCTCACCATTTTAATGTTTCCCTTTCCTTCCCTAATTCAGACAGACACCTGTAAAATACCCAGGGTGCCAGGGTCAAATACAGTAACAACAGGGGCTAAATCACAGGGAAGATGAACAGAAGATATAATTTCACATAGTACATTGAATTTTTAAATTTATTTTTAAATTTAATTTTTTCAAATAAAGGAAAGGTGTTCTCAAAAAGAATTAGCTCCAATTTTCCATGCAATAATGGGACTACAATTTTCCTTGTTCCCTAGGTCATAGAAGTAGGCTTTGCTCTGATGCTTGTCCATCAAGAGTTTAACACTCTTTAGGGAGTCAGAAGTTCTTTGTTTTAAGGCCTCATATCTAAAATATATGCAAAACTAAAAAAATTACATTCCTCCAAAACAAAACCGCAAAGAACCTATAGCCCTCTCATCAAGTGGGCTAAAGACTTAAAAAGAAACTTATCTGATGAGGAAAAGAGAATGGCCAGGAGACATATGAAAAAGTGCTCTACATCACTGGCCATAAAAGAAATGCAAATCAATACAACATTGAGATTCCATCTCACCCCAGTAAGAATGTCCTATATCAAGAAAACTAACAATAACAATTGTTGGAGGGGATGTGGCCAAAAGGGAACCCTACTTCATTGTTGGTGGGAATGTAAACTGGTTCAGCCACTCTGGAAAGCAGTATGGAGATTCCTCAGAAGGCTAAACATAGAACTCCCCTATGACCCAGTAGCCCCACTTTTGGGTATCTACCCAAAAGATTACAAGCAAGAACACACTAAAGCCACCAGCACAACAATGTTCATTGCAGCACAATTTGTCATAGCTAGAATTTGGAACCAACCCAGTTGCCCCTCAGTAGACGAATGGATCAGGAAAATGTGGTACATATACACATTGGAATTTTATGCCTCTATCAGAAAGAATGACATTGCCCCATTCGTAAGGAAATGGGCTTGGAAAAAAATTATACTAAGTGAAGTGAGCCAGACCCAAAGAAACATGGATTCTATGGTCTCCCTTATAGGGAATAATTAGCACAGGTTTAGGCTAGTCACAGCCGAGGATCACAAGAGCCCAATAGCTATACCCTTATGAACACATAAGATGATGCTAGTGAAATGAACTCCATGTTATGGAAATAATTGTTTTATCACAGTTGTAATTACTTTCAACATGTCATGTGAAACCATAGCTTCTATTACTGATGATCCTCTTGTATCCCCTTCCTGTGGTTGTACCTGCGCTATCTCTGTATCTTATCTGAGTACATTGGAAAACGTGTATACTGGTATTAGAACTAGGAAATAGAAAGGGAATATCAAAATCGAGAGACACAGGGTAAAAAATGACAAATTAATACAAAAGCAATACTTGCAAAACTGTTTGGTGTAAATGAACTGAACAACTCATGGCGGGGAAAGGGAAAGGGGGAGGAAGAAGGGGGGAATGAAGGAGGAGGTAACAGTACAAGAAATGTATCCAATGCCTAACATATGAAACTGTAACCTCTCTGTACCTCAGTTTGACAATACAAATTCAATTTTAAAAAAAAGAAGTCCTTTGTTTCACGTATCTGAATTGCTACAAAAAGTGTTTTGCACATGCTTTGGAGTCAGCTCAGCTCTTCACTGACTTGCCCCAGGCAGAGGTGAATGCAATCATCTTCTTAGAACACAAGTGGATTTCCTAGAAAAAAGAGCAGCAGGGAACAGCATGAGGAGGATTGCCTCATGCGCTTGGGGCCATCTCTTCACCACCCAGGTCACTTGAGAAAAGAAACCCAAATCTGCTTCCAAAACATGGAAAGGAGAGGCAGGATAGAATTACCAAGGCCTCAGAATGTCGTCATGGGTTGAGGCCACTTCGAAGTTGATCCCAAAATACTCTGACAAAGACCAGGCATTGGATGTCTATAATCCTACCTACTCAGAGGATGTGATATAAGGATGTGGTTTAAAGGCCGCCTGAACAGTAAAGTTCATGAGACGCTTACCTCCAATTAACCACCAGAAAACTGGAAGTGGTGCTGTGGCTCAAAGTAGCAGAATGCTAGCTTTAAGTAAAAGAACTCAGAGACAGAGAGAGAGAGAGAGAGAGAGAGAGAGAGAGAGAGAGAGAGCCCCAGCCCTGAGTTCAAGCCCCACGACCAACCAGTCCCCCCACCCAGTCACCCCCCAAAAAAGACTGAGCACTGGTGGCTAATGCCTGTAATCCTAGCTAATCAAGAGGCTGAGATCTGAGGATCACGGTTCTAAACCAGCCAGGCCAGAAAAGTCCATGAGACTCCTATCTCCAATTAATCAACTAAAAAAATGGAAGTGGTGCTGTGTCTCAAAGTGGTAGACTAAAGAAGCTCAGAGATAGCATCCAGGCCCTGAGTTCAAGTCCCATGACCAAAACAACAACAACAAAACTCTGACAAAGAAAATGAGGTATATAGATTTAGTGTTGGCAATATTATGGGATACCAAAATCATTATCAGTACTTACTACATTGTTACTTATTACACTGGACAACCTTCAAGGAAGTATTAAAGCTCCAAACTACCTGTTAAAGGATTCCCTTATAGCAGGCCTCACCCACTTTTAAAGGTTGGGGATGTACACTGAAATTGTTTGAGGAGCTTTAGATACACCTCAGTCTGGAGAGTTTCTCTTTACTGATGTGGGGTATGGCCTGGGTATCAGAATTTTTCAGATTTCCTCTAGCACTTTTCATGTGCAGCCAAGAGTGAGGAAGTGACACGTGCAAGTCGCAATGCCAATCCATCGTAAAAGCTTTTACAGTAGGGAAAGTGTGACTAGCTCACAGTTGAGATGTCCGTTTGACAGAATGGACATCACTGAATTCACAAGACTCGAAACTATTTGAGTTAGTGCAAAAGCAAAAATAACAAACAGTACAAGAAATATATTCAATGCCTAACATATGAAACTGTAACCTCTCGGTACATCACTTTGACAATAAATAAGAAAAAAAAAAGCAAAAATAAAAGGAAACTCCCATTTTGCTCAAAGATTTCCAAATGTACATAGAAGCCACCTTAGCTGGGTAAGATAAACTGCTAAGCCAGTGAGAATGTTAAAATGAGTGACATTGATCAAGAGGCACTGTGTTTATAAACTGCTTTATTCAATGGCAGCGCCTTTGTACAACTACTTAAAGATAATAGAAATATTACAAAAAATCCTCACTAAGTCACTGGTTATCAGCATGATAATCAATTGCCATTATGACTGCGCAAAGCACAGGTAAGTTCACTGAGTGTTCTTTTCTCTGCTTGCTCTCAGTAGTGGAGCTGAAATGAACTAAACTTCAGAAAGTAAGATTCTAGTTGGGTATTATGGTACATGCCTATAATCCAAGCACTTCGAAGACTAAGGCACAATGATCACAAGTTTAAGGCCAACCTGAACACCATAGTGGGACATTGTTTCCAAACAATGCAGGGGTTGGGGGAATAGCTCAGTGGTAAAGCATGTGTCTGGCATATAGAAGACCCTGAGTTCCATCCCTAGCACTGCAAAAAATATTTCATAGAGTTGTCCTCAACATGTATTGAGAGCTTGCTAAGTGTTCTCAGTGCTAGGCTAAATGCTTTGTATTTGCCCATTTAATCCCTCACATAATCTCACTTCCCAGATGAGGAGGTAGAGGCACAAGGTGGATCAAAAGATTGCCTAAGCAAAACAGTGGGAGGGATGAGTTTTGAACCAAGAACCCTAGACCCTGCATTTGAATACCCCCCATATTATAAACTGTGAGAAAGAGGAGGGAGATAAAGTGATACCCACAACTTGGGGCTTTGACAGGAACTGGTTAAGTATAGCAAGAGATAGAGGGATGAGCCAGACTCCTGCCTCCAAAAGCATACAGGCATCTAAGATAGGGAAAGGAAAATTCACAAAGAACACAACTGAGAAGTAGAATGGCAAACATGCCAAGGATTAGAGGTGGGGCTCAGTGGCAGAGTATTTGTCTAGCATGGGCAAGGCCCTGAGTTTCGCTCTTGGTAGGAGGGATCCTGTAGGAGAATCGTACATGTAGGAGAATGAGGGGCTAGAGCCTGTTTTAGGGGGTAATAATGGATGACTGGCTGGGGTCTTGGCCCCTCACTAATGTGGCTGAAAGAATTTCCAGTGGGAAATTCTGTTCCCTAGCCCTCTGCACTTTTCAAGCTGTCTTTAGTAGCCTGGACACTGAACCTCTTATTTACACTTCCTATAGTAGCTGGGATGGAAACATATGCCACATACCCAGATTTGTTGTTGTTGAGATGAGGTTCTGTGAACTGTTCTGTCTGGGTAGATCTGGAACTTTGATCCTCACAATCTCAGCCTCCTACCTAGCTAGGATGAAGCAGGTCAGTCCTCAAGGATGTTTATGTGTCAAACAGTTTGTATGAAAATGTAGACATTGTTTTTGGAAAGGTGAGAAGTGAATCCATTGGAAGCTAGCATTGGCACTAAGGAGTACCCTAAGAGTGGACTGTTCTCTTTCCTGTTGTCCCAAGGCTGGAGCTCAGCCTGGGAAAGGGTGAAAGGTTGAAAGGAGGCCCTTGGGAAAGTAGGGACAAGCCATACGGTGATCCTGAATTTTTTCCCTTGGAGAATGGGTTAATGGGAGGCCACCCAACTAGACAACCATGTTACAAAACAAATAATTGACTTCACTAGTTTCACTAGAGTTGGCCCTGATTATGGCACTGAATGTTGTTTAGATTGTGTTATCCATTGGCTGGAGATTAAACACAAGGTTATAGAGATTTTTCATCTCAGTGACATTTGTTGTGATGCAATTTGAATTATTTCACCAGCCATATAAATTAAACATCTAGTGCTGGATATTGCCTGTGGCAGACACTATTGGCAGTTTACCAAGAGCTCATTTGTCTACCTTTTTCTTCCTAACAAACAAAACCATGGTCTTTACTCAGGTAGCTATTTATTTCCAGGAGATTCAGAACAGTCCATTCCCAGACCATAGGATGAGTATTAGGTAGTCAAAGGCAATCAAAACTATTTTTCTTGCTGGCAATTGGTTTGGACTCACACAGTTCTAGCCAATGGGACATGAGGGGGTGATCTTCTAGTAAAGATTCTTTACTAATAGAGAAACCCCTCTATCTATGGCTGAAGACGTGATAGTAAGATCTGGTAGGCAATGGTGGTTTGCATCTATAATTCTAGCTATTCAAGAGGCTGACACCTGAAGATCAAGGTTCAAAGCCAGCCTGGGCAGACAAATATTATAGACTCTTATCTCCAATAAACTAGCAAAAAGCCAGAATTGGAGGCATACCTCAATGGCAGAACACCAGCCTTGAGTGAAAAAATCCAAACAAGTATGTAAGGTTCTGAGTTCAAACTGCACAAACAGCATACATACAAAAAGGATCTACTGCATTTATTTTATAGTTGTGAGAGCACACAGACCAATACCAACATAATGGAATATCAAAAAGAAACAGAATTCAGGGGCTGGGGATATAGCCTAGTGGCAAGAGTGCCTGCCTCGGATACACGAGGCCCTAGGTTCGATTCCCCAGCACCACATATACAGAAAACGGCCAGAAGCGGCGCTGTGGCTCAAGTGGCAGAGTGCTAGCCTTGAGCGGGAAGAAGCCAGGGACAGTGCTCAGGCCCTGAGTCCAAGGCCCAGGACTGGCAAAAAAAAAAGAAAAGAAAAGAAAAGAAACAGAATTCTTGATGATCCGGTTGAACCATTGGACCAACCAACCCTATAACTTTCTTCTTCTGGACTTGTTACAGGGAGTGATAAAGATTCTTATTGTTTAACCTCCTGGAACTCAGTGCCATATAATTTCCTGAAGCATCTTCATTCTTGGCAGCTTATCAGAAATCCAGGATCTCAGATACCAAATCAGAATTTACATTTTTAGCAAGAGCCCTAGGTGGATCCTGGACACATAAAAATTTGGATAACCCTGGTTGAAATTGTTTCTAATTGGGTTTTCTGACCTGGGCAGCTAGAAAGCAAAATGATACCCTATCTTACAAAATGATGGCAAAGAACCATACCACTACCCACTAAGCATACAATGATAAAACAATACTTAGGCAATTGTTTGGGACCTCCTTCTTTTTTGAGTCAGTGCTGAGGCTTGAACTCGGGGCCTGTCCCTTAACATTTTCCACTCAAGGCTGGCATTTTACCACTTTACCATTTGAGCCCCAGCTCCACTTCCAGCATGTTTGGTAGCTAATTGGAGATACAAGTCTCTAATTGGAGGCTAGGACTTTCCTACCCAGGTTGGCTTCAAATTGTGATCCGCATCATATCTCAGCCTCCTGAGTAGCCAGGATTACAGGTGAGAGCCACTGGTGCCCAATAAGTACCTTCTTCTTTATACTGCTTATTTCCAAGTTGAGAGGACCAAAGTTCCATAATCATATAGAAAATCCACTTTTTTGGCTCCAAAAAGCAGTGAATCACTTCTTACTCTCACTGAAAAGGTAGAGCATATGAATACCTCTTGAGACAACCTCTCTCAGTAAGCAAAGACTAAAGGGGGCAAGAAATGGAAAGAGAACTTGGTATCAATAATGAAAACAGCTCTTAAGTGTTTACTTAGTGAATGACCTCTCATATTTCCTCATAAATTCACTCAAAAGTAATTATAGTGCCTATCCAGATTGCAAAATTTTTAATAAAATAACAGGAAGAGCTTTTTTTTGTCAGGAAGAACAAGATACTTTCAGGGCATTGTTATTCCTGAAAAGACTACTGGAGTTTCATAAGGTGGCCCAAATGAGGTATTCTCATAAGTCATTCTGTGTTTATACCGAGATAAGCAATTAGAAGCCACTCAATATGATTACTTAATGGTTTATCAGTAAACTTTTAACCAAACCCAATTTCAACAAACAAAAAAAATTCTGTAGCCTTTTTAAAAAGTAATCTTCAGTGCTCTGTTTCGTCTTTTATCAAGCTATTGAGATATCATTTAGGTTGGAGCTTATGACAGTTAAGATTATTTCAGGACCATCCTGCATTTCTGAAGTATCATTCTATTTGAGAAATAAATAAATGAAGAAAAACTATGTTGAGAGTTTAAAGGTTTAAAAAGTGTAATGGTTAGTCATAATCAATTTTTTTCTCAAATTTTTATTATCAAACTGATGTACAGAGAGGTTACAGTTTCATACGTTAGGCATTGGAAACATTTCTTGTACTGTTTGTTACCTTGTCCCTCATAACCCCCTCCCTCCTCCCCCTTTCCCTTCCCCCCGCCCCCCGGAGGTGTTCAGTTCACTTACACCAAACAGTTTTGCAAGTATTGCTTTTGTAGTTGTTTGTCTTTTTTTACCCTGTGTCTCTCAAATTTGGTATTCCCTTTCAATTTCCTACTTCCAATACCAGTATACATGGTTTCCAATATACTCAGATAAGATTACAGAGATAGTGTAGGTACAACCACAGGAAGGTGATACAAGAACATCATCAATAATAGAAGCTACAGATACACATGGGATGTTGAAAGTAGTTACAACTGTGATATAACAATTGTTTCCATAACATGGAGTTCATTTCACTTAGCATAATCTTATGTGTTCATAAGGGTATAGCTATTGGGCCTTGTGTCATAATCAATTTTATTGTTAAAAAAGTTAAGGCCTCGGGTTCACAAATTTAATTGGCATTTTATTTTATTTTTTAATTTTATTATCAAATTGATGTACAGAGAGGTTACAGTTTCATACATTAGGCCTTGGGTACATTTCTTGTACTATTCGCATTTTACTGTATAAATCCATCTCCTTAATAAAGAGTAATAGAGGGGCAAATTTGATCAAAGTACGTTATATACATATATAAAAATATCACAATGAACCCCCTTTGTACAATTAATATATGCTAATATTAAAAAGCCAAGGTCTTGGGGCTGGGGATATGGCCTAGTGGCAAGAGTGCCTGTCTCATATACATGAGGCCCTGGGTTCGATTCCCCAGCACCACATATACAGAAAAATGGCCAGAAGTGGTGCTGTGGCTCAAGTGGCAGAGTGCTAGCCTTGAGCAAAAAGAAGCCAGGGACAGTGCTCAGGCCCTGAGTCCAAGGCCCAGGACTGGCAAAAAAAAAAAAAAGCCAAGGTCTTGCTGGGGTACACTTTGGTCACAGAGTGCTTGTCTAGCATGTGCAAGGCCCTGTACGAAAAGGAGAGAGAATCGGGGCCCCTACAAAAGCCCATCAAAGGCCATATATACCCATCTACTTCCTTGTTCTTCCTTTCACCATCTCTAGTACTCCATCTCCTGCTAGTCTACCTTCCCTTACACTGTTCCACTATTATCTGCTTTCACTCACTCTGTTCTAATACATGGGCCTACATGCTAGTCCTCAAATACATCAGATCTACTCCAATCTTACGGCATTTGCACTTGTCATTCTTTCTGGGAATACCCTCTGCCAGACATCCCACAGCTCCTTCATATCTTCTTTCAAATGTCGTCTAAATGAGACCTATTGGGACTTGCATATTTTCCCCTACTTGGCACTCCGTATTCTCTCATTACTCTTTTGTTCAGACCATGGTTATCCCATCTCTCATGTGTTTTACACATGTATGTTTATGAGACCAGTGGATTATTTTGCTAGGGAAGGACCTCAGATCCCTTAATGATGAAACAGAGATACCCCTACTGGCCTAGATGCTCACATCTTCAATCCAAGGTATCCCAGTAGGGTTATCTCTGCTCCATAGTTGAGGGATCTGAGCTCCTTCCCTTGCATTGTTCACCTACTCTAGAGCATTGTTCCAATCTGCACAGTTGAGCTGGATCACCACCAGGTCCAGGTTACAAGTGGCAAAAAATAAAATAAAATAAATAGAAAGTATAGAAGAAGCACCATCAGCCTGGGAAAAGCCAATCTAGGAAGTAGTACAAGCAATTTCCACTTACAGTTCATTCATGAGACCTTAGTCACGTGACCATACCTAACAAAGGAGGCTATGAAATGTAATTTAGCCAAGCAATCATTTTCTGAATAAAATAACAATTAATGTTTACTCTGTGTCCCTTCTCCCAAATAGAACTGTGTCTTCACTTCTACATTCTGAGTGCTCAAAATAATGCCTGATACATTACAAAGAGCTTGATAAATGAAGGAATGGAGGCTATGGAGACTTTTTCCACCCCTAGGGTTAATAACAACAAACATTCCCCTATGAAAATAGGCCATTCACTTTTTGAATAACATCTGGGAGCTTATTGGAATCCTTCCCTCAGGAAAAAGGGGATGGAGTCTCTACTTGTCTGCCTCTCAAGAGAGAGACTCGCAAATTCTATATCCACCAGTGTATTCTTTATATACTGAAAATGACCTTGGCCATTCCCTGGAAGGAGATTCCCAGGTTCAGGAGGGAGTGCTAGGATTATACCCTGCAATGCATGATTCAGGATGCCCAGGGTCAGCAGTAAGGTTCTTTTTTAATCAATAAAGGGCTATTGACTGAAAGCTTTATCTGTTCTATACTCATCATAAGTTTATGGAAGAACAACAACCCCCTCTCTGTAACTATGGAGAATATTTGCTTTGCTAACTAACCAGAATTTCAAAGGTCCAAAGAGCTGGACATTGGCCCCAGAAACTTTCTGATGATCTGGGAACTTGAGTTCCTGTGTCTCACAGTCCCTCCCATTCCTTGGCAGACATAAGCCTTCTTCAACTCATCATTTTCCTCCAAATGGTCAAAATATAGCTTTTAAAGACTTAATTGAGTAACCCAAAGCGCCTTGTAACAAGCTTATAGGGCCAGTTGTATTTTACCAAAAATTTCCTAGTGCAAACAGGCGCCTCTGATGTAAGGCTTGGCTCTGGAGGGCCCAAGCAGTGGAAGAGAGGAAATAACGATGAAGTCCAGGAACAGGGAAAATATGCCCTTCCTTCAGAATAAAAAAAATCTCAACAACATTTAACCCTTAAATTAAGCAAGGATTAAAGATGTAGGCTGGCAAAAAAAATTTTGCTGCTCAATCTTTGTCTAAAGTTTGTATTAACATTCTTTGTATTATTGTAGTGCTTAATTCAAAACCTTAAAAAAAAACCCTAAGCTCCAATGTTGGGTAAAGTCATTTGAAACAAATAATAGTGAAGGGTTTGGGTTTTGTTGTTCACCCCTTGAAGTGCAAGGAATGAAACTCCAAGCCCTTCGAGTGATTTTTATAAATATAGCTTGATGCAGGCCTAATCTTGCTTACTGTTCAGAGAAAATGTTAAACCACAATATCTTGAATAACGATTGCTGTAAAGCTATACTGGGTTTTGGAAATGATGGTGAAGTACTTTCTATGGTCCCAAAGCCTTTCTGTGTAAAGTTTTTGAACAAGATATGTATCTGACAGCTCTTTAAGATGTCAATATTTTAATTTATATGCTTCCCTGTTGAATCTTCTGGGGCACCAGGCCAAAATAATATATAGAAAGTGATTCAAAACAGATTTTTTGTGACATGGGAAATCACACACACACACACACACACACACATACACACACACATATCTTAGCAAACCCATTATCTGTGGTAACTGAAGATAGTTCCATCTGCTTCCAAATAATTATGCAGTCCTTAAAAATATGCTTGGTTACCTAATACAGTCTATTATTTTAATCTCTTTTTCTTACTCTTGAGAGACTTATTTTTCTGCATAATAATGTTGTTTTACTAGCCTTCTTGTTATACTTCGGTTTCCTGAAGGCCTAAGCGTAATAGTCCTCAATTTAGGGAAGCTGAAGACAGACCTGCTAAGCATTGTGAAACAGCATTTTATGTTGCTTCCTGGTTTAGTTAGAAAATTGTTGAAGATTATTCTAAATGGAAACTAATCTAACAACTCCTATTGAATCTCTATTGTGTTTTCTCCTTCTTGTCTTGAAACTACAATCATCATTTCTGAGTTTCCTTTTTATGCTTTGGTTTAGATTTGGAGCGAAAAAGGCTATATGTCTGACATCCGTGGGAAGTCTACGTTAGGTACCAAGTTTCCCAAAGAACACCTGAGAACTGAACTATGGCAGGGATAGCAGTAACCATGCAGTGTTCAGAAAGGGTGAAGCTGTGGGGACACAAAGTAGTTTAATCTTTTTCCTACACACCGGTAGACTTCTAAGATGCATGGGGTCTCCTTTTGTGTGTGTTTTTTGCCAGTCCTGGGGCTTGAACTCAGGGCCTGAGAACTGTCCCTGGCTTTTTTTTGCTCAAGGCTAGCACTCTACCACTTGAGCCACAGCGCAATTTCTGGCCATTTTCTATATATGTGGTGCTGAGGAATCGAACCCAGGGCTTCATGTATACGAGGCAAGCACTTTACCATTAGGCCATATTCCCAGTCCCTGGGGTCTTTTTTGAAGGGATGAAAATGTATTAAAATTGTAATGATGGCTGTATAGCTCTGAATATACTAAGACTATTGAATTGTACAATTAAGTGGGTAAATTATATGACAGGAGAAGTATATCTCAACAAAATTGTTTTATAAAAAGCCTGAACAGAAAACTAACAATAACAAACGCTGGAGGGGATGTGGCAAAAAGGGAACCCTACTTCATTGTTGGTGGGAATGTAAACTTGTTCAGCCACTCTGGAAAGCAGTATGGAGATTCCCCAGGAGGTAAACATAGAACTCCCCTACAAACCAGCAGCCCCACTCTTGGGCATCTACTCAAAAGATTACAAACAAGGGCTGGGGATCTGGCCTAGTGGCTAGAGTGCTTGCCTCCTATACATGAAGCCCTGGGTTCGATTCCCCAGCACCACATATACAGAAAATGGCCAGAAGTGGTGCTGTGGCTCAAGCAGCAGAGTGCTAGCCTTGAGCAAAATGAAGCCAGGGACAGTGCTCAGGCCCTGAGTTCAAGCCCCAGGACTGGCCAAAAAAAAAAAATTACAAACAAGAATACACTAAAGCCAGCAGCACAATATTCATCACAGCACAATTTGTCATTGCCAAAATATGGAATCAACCCAGATGCCCCTCAGTAGACGAATGGATCAGGAAAATGTGGTACATATACACAATGGAATTTTATGCCTCTATTAGAAAGAATGACATTGCCCCATTCATAAGGAAATGGAAGGACTTAGAAAAAAATTATACTAAGTGAAGTGAGCCAGACCCAAAGAAACATGGACTCTATGGTCTCCCTCATAGGGAATAATTAGCACAGGTTTAGGCAAGTCACAGCAGAGGATTACAAGAGCCTAATAGTTATGCACTTATGAACGCATAAGATGCTAAGTGAAATGAACTCCATGTTATGGAAACGAGTGTTATATCACTGTTGTAATTACTTTCAACATGCCATATGAAACGGTAGCTTATTTTGTTGATGATCCTCTTGTATCCCCTTCCTGTGGTTGTCCCCGCGCTATCACTGTATCTCATCTGAGTACCCTGGATACTGTATATACTGGTATTAGAACTAGGGAAGGGAAAGAGAATATCAAAATCGAGAGACAAAGGATAAAAAGACAAATGACTCCAAAAGCAATACTTGCAAAACCATTTGGTGTAAAACAACTGAACAACTCATGGGGGGAGAGGGAAGGGGGGAGGGAGAGGGGGGGGAAATGAGGGAGAAGGTAACAAATTGTACAAGAAATATACCCACTGCTTTATGTATGAAACTGTACCCCCTCTGTATATCACTTTGACAATAAATAGTAATTATTAAAAAAGAAGAAAAAAAAATCCTGAACAATGATTGGTTTAAAGCAATTGGAGCAAGTGTCAGGAAAACTCTCCATTTCCTTCCCTCCCCATTACCGCACTCAAACACAAACACATACACATACTCCTATGTGTACCTTTCCTGTCTTCTGCCTACCAATTCCAACTCCCACCCCTCCCCCACCAAAGCAGAATAGATGTGGGCATCTGATGGGCTAGCCTGAATGAAAGAAGACTGAAAAAGACTGAACATTTAAAGAGGAAATTATGATTCTTGTTGCTTCTACTTTTGCCACAATCATTGCTTTTCAAGATCACCAAATACATTGTCTAAACATTGACAGCCAGAGTCGTGCTTCCCTCGAACACAGTAAGTAAACAGTCTCACCTCATATATCCTCTCATCTCACTTCACTACTTAAGTGACAGTGTTGCACTTAGCTTCATGGATGGCTTTTTAAAATGTTGGAAATATGCTTTAAAGTCTATGTGAGAAGCTAATGTACTATGCACAGAATAGTTATCAAGGGATCCTACTTATTTGTTCTGAATAACACCAGTAGACCTACTTGACACCTTCAGCATCCTAATTGGAGCGGTAGGAAAATTTACTGGCTCATTGCCAGGGGCGCTTTGTCAAAATGGAACACTTTCCTAGATAATATTTTAGAATATTAGATACCATAAACAGCTGTTGCCAACTATGAATGAGAATGGCACTCTGTAATCAAGTTCGAATGGAAGACAGTATTCCAGCAGTATCTACCCCTGTCACCCATTTCAGAAGGGAGGTGACCTAAATAGGAAGTGGTCCAGCTGAGGCTAATTGGGAGTAGCTGGCTGACTGACACGGGGCAGAGCAGCACGTTGGCCTGGCTTCCACTTGGACTGCACACATTGCCAATCCCAGGAGTTCCCCAACTGAGAGAAGGAAGGAGGGACCTAAGAAAGGAACAGAAAAACAACCTTAAAAATAAAAGCTGGAAATTATTGCATAGAGGGGTAAAATTTAAAAATTAAATTCTTACCCGAACGACATAAATATTTTCTATTTCTTTTATTCCTTGATTTCACACACATGCAATTTGGCCTTTCGATCCTATGACACACTGGTATGTCAACTAACTAGAATAAAATTAATCAGAGTCTTCTATTAACCAGACTACTGCTGTATCTCTATTGAGAAAAAAAATTCGCCAAATAGCAAAAAAAAGGTGAGAGGGTTTTTTTTCTCAAAGAAACTCTGTACATTTTTATATTAAACTTCCATCCATACTTATTGCATTATATTTGTAACTTTAACTAGTTAAAAGATTATCAGTCTTTCAGGCCCAAGTCTCAGCTGCAGCTACTCAATCATCAATTTAGTGGCCATAGACAATAGATGAATCAATGAGCATGATTATGTTCCAATAAAACCTTATGCATCTTTATTGCTTACTCCTGATAATAAACTTGATTGATAAAGTGTATTAAGTTCCTGCCATGTTTGTAAAACCCACAAATTTAGTAGCTTAAAACAATAGAAACTTTATTATCTGAAAGTTATGGAAGTCAAAAATCTGAAATGTGTTTCTCTGGATTAGAATCAAGGTGTTGGGAGAGCTGTTTCTTCTAGAGGTTCCAGGGAAGAATCTTTTTCTTTGCCTTTTCCATCATCTATGGGCTGCCAGCATTCCTTGGCTCATAGCTTCTTCCTCCATCTTCAAAGTTGGCAAACTCTTCTCAAGTCACATCACCCTGACCTCCTTTTCTGACTCATTCTCTTCCACATTTAAGGACTCAAGTGATAACACTGGACCTCCAAGCTAACTCAAAATGATCTTCTCATTTTAAAGCCAGCTGATTAGCAATCTTAATTCCTTCTCAACTTTAATTTCCCTTCGTCAAGCAATGTAACATATTTACAGGCTCCAGAGGATTCCATAAACTTGAAAATACGTCTTTGGGGAGCACTATTGTTCTGCCTACTGCAGAGTCTAATGCAAAATAACCCTTTCAATAATCATATTCTGGCCAACTTTCACTTATTCTTGGCAGTTTGCTCATGCCCTCAACAAGGATGAGGGTAATTAGAAGAATTTGAAAAGCAGGTCAGGTAATTCACTGTGATTCAGAGCACTATGTATGCTCTGTATATATCCTGGTACATGGAGGAAGCAGCCTAGGGTACAACAAAGACTGTGAGTTTGGGAGTTCAGTGGTTTGTATCCGTGCCCCGACACTTAGGGGAATCAATTCCTTTCTTCATGGCATGAGTTTCCTCATATAGAAATAACAGTACCTATCTTTCTGGGTATTACATTCGCTAACAAATAGGAAGCACTTAACCCAATCCCCAATCTGTCATTAATGCTCTGTGCAGAACTGTGGGATTCTACTTAGAGTTGAATCATGTCCCTTTGGACACGATAGCCACCTGGAGAAAGAGTTCTGTGCCTAATTTCCCTTCAACACAAATTTTATTTCTACTCCCTCCACCCATACACACACTACAGCATTATAATTGGGGCCTAATTATGAAAGCAAAAGCAAGAGGCCTTAAAATAGCATTATATATAAGCACCTAGTTAATAAAAACCTTCTGGGAATGATAATACCTCAAAATATTTACTGTCAAATTACTCTGGCAGAGAATTCTCTGGGGATATGCTGAAGGTTTGCCAAGAACAGCACTGGTCATATGTTAAAAATAGATGTCAGCAAACCATTCAATAGATGCAGCATCTTTTATAGGCTTAAGAAATAATATTAAATTGCTCTCATCAGGGTATGGAAGAAAATGTGTTCAAATATAAAAGCAAAATTCTTTTAAAAAAATCATTTTGAGAGTTAATCATCAGATGTTTTTAATAAGCATTTGATGCACTCATTGTACATGTCCTGCTAGCAAAATCTTCTTAACTGTCTTCTTGGCATCTCTGAATTCTTTTTGTTTTGAGCATTTTGACAAAACTTTTTAGAAAGGCAAACATTAGTTGACCAAGGCCACCAAGAAGGCAAATGGCAAACTTGAGAAAGGAATCCCAAATCGCATTTTGATCCCCAACCACTACCATGCTCATTTGTAACATTAAATGGAAATAAATCATTTCCTTCACAGAAAACTCCTATAATCTCAGGAGAAATACTGACATATCACATCTGAGTCATTCTTCTGTGGTCTGTCTGAATATCAAATTCGGAATCTCTCTAAGCTGCACAGATGCACACCTATTTTGTATTTATCCAGAACAGCATCTGGGATGAAAGGAAGATTGTCAAATGCATTTGAGAATTTTAACATTGGTTGTATGGCATTTCATATAGAAAGGAGTTATTTGCTTTGAAGAAAATTATTCTCATGACTATTAGCTTTCTCCTTTCCCATCCCTAGGGCTTCCCATGTTATTTGAATTCTCCATTTCAGAGTAAAGCTTTAAAGTGAAGCTGACTCATGTGCCCCATGATTAACTGTAACTTCTTTTCCTTTCTTCCTTCAGAGCCTTTCCACAATGTGAATATTTCCTGTGGTGACTAGCCAAGATTCCTCTGCCAGTCAAACTAAATACAAGATGACCATTTTTTTTTTTTTGGTAAGTGAAAGATCTTTTAAAGCAACTTCCAGATCTCCAGTGAAAGTAGAATTCTAGGAGTGATTAAAAATTGAAATCTGAGAGTGATAAAATTCAGAAAGTTCACAAATTCATGACGAAGTGATTGACTACTTCATCAACATACTTAAGACTAAATCAATGGGTTTGAAATAGGTTTACAAAAATCCAACGCAAATGTTATGCCCAATAAATGTAATTTAACTGGATCACATTTAAGATGTTGGATAAGTGGATTATAGGCACGAAAGAATGGAATTTTGGGGTTTGAGGAGGGGTATAGCTTAAGTGGCAGAGCACTGCCTACCAAGTGCAAGGCAATGAATTCAAACCCTAGCACTGCCAAAATAAAAAAAAAAGTAGAATATAACTTCAACACTGTGAAAAGTGTACATATCACTATTGCTTCATAACAATGCCTTATTCTAGTTTACACAGAATATACAACATAAAAATCCCATATGGTAATACCCATTGATGGGAAGAACACAAAAGAAGCCCCAGAGAGCCCCAGATGGAGTCAAAGTAGTTCATCACAGACCTTAAAGAAAACTCATTACCTTTAATCCGAGAATACTGTTTTGTGAAACTTATTCTAATAAAGCCCTCAGTAAGACAGGAGAGTGTATATTTTTTGTGCAAATAGGCTCATCACAACATTTTTAAACATTAGAAAGTTCTGTGAAATACATTGGTGAAACCCCCTTTAAACAATTAACGTATACAAAAACGAAAGAATGACAGAAACCGAAGACAGGTCCTGTGTTGGATGAAGATACAAGCGGGAGGGGTAAGGGTGAATGGAGAGGGTGAAGAGGAGTGAATAGTCAAAGACCTTATGTATATGAATGGAAATGGAACAATGAAGTTTGTTAAGATTGCTGTGAGAAGTGAAAGCTCTGGATTCAGCAGCAGAGCAGAGAGTGTGAGACTGCTTGAGGTACAGTGGATGCATATATTGGCCATGCCTACATGAAACCCTGTTGTACAATTAATTGATGGTATTAAGTGGGGAAAAACTAGCAACAATCCATCTCAAAACAGAACATTGATTATTTTATAACATATATCCATAATATGGGCAATATCTAGCCTTCCAAGTGTTTAAAGAACTTGGTTAAAAAGATTTAAAACAGTATTGAGTGTAAAAGCAAATTACACGCATGTGCATGATTCTGATATAAAAGTACATTCATATGTAATGTGTATATGTGTACAAAAGAAAAACACTTACGGACTTAACTCTCAACATAGCAAAGGTGGTTTGCTATTGATTTTCTGAGAGTTTCTATATTCTCTGTTCTCACTGCAATTAAGATGTACTTTTTGAGATTATAATACATGTATTTCAAAAATAGGCTGTATCAACAAAAAATCCTTGTTTTATTTTTTATTCTATTTTTTTATTTTGAAGCATTTCTTTTATTGTTATTGTAAAGGCGATGGATAGAGGGGTTACAGTTACTTTTTTTGTTTCTTTAAGCTGGTCATTTATCTCCTAAAATATTTATAGTGTCTGGCCCCATAAGTATTGCGTCCCTAACAGAGTTTCAAGACACTAGTGTATTAGATGATATTTAAATATTTTGCTGGTCTACACGATTAGATTATATATTATTTCTTTCAGAACTAAGGTTTGGAGATGTTACTACAAGCTTTACTGGAAACAGAGACACACCTCTTGATGCTAATGCATATTTGATTGCTTTTTCCCAAAAGAATAGTTTCTACTTCAGTAGGCTCTATTTCCATAGCTTATAGCTAGAGTTTTGATTTCCAACCTTGGTATCCTATTACAAACACTTGGGAGCTCTCATAATTCCCAAAGCCCATGCAGTAGACAAATGAATCAGAATCTCTGAGGACTGCATCCAAGCATCAAGATTTTTAAGGTCCCTAGATGATTTAAATATGTGGTTAAGGTTGAAACCTGAGTTATAGGGATTATGTTGATTTGTTGCCCAAAGCAGGACACCTTTAAAAGTGAAGTACAGCACTGTTACTGATTACTCTGGGGCAATAGTAAGCAAGGTAAACGCTGCCTACACTGAGCTATATGGTCACTCCAATTGACTTTCTGCTAATCTCATTCTGTCCTTTATATTATACCCATATTCTATGAAACCTCTGCGTCCTTTGGGAAATTTCAGTGTTTCTAGACTCCCTTTTGTAAATTACCTCAAATTCCAACTTCAGTTGAATTCTTTTCTGTTCAGTTTCTTGGAAATCATTTTCTCATTTCTACACTGAAAATGGCTCAAACAGGGGACCTAGGGCCCTTCTGGTTCTCTAGGAGAAATCTGAGGCAGATGAAATGCTAAGATACCTGGGGAGAGCTAGATGTAGCTAGAGTGGCTCATAGAAAAGCACTATGCAGACTATTTCAAAGGTAATATTAAATATCCCCATTCCTAAAAAGTCCCGTTGCCATTTCTATTGCTCAAGATCTTAACATTTATTGTATTTCCTAGCTCATCCTCTGCTTTCATCTGTGTTCTCCCTACCCTCCTGGGGTCTTGTTCCTATTTTACATAGGGCCATTTGCCATGCCAGTGCTATGACTATGACTTTTTGGCTTTTCTGTCCACCTAAGGCAGCTTATCAAAGGAACCTTCTCAAAGACAGTTTCTTCTTTTCTCTAAAAGTTCTGTGTTTAGTGGGTTTTTTTTTTAAGAATCTCCATATTTCTTTCCAGAGTGGTTGAATAAGCTTATGTTCCCAACAAGTGTATTAGAGTTCCCTTTTAGCTACATCCTCATCAACAGTTGGCCAATAGACACATGAATAAATGTTCAAAATCTCTGGCCATAAAAGAAATGAAAGTCAAAACAACACAAAGATTCCACTTCACACCAGTTAGAATGGTCATTATCAAGAGAACAAGCAATGCCTAACTTACGCTAAAATTTATCATAGATAGTAAAAGTATACTAACTGAAGTTTCAGGCATCCATTAGCTGCCATGGAATATATCGCCTTTCAAATAAAGGGGGTCTATGGTGTACCTCAGTTTTTTAACCAGAACAAAAGGAAATGATCCTCACTATAGCCTGCTAGGAAATATTTGGACCCAAATATGATCTGTTTTAAAACCTGTATAGTGAAAAGTGGGTATATTTGGGTCCTATCAGGCTTTATGTGAGATACTTAATATAGACGAATCTGATTTTTTTCCCTAGCGATTGTAGGCACTAAATCCAATTCTGCAAAAGTCCTTATCAGACTCTTTCAAAATCAAGTGTTCTGGGCATTTTAATGGCAAATTGAACTTCTAAGGAATTTTCATTTTAGGTGGACTAATAGTTTTCCCAATAGCTCACTTTGAAAATGACAGTAATCCCCATGCAATTTTTCAAGCTATAATCAAGAAAGTATTTCTACATAAATACTTGATGAATTTTGTGTTAGTGAGATTGTATTTGTCAGTTGGATGGCTTACATTGGGATTGAAATTTTAAATGTGCATATGACAGTAATACGTGTTCCATCAACTCAAAAGAAAATAATAAATTATCCATTGGACCACAACAAATCTTTTAATAGAATTTTATTTCAAGAATGTAACAGTCCAGGAAAATTCCAGATGTTTGTTTTATAAAGCCAACATGAAGAATAGAACAAGAATAATCTATAAAACAGAAGTTGCTATTTGGAGGAGAAAAATAAAATATTCATTAAAAATGTGCTTAGGTTTTCTTAGAAGAAAAATGTAGAAGAAAGGGTCTTGAGGAGTACAATCTATGATCTATGTTCTTTTTGGCTACGTATATGGATGTGCCCCTTGGCATTTTCATTTAGTGTAAACAGATAACCATTATTTCAAGGGTTTACTTTTTATAGTCATTCCCTATTTATGTGAAATCTTTTGGAAAGAAAAGTTTTAAATTTTGCCAGTACTTCTCCTTTACCCCTAAGAGAAAGTCAAGACTTTAGGCTTATTATTTGATGCTTTTTATAAACTTTTTCTAAGTTATTTTGTGAGTCCAATATTATTTTAATATCCAAACCACACAGAATCATGACAAAAAAGGTATCATGAGCCAGTAGCTTACACCTGTAGTTCTAACTACTTGGGAGTCTGAGATCAGAAGGATTACAGTTTACGGCCAGGATAAACATATATAGGAGTCCTATTTTCTTTTTCTTTTTTTTGTTTTTGCCAGTCCTGGGGCTTGGACTCAGGGCCTGAGCACTGTCCCGGGCTTCTCTTTGCTCAAGGCTAGCACTCTGCCACTTGAGCCACAGCACCACTTCTGGACTTTTCTATATATGTGGTGCTGAGGAATTGAACCTAGGGCTTCATGTATGCGAGGCAAGCACTTTACCACTAGGCCAAATTCCCAGCCCAAATCCCATTTTCAACCAATGACTGGGCAGGGCACAGTGGTACACAACTGCAATCCCAGCTGCATAGGAAGCTAAGATCAAGCTGTCCAGGCCATCCAGGACAGAAAGCTTGAGAGAATTCATCTCAATGGAAAATAAGTTGAGTGTAGTAAGATATGCCTGTCATCCCAGCCACAATGGGAAGCCTAAAATAGTAAGACTGTGGTGTATGCCTATGTCTAGAGAAGGAAGTGAAACCCTAGCTCAAAAATAAATAGCTTGGAAAGGGCTAGAGCCATGGATCAGGAGTAGAGCTCCTGCCTGGCAGCTGAGAACCTGAGTTCAAAACAAATTGTTACAATAAAGGAAACAATAGACTAACATTTCTTATAGATGTAGATAAAAGCTTAAAATTTGAAAAAGCTGAACCCAACATGTGAAAATAAACTAATATAGCATAAAGTAAAGGGATTTATTGTAAGGAAGCAATTGGCTTAACATTTGAAAATCAAGCAACTTTAATTCATCATATGAACAGATTAAGAAGAATTTCTCTGGGGGAGAATGATAAAGGGGTGACATTGATCAAGATGTATTGTACTTAAGTAGGAATAGTTCTGTGGGTTCATTTCTGGGTCTTCAATTCTGTTCCATTGGTCTTCAGGCCTCTTCCGGTGCCAATACCAACCTGTTTTTATTACTATAGCTTTATAATACAACTTGAAGTTGGGTATTGTAATTCCTCCAGCGCTGTTCTTTCTGCTTAGGATTGTTTTTGCTATTCTAGGTCTTTTATTATTCCATATGAATTTCTGGATTGCTTCCTCTATTTCATTAAAAAATTATGTTGGGATATTAATGGGTATTGCATTGAATTTGTAGATAGCCTTTGGCAATATTGCCATTTTGACTATATTAATACTCCCAATCCAGGAATATGGGAGGTTTTTCCATTTCCTTAGTTCTGCCTTAATTTTGTTTTTCATGTTTTTAAAGTTCTCATCATAGAGGCCTTTCACTTCTTTGGTTAAGGTTATTCCTAGGTAAGGAGCTAAAAAATAGGATGGAAGAAAGATAGCCTCTTTAACAAATGGTGCTGGCAAAACTGGTTCAATACCTGCAACAAACTAAAACTAGATCCTTATATATCACCCTGCACCAAAATCAATAACAAATGGATCAAAGACCTCGAAATGAAAACAGATACCCAGAAAACACTGAAAGAAGGAGTAGGAGAAACACTTGGGCTCCTTGGCATAGGACAAAACTTCCTTAACAAAGATGCAAGAATGAGACAAATCAAAGAAAGGATGGACAAATGGGACTGCATCAAACTGCAGAGCTTCTGCACAGCAAAGGACATAGCTCGCAAGATAAACAGAAAGCCCACAGATTGGGACAAGATCTTTACCGGCTATACAACGGACAAAGGCCTCATATCTAAAATATATGCAGAACTAAAAAAATTAAATTCCTCCAAAACAAAACCGCGAAGAACCAATAGCACTCTCAACAAGTGGGCTAAAGACTTAAAAAGAGACTTCTCTGATGAGGAAAAGAGAATGGCCAGGAGACATATGAAAAAGTGTTCTACATCACTGGCCATAAAAGAAATGCAAATCAAAACAACATTGAGATTCCACCTCACCCTAGTAAGAATGTCCTTTATCAAGAAAACTAACAATAATAAATGTTGGAGGGGATGTGGCCAAAAGGGAACCCTACTTCATTGTTGGTGGGAATGTAAACTGGTTCAGCCACTCTGGAAAGAGGTAAGGAGATTCCTCAGAAGGCTAAATATAGAACTCCCCTATGACCCAACAGCCCCATTTTTGGGCATCTACCCAAAAGACCACAAACAAGCACACACTAAAGCCACCAGCACAACAATGTTCATCGCAGCACAATTTGTCATAGCTAAAATATGGAACCAACCCATTTGCCTCTCAGTTGACGAAAGGATCAGGAAAATGTGGTACATACACAATGGAATTGTATGCCTGTATCAGAAAGAACATTGACCCATTCATAAGGTAATGGAAGGACTTGGAAAAAATTAAACTAAGTGAAGTGAGCCAGACCCAAAGAAACATGAACTCTATGGTCTCCCTCATAGGGAATAATTATCACAGGTTTAGGCTAGTCACAGCAGAGGATCACAAGAGCCAAATAGCTATACCCTTATGAACACAAAAGATGATGCTAAATGAAATGAACTCCATGTTATGGAAATGAGTGTTATATCACTGTTGTAATTACTTTCAACATGCCATGTGAAACTGTAAAAAAATGCATTGTACTCATAAATTGGTATATGGAATTGAAATCCTTTGGTAAACAACTCTAAGATAATATAAGAAACATTTAAAAAGAAGAAGAATCTCTCAGGGCTGGAGACTCAGTTAGGTGGTACAATGCTTGCCAAGTATACACAAGGCTCTGGATTTGATCCACAGTACCACACAAGAAAAACAAAACAAAACATTTTCAAAAGACATTGAAAAAGAAACAAAGTTTTTGACAAAATTTTTCATGAAGTATTGATTTTTAAAACTCAGCAAACTAGGAATAAGATGCAACATACTATGCCCGAAAAAGGACCTCTATAAAAAATTTAGTCTTTGTACAATGACAAAAGACCAAATGCATTCTTTATAAGATTATAAACAAGGAAAAGATGTTCCTTTGTTTCACTACTATCCAATATTGGTCTTGATGCCATAACCAGTACATTAGAATGAAAACAAAAGGTACAGGGATTGGAAAGAAAAAGTTAAATCATCTTTATTAACAAATGACAAAATTATCTCTAGAAAATCTACAAAAATTAAACTACAAATGATCTTATTTCTACATAATAGCAGCAAACCATCAAAAATTGAAATTTAAAACACATCATTTGCAGGCACTTATATGAAATACTTAGAAATGAACTTGACAAAAAATGTGCAAACCGTGTGTCGTGTGTGTGTGTGTGTTTAGTGCAAGAACTTAGGAAAATTTTGGTGGTTTCTTTTCTAAATTGTATTGTAAAGATTATCTACAGAGGAGTTATAGTGTTACCCTTTCCCTCATTTTGTCCTGTTGGTGGTTTCTTATAAAGTTAAACATACACCAAATAAAAACCCCACACAAAAACTATATTTTTAGGTACTTACCCCAAATAAATGAAGGCATGAACCTACACAGAGACTAGTAAAGTAATATTTGTAAGAGTCCCAAACTGGAAACAATCCAAATGTCCCACTGCAAATGAATGGATGGACAAATTATAGAATATTACTCAGTGGCTAAGAAGATGAAACTATTGATGCACAAAACATGGACAAATCTCAAAATAATGGGTCAGCTCAGTGAAAGAATCCAGACACAAAATATTCCACTTATATAAAATTGTAGAAAATACAAACTGGGTAACAGTGGCTCACATCTGTAATCCGAGCTACACAGGAGACTGAGATCTGAGGAACATGGTTTGAATCCAGCCCTGGCAGGAAAGTCTGTGAAACTCTTGTCTCCAATAAATTACCAAAAAAGCCAGAAGTGGAGCAGTGGCTCAAGTGATAGAGCTCTAGCTTTGAGCAAAAGAAGCTCATGATCAGCACCCAGGTCCTAATTTCAAGCTCCAGGACTAGAAAATAATAACAAAAATCTAGAAATACAAACAAGTTAGTGAACAGAAGCAGATCAGTGGTTGTGAACAGGTGATGGGGGAGGGGGAAAAGGTAGAAACCACAAAGGATCAGAGGTTATAGTTTATTTGTGATGATAGCTTCATGAATGTGTATACATATGTAGATATATATGGTAAAATGCATCCAATTATATTTTTACAACTTTAGGGAAGGTGAAAATAAAGGGTAGTACTTGTACAAACTCTTTTGTATAAAAATAATTACAGTGCTATTTAAGTTGGTTGAAAGCATAGAAAAGAAAAAATTAAAATTGGCACCAGACTGTGATTAATACTGTGCATATGCTATATTATAGTCCAGTCTCAACTATGAGTGTTAAGATAAAACTTTTAAATAAAGTATCTATCAAACATATGCAACATATTAAATAAATCAATACCAGTTAACTATATTGTTTATTCAAGATTAAGGCTAATTAAAAATTAGAAAGGAAGAGGTAAATTATCAAAAGAATAACCTGAAAAATTAAAAATATTAACAGAATTCAGTAAAACAGCAAGGTAATTGTAATATTGTATCAGTGATATTGAATTTTGTAAGTTGTGTTAACTACTGTGGCTTATTCTTATTATTACATGTCCATATAAATAACTGTCTACTTGTATTATCAGTTACTAAGAGAGGAATTCTCTTCATATAAATTTTTATTTTAAAAAAGGCAACTCCTCAAAAATAGGCAGAGGATACAAGTAGGCACTTTATAAGAAGTATGCTCAAGGGGCTGGGGATATGGCCTAGTGGCAAAAGCGCTTGCCTTGTGTACTTGAAGCCCTGGGTTCGATTCCCCAGCACCACATATACAGAAAATGGCCAGAAGTGGCGCTGTGACTCAAGTGGCAGAGTGCTAGCCTCGAGCAAAGAGAAGCCAGGGACAGTGCTCAGGCCCTGAGTCCAAGGCCCAGGACTGGCAAAAAAAAAAAAAAAGAAGTATGCTCAATTAGGGTATGAAATAATGCTTAGCTTCATTGGTCATTAGAGAAATACAAATCAAAACAAAAAATTAAGTACTATTATGTACTCACATTATTGACAAAAATTACATCTGACAAGTTCATGTTCATAAAAATATAGAACAAGTAAATCCCCATAACTACAATTTAGGTGAATGAATTGAAAAAAAAAGTTTGCAATTATCTCATAAGTTGAATTCTACTATTTCTCCCAGGTCATAAACAATTTCTTTTTACTTTTATTTTATTGTCAAAGTGATGTACAGAGAGGTTACAGTTTCATACGTTAGGCCTTGGGTACATTTCTTGCACTGTTTGTTACCTCCTCCCTCATTCCCCCCTCCCCCTCCCCCCCATTTCCCCCTCCTTCTCCCCCCATGAGTTGTTCAGTTGGTTTACACCAAATGGTTTTGCAAGTATTGCTTTTGGAGTCGTTTGTCTTTTTATCCTTTGTCTCTCGATTTTGATATTCCCTTTCACTTCCCTAGTTCTAATACCAGTATATACAGTTTCCAATGTACTCAGATAAGATACAGTGATAGTACCACATATAAAGAAAAAGCCAGAAGTGATGCTGTGGCTCAAGTGGTAGAGTGCTAGCCTTGAGCAAAAAAGCCAGGGAGAGTGCTCAGGCCCCGAGTTCAAGCCCCAGGACGTGGGGGGGGGGGAAGACCCAGTAACAATTTTTTTTTGGTGGTCCTTGTGCTTGAACTCAGAGCATGAACACTGTCCCTGAGTTCCTTTTTGCTCAAGGCTAGTGCTCTACCACTTGAGCCACAGCTCCAATTCCATCTTTTTTGGTAACTTACTGGAGATAAGAGTCTCACAGACTTTCCTACCCATGCTGGCTTTGAACCATAATCCTTAGATCTCAGCCTCCTGAGTAGCTAGGATTACAGGTGTGAGCCATTAGCACCTTGCAATAAACATTTTTTTAAAGAAATTTGCCCACATGTGGATCAGGACAGAAGTACAAGAATGCCAACACTGTTCAAATTAGTCCCAGATTGGAGAAGATTCAAAGTTCCATCATCAAGAAAATGATACAATCGTATAATCTACCAATGGAAACACTGCATAGCAATAGAAATGAACGAACTAGAGCTTTATGGAACAACATGGTAAATAGCACAAGACATTTCCCCAAAAGAACACCTACAAAATACCTTTGTTTGCATGCATGTAGCAGTTCTAGAAACCTTTTAGAGAAAGCTCCAGAACAAGTAAAACTAAACTCTCACATTGATGATGAAACTAAATAAAAATGAGAAAGTGGTTACAATCAAAACCAGGCTCCTTTGAAAAGAAAAAGAATTGGCAAGGGACTTTTATGGTGAAAGCATCTGTGCAGTACTAAGTAATGAACTCAGAGCCCTAACTTTGCTAAACAGATACTCTACCACTTGAGTGACTGCCCAGGTCCTTTTGCTTTTAGTTTGTCTTTCAGATAGGGTCTCCTGTAAACTTTGTCTAGTCTGGCCCCCAACCCTGATCCTTCTATCTCCACCTCCCAAGTACTTGCAACTATTGAAAGATATTTTGACACCAGTTCTCATAAGTTAGTAGATATATTTATCCTTGAACCCTGTAAGCTACTATACTCATGCTGAAAAATAGGACACAAAGTCACAAAAAGCCCATTTGTGACATTCACAAGCTTTGTGAAAGCCAAAGTCATCTCTCTTCTTAAACTATGCTACCCTGAACATCTCTAATAAATAGCTCTTAAAAAAACACCTCAGTGTGTGCATTTGTGATTATGTATGTGTTTATGCTAAAGGCAAAGAGGTGTGATTACACACTTTTAATACTTCAGAGAGAAGATTCTCAGCAGATAGCCTAGAAGTGGATTTTTTGTTTTGACCAAAACATGATCTCTCACTTATCAATATCTTGACCCAAATGCATGTCACAGCAAGGCAGAAATCCGTCTGAGGGCAAGCAAGGGCAAGGAAATTTTGTGTCTTCTCCTTTGGTGTGCCACCTGCCCACCCCCACCCTTTGGTCTAGACATTGCAGTTGCCACTCTTTTTCCACATTTCATTAATAATTGTACAAGTCAAACAATAGCTAATCTGGCAATTATATGTGAATTAAAACACTGGAACATGTTACCCTGTATTGCCTGCCTAATCACACTTGAATTTGGATCAATGAAGGTGCTGAAATACTTTGATATTTTTTCAAAAGTCTCTCTTGTCTTGCTTCCTGGTGGTGAGGGGTCAGACTTGTAATAAGGAGAAGAGGGTTTGTTTTTTTCAAAAAGCAAGTCAACACCAACATCTTTGCAGGGCTCTTTTTGCACAGTGATTGCACATGCAGAGTTTAGTAGGGGGAGGGGAGGAGGCTGAGTGTACCCACACCCTGAGTTCATTGCATCAGGCTAGAAAAATGAGCACCACACCCGAGGCAGTCAGGTTTCTGGGGTCACTTAATCATACTTTGTACACCTGTGCTCTGAGAACAGGATAGCCGTGAAGCTCCCTAGGTTGAGCCACTTCCAAAGGTCCAAAATTAGCTCAAGGGCTGGGAATGGCCTAGTGGTAGAGTGTTCATCTCATATACATGAAGCCTGGGTTCGATTCCTCAGCACCACATATACAGAAAATGGCCAGAAGTGGCGAAAAGAAGCCAGGGACAATGCTCAGGCCCTGAGTTCAAGCCCTAGGACTGGCAAAAAAAAATTAGCTCAAAAATGTGTTGCTGTTCTGTTTTTTGTTTTTTTTTGACAAAGTAACATAAAGCACAAACATGGATCTGGGATCTGCAGTGTGCTCTTTCAAAATGAGATTCAGAGCCGTAACTTCTCGTCCTTGAATCAGCAACCCATGCCCAACTCCCAATGGATTGCAGGACCTCGGTTCCCCATAGCCTGCATACTCTTCAGATGTTCTAAAGCATGGGGTTCCTTGTAGCAAGTAGGCTCTCTGGAAGCCTCCCAAAGTGCCTTGGACATATACTCCATCCTTAAAAATAGTTCCAGCCCCATCCATACCTCTTCCTCTTAGATTTCCTGGCTAATACTCCTCGGGCATATTACTAAGAGGTGAGAACATGAACACTCACAGGAAGTAAAACAGCAATCATTCCTTCATCACAGATTCCCATGGAAAGCTAGGAGAAGCAGAGGATTGATTAAATGATCCTTCTAAGCGTGTTGCCTGATTTTCTTGGAAGTTCAGTCATGGGTCTATACTAGACCATGTCAAAAGCCAAGTTAGTCTTCAAATCTTTCGATTCCTTCCCTGTACACTTGATAGAAGTTTGCATGTGCATTGGGAACAGGAACATCGCACCATGCTGGGCTCCAACTGCAGGAAATGAGTTTGGCTGCTGACCGTCCTGGGCTCAAAGGACATGGTTCATTGGTGGATCCCTGAAAAGATCACAGCTAGAGGAAAACAGGCAGTATTTGGGCATCCTAGATTCATAGGGAGTATAAATAGGCAGACTGTGGTCCAGGTATGAACCTGAGACCCTATCTTAAAAATAATCAGTGCAGCTGGGCACCAGTGGCTCAGCCCTGTAATCCTAGCTACTCAGGAGGCTGAAATCTGAGGATCACGGTTTGAAGCCAGCCCAAGGAAGTAAGTCTGTGGCACTCTTATCTCCAATTAACTTCAACAAAAGAAGTAGAGCTATGGTTCAAATGGTAGAATGCTAGCTCTGAGCACAAAAGCTCAGGGACCACATGCAGGCCCTAGAGTCAAGCCTCAGATCTGGCATAGAAAAAATGTGAGAAGTCTGTAATGGAGACATAAACATAAGTGTTACGAAAGCAGAGAAGAAACGCCACTGAGTAAACTTGGAAGATCTAAGAAAGGTATGATAGCAAGTCCTAGTTCATCTTCTAGCAAGCTCCTACTCATCCCTCAAGACTAACTCACCTGATACATTCTCCTTGTCATCTTCTATCTCTTTCAGAGGTTCCCTGCACCCTACTTAGAACACATTCAATTAGGGTCCCACAGCATGATTCTTTGATAAAATCCATCAAGTTCCTAGAGCCCGAGAAAACTTCCTTTGCAAGTAAAATTAAGTGGGGTTGGACCCATCAGATGCTTAATATGTGAAGGCTAAAGAGTTTCCTGAGAGAGAATTTAATCCCAGACACAAAAAGCCTGGCTCATAGGGAATCTTTATTATCAGGCAGGAGAGGCAGTCTAAGAGCCAAAAGATCAAAAGTGGTCCTGAATTCAGCATGATGTCTCCCACTCAAATTTTCTTACCTTTAAAGCTTCAGTGGAACTCAGCTTCATCAGCTTGAACACAATATATGGAAGTCAAAAGAGCTGTTTCACTAGGAATCTTTGACAGACTCATGTATCAGCTACAATGCTTTAGAAACCCTTTAACAAAAGGAAACAGAAAGGGGAGCCAGGCTTCTTCCCCTATGCAATTCAGAACATAGCTCTGATGGTTGCAAGGGGTGTGATGAGCCTGGAACAGCCCCAGCCACACAGCAATGGAACTCGACAAAAACTTCAATATTTCAAGTATACACACAAGCACCTAACGGAACAAGGTAGCTCCTGGAGGTAGAGCTTTGAAAAATTATGGTACATGAAATTAATGTGACTGCTATTTGATAGCAATGAGTATGTGTGTTTGGTGTATACGTGTATTTGTGTATGTGTTTGTGTGTTTGGTGTGTGTGCATACACTAGTCCTGGAATTTGAACTTGGGGCCTGGGCACTGTCTCTGAGTTTCTTTTGCTCAAGGATAATTCTCTAACACCTCAGCCATAACTCCACTTCTGGCTTTTTTACATAATTTTGTGAAGATGAGAGTCTCACAGACTTTCCCGCCAGGACTGGCTTCAAACCACAATCCTCAGATCGCAGCCTCTTGGGTATCTAAAATTATAAGCATGAGCCACTGGCACCCAGTGACAAGCAGTTTTTAATATACTCATGATGAAAAAATCAGTTCTTCACAAGTAGTTGTATATATATATGGAAGAGTGTGCACATATGTATATGGAAAAATAGACATTGTGTTAAATATATCTATTCCTGTATAGCTTGGTCAAAACCACAAATGAATTGCTCATGGAACAAAAGTAGTATTTAGTAAAAATTATAAGTATCTTGTATTCATGGTCATAAAGACTCCTGGGTATAACCAAGTAGGATTTGCAAGGCTAGCTGCACTATCTATTATGATAGGCACTAGCATAAGTGTATTTAAATGAATTATAATTAACTAACAATAAAAATTGCATTCTTAAATAGTATTAGGTACATTTAAATGCTAATAAAAGATATGTGGGTAGTGGTTTCTGTACTGGATAGTGCAAATAAATTTCCAACATCCCAGAAAGTTCTATCACACAAGTTAGGCTAGAAGAGTTACTGAAATGTATACATTTACTGGTATTCTGACTTCTGCCTCTATACACATGCAGATGAGACCTAGGAACCTTGAGAAATTATATACTATATATTTCCTCACTACCTACTCCCAACCTATTTAACTAGATTTTGAGATTATTAAAGGTAGATGCTGAATCTAACTCTTTGCAAGAAAAAAGACAAAGTACAAAGCACTGTGTGTGTATGTGTGTGTGTGTGTGTGTGTGTGTGTGTGTGTGTACAGTTCAATTTTAGATATGGTAAGTTTGAAGAACACAAGAGATATGAAGAAGAGGTGTCCTCAGGCCATTGGTGTTTAATCCTGGTCATGTGTCAAAAATAAGCTGCAAAACTTAAAAAAAAATGCAGATGTTTGGGCCTTACTCAGAATCTAATGGACCAGAATCCCCAGGGAATGGGCTTATATACTGATCTATTTTTTAACATTCTACAAGATGTGGTGGTTTGATTTCATTATTGAGACAAATAGCAAAACGTATGTACTAATATGGAAAAATGGGTAACCTGGAATTTAAATCTAAAAGTTCCCATCTTTAGTTGAAACAAGGAAAACGAATGAGTTCACTCATGGAGACAAGAATAAGAAAAGAAAACCAAGCACAAACATGCAAAATGAAAGCAATAAAACTAATAAAGGGACCTGAGAAGCAGGGGTCAGAGACTTAAGAAAGAACATTAATAAGTTGTGCTGGTACATTCAAGCAACAGTACCCTAGCTCACACCAGCTTCAACACCCAAGATGTTAATTATATTAGAGGAGAAGTTCACTAGCATGGGCTTTAGAGATAGTACATTAAGGCTCTGGTTTTACTTAGCTGTAATTTGTCTAGAAAAGTACTGACTTCTTCTACAGCCTGAGCGGGGAGAGGGGACAGCAACTGTAGAGGTTCTTCAAACAATCATTTGTTGATCATTCATTGTCAAGAGGAATAGAATCATCAGAACTGACTTAGACTAATTATATTTAGATTTGAATGAATGCTGATGTATCAATCACAGTAACCATGAGAGAAGGGAGGCAGAAACGATGGATAGTAAAGAAGTCAGAAAAGGTGTGGCTAAGAAACTCAAGTGCTTCATTGAGATGAATGTGCACCCTCTGCACATATCAATTTGATTTTTTTAATACTAGGGATTGAACTCATGGCCTGACACTCGCTAGGCAGATGCTCTAGTGCTTCTGCCCCGTCTTTAGCCTCCTTTGGAACTGTGGTTATTCTTGAGATAGGGTCTTACTTTATGTCCTGGTCACTTAAGCTGTAATCCTCCTGTTTGTGCTTCCTTGCTTCCCCAAGCCACTACACCCAGCCTTTAGTTGAGATATAGTCTCATAGATATTTTTTTAATGCCCTGGTTAGCCTCAACTGTGAGGCCAATCTCCTAATCTACTCTCCCAAGTAACTAGGAGTACAGGATTGAGCCACTGTGTTCAAGGAATTGAATTATTTTTGAAAACATATTGTTTGGTGGCTGATCATAATTAACCTTATCTAGCCACTGCCATGTTGTATAGAAACTCAAAATTCTAGCAGATATTTTCAGACAAAAGAACTCAAGAAGCAAAGATCATAGTAAAGAAAGATTTTTAAAAAATGGGCTGGGAATATGGCCTAGTGGCAAGAGCGCTTGCCTCCTACACATGAAACTCTCGGTTCGATTCCCCAGCACCACATATATGGAAAACGGCCAGAAGGGGCGTTGTGGCTCAGGTGGCAGAGTGCTAGCCTTGAGCGGGAAGAAGCCAGGGACAGTGCTCAGGCCCTGAGTCCAAGGCCCAGGACTGGCCAAAAAAAAAAAAAAATGGGACGATCGGGGCTGGGAATATGGCCTAGTGGTAGAGTGTTTGCCTCATATACATGAAGCCCTGGGTTCAATTCCTCAGCACCACATATACAGAAAAAGCCAGAAGTGGTGCTGTGGCTCAAGTGGTAGAGTGCTAGCCTTGAGCAAAAAGAAACCAAGGACAGTGCTCAGGCCCTGAGTTCAAGTCCCACGACTGGCAAAAAAACAAAACAAAACAAAACAAAAAAATGGGAAGATCAAGAGTAAGAAGAGAAAGGTTTTTTAGTTGATATGAATAGCACCAAAGATATCTCACCACCACACCCAGCCAAGAAAAGAAAAGTCAAATTAGCCAGAGAACACATTTTCCAAAGATCTAGATCTAAGAGCAACTGTGACCTGTGAGTAATGGTAAATTTAAAGAACTTCGATGTCTTATTTTACTTAGTGTTGCCAAGGCAGCCCCATAGCTTTGAAAATTTTGGCAAAGCAATCCTTGGCCAACAGAGGAGCCATGTCTCAGAGGCCTTAGCTGGCTACTTCCCACCGTGCCGACCAGTTCCTTGATGCTATTCTCAGAACCAATTTTCCAACAGATGCTAAGTTAATGAAAACACACCAAAAATCAGAAGATAATTTACTTTCCATCTGTCTTCACCTGTACTCAATTGAGAATACCAGATCATAGCCCAGGCTCTATATGACAGAGGCCAAGGGCTACTCCACCCATATTTTATAAAGTACCCATAGTGCCAATATTAACATTACAGCTGTAAATAACAAGGCCCTAGAGTCCTAGGGCATGATCTCATTCTCCCGCATACATCCAAACTTAAAGACCAGTGTGCTGTGATGGATGGTGTTGAGCTCACCATAGTACATGTGGCCCATCTGTATTTCCTAAGGGTTCCTCTGTACAGTCCCCCTCCCTTCTCCATTTGCTAATTGCATAGACTTTCCCAAAATAGAAGAAGAACATACTAGGGTATTTGGTAAGAAGTGAAGGAGCCACATTATCCATACTGGCCCAGTCAAATACTTTCATTTTTACATTATTCAATTGAAAGCTCAATAGCAAAGCATTCTAGTTTACATCTAGAGTGGTTGACAAAGTCCCATGTGTTGAAGGTTTGGTGCCCAGACTGTGGCACTATTGAGAGGTGGCATTCCCTTTAGGAGATAGGGCCTAGTGGAGTTGTAGGATATGTGCCCTTGAAGAGGCTATTAGGATCCTATCCCTTTCCTGGTGTATTTGCTTTTGTTTTTGCCTTTTAGTTGCCATTAAGTGAACAGCTCACTGAGGCAACAGGCCAAGTGATGGTAGACTGAAGACTATAAACCATGAGCCAAAATAGGTATTTTCACCTGTGATTATTTTGTCACAGAAACAAAAAGCTGAATAATAGACCAGTCCCTCCAGCATTCTCTATACAGCCCCTACTTCTCACTGTCCTTTCCTTTCTCAACATAGAAGGCCTAGTTCTCTCTGTTTAGGAATCATCTCTACATCATATCTGATTTTTGCCTAGTTTTTATTCTGTGTGTGTGTATGTGTGTGTGTGTGTGTGTGTGTTTATCATACTGGGGTTTGAACTGATAGTTTGCGTGCTTGGATTGCATTCTATCACTTGAGCTCTGCCTTCAGTCTGGCCTTTTGTTGCTTCTTTTTTTTTTGAGACAGTCTCATGGACTTTCTGCCTGGTCTACTCTCAAATCCTCTAGATCTCAGCCTCCTGAGTAGCTAGAGCTACACACATGAGCCATCCACACCTGGCTCAATTTATTTTCAATGTAAATATTTGTATACATATATATATTCCTATATATTTATTCTCTTAATATATTCTCTTTATAATTTCCAAAAGTTCAATTCAAATATCACTTCCTCAATGAAACTTTCCCTCTTTTCTATATTACGTTAAGATCTTTGATTATATTTTTTCCTACTGTCTACATTTTTCTCCTTAAGAATCTACTCAATTATATTAATACTTTATGTTTTCTAGAACACCCTAAGCATTTTTAGTGTGGCAACATGCTTGTCTCTTTCACTATCCTTATTACCCAGCCTTGTCTTGGCAACTTGTAAGTCAATAAGTATCTTATGAAGAGAATGATTGACATTGCTTATCTCCATTAGGGCCAAAATAAGGTGATTCTAAGTTCCTATTTGTAAAGTCTGATCTAGGTCAACAAGTTTGTCTTCTACTAGTTAAATTGTACACTACTTCTTTTCTTTTGTTTAAATACTTTAAAATATTTTTTTGTTTTTTTGCCAGTCCTGGGGCTTGAACTCAGGGCCTTGAACTCAGGGCCTGAGCACTGTCCTTGGCTTCTTTTTTGTTCAAGGCTAGCACTCTGCCACTTGAGCCACAGAGCCACTTCTGGCCATTTTTTAATCTATGTGGTGCTGAGGAATCGAACCCAGGGCTTCATGTACAGGAGGCAAGCACTCTTGCCACTAGGCCATATTCCCAGCCCAAAATATTTTCTTTGCATAATAACTCATAGATTATACAATAGATTCATTTAAAACACAATTTGGTGATTTTCAGTTTACTGTATTCATAGTTATCCACCAACCATTACAATCAATTTTAGAACACCACTGAGTCTACAATAAGAGCCTAAATTATCCATTCCTCCATTTGGCCACCATTGTTTTCATTTTCTTATTTGTTTTTTAGCTCAGTGTCATACTTCTTTTCCTTTATGACTCCTATTGCTAAATTTCTGCTATGTTTTTTGGAGATTCTCTTTTGTTTGTATGAAGGAAAAAGTTGTTTTTGTTTTTTGGGGTTTTCTTTTTTGCCAGTCCTGGGCCTTGAACTCAGGGCCTGGGCACTGTCCCTGGGTTCTTTTTGCTCAAGGCTAGCACTCTACCACTTGAGCCACAGTGCTACTTCTGGCCATTTTCTATACATATGGGGTTGAGGAATCGAACCTAGGGCTTCCTGTGTATGAGGCAAGCACTGTTGCCACTAGGCCATGTTCCCAGTCCTGAAGGAAAAAGTTTTATGGTTGGTTTCATCTTGCCACTTTTATCTCAAGATTTTACTAAATATTCTTGGGTCTTCTTAGGTTTTATGTATTATTTACAACCGAGAAAAATAATTATCATTTAATCATCTTTTCCTAAATATAACAGTAGGTTTATAGTTAAGTTTTCCCCAAGTTTGAAAAAGAAAAGTTAAATGCTCCAGCTGAAGAAATACATAAAGACATACAATAGATGATATTCAAGGATAGTAATGGAGATAATTCAACTTAAAGAAAGAATGGTGTTCTAACACATAACAGATAGCCAGTTTGCTATACATTACTTGAAAGGAAATTCTGGCATCAGCAGTAAAGCACTTGCCTAGCCTGTGCAATGCCTTGTGATCCATCTTCAGCACCTCAAATACATACACCACATACCACACACACATTGTGTGTGTGTGTGTGGTGTGTGTGTTGGTCTAGGTACCCTGGTCGCTGTTAACACCTGAACAACACCTCAACCCCTTGTTCTTTAAATGGTTAATTGGAGATAAGAGTTTCACAGGACTTTCCTGCTCAGTCTGGCTTCACATTGTGATCCTCAGATCTCAGATCTCAGATCTCAGCCTTCTGAGTAGAAAGTATTACAAGCATGAGCTACTTGTGCCCAGCTATTTGTTGTTGTTGTTCGTTGTGGGGCTTGAATCACAGCCTGGGCACTGTCCCTGAGCTCTTTTCACTCAATGGTAGCATTCTACCACTTTGAGTCATGGCTCTAGTTCTGGTTTTCTGGTGGTTAATTGTAGATAAGAGTCTCACAGACTTTCCTGCCAGGGCTGTCTTTGAACCACGATCTTCAGATCTCAGGCTCCAGAGTAGCTAGAATTACAGGTGTGAGCCACCAGCGCCCGGCTCTAGTTTTTTTTAAAGAAAAAAAGTTTGGTGGGCTGAGAATATGGCCTAGTGGTAGAGTGCTTGCCTTGTATACATGAAGCCCTGGGTTCAATTCCTCAGTACCACATATACAGAAAAAGCCAGAAGTGACACTGTGGCTCAAGTGCTAGCCTTGAGCAAAAAGAAACCAGGGACAGTGCTCAGACCCTGAGTTCAAGCTCCAGGACTGGCAAAAATACGAAAAAAGTTTGGAGGTTCAGGATTAGTGAAAGGCATTTCAGTATACCCATGATTTTGTGAGCTACTCAAATGTATATCATTTATTTCATAATATATACGATGTTTGTGGAAAATATTCTATTTGGGGAAATCAAATGTTTTAAAGGATTACATACTAAATCATTCCTTATTGAATCAAATCATAGAGTTTAGTAAGTATTTTCAATAATGAATACCAATGTTAGGATACCACACTAGAAAACATTCTGATTGAATTGGCCCAGGATGAGACCATGCCATTGGGAAGTTTTGTAAAGGTCCCAGGTGGTTCTAATTGGCAGCCAAGATTGAGAATCCCTATCATAATGTTACATTTAGCATTTTATTAATACTCCAGAGAATCTACTAAATATATTAGCCCCTTAAGATGACAATGAATAGCAAAAATTGTAAAGTACCTAGACATGTTTGAAGAAACACAATAGTCATAAGGATAAGATTTTGGCCAGGTTTTCAAATGTTTTATACCCTTTTTTCAACCTGTGCAATGCCTTGAAGAGCAAAAAAAGCTATGAAACTTGAAGTTAAATACTGAAAAAAAGATAGTATGTTGTCAGAAATTTTTTAAGTCCAAGATTATCCACAATCAGAATGTAAGCATGTCCAGTTATTTGTCAGGCTGCATGAGCCTTCTACAACAAAATCCTATAGGTGTGTATTTGTTAATACAGGAATCAAAATACATACTTTCTGGGAAAACTGTGTCTCTGGAGTACAAATTAAAACCAATAATATAATTGTAGATCTCTAAAATATTTCAACAAGTAAGCCCCCTCCCTACACACAAGGGCTTGTTTGCAATGGGAACTTAGAGATTATTAGATGTATAAATTACTCTTTTAATAAGTGGATCCTATTGAATAAAAGATCTCTGGAGATCTCTTCAAATTTGATTTAATTATTAAATGTATTTAAAATAATATAGATATATGTTCTAACATAGTTTATATTAATAATATATTACATAAATATGTATGCAACTGTTTGGGGTGCAAATAAACCTAGCTATACAAAAATTTAGAAGAAAAAAACTTTAGAAGTTCAGAAACCGACTTTAGACAATGCTAGATCTAGGGACTCAAACATTGTTATCACAAGTTTGTTTTGTTCTTTCTACTTTTCTTCTGTTTTTCCTCCAAGTAAACTTCATTCCTGGGATGATTATCTCTCTGTGGTAACAAAATGGCTGAAGTAGCTAGCTCTAGGTTTTCCTGCAACTGTTTAGCAATCTCAGCAAAATACTCTTCTATCTTATTCATGAGCGCAAGCAAAAATCATGGAATTGTGTCTTACTGACCCAGATTGACATGACTTTGATTATGTACCAATGTTTGAATCAGTCTCCATATCTACTGTGATCCAATATTCTGATTGGACAGGCCTGCTGTCACATGACCATTCCTCGAACTGGGGTGGGGCTACTGTGCCTGGATTACCTGACTGAAGTTTGAAGAGAGAGCCATTTACCCAAGCAGAAGTTGCTATTGGAAAAATTTTGGAGTGGATACTGAGGGATAAAAAACAAGAGATTCACCCCACTTCAGAAGAAATATTTCAGATTATCCTACCTGGTTGTTCTTGCTTCCAACTTCCCTTTAGCCATAACAACGAGGCTTTATGATACTTTAGGTTGGCTTGGGTAAGAGCCATTCATAAAATTTGGTATATTACCTCTTTATTTGCCTGAACTACAGCTACATTTCATTTAATATTAGAAATGTATGTTTGTATAGAATGGAACGATATAGCTAAAGATACTGCTTTCTAAAAATGCTTTATCCATACAATAAATAAAAAGTAATGTCCGAGTTTCCTGTGAACCAAAAGCAGCTATCTTAAAAATTGTCAAACCAGAAACTGGAACTCCCTGAATGGATGAAGATATAAATATATCCCACTACAGAAACACCATTATCTTCCTAGCTTCCACAGTTCTAAGGTGGGCTGTTAGAAGCAAGTTAGTGACTAGTATTGAAAGAGTTCACAGTTTGTATTGTTGTTAGTCCCAGTCGTCATGGCAACCCACTGGCTCTACATAAAGCCTGAAGCCAGCAGACATGTAATGGAATACATTCCTCTGAGTGAGTCAAAGTCTTGTTGAAAAGGAAGCAATCACAGTGTTATGGAAATAAATTAAAAACTCCTATGAACAGCTCAGGATTGAAATAAGCAACTTCTTTGGAATCACATTTCTCCCTCCCACATATTTTTGATGATAAGTAACTTGATTATGTCTTATTTTGGATGGGTAGGCCAATCACATCTGTAAGAAGTGTCAGGACAAACCCACAGCCTACCTGTCTACCTCATAAGGATCCAGTAAGGATCTGATGAGAAAATTGTGTGACAGAACTGTGAAAACTTAATGAGCTGTAGTAATATGGCTAGTGCTGTTTTCATTAGGAGACCTTAATTCTCAGCAATGAAAGTTCCAGATCTGATTTTAACCCACCCCTGAGCTGTTAGAGACTACTTCCGATGACAACATACTAATACTTTGCTCAGATTTAAAGTCTAAGTGATGAAACTGTGCCTAGTCTCCTGGGACGTCCTACTCTACCACTGAGGAAGGTTATGCCAGTAGAATATAATGTTAAATCACTTGGATTTTGGAATCAAACCAATCCCAATTCAAGTTTCAGCTCTGTTTTGTAGCTATGGGAACTTGGGCATGTTAAAGTCTTTGCATTTCAATTCCCAATAACAAAGGGGAGGTATTGGTATCTACCTCGTAGATCTGTGAGGATAATTCAATAATATAAGGACATTCATGAATGCACTTAATAGTCTCTGGAACACAGGAAGTGGTAAATAAGTGTTAGGTATTCTTGTCATTAGCTTGATTTACTTTGAGGAACCATTGGCATGATTTTCTTGCTAGTTCTTTTTTTTGTTTTGTTTTGTTTTTGCCAGTCCTGGGCCTTGGACTCAGGGCCTGAGCACTGTCCCTGGCTTCTTCCCGCTCAAGGCTAGCACTCTGCCACTTGAGCCACAGCGCCGCTTCTGGCCGTTTTCTGTATATGTGGTGCTGGGGAATCGAACCTAGGGCCTCGTGTATCCGAGGCAGGCACTCTTGCCACTAGGCTATATCCCCAGCCCATTTCTTGCTAGTTCTTATTGAAGTTATATGCTAATATATTAAATTCTTCTTTAATTCTTGATTAACTCTTTTGCTTCCAAATACTACTTTGCTCTCTTAACTTTTACTTCTTGTTATCATTCTTATTGAATAAGAGAGACTATTTATTGGTCAGTAAATAACAATTTAGTTCCATATTGTTCAATGTCATCATTGATACTGCTGGCATATGCTGACACCCCCCCCCCCCCCAATTCCTGACTGTGTTCTCAGGAGGCCTCGTTAGCTTAGAAATGAGAATGTTCTTGAAGGATCAATGGGAGAGCCCATTCTTCCAGGTCAGATAGTTGAGGGTCAGCCATGACAGTCATATCTGTTCCCTGACACCCCCACCTGGCCAGAATCATGGGTAGTCCACAAAAGTTATAGAACTTTAGCAGCAAGTGTTGTCCAGTATTGCTTCACTAATTGGGCAAAGTGGTTAAATTCCTGAAGTTCAAGCCTATCTATGCCCCTCCCCCAATTCACCAGTTCCTGCTTCTGGAAATATTCCTTTAGAGAAGAACAGAAATGTTTTCAGACTATCAAATGCTCTTTTTCCACTCCTGAACTGGTGAGGCTCTTAAACATATTCTTCCAATAGCCTCAGAAGGCCAGTATTTGGAGCTACAGATTTGCATAGGATCTGTTTTTCCAGGAAATATAGTTTTCTCTTAGGATAATTTATTTGGAATAGTTAGCCTTCCCTTCTACCTGTCCAGAGTTGTTCTCTCCATCTTTTTAGAGATTGTCTTTAAAATAGTTTCTCTAGCACCGTCCATTCCAAAGATTTACTATTTCTTTCCAACATCATTATTTTAATGCCAGGCTGATTTTTCTTTGCTACAAAAGGTTTTCAGAGTCTTTATGAGCTTCTTTCTTTCTTTTCTTTTTCTTTTTTATATTTTTGGTAAGTCATGCGGCTTGAACTCTAGGCCTGGGTGCTGTCCCTGAGCTCTTCAGCTCAAGCCTTGTGCTCAACCACTTGAGCCGTAGTGCCACTTCCAGTTTTCTTCTGGTTAATTGAAGATAAGAGACTCGTGGACTTTCTTGCACAGGCTGGCTTTGAGCTACAATCCTCAGATCTCAGCCTCCTGAGCAGCTAGGATTAGAGGGGTGAGCCACCAGTGCCCAGCTTTAATAAGAGTTTCTTGATTTCTACTGAACTTGCTTCTCCAGCACAGAGGAAAACTGAACAAGAGGGAGTCTTATGAGCACATCATATTCCTTAGTGACAAACCAGATAAATAACACACTCTCTTGGTCTCTTTGTTCACCAGAAAACCTCAATCATTGGGGAAGCGTACAATTGCCAATTCCCAGAACAGATATTTTTCTCCTTACTCAAAGACACCTTGAAGACCTCATGTTCAAACCAGAACTATTTTGGGTTGAAATGAAATGAGACATTTGATACCTTTGTGTCTGGTAAAAAAAATCTTTCCCAAATAACACTAGATTCTCTTCTCTTCTTTGCAATTGCTAATGGTAAAGATGCTAATTATACCCCCTTGTTTTGCTCCCCATTCTGAATTGGAGACCACTTCCTTTCAGGCTAAGCATCTCTTAAATTGAAACCACAATCTGAAGGGAAAATACTTTTGATTAGACAGGCAATTTTTTAAAGACCTCATGTGCTCTAAAACTATTTAATTTTGCCCAACTAGCCTGGTTTCTATTTTGAAAAAAAAATCGATTACATATGCCAATAAACTTGCCATTTTCAAAAATGCCACAAATTCTGATGTTTAGTGAGTGATTTATACTGCAACCAAGAAACTAGGGATTCCTAACTTAATTGGAGTGTGGTTTTAAAATTGTGAAGCTATAAACATAATTTAACACTAACTTCCTCACTAATGGAGCTTTAATTTCATACAGAGAAAAAGTTTCTCAACCTTCTCACTACTAGCATTTGGGTCAGATCATTCTTTGTTCAGAGACAGGAGAAGGACTGTCCTATATATTGTGAGGTAATTAAAGAACCCAGTTCCCTCCCCACTAGATGCCAGTAGAATTCTCATTCCAACTGTGACAGCCAAAAATGTCTCTAGACATTGCCAAATGTCCCCTGGGAATACATCCACCCCCTGGTTGAGACACACTGGTGTCTTGCTTTTCTAGACTATAAAAATCTTAGAGACCAATGAAAAAAGAAGAACATTAGGCCTTGGAGTATACTACTTGGAGTCTATTTTTTTTCTAATCCTTTCCTTTTCTCACTTGAGATTTTTAGAAAGACAATTAAATGTCCAAATATAGTTACAATATATAAACATCCATCGCTTGCAGGACTTACCTTTCTGCTGATGGGTCAGTATAAACAAGAACTTTTCAGGAAGTTTTCCAAAAGTTCGTAGGGCCCCTCTCTGGCCTAGTTCACTGAGGGCCAGGGTAAAACTACTCATTATCTGAGTGACTAATCCACAGGCCCATTAGCTGAAATAGTCAGAGAGGGGAAAAGGAGTGTCATGTTTCCTGTGTACTGTTTTCTCTTTTTAAGCATAATACCCAGTACTCTAATGAGTGGCTCCAGCCAAATTGGTTGGACAAATTGGCGAGCTTGGGCTTTGCTGTCCAGTACTTGCTTTTGACCCCACACAGTGCAACCAACCATCGCGTCCACTCCCTGTATCTCAGCATTCATCAATGGAGTCGCAACTAGAAACAAATAGTACATTCAAAATCGATTGCAGAAAGTTTCATGAGGAGAGAATTCACAGGGGTTGTCAGACTTTAAAGAAATCCCAAAGAGTACAATATGGCAGAGCAAGTTGCTGGTACCAGTTCTAAGCCTAAAAGAGCAAAGCAAAGAATGGTAACTGGGAACCTAGAGAGAAGCTGTGGAGGCAGCCATCTTATGGGAGCTAATTTTTGCATCATAAAAAAAACCACCAAGCCATGTTGACCTAGCAAACAGGGGACTTAGAAAATAAGTAGCCCAACTTCACTCTCCCCTGCCCTCCAACTTCCTTCTACTAGCTTGCATTGGCCAAACACAACCAGAAGAGGAAGGACAAGGGAACCTGATGATGCCATCTATGTACAGGACAGCCTCGCTGGGGATAGAGCGGAGTGGGAAAGAATGGAGAATGGACGTGAGGAGCAACCTAGATAGAATCAGCCCACACTGGAACATCAGATTCCATGAGAGTAAGGAAGAATGTTATCTGACTCTCCCCTAGTAACTCCCCCATGTCCCACGGGGCTGAAATGAGCTAGCAAAGCACACTGAACATTTCATAGTTTTCTAATCACCTCCATGGGATTCCATTGCTGAACCACCAAGCCAGACACACATGCTACAATCACGGTTCCATTCTATGCTTTGTCTGCTAACCCATGGCTCTTCTGACATGTGCCTGAGTCCACAGGACAATTGTGTGCCAGTTTGTGTTGTACTCTGTCTGGTGATTGCAGTCATTTCAACTGTATATGATGATTCTATATAAAACAAATACTGTCTTCAGCTTTCTTGAGGTATCATTGACAAAACACAAATATTTCCACTTCCACTTGATAGAAGAAGCCATGAATGTTCCCAGCATGCTTCCAGCATAGGCTGGAGGAAAATGAATTTTTTTAGAATGAGAGGTGGGCAGAAATTAGAGTTAGATTGAATGGAAGGCAAAGCAATGACTTAGGATTTTCACAATCCCATCCTGCTTCTTAGAAAAGTGTGGGCATTACAAGCACTTGAACAAGCATGATAAAAGCTTCTTGGGGTTTTGTTGGTTGTTGGGTTGAGGGGGCATTATTTGGCTTTTTTTTTACTAACATGAAGTCACACTGCCTACCAGAAAAGCTATTATCTAAATCAGTAATACTACAAAAATATGAAACCCTAAAGAACAAAGGGATTCCATTTGGTTTGAATGCCCATTTAAATGTGAAAAGGCATCTGTGAAAATGTCCCATCACTTAAAGATATGAATGACAATATAATTTATGGTTGATGTTATTTCTAAGCTATTTTTTCTTGAATAAGCAGAACCGGTAAATCTCACAAAGAAAATGAAAGTGCTATCTGTATCGTCAAAACACAATTGAGAAGAAAAATTAGGGAGTTGTACAAACTAATCTCCAGTTGACAAAGGCACTTAGTTTGTAATTGTTACATCTAGGATAAGTCCTTAGGGTCCTTTAATAAGTAAAGCATTTATTTCATAGGCTGGCTCAAATTTCACAGCTATTATGTATAAAGCAAGAAGCAAAGTTTAAATAGATTTGATTCTTTGGCTGGGAATATGGCCTACTGGTACAGTGTTTGCCTAGCAGGCATGAAGCCCTGGGTTCTATTCCTCAGCACCACATATACAGAAAAATCCGGAAATGGAGCTGTGGTTCAAGTGGTAGAATGCTAGCCTTGAGCAAAAAGAAGCCAGGGACAGTGCTCAGGCCCTGAGTTCAAGCCCCAGGACTAGAAAAAAAACAGATCTGATTCTTTTAATTGTAAATGAATTCAAATGAACAAGTAATCCTTTTCTATTGGAAGGGATCTGGAAAGCTCATTTATCCTTAGATGCTAATAAATAATGGGCCACATTATAATCTGTTCTTGTGATATTTCCATTTTTGAAAGAAGATAACAAAACCCTCTATGGCCAGCTAAAATGAAGAGAAGTATTTATTGAAGAATCCTAGGGACAGTTTCAAAATCTTGGTTCTTATGACATTAATAGTTCATAAAGAAAATGTTCTCGATTTGGCATTTCTCTTATCTTCCCCTAAGACTAGATTAGGGTCACAGATTGTCCATGGATGCATTATATAAGCTATGTCTCCTCCTTGGAGTGGTGTACTTAGAAGGCCATATGTTCATTACTTCTCACTGTGAACATTAACTTTGACCACCCAGAAAAGACATGGATTTTTCCACTGCATACTGGGGATATAGCCTAGTGGCAAGAGTGCCTGCCTCGGATACACGAGGCCCTAGGTTCGATTCCCCAGCACCACATATACAGAAAACGGCCAGAAGCAGCGCTGTGGCTCAAGTGGCGGAGTGCTAGCCTTGAGCGGGAAGAAGCCAGGGACAGTGCTCAGGCCCTGAGTCCAAGGCCCAGGACTGGCCAAAAAAAAAAAAAAAAAAAAAAAGACAGGTCCCACTATGTGCCCAAAGCTGAAACTCCCAATAGCCTAGATTGGTCTTAAACTTGTGATCTTCCTGTCTCAGCCCCCTGCATGCTGAGCATACAGGCGTGTGCCAGTGTGCTTGGCATAATCACCATTTCTTGACCTTGATGATTGTATTGTTGTTTCATAAGGGAGTGTCCTTGTTTATAAGAAATGAATGTTGAATTATTCAAAATGAAAGGTCATCATGTCTACAACTTATTCTCAAATGGTTCATTAAAAGTTACAAACATGGAGGGGAAAACAAGTAAAATTGTGGCAAATGTTAGCGATATGTGAAACTATGTGAATGGCATAGAAACGGGTTTTTGTCATGTTGTTCTTGTAACTTTTCTGTAGATGTTAAATTTTTCTAAATAAGAAGTTTGAAAAATGAAGAAAAGTAACTTTCCAATAAAATCAAGTTGTGCTTGATTGATTGTGCACAAAATCATAGTTTTTGGGGGGGCAATGTGTAAAAAGAATGACAGAATTTTAATTTCTAACAGATTTATTACTCATTTCATTTTATCACAACACTGGAAAACTATCTTTTCTTGTTTATAGTTAGTATGGTCTATCTACTGAATTTAATAGGAAGGCTTGCTCTATTGGGACCAATTGTAGTTTTCGTAGAATACAACAAAATGTTCTATTATGAAGCATTCAGGGAAGATTTTCAGTCTCATGATCCTTGTTGTCTTATCAATGTTCTAGGAAGGTGGTCAGACTTTATAGGGTACATAATGGACACTTGGTCTCAAAGACAAGGGCTCCAGCATTAGCAGAGTCTCATGATCCAAATGTGTCTTAGAAGCACCAGACTTGTTGGTCATGAAAGGAAGCTAGGACCTGGGATGGAAAAGATTTAGAAACTGAAGTCAACTTTCCTTCAGAATGGGTGCCTCCAAATGGAATTTTAAGTCAAAATAAATAACAAAATCTGATTTTAATGTGTGATTTTTTTTAAAAATCAGAGTCATTTCCATTCCATTAAGCAACATGGATTGAAATGCATGATAGGCTAAGTATTTTATATTGTCGCATTTTATCCTTACAACAATAATACGACTTAGGTAAAATAATTCTCATATTATAAATGGGAAGTGAAGCTTAAAAGAATTGCTTACCTGAAATCACACTGCAAATAGCTAGAGTCAGCATTTGAGCCAGGCAGCATGATTTCTAGGCTTTTAACTCCTCTGCCATGTTTGTGGGTAGTTCCTTACCTTACCTTAAGGCCAGACCTCCCCTCCCCCACTGCAATTCCTACCTCTAGCCCCATGCCTGTGGAACAAGGTCTATGGTTTATTAAAGGAAGATGCTATTCTCTAGTGTGACAGAAGTGGAAGTAGTCTATCCAGGCAAAACAAAACACAGGAAAATCACTCCTTCCATCTTTTCCAATAGGCAGCCAGACTTTCCATATTGCAGATGACTAAAAGATGAGCTGATTGTGCCCAGGAGGGTGGGACTCTCCTGCCAAATTTCCTGGCTGGTGATGTTCTCATCTCCTGCAAAGAGTGAGATTCTTCCAAACACTGGTGTTCTCCATTCCCCCTGTGGATGTGTAACTTAGTCAGGTGAGCTTGCCAAAGTCCGATCCAGAGCCTCATCCAGTGCTCAGATAGAAAGCTAGTCCTGCTCTAACAGCAGTCTGTGAAACATAATTCATTGCAGATTCCTTCTGGAGCTGCTTAAGCTCCTTGATGTCTGAAATGCACGGCCAGCATACAGCTTGCCCTGGCACTGAGGAGCTTGGAGAGGAGGTCCAGATGTCAGAAACCAAGGGCATCAATTCAGACAGAGCTTAAGCTTTCCCAAGACTTGGTGGAGTAGGATCACATACATGAATGAGGCTTCAGGGAGCTTACCCTTTCAACAGATCCAAACCACATCGATCACAAAATTCTATGAGAAGTAATGTCTTCCTCATGAGCGGACTAAACTTTAGCAATACTCTCTGTTTGACTCAATGGTACCTGGGTGGGGAAGTGATATGAAGCGCTTTTTCTCTCAGTACAAAAAGGAGGGCAATGTGGTCAGCAAAAAAAATATGTCCATTATTCTAAAAGATAAGGCTTTCCTCAATTAGCATTTGCTTTCTGTCCAGAGAAGAATCACGGGCTTTGGTTCTGCTACTGTAATGTTTACAATTAATTGGCTATTCTCAAATCACAAAACTAATGTGGATAGTGCTACCTCTAAACTTGATTCCTTGGCAAAACTCTAAGAGGTAGCTGTTAAATAACTCATTTTCAGACATAGCAAAGTTAATAGTCCTAAATCAATATAGTTGTGATCAAGGTCAAATCCGATAACATAGATGAATCCCACTGGTGTTAAATCAAGTGAAAAAAGCCGGACAAGAAAGAGCACAAAGAAGAAGCAAAACTTCTGTGAGGCTCACAATGACTAGAAAGAGGCATGAAAGACCTTTCAGGAATGTGTTGGGTATTGAACTCGGGACCTTGCACATGGTAAATATATGCTGTACCACTGAGGTGAACTCCCAGTCCAGAAATCTTAAAGAAAATTTCCAAAGCTATTTTAAAGCTATTTTCTGCACATTTACATAAAATTGTCTTTAAAAATGCTGGAGTCCATTGGCTTATTCTGTAGTCCCAGATACAGTAAGTGAAAGTGAAAAAGGTCATGTTCCAAGGCCAGCTGGGCAAAAGCATGAAAACTTAAGTGAAGACAAACTAAAAGCAAAAGGGGTAAAGGTGTGATTCAAGTGGTAAAGCCTAGGAAATGTGAGGCCTTGAGTTCAACCCCCAGTAGTGTGTATGTATTTGCAGGGGGTGGAGGTTGGGGTGGGTGTTATGAATGAGGAGGTTGGTAAAAGCCAAGTTCAAGTTCTAACTCTTTGAACTTCATTTGCTACTTTTTTCTTTATGACCCTCACCTAGTTGGTGGTAGTGGACACTTCCATTTGTATTTCCTTTCATTCTTTTCCAAATCTGTAAAAGATGGCAGGGTTAGAGAAAGAGTAAATTTACAAGAGTAAATTGGGGAAAGAAGTAGATGAAGAACAGGAGGAAGATGTGGAGATGAAGAAGATGATTAACCTGGAGTAAAGGTGCAGAACACCAGAGGAGGAGAAAAGTTAATCCTTAATGATTACTGCCTGGGTGTAAATAGGGAAATCAAAGGCCTGAACAATATGTCAGAAGACTCAGAGTTTCTGACTATGGCTAATGAGAAATGAAGTCTACTGGCTCAGCTCCACAACTTAAATTAATGTTGAAAGTTGGAATTTAATGACAATATTATTTTAGAAGGCTTTAATGTCCTAGCAGAGAAAGATCCAAATCTTACTTACATACCTCACTCTAGTGGAAACAATATCAAAGATCTCGGGAGAGATAAAAAAATCTCAAAAGTTTCAAAAGACTTGTTTAACTATGCAGTCAAAAACCTGAAGGATTTCAGAGAAAGCATTTCTGAACTGCCCTAACACATCACATAATGACATCAATTTGGTCAGGTGGATAATGAAACAGCAGACTTGGAACAGGAGGATAAAGATAGAGATGATGATCATATTATATGTAGAAACATTTTTCATTAATCCTCTCTCATTGGGAACTTCTCTAGCAATGTACTTGAAATCTTAATTTTTCTAGTCCAAGCTCACTTTATTAGGCATTTTTAGCCCATAAAGCATGATCACTCTTGGAAGTGGCACTGTGGCTCAAAGGGCTACAGCACTAGCCTTGAGCTCAAGAGCTCAGGGACAGCGCCCAGGCCCAGAGTTCAAGCCCCAGAACCAACAAACAACAAAGCAAACAAAGAACAACAACAACAAGAAACAAAGCATGATCACTCTTACACAGGTATGGTTTGGTTCATTACATCAATAAGGTTTTAAAGTTATTAATTGAAAATAACCAATGTGAAAAAGAGCTATTGGGGTCCCTTAAGTGATTGAGCACCTGCCTAGCAAGTATGGGTTCAACCCCAGTACTGCCAGCAAAAACGGAGACATTTAAAAGGCAAATATTATGATGACATAGATTCACTTGGGGCCAGTTGTAGTGACACTTGCTGTGATCCCAGATACTTGGGAGGCAGAAGTATATGGTTCATAGCTTGAAATCAGTTTAGACAAAAACCATGAGACCCTAGCTGAAGGACAAACTAAAGCTAAAAGGAATGGAGTCCTGGCTTAAGTGGTAGGGCACCTGACTACCAAGTGTAAGGCCCTGAATTCAAACCCCAGTACTGACAAAAAAAGAGAAAAGAAAAAGATGTGCTTCAGTGTAATAAAATTAAATATTAGCAGAAAAAGGAGGCCTTTTTCCCAAGCCCCCAAATTTTTCTCATCTAGAAGCTTAAAACCACATTTCTCATTAATTCTTGGTTTAGAGAAGACCTCAAAGTGGAAACAGTCTGTTTCTAAGTGGACAGGAATGCTACAGAGCAAAATCTATGGGCTATGGGCCAAGAGGACAGTTTTAATAAAGCACAACATTAAAACAACTGGGATTGCATCAAACTGAAACTAACAGGCCTCTATATAGCAAAGGAAATAGTCACTAGGGTAAAGAGACAATCTACAGACTGGGAGAAAATCTTTTCCAGCTCTAATCTGACTAAATATTAGTAACCAGAATTCACAGGAAGCTTAAAAAATATCTTCAACTCTCAAAGAATCAACAATCCACTACATGGGCAAATAAATGAACTGGATATACAATTCTCAAAAGAAGTAAAAGTAGCCAACAAACACATGAAGAAATGCTCAACAACTCTGGCAATAAAGGAAATACAAATCCAAACAACATTGAGACTTCATTTCCCTCTAGATAAAATGGCCATCAATAAGACTACAAACAAAAACAAATGCTAGCAAGGATGTGAGGACAAAGAAACTCCAACACACTGTTCATGGAAATGTAAACTAGTGCAACTACTATGGAAGTCAGTATGGAGGTTCCTCAAACACCTGAAATTAGAGTTACTCTATGATCCACTCCTTGGCATATATCTAAAGGAGTATAAGTCAGGATATAGTAGAGGCTCTTCTACACTCATGTTCACTTGCTACACTACTCATAGTAGTCAAGCTATGAAACAGCCCAGATGCCTCACAACTGATGAATAGACCAAGAAAACGAAGTGCTATTCAGCCATATATATGTATATATGTATATGAAATTGCATGTGTGTATATATATAAAATGATATTTATAACTGTGGGAATGTTTTTTTGCGTACAGGGAGGAAAAGAGGATGTGAGGTAAGCAGTACCAAAATCCATTGCATCTGTGAATGAAGATTGCAAAACAAAACACTGCAAGCTGTTGAACAATAGGGGTAATGAGGATGGGGAAACAGGGAGTAACCTAGAGGGTCGAGATGATTAAAGTGCTATATATGAATGTGTGAAATATCAGAATCCAACTCCTTTGAACAATTAACATACACTAAAAATAATGAATGACAAGAATGTAAAACAGATGTCTGGATAGAAGGTTCTAGTCGGGGGAGGGAGGGCAGATGGAGAGGATGAATATGATCAAAATACTTTAAGTGAAATTGGAACAATGAAGCTTGTTGAGAGTAGGCTAGAAATTGGAAGGAGAGGTAGGAAGAGGGAAAGTGATGGATGGGGTGAGTTTGACCGAGGTACATTGTATGGATAGGAGGACATGTTAAAATTAAACTCCTTTATCCTGGTGCTGATGGCTCATGCCTATAATCCTAGCTACTTAAGGAAGCTGAGATCAGAGGATCATGGTTTGAAGCCAGCCTGGGCAGGAAAGTCCGTGAGATTCTTATCTCCAATTAATCAACCCAAAAAGCCAGAAATGGAGCTGTGGCTCAAGTGGTAGAGTGCTAGCCTCGAGCACAAAAGCTCAGGGACATTACTCGGGCCTTGAGGCCCAGGACCAGTTTACAAAATAAATTAAACCCCCTTGTGAGAGGTATGGCTTAGTGGTAGAATGCTTGACAAGTATATATGAGAGTCTATGTTCTATCTGAGAGAGGGAGAGAGAAAGAGAGAGAGAGAAAGAGAGAGAGAGAGAATTTTTTCTTTTTTCTTGATCGTGGAGCTTGAACTCAGGGCCTGAGCACTGACCTGAGCTTTTCTGAGCCACAGCACCACTTCCCAGAGAGATTTTATACCTTAGCAGAGGTAAAATATTTCTAGTTTTCCTGAAGAAATATAGAAAGCAGTAAAAGTTGAACACAACAAAAGAGGAAATAAACTGAAAATTCAAAACACAAAAAAACTAGGTCTGTGGAAATCCAAACACATGTGATGAAATAAGTCTGCACTAGCATTGCACTGCAGTAGTGATACAAGTATTCCAATTGTATCCGTTATAACACTTTCAATTGCAAAGAAGAAAATCCACCTGGTTTAAAAAAGATATAGAAACAAGGTAACAAACAGTACAAGAAATGTATCCAGGGGCTGGGGATATGGCCTAGTGGCAAGAGTGCTTGTCTCCTATACATGAGGCCCTAGGTTCGATTCCCCAGCACCACATATACAGAAAATGGCCAGAAGTGGCGCTGTGGCTCAAGTGTGGCAGAGTGCTAGCCTTGAGCAAAAAGGAAGCCAGGGACAGTGCTCAGGCCCTGAGTTCAAGCCCCAGGACTGGCCAAAAAAAAAAAAAAAGAAAGAAAAGAAATGTATCCAATGCCTAACGTATGAAACTGTAACCTCTCTGTACATCAGTTTGATAATAAAAATTTGAAAAAAAAAAGATACAGAAAGTATGTTTGCCTTATGTATTCTGGAATATATCTTTATATAGATTTATGTTTATCTTAAGACTTATGGACATGATTATAGAAACTGGCAAGTCCACAATCTGAAGGGTTGGCCAGCATCTAGGAAAGAGCCAATGTTACCTTTCAAGTGTAAAGAGCAGCTGTTGCAAACTAGTCCCTCTGGCTTGGTGGGAGAGGGCCAATCTTTCCTCTACTCAGGCTTTTAGCAGATTGGACAATGTCCACCTACATCACAGAGGATACTCTGTTTTGTTTCAACTCCACTGGTTTAAATGTAAATCGCATCCCAAAGCATCCTTGCATAAACATCCAGAATATTCCACCAACTATTTGAGCACAATGTCACACACAAGTTCACATACAAAAATCTTTTGTGAACTTGGTCCACATACCCATCTCTTTAAGTTGTCCTTAGTCTCCAAATGACAAGGTCATGACCCTGCTAACATGAAATAACCATTCTATACAAAACTGAAACATCACTAATCCTGGACTCAGAAGAGTAACATCTTCAGTATTTACTTTGCTCCTACATGTTAAATACTGTAATATAAAGTTAAGAATGCTTATTTACTATGGATATAAAGTCAACACATCTGATGTTGCATGATAACAGAAGGAATAAAATAAAGATAGTTTGTCTACACACATACTATTTTGAATAAAACTCTTGAGTATTTTTCTGTCTATTTAGCTGATGGCTCCTATCTCAGCAACCACAAACCAGATGTGCAAACAGTGACAGAAATCCACCTGCCAGAATCCCTCACCACCATGTCACCTTGTAAGTGTGACTTCCATGACACAATGACAAGGTGAAAGTTCACGTGCTTTCAGTATATACATCCTCAACCTAGACCAAGCAACCATAGAGGGGCAAACAACAGTCTTCCATTCCAGAATCTAGAGTTTGTTGATCTAGAGTTGAAAAAGTTGTGACACCGAGTTCGTGTAGGGTTAAAGCACAACATATGTGCTGCCTGGACTTTTTTGTTGCCAGTCTTGGGGCTTGAACTCAGGGCCTGAGCACTGTCTTTGGCTTCTTTTTGCTCAAGGCTAGCACTCTACCACTTGAGCCACAGCACCACTTCCGGCTTTTTCTGTGTATGTGGTGCTGAGGAATGGAACCCAGGGCTTCATGCATGCAAGGCAAGCACTCTACCACTAGGCCACCTTCTCAACCCTGCCTGGATTTTTTTGGCAATCTCCCCTGTAAGGTGATGAGGCAGCTGTGGGTGAGAAGCAGGACTGGAGCACTTGGGCCTTGGCAAAGTTCTAGAAGCTGCCAAAAGTTGAACCTCCAGAGAATGAGAGTGACTAATGACAGAGACCATGAATGCCAGGGCCTTGCACACCCATTTTTATTTTTAAATAAGCTTATGACCAGGAAGTAGGGCATTTTGTAACTTCCTTGGGAATCAAAGCCAAGTGGCCCCAAAAGCTTCCAGATTGGCAAATGACACAGCCCACAGGCCCGGCCCGGCCTAGCAGGGGCGAGATTCCTGTCCTCCTCCAGGAAGCCCTCATCGGACTCCACCATTGGAGTTGTCTTTGGGGGTTTAGGTTTTTACTTCAAAACAAAATGCCAATTTCCTTGCCCAAAACAAAAGGTATCAATGGAGACAAGGTCTAAAGGAATAGTGTGACCTGTGAAGTTCAGGGCAGTCAGAAAGAGTGACTAGATAGGACAGAAAATTCAGATTTCCCTCCACAGAGATCTGTAGACTGGGAATGTGGAAGTAAGCGGGGAGAGCCTGTGGGGACCCATTAAATACAGCATGGCTGCCTGGGGCAAGGCACAGGACAGTCGGAAGCAGCCAATTAGGACCAGAAAGAGCAGGCTGGAGGCTTGAAGGCAACAATGATCTCATGGGTATCAGAACCTCACCATCTCCCTGGTTCAGCCTTGGGCAGAGTGGAAAAGGTCTTTTCTAGGATGAACCCCAAAGCACCCAAAAAGCAACTTCCTCAAACTTCTCTGCACGATCATGCCATTTCATGTAAAAAACTAAAATTAAGTTACAGAACAATTACGTTCCTAAAATAGTGGCAGTGATTTGGGAAAGCATAATCAAACCTCATTTCTTCATGAATTGTGTTCTTCTTTTAAAACTCTGCTAAATGTTCCTGTCTCTTAATTCACTGACTTCAATCTCAATTGGAAGGCATTTTAAAGTACCCTCAGTTTTTCAGTCTTAATTGTAATTTCCTCTGAGTTTCACCCTATTTGTCAAACTGTAAGATAAACTGTAAGGAAAAAGCTTTAAAATAATACTTTTTATTTATATTTTTAGTGCTTGTCTTCTTCTTTCCATTCATTAATCTTCTAGGCATATTTATTTGTTATTGAACCTATTTACTAAATATGTATGGAATTCATATCTGCTACTAAAGTAGGCTGAGGATATGAAAAAAAAACGCCTTTTCTGTTTTTCTTCCTCAAGAGGATCTGCCAGTGGTGGCAAAAAAAATGTTCAAACAAGTTATTAAAATACAAAGAATAAAGTCTGGCACTGGTGGCTCATGCTTGTAATCCTAATTACTCAGAAATCTGAGATCTGAAGATCTTGGTTCAGCCAACCCAGGCAGGAAAAAAAAAAACTCTCTGAGATTCTTATCTCCAATTGACCTCCAAAAAGCTAGAAGTGGAGATGTGGCTCACGGGGTAAAATAACAGCTTTGAGCAGAAAAATCACCCAAGTGGCTTTAAGTTCAAGCCTCAGTACCAACACACTGGAAAAAAAAAAGTAAAGAATGAGCACAATAAGTTATATTAAAAGCCCTAAAAATACACTTAAAAGTTAGTTTGTACTTTCATTTAGAAAAGAAATAGCAAGTTCATTATGTTAATATTTGTCTTTTTTTTAATATCAAGAAAATTTGACTGACATAGGCAACTTCTTCCATTTCTTATGTTAAAATGCCATTCAAAGCCAGGCACTGGTGGCTCGTGCCTGTAATTCTAGCTACTCAGGAGGCTGAGATCCGAGAATCACATGGTTCTAAGACAGCCCAAGCAGAAAAGCCCATGAGACTCTTATATCCAATAAACCACCAGAAAACCAGCAATGGAGCTTTGGCTCAAAGAGGTAGAGCACTTCTAGCCTTGAGCAAAAAGAGCTCAGCGACAGCCCAGGCCCTGAGTTCAAGCCCCACGACCGACAAAAATAGATAAGTGTGGGGCTGGGAGTATGGCCTAGTGGCAAGAGTGCTTGCCTTGTATACATGAGGCCCTGGGTTCGATTCCCCAGCACCACATATATAGAAAATGGCCAGAAGTGGCGCTGTGGCTCAAGTGGCAGAGTGCTAGCCTTGAGCAAAAAAGAAGCCAGGGACAGTGCTCAGGCCCTGAGTTCACGGCCTAGGACTGGCAAAAAAAAAAACAAACAAAAAAAATAGATAAGTGTACAAATAAATGAATAAGATACCATTTCATCCAATTTTCACACAATACAGTGAACTTTTTCCAATTTTCATGTTGGATGTCATCTGGTGGAAACATTATATGAGTAGTGCTCAGCTTTCTCATTTCCTGTGTTACACTGCTCTCATGTGGTGATTATGGGTCATTACAAGGCATTTTTTTCCCATTTCTTTGTCAAAGTGATATACAGGGAGGTTAGTTTCATACTTAAGGCAGTGTGTACATTTCTTATCCAACTTGTTACTTCCTCCCTCATTTTCCCCCTGCCTCCCCTCCCCATTTCCTCCCCTCATGAGTTGTACATTGGTTTATACCATATAGTTTTGTAAGTATTGCTGTTGCATTGGTTTGTCTTTTTATCCTTTGTCTCTCGATTTTGGTATTCCCTTTCCCTTCCCTCGTTCCAATACACATATAGACAATATCCAGGGTACTAAAATCAGTTACAGTGGTATCAAAGGGTAAAACCATGGGAAGAAAAGGCAAATGAAAAAGGGCATAATTTCACATGATATGTTGAAAATAACAGTGATAAGCCATTTGTTTCCATAACGTGGGCATTTTATTTCCTGTGTTTTACTGTCATCTTACAACATTTTCTGTAATTGCAGAATCTATTCTTTTTTCCATTTTCTTAAGGTTGACTTGTCACCCTGTGGATGTTTTGAGTAACTGCAAGATAGTTGTTTGTTTGTTTGTTAGTTAATGTTAGAATGCCCCTTGTGGAATTTTTGTGTAATTATAGACCAAATCGTTTTACTATGAATAGATAATAGTACCGATACAAATGTCATACAACTGTACATATATTTTAATTCTTACTCTAGTAACAGTGCTTACCAGCGGCATTTGCTTGTAAATGCACATCAGAGAAATGTTTCCTGTTACCCAGGTGAGAGTATCACCTGTCATAGTCTATGTCATCACAAATCAATTATGTTTTTCCTATTATTCATGTTAGATGCCACCTGGTGAATTATAAATGTAATTACTTTTTTTTTTTTTTTGGCCAGTCCTGGTCCTTGGACTCAGGGCCTGAGCACTGTCCCTGGCTTCTTTTTGCTCAAGGCTAGCACTCTACCACTTGAGCCACAGCGCCACTTCTGGCCATTTTCTATATATGTGGTGCTGGGGAATCGAACCCAGGGCTTCATGTATACGAGGCGAGCACTCTTGCCACTAGGCCATATTCCCAGCCCAATGTAATTACTTTTCACACATGCTTTCCCTACTATAGTTAGAATGCCACTGAGTGGAATTATGTTTTTTCCAGTGGAGATACTCTTTACCTTATTACCTATACAACATAAGTTAAACATGCCATAATGTATTTAGTACATGTGACCTACTAAATAGCCTACCTTAGCAAAACTGTACACTGTAGGATATACGTTACATAGATGCCTGTGAGCTGTGGTTGCTGTAACTAGCCAGTATCAACTACCCAGTATCATAACAGTGTAGATTACTAGCTCAGAAATAGATCAAGGCACCGGGTCCCAGTGGCTCACACCTGTAATCTTAGCTACTCAGGGGGCTGAGATATGAAGATCGTGGTTCAAAGCCAGCCCAGGAAGGAAAGTCCATGAGACTCTTATCTCCAATTAACCCCCAGAAAACTGGAAGTAGCGCTGTGGCTCAAAGCGGTAGAGCTCTAGCCTTGAGGGGAGGAGCTCAGGGATAGCACCCAGGGCCCATGACCGAGTTAAAAAGAACAGAAAAGAAAAAGAAATAGATCAAGCGTTGCAACATGGCTTCTACTAAATCCATATTGATTTTGTGCTGTTATAAATGCAAAAAGTCATAAGCCAATCCATGCTAACTTGACCCCTCTGTACTAGGTTGAGAATTCCACCTGGTGAAATCTCCTGCTATTACAGAACAGGTAGTATTAGAGTAAGATTATCCCGGAATTGCTCAATATGGTGTTCCATTTGAATAATTAATCAATGCTACCTAGTACGTGCAGTTGTCCTTTGTTATAAAGTATGCCTGTGGTTACCAAACTTGGCATCCAAATTACCTGGAGTGCATATTAAAATAAATAGATTCTTATTTTAGGAGGCTTAGGAGAGGGGTCTGTTGAGGATCTGCCTTTGTCTGTCCCTGTTGGTGGTGAGTCTGCTGCACTACACAACTCCTCCTGAAATGTTAGCTTCACACATAACTGTTTTTTGTTTTTTGTTTTTGGCCAGTCCTGGGCCTTGGACTCAGGGCCTGAGCACTGTCCCTGGCTTCTTCCGCTCAAGGCTAGCACTCTGCCACTTGAGCCACAGCGCCCCTTCTGGCCGTTTTCCATATATGTGGTGCTGGGGAATGGAACCGAGACCTTCATGTATATGAGGCAAGCACTCTTGCCACTAGGCCATATTCCCAGCCCCATAACTGTTTTTTTTTAAATATAATTTCTAAAATCATTTCACTTTTGAAGAACTGTAGAGATTTCAAAGAATTCTGTATTTGACCTTTGGGCCAAATGAGGCAGATTTCTTTTGTTTTGTGTTCTTCACCAGTGTTCCCATATAAGGCTGGGAGCCTGAGACTCCTTCTAGCCAGCCCCGTATCTGAACCACTCATGTCACCAACTAGACATTATTCCTAACTCTTACTTCTTCAGTGAGTTACTCCATTCTGTGGTGCAAATTTAGATAGGATATTTGCAAGCTTCTAAAATATGAGCTTCTGATTAGAGGCCTAAAAAGGATGGTGGGTGGTGCTCATAAACTGCATTTTAACAAGCACTTGCCATCAATTGTGATGGCGTCCACCTCTAATCCCAGCATTCAGGTGGCTGGGGTGGGAAGATCACCAGTTCCAGGCTTGTCTGTGCTACAGCAAGACCCTGGCTCAAAACCGAAAAGTACAAGGCCCAGAGATGGTGAGGATGCACCATAGTGAAGGATCAACTTGATTTTTAAGTCAAGTGTGGCTAGGACAACTATTGTTTGGACTCGCTTGATGGTCTCAAAACCAGCAGCAGTAACACTAGAAAGACTGGAATGGGACATGACCCTCATCTTTGCTTAAAATTTCTAGGTAGGAACAGATAAATGGGGCTGGCATTCTTTCCCTTAGCCTCCAGCTCTGCTCAGTTTCTCAGCTCAGCCCTGAACACACTAACAAGGATTAGCCTGGCTCCAAGGCCAGCCCCTGCCACAAATGACAGTGGTGCACGTTATAGAACCATAACTGGGTGATGTGATGACAAGTGGAAGAGATAGTCAATTAAAACCCATGCAGCGGGGCTGGGAATATGGCCTAGTGGTAGAGTGCTTGCCTTGTATACGTGAAGCCCTGGGTTCAATTCCTCAGTACCAAATAAACAGAAAGAGCCAGAAGTGGGGCTGTGGCTCAAGTGGCAGAGTGCTAGCCTTGAGCAAAAGGAAGCCAGGGACAGTGCTCAGGCCCTGAGTTCAAGCCCCAGGACTGGCAAAAAAAAAGAAAAAAGGAAAACATGCAGCTTCATGTTTTGTTCTGGTTTTGAAAGAGGGAGGGGGCATTAGAGGTTAGTTTGGGCTGAGGATGGGGTCAATCACCTCCCTCCTAGCACGAACAAGGTTAGTATTGGTGATTAAGTCCTAGGATTGAAATGAAAAAATGATTTCAGGAGGAAGGGCACATGAAAGGAGGGAAGGAGGGTGAGCAAAGGCAGTCATTGGATTCAATGTACAGTATGTAAAAATTGAACTATGTAACTGAGGGTAGGAATAGTAGGGGGAGGGGAAATGGGGAGAATGCTAGAAGGGGTGACATTGACCAAGAAGCATTGTACTCATAACCTGACTTATGGAATCGTAACCTCTTTATACAAGTTACTCTAGTGATAATGATAATAATAATATGAAGAAGAAGAAGAAGAAGAAGAAGAAGAAGAAGAAGAAGAAGAAGAAGAAGAAGAAGAAGAAGAAGGAGAGAAGAAGAAGGAGAAGAAGTCATTTCCATACCAGATTTGTGGCCCAACAAACCTGTAAATTGACCACTAGCTACGTGAAGCAATGCTCTAGTTCACCAGCAGGGGTCACTAGCATGCCGAAAGAAACCTCACTGGAAACCCTCTACAACCTAAAGCCTAACTGTACCCCCCCAAATCTATAGGTAATATAATCTACAAATACATGTAAGTTGAGATTTTAAAAGGCTGTAACATGTACAATAGGTGAAAATCACTTGTTACTGACAAATGTGTGTGCTCAGACAGGATTCACACCAGAGCCATGGGGGTGGTGAGTTGTACAGAAGCAAAGAATTGCTGTGAGTACAACAGCTGCCATGTAGACTGAACTGGAGTATTAGTTGGTGACTCATACCATCAGAAGTATTGCTGTTGGTGATAGGATTCTTTTCTGCAATGGTAAATAATTCCTAGAAGAGCCTAGAACAAAGCCCATTGTTGACATAATCTTTCTTCCATTTACTTAGCGTGCACCTTTGTCTTCCTAGCTAACCCATAGCAACTGGGTTGAGATCATTAGGTACAGATTGGAGACAGACTTTCTCACCTCTGAGAAAATCCAAGGGCACATTTGAAAGTCACAGGAGATTTATGCTTGGTTTCACTGCCCAGGTTAGCTGGCTTAACTCTGCCAATGGAAGCCCAAAGTGGTTTTATCATTGTGATAGTTCCCCCCGCCCACCCCCCCAAATCCCTTACCTGTAGAAATGGCTTCTGTGGTTTAAGAGCAGACAATGAAGCCAGCTATCACTTTGGCTTCCTTCTTCTTAGCCTGTTGGCACTCTATCACTGGAGCCACAACTCCATTTCTGTTTTTGTGGTGGTTGTTGTTGTTCATTTGTTTTCTGGTGATTATATGGATAGAAGAGTCTCACAGACTTTCCTGCTTCAACTGCCTTCTGACTTAGATCTTCAGATATTAGCCTCTGGAGTAGTTAGGATTAGAGGCATAAGCTCGGGACACCCAATGCTCACATGGCCCCCCAATTATAGTAGTTGAATCTGCCAAATGCCCAACTTCTCAAAAACCATGTAAACGACAGAGGTTTGTAAACTTGGCTTTACTCAGGAGGGTACCATGAGGATTTTTTGGGGGTGCATATTTATTTATGGTCACAAAATTCTAAGAGTATTTATTAAGGGTCAAATGCTAGGCTTGACAAACATTAACCCAAACCATCTTCATGATAGTGCTATGAGAGGGAAACTACCATTCTCATGTTTAAAGGTGAGGAAATGTCCAGAGGAAAGACCAGAGAGACCTTGGTTGACCTTGGCCTACTTGCCAACTAGTAAGTGATTTCCAAAGCCCAGATAGTAGGCTGCTTTAGGAGGACCAGTCCAGAAAATGAGCTATGAACATCAGGCCAGACAAATCAGCCATAAGCCATGTGACTGGAAGCCAGGCCTGACTGAGAGAACTGCAGTGGCAGGAAGTCCTAGGTCTGCCTGAATGGCAGCCAGGGTGGCGGAACCCACACACAGATGGAAAGATTCTGCGCTGCTCTTGGCAGGGAGTGAACAATGGGCCAAAAGTCATACCATGGCTGAGCAAGTAAGAAAGCCCTTACCGGACACAAAGTGCTATTGGCCTTCCAGACTCCAGAACTGAAAAATAAATATATATCCAGCACATATTAAGACACCCCCCCCCAGCCCCTCGCCTTCCTTACACAACTGAAACCTACTAATTATAATAACAGATGTAATGTATCTCCTTTTTGTGTGTGCTGGTACATGGGCTTGAACTCAGGGTCTGAATGCTGTCCCTTAGCATTTTTTCCCCAAGGCTGGTGCTCTACCACTTGAGCCACACACAACTCTTCCGGCATTTTAGTGGTTAATTGGAGATAAGAGTCTCATGCACTTTTCTGCCTGGGCTGGCTTTGAACTACAATCCTCAGATCTCAGCCTCCTGAGTAGCTAGGATTACAGGTGTGAGCCACTAGTCCCTGGCAATAAAACCCTTTTCATATATGATTTTCCCCCACTTCTTGCCTTTTCTTTTTTAATCTTACAATTTGTTTAATAAAAACCAACAGTATATATGCAATGTTCCTGCCAGTTTTCATTGCGAAGGCTGTGGCCTGTAAGCCCATAGGAAAGATAGAAGAAAGTGATTTGTAGATGACGCGATGTTATCTCCTAGGTCTTTCCAGAGGAGATAATTATGAGGGGTGTGTGTGTGTGTGTGTGTGTGTGTGTGTGTGTGTGTGAGAGAGAGAGAGAGAGAGAGAGAGAGAGAAATATGTACATATGTAAGTGACAACCTAAAAGATGCTTTCACTGGACCCTGTGAATTCCTCCAGCTTTGCACCTGTGCCCTTTGATCTGAGCTATTCTCTGCTGTAGTCCCTTTGTAAGCACTTTGGACTCCAAGAAAGACCTGAATTATCGATAAAAAAAAAAAAATCTTGTGTGCAAGACCAACTACTGCTCCGATAGGCAAGGCCTGCTTTTTAGCCTCTCTTTTGAAGAATTCTCCTTAGGGAGGTGTACAAAAGTGTTTCAGTTCAACACATCAGTTTGTGAATACAATACAGTTTGCTCAATGTCTCAGCTTTCTTATCATCTTAAAGGAAACAATAAAAACTCCAGGATCATTGTTAGGTTTTTAAATTAAGTAGCCGGTAAAGGAGAACGCCACGTGGTATTCAGGCAGGAGAGAACGTTTATTACCGAACTGCTGGCCTGTGGCCAAGATGATCCATGGCCAGAGAGAAGGGAGAGAGAGAGAGCGACCCCCACCCAGCCCTGCTTTATTTAGGGCAGGGGCAAGGGGTGTGGCCAGGTGGATTAGGAGGTGACCTCAGGGAAAGGGGAGGTAACTGCCTCCAGGTCTGCAGGTTACCCAGGTAACTGGGTGGAGACTTAATGAGGTGGGGGCATCTGCATGTAGCCCTCAGGGAGAGGACCTAACAATCATCTTGTTCCTGTTGCCATTCCAGTGGCAAACTGATGTCAATTCTGTCCTCCTCAAGGACAAAAGTGGAGGCAACAGTGCTTTGGGAATGGTTTAACGATGCATAAGCATTCTCATTTCCTGCCCCCAATTCTCTTTAACAGGAATCCAATGTCCATCTCTAAAAGCAACTAAGGATGTGCTGAAGTGATATTTTCCCATGGTTGCTATGCAATCAATCTCCTTTCTCTTCCCTTCACCACGTCTCTTTATTTGGTATGGAGGGGAGAGTGGTCGGACCTAACTTGGAATGCATGGAGTTTGGTCCTAGGGTCTAAAAACCTGGTTTCATACATATGTACATACATTTATATATGCGAGATGAATATATATAGCGAGAATGAGAAATATGTGTGTATATGTATATATACACAGAAAAATAGAGATGGCCATTTCTCTGTATCTATGTATGTGTAAATGATAAAGCATTGATTCTTTTATTTTCAGTTCAAATTCAGTACAACTAGGCTTTGACTTATTGGACTTTTTGTTTGTCTGTCTTTTATGCTGAAGATCATGGTTCATAATAAGGTTAAAATAATCATATAGCCAGGCATCAGTGACCCATGCCTTTAATTCTTGGCTACTCAGAAGGCTGAGATCTGAGGATCATGAAAAGTTAGAAGTGGAGCTGTAGCTTAAATGGTAGAGCTCTAGCTTTGAGTGAAAAAGCTAAGGGGCCACACCCAGGCCCTGAATGCAAGCCCCAGGACTTGCAAAAAATGAAAAAAAATTGTCTATTCATTTTGGGAAGGGGTTATGTATGTGTTTGTGATTTCAGATAATTGTAACACGGATTGGACTACGGTGGTCCTGAGTTCAATCTCCAGCATTGAAAATGATACAAGAACACTGCAAACAATTGAACTTTTTTTGGCAGTTCATTTTGTCCTGAGGATCTATCCCACTGAGGAGACATGGGTGCATTCCTGGGGTGTTAAGTAACTTGAGGTCATTCTCTGTGGGTTATGCCAATAACTTGATTTATAATTTAATTGGTTTGTTGTATTTCGCTTTGACTTCTGTTGTAGTTTGTGTGATAGTTATACAAAACATTTTAAATGTCTCAAAGTCAAAAAGGCCTTAAGCCAGAATCCTTTATCAAAGACATTCACAAATATCTACCACCTTTTATAACAAATATAGGATCCTTCTATTTTAATTCATCTGGGGGGAGAGTTGTCAGGAGTTCCTACTAAGTAAACAAAAGGTGTGTTGAAGGTCATAATTTGCTTTAAAGTTCAGTTTGATTAATGTGTGTGTGTGTGTGTGTGTGTGTGTGTGTGTGTGTGTGTGTGTGTGTCGGTACTGAGCTTGAACTCAAGACCTGGGAACTATCCTTTAGCTTTTTCACTCAAAGCTGGTGTTCTCCCACTTGGGCGACAGCTCCACTTCTAGCATTTTGCTGGTTAACTGGAGATAAGAATTGAAGAATTGCTTGGATGTGTCTGCTCATTGGCTTCCAAACATGATCCTCAGATCTCCTGGGTAGCTAGAATTACAGGCACGAGACACCAATGCCTGACTTGACTGGATTATTTTTATCTTGATGAAGATCAAAAGGTGTCATATGTGATTCCTTAATCTAACTAAATCCTCCTGCTTCACCATAAACTGGTGAGTGTTGGAGGGTAGAGAGGAAGAGTTGACATAAGAGGTAGCAGTCTTCATCAGACTTTCTCTTTTTGGGGTCCCTGCCTTATGCAATTCTTTCTTAATCTCCCTGGCTTTCCCTTCCTTTGGAAATGTTTTAGTACACATAACATCACTAGGGCCCATAGTAAATAAGCTATCAGGACCCAACATAGTCTGAAGCATCCTTCACTTTCAAGGCTGTTGGCAATTCTGGCTTTGAAATTTTCTTCAAAATATCAGTGCAAAGTATATCATAGTCATTAGAAATGGATTCCTTTATTTTTTTGCTGCAAAACTACCACTGTAACCTTTGTAATTAATAACTTTCTTGTTAGGAGATCTTTTAAGATCATAGAAATATCTTGCTTCTTGTCATACTTTTGTCAACTTCTTTTAGTCTTTGTTGGGAAATTCTTACATGCAACAATGACTGTGGTCTTTGCCAAATGATGTTTTTTTTTGCCAGTCCTATCATCACTTCTGCATCTATTAATTCGAAGGAAATCAGTTAATTTTCTGTAAGGAAAAGTTCTTTCTTCCTGATCTATTTTTAAAATTATGTATTTATGACTTTTTATTTTCTCACAGCTATTTATCACTATCTGCATTTATTTTCTCTTCATTGTTATCATGAGGTCCTGCATCTTAAGTCTCTGGGTAAGGGGGGGGGGGTCACACAGGAGGTGTAGGATTCTTTTTCCAAGTAAAATTTGCATAAAGTAGCTTATATCTAATATGTTCTCTGCAACAGTTGCCCTATCCTAAGAAGCAAAAGCTAACATAATGTGGGTTCGGGTGGCTCACATCTGTAATCCTAGCTACTCAGCACACTGAGATTTAAGGGTCTGTTTAAAGCCAGCCCAGCAAAGAAAGTCCCCAATATTCCATCTCCAATTTACTGGAAAAAAAGCAGTGCTAGAGGCATGGATCAAATAGTACAGCAGCCAAAGCAAGCTCCAGTATAACACCCAAACTTCAAAGCACAAATGAAGCCCTAAGACTAAGCTCTAGTTTCTGTATAATCCTCATTCTCAGTGTTTAGTTGGGAAATCCGTTTTTAGATTCTCACTCAAGTACACAAGGTCAGTGGTTCCCAACTTTCACGTGGTCTTTTAAAGCCGGGAAGAACTATTTTTAGAAACTAGATGGCCCATAGTTTGGCATTACCCTGTGCCTAATTTTCATCGTTTCATGTACAGAACCAAGACTATACATACGCACCGCACCATAGGACCAGGGGAAATGTAGGACAGCGTGCAGGACTCCCCCTAGAGCTGGAGGTGAGAAGTGCAAGCTAATTCTTCCTCCCCCTCCCTACTTTCTTACGCCGGAGTCCTCAATGTCCCGCCTCCTCACGTGGTGTCGTACGGGCCTCAGTTCCGCCCTCTCGGGCGCTAATCCGTAACGAAAATCAGCGGGACCCCCCTTCAGGTGGGCGGGAAAAGCTCTAAGCGACGTCCTGATAGGTCGGCAGATTGGCGCTGGAGCATGAGGTCACTGCGACTCCTTTAGTGCGTCGAGGGCGTGGCGTCGGCTCAGGGCGCCTGAAGGAGACTTGGGACCTATCAAGCCTTTCTTTTCTAGAGGTTTCGAGTCGCTCCACCAGCCGCTACCGGCGCTCCATGAGGAAGATGCTCGCCGCCGTCTCCCGCGTGTTGTTGGGCGTTGCCCAGAAGCCGGTGAGACCCTGAGCGTGCCGGCGGGAATGGGGCCCGGACCGGGGCGAGGGAGGGACGGTGAGGCCTCCCAGTGGGAAGCGGGGCGCGGCCGCGGCCTTTTTTTTTTTTTTTTTTTGGTCCGCTTTTTCGCCGCGCATTCCGCGCCGGGAGGGGCGGCGTGGAGCGGCCGCTCCTGCCTGAGAAACCCGATACCGGCTAGGTCCGCGGAGGGGAGGGGGAGGGGAGGGCTCGGTCGCCCCCCCCTCATCCCAGGGTTCAGCTCTGCACCTGGCGGGCTACCGAGGTGTGTGGCCTCGCCCGCTGGCGCCCAGGAGAGGTGGGGCTTCTACCTGTTTCCCCGGGCCTCCCGCTCATTTTCAATCGTCCTAATGTCATTACTGTTGAGCTAGAGGCTGTGTAGTACGTTCTAGTAAAAAAAGGGGCTGGGAATCCCGAAACCCACTTAGACATAGCTTCGTCATTGACTCGCCCTTAAGTACAAGAAAAGAAGCGTGTGTGTGTGTGTGTGTGTGTGTGTGTGCCTGTGCGTGTGCGCGCGCGCGCACACGCCGCTCTTGAGGTGAGCCCTTTTTGCTCAAGACTAGAGCCCTACCACTTTGAGCCCCCCAGCTCCACTTTTTTATTTTGAGGTAAAAGCCTCATGGACTTTTCTGCCCGAGCTGCATTCCCAACCATGATTCTGATCTCAGCCTCCCGAGTAGTTAGGACGTCCTTCGGCCCAGGCTCCTCATCTCTGAAATAGAGATTAAGAGGATCTATTTAACTCGTGGTGTTAGCGTGATGATCCCAAGACTGGTATGTGTTAGAAACTTTACAAATAAATAGTACCTGGAACCTCATAGGTGCCCTGTGTATCTGGAGAGTGTTTCTGGTTTTTATACTGTTAAGCATTTGTTGCACACTTGTGCTCGGCTTTGGATTTGGGTTCAGATGGGGTGAGGCACTCTAAAAACAAACTTTTTCCCTCCCTCCAACATCTGAGCTTTTCTTGGCAGTCAGCTTTATAGCAGTCAAGTAGAACCTGGAGTAAACTGCCTTCATCCTTAAGCATACACAGGCTTAGGTTGAAAGTAGCTTAGGAAAACCCTGACCTTAGGGTTGGTGTTAGAGCATAGGACTATGATTGCAGCTTTTGAATGTACCATGATGCCTAGGCATCGAGGATTCGGAACTCTGGTCACACTCAGATGGTATTGGTTTTTTTCTGCTGCTCAGCCTTGACTTGTAATTCTGGTTCTAGCAATTCCCCCAGGACTTGATGCAACTCTGATAGGGGCAAAGCTTTTCAAAAGGTAGGGAGTGTTTTGCCTTAGGGGTTCTATTGATTTAGGGAAAAGCTAGCATTCATCAGATAACATATTAGCATTTGACTTGTAACTAAAACACATTTCCTGTTAACTCATTTCTGTGTGCATTCTTGGTATAGCCAACATATGTACCAGCCACTAGACTAGATATGTAGAATATCAGTTCTTATTTGAACATGAGTAATAGCGATATATTTAAACTTACACACTTCAACAGTGGAAAGGAACAAGCACCCCACAGATGCTACAGAACATCAAGGAGAAAACACTCAGGAGGAGCCAACACAAGATTTAGGCTGGGGGCTGGGGATATGGCCTAGTGGCAAGAGTGCCTGCCTCAGATACATGAGGCCCTGGGTTCGATTCCCCAGCACCACATATACAGAAAACGGCCAGAAGCGGCGCTGTGGCTCAAGTGGCAGAGTGCTAGCCTTGAGCAAAAAGAAGCCAGGGACAGTGCTCAGGCCCTGAGTCCAAGGCCCAGGACTGGCAAAAAAAAAAAAAAAAGATTTAGGCCGCTCAAATTTAAAATGGCTGACTAAAATCCATTGTTTTAAGTCTTCCATTGCTTCCATCTTATATGTTTCTTGCTAATGTGTTTAATTCATACTCTGAGTGATAAAAAAGTATCCTCCTAGATCTACGTCATAGAATAATAAAATTTGCCCCAAGTAGAGATTAACTGACAGTTTTGTTTGAAGTGTAATTTTGAAAGTTGTTCAAATAAATGCTATCAGGTTACAACCAAGAATAATAAAGCCTACAGATTATCTGTTCTTTTTCCTTTGGCTATTCATTTTATTACATTATCACTATAATGTCTTTGAAAACTGAGTGGCCATGTGGATAGATTTGGTTTTTGTCACTTTTCTCGTTCCCTCAGATAGGGGTATGGTTTATATTTCATTGGCCAAAGCATTAATTCATTTTACATGACTAGGAAGATACCAGCATAGTGAACGGAGCAGGAGAGAAGCTTGCAAACCTTCTGGGGCCTTACTAACTTTCCATGACTTCATAGTAGAGACTTTCTGAAACTGACATAAAAAAAAACTTACCTGTTTGCATATTTTGTTTTCCTAGGCAACCAGAGTGCTAGTGGCATCACGTAATTTTGCGAATGATGCTACTTTTGAAATTAAGGTAAGAGATATTTTATCTTTTTCCATAGGTACACTATAATACATATTTTGCCTTTAGAACATTTTGATATTGGTATTTTAAAATCATTTTCTTCTCAATGTTCCACAGCCAAAGGCTCAGAGAAGTTTAGCAAAAATAAATTACTCTTAGCAGTTTGCTGGTAGTTTAGAAAAAAAGTGGAGATTTACAAAAAAAAAATGAATGGAATATACTCCAATACTGAGGACATTATTCAGCTAAACATTTGATTGGGTTTTTGTTTGTTTGTTTGTTTTTTTAACGGTTTTTTTGTTTGTTTAGTACCAGAGATCAAACCCAGGATGTTGCACTTGCTAGGCAAATGCTTTGCCACTGAGCCTTCAGCTAAATATTTGAGTAAGAAGGTTCTTTGGGGGTTTTGCTTTTGAAAATTCATTTTTCAATCTATAATTACTCAGTTGACCTCTAAGGGTTTTCAGTGAAAATCATCTCAGAAAATTTCCTTCAATACCATATCCCTTTGTATAATGAGATTTCTAGACTTAAGGAGTTAGCAGCATTTGTAGCATTGCTGATGTATTCCTTGTCTGTTTTGCAAGCTATTTGTGAAATTTGGATCTTAGATTGAGTCAGCAGTTTGTGATGGAGTAACTACAGCATGACTACCTTCATTTCAGAAGTGTGACCTTCACCGGCTGGATGAAGGCCCTCCCGTTACAACTGTGCTCACCAGAGAGGATGGGCTCAAATACTATAGGATGATGCAGACTGTGCGCCGGATGGAGTTAAAAGCTGATCAGCTGTATAAACAGAAAATTATTCGTGGTTTCTGTCACCTATGTGATGGTCAGGTGAGGATAGATTTGTAATAAAACCATGTATATTTAGGTATTTGCATATACTTCCTATTTAAGGATTTTACCCTGCCTTTTATGCCACCAGGATTCGAAAACTAGAATGCCAAAACCTACTGTGAAGCTTAAGCTAAAGTATTCATTCACTGAGAGCATTGCTGATTTCATGTATTTATTTTTTAAAAATAGGTCGCCCAGGCTTGATTCCAGCTGGTTAGTATCACGTGGAAGTACGTCTAGGGTTTCCTATTGTTTTTCTAGAAGATTCAAGTTTCATATGATATTCTCTCAAGGTGGTTGGGTTTTTTTTTTTTTTTTTTTTCCTTTTTCTGGTACTACTGTTGGAACTTGCTAGGCGGGTGTTTTATCACTTGAAACACACTTCCCAGTCCTTTCCCTCGATATTTTAATGTTGACATGACGTGGATTTTGTTGGTATCATTATACAGGTTAAAGGAAATAACACATCGGTGTGTTCTTAGTTTGTGGCTTCTGGTTTGAGTCTCCACTCTGTTTTTGGTGAAGAATGGCTACGTTCTGTGGTTACTAACGACTAAGTTCTGTTAGCCAATGTTGCATAGCACTGGCTCTAATAGAAATTTTCTTTTTAATCCAGAAATGTGTACTGTGTTACCTCATGATTTCTTCCTTCACCACAGGAAGCTTGCTGTGTGGGCCTCGAGGCTGGCATAAACCCTACAGACCATCTCATCACAGCCTACCGGGCTCATGGCTTCACCTTCACTCGGGGTCTTTCTGTTCGTGAAATTCTCGCAGAGCTAACAGGTTTGCTGTGGATTTACAGAAAGGGGGAATGAGTGGATTGGATGTGCAAATAACTCCCATTAAGATCCTAATCCTTATGAAAGTTAAAAACTTTTCTCAGTTTTAATCCCTCTGTTTGATGCTCTGGCACATTTTATATTTTTGAGTAACCCGAGTGTTTATGTGGCCATCTGGTCCTTATGGTAAAAATTCTTAAAAAGTTAGGCGCTGACTAAACAGAATAAGGTTTGTTATTCCTCAAGTATGTCTCGTAGTAGTATATTCTAAGATAATCTTTTTACTAGTCCCTTCTTCTGTGTCTTCCTCTGTGTAGTGTGCCAGTGTGGATGTCAGGTGTGTAGAACTGACCAAAAACAAAAAAATCTAGGATTCCACACCAACATCTTGATGGCAACTAAATGAAAGGAGAGCAAGGTCAGGAAAAGGACTTGGAGATAAGGAAAAGGGTTCAGTAGAAGGACAGATACTTAAGACAGTTGAACTAGTCTCAGAGTAAAAGCTTGGGGTGTGGTTTTGTTTGCTTTGTGTAGTTGGCCTTTGATGTGTACATGTGCACTGCCATTTCCAGGACGAAGAGGAGGTTGTGCTAAAGGGAAAGGAGGATCTATGCACATGTATGCCAAGAACTTCTATGGGGGCAATGGCATCGTTGGAGCTCAGGTAGTGAACAATGAAAAACATGTTTCCATAGATTTGGTCCTGGCCCATGTCTTTGTAAACTAGCACGCTCAGAGAACTTTTCTCCGAAGGATTTCAGTTGGGGCAGAGGGTGTACTTGGTTTAAAGACTTAATTTCTCTTGCTATTTGAGAAATTAACAAGTCGGTTGGATAGATGGTTGTTAAGTTTTGTAAGTAAACAAGAGCCTTTAAGACTGTACTTTCACCTTTTAATTTAATTCCAGTACATTAATTACTACCTCTACATGCTCCTGGGATATGCTAACTCTGGGGCCAGATTAGAAGATAGGGACAGTCAGGATTATCTAAAGTTGGCTTCAATCAGTACACAGTCTTGCTCTCACCAATTGGTGAATGGTGAATGGAACATTATATCTAATTTAGTAGGACTCTGTTAATACATATTTTTTACCTAAGTTTCTTCTTCTTTGACTCTTAAGTTTCATTGTTTGGATCTTCGGGTGCAGAAATGTCATTGCCCTCTGGACAAAGTGGAATAGTCTATTTCCTCATGTTACTTTCCTGACTTGTTAAAATAGCCTGTTGTGTGAGTAGAGACAGGGTTAAGGCAGGAGGAATCAGTAGCAGTAGTGAAATTTCCATCTCCAGTTCTGTCCAAGAATTGAAGTTACCAGCATCACTCGGATTTCTGTGGTTTGTTTCTTGGTCGTCCTTAATGTTAGGTACCCCTGGGAGCTGGGATCGCCCTGGCCTGTAAGTATAATGGAAAAGATGAAGTCTGTTTGACACTATATGGTGATGGCGCTGCTAATCAGGTAAGTGTGTCTCTTACCCTCTAGTAGTAATTGTTGGGTTTCCTAAGTGTTGAATAGTTGTAGTTGAATTTGTGAAGAAAGGCTGTGTTGCACTGACCATGGTGGTTCACACTTGTAACCCTAGCTACTGGAAAGGGACTAGGAATGGAAGTGAGATAGATTGGGAGGACTGTGGTTTCAGGTCAGTTGGGGCAAAAAGTTATAGAAACCCCATCTCAACCAATAAAAACTTAATGTGATGGTGTGCACTTGTCGTTCTAGCTGTACGCCAAAACAGATTGGGAGTATGGCTCAAGTGGTAGAGTATCTGCATAGCAGGACTGAGTTTAAGACTCTAGAGCTGAAGAAAAAGATTTTTGGTTTTTTAGTTGAAAGAGCATTTCATATAGCAAGTGAACTTTGGTTTCACAAACATGTTAGCATGTTGCATGTGACACGTTTACCAGTCTTACAAACATTCCTGAAGAAGCTCCTTTGTTCTATTTGCAAGTTACAAGTACTCTGTGACAGATGACTTGTTCCCCCTAATTTCAATTTCTAACCCATTCCAAACCAGTATTGAACTATACAGATCCATTCTTTTAGATACTCAGGCAGTATCAAATTTGTATAATAGCATCTGAGCCCTGACTCTTCATTTTTTGTCCTCTCTTGGTCTGAGTAGTTAGCAGTCTACAGAAGGCACTTGGTAAGGCCCTGTATTTGGTAGTGATTCTTACATGCTGGTCCACCTTGATTAGCCACTGGATCTGATAGATTTTTTTCTTAAAGGCATAATGTAGCCAGGTATCAGTGGCTCACACTGATAATCCTAGGGACTCAGGAGTTAGATCTGCGGAATGCAGTTCAAAGCCAGCCCTGGCTAAAAAGTCCATGAGAAGACTCTTATCTCCAATTAAATACCAAAACAACTGGAAGTGGAACTATAGTTCAAATGGTAGAGTACTAGCCTTGAGCAAAAAGCTCAGGGACAGCATTCAAGCCCTGAGTTCAAGCCTCTGACAGCACAAAAATAATAGTAAGGCATAACAGTAATAGCTACATATTTACATGTTGAACCTCTTTCAGTGCACTAAATAGTACTAATGGGGCCCTACAAAAAACAGGTTAATAGGATTTGATTTGTAAGTTTCTTTATTTATTTTTTTCTTTATTTATTTTTTTGGCCAGTCCTGGGTCTTGGACTCAGGGCCTGAGCACTGTCCCTGGCTTCTTCTTGCTCAAGGCTAGCACTCTGCCACTTGAGCCACAGTGCCACTTCTGGCCATTTTCTATATACGTGGTGCTGGGGAATCGAACCTAGGGCCTCATGTATATGAGGCAAGCACTCTTGCCACTAGGCCATATCCCCAGCCCCTGTAAGTTTCTTTAGTTGCAAGAATATGATGCCTGCTTCTTCCTACCACTCCCAACGCACAGGTCATTCACATCAGAAATTTTGAGAGTCTTTGCCCTTTATGAAAGCTCTCTGTAACCGTGGATAATGATGAAGTCTAAAGAAATAAGCAAATGGAACCTCATGAACTTTTTATAAATACTTGTAGGGTCAGATATTTGAAGCCTACAATATGGCAGCATTATGGAAATTACCGTGTATTTTCATCTGTGAGAATAACCGCTATGGAATGGGAACGTCTGTTGAGAGAGCAGCGGCCAGTACTGACTACTACAAGAGAGGAGACTTTATCCCTGGGCTGAGGGTAAGGACAACTGGGATAGCCCTATCAGCTAGGTGCCCTTCTTCGTGCTGTTGAGCTGCTTGACAAAATTGAATTTGATCAGATCATGTAATGTAAAATGTGAGGGCCAGGAGTAGAATGCTTTCCTAGCATGTGCAAGGTTCCAAGTTTGTTCTCCAGACCTAGAAACGAAGGAAAATTTATGTTTTGCCCCTTCCACCTTTATCCACAGGTAGATGGAATGGATATCTTGTGTGTCCGAGAGGCCACAAAGTTTGCAGCCGCCTATTGTAGATCTGGGAAGGTAAGCCACTCCAAAGACTTTGTCTTCTCCTGACAGTAGGTTTGAACTGCAAGCAAATAGGCTCCCTCATGAATACCATGACCATGGTAGCTCACCTCCTACATCTTTTTCTCTAGTGTTCTCTTACATTTGCCTCGCCATGACAATCTGTTTTTCCCTTTTGTTTGATTATGTGTCCCTTCCTGTTATTTATCCTATGACTCTTGAGTTAGGAGATTGGGCTTCCCCCACAGTACCCAGCCAAGACCTGTGCTTATATAATAGGCACTTGATAGATTGTACACAAATAAACAGCAAGGTTGAAGTGTATAATCTTAGTCTTGTCACTTTGGTCTCAAGGATCTTTTTACTATACATATGGCAATGAGGAAGAGGGGAGCAGTGAGATTGGCCTAAAAAGTTAACTTTCATCACTAGGATAACTTTAGTGGTATTCCTCCCTAAACCAGAAAGCATACCCTGTGGCTTACCTTTCTTAAATTTATTAAGAATGAGAAGGATGAAACAAATAGCTGTTAAGAATCAGTTAACCAACAAAAGCATCTGTGAGACTCACTTGACAGTATGTTGAAAATGAACTATACAACTTGTGGGTGGAGATGGCAGAGATAAACTGGGAGAGCAAGGGACATTATCCAAAAAGAAAGTACTTATTACCTATGTAACTAACCCCTCTGTACAATAATGAAAAAAATTAATAAGAGAATCAGTTTATCAATAAATTCTTGACAATTCATTCCATTTATATATCTGATAAGACTATACTGAATGCTGTAAGGGTCTCCATTTGAGACTGGGGGGTGTCGGTGCTCTACTCCCTCTTATCTTCTC